>NC_046291.1:79377500-80577500 GCF_004115265.2 Rhinolophus ferrumequinum | reverse complement strand
ACCAACTGAATGGGAGAAGATTTTTGCAAACAGTGCCTCTGATAAGTGGCTAATATCCAAAATATACAAGGAACTCATGCAACTCAACAACAGAAAAACAAACAACCCAATTGAAAAATGGGCAGAAGACCTGAAGAGACATTTCTCCAAAGAGGACATACAAATGGCAAATAGACATATGTAAAAATGCTCAACATCACTAATCATCAAAGAAATGCGAAAAAACAAAACAAAAAAACACAATGATATATCACCTCACCCCAGTTAGAATGGCTATCAACAAGACAAATAGTAACAAGTGTTGGAGAGGCTGTGGAGAAACAGGAACCCTCATACACTGTTGGTGGGAATGCAGACTGGTGCAGCTGTTATGGAAGGCAGTGTGGAGGTTCCTCAAAAAATTACAAATAGAATTACCATATGACCCAGCAATCACTCTCCTGGGTATCTACCACTAAAATCTGAAAACATTTATCCAAAAAGACACCTGTGTGCTCCAATGTTCATTGCAGCTTTATTTACAGTGGCCAAGACTTGGAAACAACCAAAATGTCCTTCGATAGATGAATGGATAAAGAAGTTGTGGTATATATACACAATGGAATACTATTCAGTGGTAAGAAAAGATGAAATAGGACCATTTGTGACAACAATGATGGATCTTGAGATTATAATGCTAAACAAAATAAGTCAGACAAAAAAAGTCGAGAACCATATGATTTTACTGATATGTGGGATATAAAACTGAAAACAACAGAAGAACAAGACAAACAAATGAGAAACAAAAACTCATAGAAACAGACAATAGTTTAGTGGTTACCAGAGGGTAAGTGGGGAGGGAGATGGTAGATGAGGGTAAAGGGGATCAAATATATGGTGATGGAAGGAGAACTGACTCTGGGTGGTGAGCACTCGATGGGATTTATAGATGATGTAATACAGAATTGTACACCTGAAATCTATGTAACTTTACTAACTATTGTCACCCCAATAAACTTTAATTTAAAAAAAAAGAAGCAAAACCTCTCATTGTTGTTCACCAGTGTATCTTGGTACCCAGAGAAAAGCGTGGCACATACTAGCTACTCAAAAAATATACCCCTTTTTATTTAATGGTATGAGGAACTCAGGAATAGTTTCAGAAAATTGACACATGCTGTAATTATTTTAAGTAGCTCTTTGTACATCAACCTTAGGGGGGGAAAGTACAGGGGCTCTGATGGTAAAAGTTTAGCTTTAAGTCTATTTATTCATCAACCTAAGAAGGAAAGTAGTACTTCCACTTCCTACCAAATAAGGATCAAATGGGTGATGTACATGGAAGTGCCGTGAATATACAAACTACGGTTAAATATGATCATATGGTGGGAACACTGTTATTATACCTTGTTATCCCACTTTGCATCGTGTTTTATTTCCATTTGACATTTGTGAGCACTTTTGCGTATTAAGTATTCTTTGCAAAACATTTTGCATCTCTCTCGGGCTGCTATTGCAAGGAGCCCCAGGTACTATACAGTGACTATAATGTTTTGTGTGGATGTACAACAATTTTAAGTCTTCCCCCAGTTGCTGGACATTTAGAGTTATTTTATTTACATTAAACTTACTCTGTGATATATCATAACAAATTGAGTATATATCTGTTATTGTTTCTGGTTAGGTCTCCAGACGTAGAATTAATACATCAAAGGATAAGAACATAGTGGCAGACTATTTTCCATTAGAGGTTGTACCAATTTTTACACTTACCATCTTTGAAGTATTGAATGAGAAATTTTTTTGACCTCTAGCAGTCTTTAAAGTAGGAAATTGTTTTCTATTGTTTAATGCATGTTTCTGGGGTTATTGGTGAGGCTGAGCATTGTTGAAATATATTTATTGGACATTGGTATTTCTCTAAGAATTGATTGCTTTGTCATTTTGACCATTTTACTATTGGCTTTGAGTTTTTTTTTCATTTGATCAATTTACATGAGTAAATTATAGATTGATGGCTCCTGTTATTTATCATGAATGTTTCAAATATTTTCCCAATGTGTCCTTTGTCTTTATATATGACACAGAACTTTTCATTTTTAGGTAGCCAAATTTATGGATAGTTCTGGCTGTGATTTGTTTTATTGCTTTTATGCTTAAAATGTTCTCATTTTTAGATCAGGTAATTATTGATGTTTTCTTTTTCCTGATTTTGATAAGATTTCATTATTTAACTCCTAATCCACTTGGAATTTTTTTATGCATAAAGTTCACATCCTTGTTTTCCTTGCTGCACATCCCCCTAACCAAGCATTATTGTTCTCTCAGGCTATTCATTCTCCACATACTAAACATTCCATAGGCTAATGTGTCTTGGTAGGGTGTTCAGTTTGTTCTCTTCTGACTTATTGGTCCAATCTTGCACAAACACCACTCCATTTAAGTTATTAAGGAATTACTACACTGTTTGTAAGCATGCAAAGTGTGTTCCTCCTTATTGCGCTTCTTTCTAAAAATAGAACTTTAGACTCTTTAAGTTATAGTGACTGAAACTTAGCTTACCATATTTGTTGAAATTACATTGAACCCACAAATTAATTTGGTAGAATTTTATATTTTTACAGTTTTAGTCTTATGCCGCCGAGTCAAAAACCTATGTTCCTCTATTTATTCAAGATTTGGTTTAGACTCTTTAGTGAAGATTTCTAGTTTTTGTTGTTGTTGTTGTTTTGTTTTGTTTGTTTTGTTTTACACATCTTTTAAAGTTTCCATTAAGTTTACAACTAAATATTCTATATTTACTTTCAGTTCTTGTTTAGGTAGCCTGAATGTTATTATACTGTTTTCAAGGAAATAAATATTGCTTGTGTGAGTTCTTGTTTTATTTCATGTATTGGGAGAAGTGTTGAGGGGAAACAAATAATTTAGGAAGTGAATAGAGGAAAATACATAAGAGAGAGGAGAGAGGATGAAGGTGAGGAGACATATCCAAACAGACAGAATTTATAAACTTTCATGTGGTTTAATTTGGTTTCCATTATATCTGATTTTTTACTTTTAGACAGTCATTCCTTTGATATATGCAAGAGTCCACTACAAAAATACACACTATTATTATCAGCCAGTAGTAACTAATTAAATATTTTAGTAGGTAAAGGAGCAAAGATAACAGTTAATAATGGTCCTGCAATATCAGAGCAGAAATAATGCAGGCATATTAGAGGAAGAGCTGAGCCAGTCTTTTTTTTTTTTTTTTTTTTAAATCAGTTTTATTGGGGAATATTGAGGAATCAGTGTGTTTCTTCAGGGCCCATCAGCTCCAAGTCATTGTCGTTCAATCTAATTGTGGAGAGCACAGCTCAGCTCCAAGTCCAGTTTTCTACCTTTAGTTGCAGGGGGCAGAGCCCACCATGCCATGCAGGAATTGAACCGGCAACCTTATTGTTGAGAGCTCGCGCTCTAACCAACTGAGCCATCTGGCCACTCCTCTGGAAGCTCCGCGGCAGCTCATTTTCTTCACTCTAGTTATGGAGGGCGCAGCTCACTGGCCCATACGGGAATCAAACCGGCAATCCTGTTGTTCAGAGCTCTCACTCTAGCCAGTCTTGGTGAGTGTTGTCTCTGTCCTAATCATGGTTTAGAGGTGGTCTGGGTCCCAGACCAATATGCCAGCAAAATAATTATCAGAAATAGAAGCTATGGCCCCAGTGAAAGTCAGAAATATAGTAATTAGCCTCTAGGTTAAAAAGTTGAAGAGAAGCAATAACCATTAAAACATGGAAGACTCAAGTCAAGGTCTTAAGGCAATGTCAGAAGAATCCAAGACAGAGAAAGGAGGTGATAAGGTAGCATAAAGGTTAAGCTTCCAGTCAGAAAAAAAAGCAAGTACTGTACTGGAAATAACAGAGTCATTCCAGGAAAGAGAACAGCACTTGGGTCTTTGAAATCCTCTATAAATATGATATACTTTTCTGTTCACCAAATCCTGGCTCAAAGCGTAGCCCTTGGCTGCCCAAGTCACTGTCTTCCTTTCACCAGATGTTGAAAGCAAAGCAAAACAGCTACCAAAGCTATGGTCCTGTACAGTCAATGAACATCATGAAAACACTGGAAATCAACTCATAAGAAGCAAGATAGGATAAAGTGGCCAGAAATGGAGTTGGGGAGAGTGTGCCAATCACACTTCAGGTAGCTTACAAGTTTGCCAAAGTTAGTTGAATGAAATGAGAGGTTAGAGATTCTAAAATCTGCTTTGGTACCATACGATGTTCTATTAATAACACTTCATATTCAAAGTGTATGTTAGAGTCTCAAAAGTGCTTCCAAAACTACAAAACTATGATTTCCTAAATTTTCATCAGAATCCTAAGGACTAGTCTGGGAAGTTATAATTAACTCAGGTTTCTGACTAATGGAAACAAGGCTGTGAGAGTTGTAGTGATTTATCAAAGTAACAAAGTAAGGGAGGTACAGAGATCCTGAATCTAGTCCTTCTGATAGTCCATCTAATTCCCTCTCTACAATCTGTCTCCATTTCTGCTGCTCTTTCAGCCCCACCACTAGTTTTCAAACTTGGTTGCCCCTTGAAGTCACCTGGGAGGGTTCTAGATATATTTATGTCTGGTTCCTACTCCTGGAGATTCGGATTTAGTTGGAGTGATATGCAGCCTGGACTTTGGGATTTCTGAAAGCTCTGAGATGATTCTCATGGAACAAAGCTTGAGAGCCACTGCCAAAACTCCCATGAATTCACTCTCTATGACAAATGGTTTATTCAGAAAGGTAGCTGGGATTTAGTGATCCCCATGTCATCCAAAAGCACTCATTTGCAACCAACTGGTGGGGTTGGCAGGGTTGGTGGGGGTTGGTGGGTGGGTGGTCTGACTTAGAGAGATAGCTCCCTTAGGCAATTATAGAGTTGATAAGAATTAATTGAAGTTCATGAAGAGCTCCCTATCCCCTCTTCATACTCCTTATGGCAGCATTTTCTCCTGACTTCTGTTATCAAACAGTACATATGGGAGTCATGGAGGTTGGTGAGGGATGATTACCAGCACACAGAACCACATAGCAAAGAAAATGCCTAACACAACCAAGGTAAGCTAAAGTAGGTAAAAGCATAGAGTTGGTCAGAGAGGTTTAGCAAAACAGCAAAGGGAGATGAATCAGGTGTAGAAACAAGGCTGGGCTGGAGGGAGTGGGTCATGGTCCTGTCTGGGGAAGGACTTTTCTGTAAAACTGCATGTGCTCTCAAAACTTGTCAGGTTAGGTGAACTAGTAGATAGGCTAGCAAGGCCAGAACCAGAGGAACGTATCCAAAGCAATGGTGAGATGTCTTCAGCTAGAGTCAAAACTGGCATTGTCAGGTGGTCACGCTTGGAGTGAGGGGTCACTGTTGACATCTCTGCCTGCAGGGAGCCTTCTGCCCTCCACTTCTTCCCAGCTGTTCTCTGTTTTCTCTGTTTGCAAGTAACTTAGCACCAGGGAAGTCAGATCTTTGAACAGATTCTTTCAGGAAAGCACTTATTGTGACGTAGATTGGAGTTCAAAATATATATTTTCTCACCATAAAAAAAAATAATAACAATGCCACTGAAAGAAGCATTTAAATAGCCCTATTGGAATAATATTTCAGGAACAAAGGCACTGGGAACTGAAAACAACAGCCATATTTAACATAATTTCTATGGAGAAGGCCTTTCAAATTTCAAAACAACTTACAAAAAAAATTTGGTTCCATTGTGAGTTTCTGGAGAGCAGGGTCTTTGTCTTTTTTTCTCATTGCATCACTAGGACTTGGTACAGAGCACACTTACATTGAATTGTTCAAACATGGACCCATTTATGAGTTGCAAAATGCCTCTAACACAAGAATAAGTAATGCCTCAAATATTTTCATGCATCCTTTTTCTTTCCTTCTTCTTTTAGTTTGGTGGGAAATAAATTGAAGACTGAATGTTTTATTTATCAAATATAAATCCTAGTACTGGAAAGTAAATCTAAAGACTTCTTGCCTTCTTGGCATTCTAATTTGCAGATGGGAAGAGGTTTTCATCCTCCTCCAGTAGGGCTCCCACAGACAATAACCTGAGAATCTCAACTTCTATTTAGAGTATTGGTCCTTATACTGATTTTGTCTAGGACACATTGCCCTTCGCTCAATTTCTCCCTCTTCCTCACACTGCTTTATCAAGATGCAGCCCTTTTTATCTGCTCACAAAAGTGAACTCCTAAGTGCTGGTTTGTGATCAAGAAGCAACAAAGCTGTCATCTCCCTAAATATATTTTTATATTTTGCTTGGGGTTGTCACTATAAATAAGAGAAAGTATTGCTGATGGGGTTTTTCATGTCTGTGCTCTCTTTCTCTCTCCCTCCTCATTCACTTCATCATCCCTAGGCCCCTGGAGCTGTGTCACCACCCCAAAACAAATGGGGGAAAGCAACCAATTACATTAAAATGCAATATAAATAGAGGGAAGAAGCAATTTTTAACTTGGGTTTCCTGAGAAAACTGTCTACATTTTGGTGGCTAGTCAAGGGAAGGGAACAAATAAAGAAGTTATTTGACTGTCATTTCATTTGAACTATTGTAGTGATCTAAGTGGCCCAGGGGAATAGTCCCACTGAGTCCTCTCTCTTTGACAAATAGTTTAAGTTTTTGTCTATGTCACTCATTTGGGAGAATACAAAAAATGGACCACATCTCTGGCAGAGCCTTAGGAAAATTATTTTAGGAATAGGACCAATGGAGGGGGTTGTAAGAATGATGAATATAGAGACTTAAATCCCTCATGTCTTCTAGAAATGGAAGGATAGGAAAGGATAGATATGCTTCTGCCAGGAATTCTCATACTCATGCCAATGTCTTACAATAAGCAATGTCACCAAGCATCAAGGTGACCTTAGAAGCTGAGAATGTGAAAGGAAGAGGTAGTCACACATTTAACAGGCTACTCAGAAGCTGTGGAGCAGGGGTGGTAGGTATGTCACACATATGTTGCGATCACCCTTGTCATGTCCATGGCACATATTATAAATGAATTACAACCTTCTCTTCTCCACAGCCCAAAGATAGTCTCAAAAGCTATTTCAGCACAGAATGCCAGATAGATACATTATCCATAAAATGGCATCAACATACCAGAAGAAATCTATTTGCTATCCCTGATCTGGAGTGTCCCGGAATGACTGCCTGTTAATTTGGGCCGGGGAAATATGATGTAGGCTCGATTTAAGTGAACAAGCAGTTATCCTCTGAACCTGAGCCTCTGCTCCCACGCTTGGTACAATTGCACCCCTTATCATGATTGCCCCACCATGAGCTCTTACCTTTCTCTCACCATCACATCTGTTTAACTTTCCTTTCTACTCTTACTTCCTGCCTTCATAATATCCGGGCAAGATTCAGGGGCTGCTCTGTTGAGGATGTGAATGGAATGGAGTTGAAGATGATGATGAAGGAGAGTTCAGGTTTTCTCTTTATCTACAACTAGATGCACAGTGTGTCTTTAGATGTTTAGTTCTGGTAATTGAGATACGCAGCAAAGTCTCCAGATGCCTCAGTTGTCACTCTATTCAGAGACTATTGTGTCCCTTTCTCATTTTTGGTTACATAGGGGAATCACAGGACTAATGATGACCATTCTAATGATATATGTGACTCATTTTCCAACAAATTAACTGCTAATGCACTACAGAGATGACAATTGAGCTTCACCATTTTAAGACGAAACCTCCACATCCACCATCATGTTAATTGTATCCATAATACTGACGTGCATATTTTTTGTGAAGTTTTTTGGCAAATTCTACTTCCTTCAGTTCAATCTCACTAAAGTTTGATAACAGTCTCTGAAAATTGATTTCTGCACATTATCAAATCACACTTGTCTATAGTAATGGAGATAAATGTTATCATTTATAATTAAAAATAATTTTGAATCATGGTAAAAACTTTCTCTGAGTCACACTTATCTTCAAATGGGTGTTGTGTTTACTGAAATATTAAAGTTTATTATCTGTAAACACAAGCATGCGGTTTAAGGGACAAAGGGGCCCGGCAGCTCACTTGAGTGCTTGAGAGATTCTCAAGAGATTCTGAGATTCTCAACCTTTAAAGGCTTTCCCCCAAAAAATATGATTCTTAAAACAAAGGAGAAAAAGAGAAAAATGATTTAACGTTCAGATCAGGCAGTTGCTTCAGAGTGAGTGGGGTTAGTAGCTATTTTCAGTTGTTAGGAATTTTGAAATTCCTGCCTACAAAACTTCCCTCTTAAATTTCCAACATTAAACACATCCAACTGAGTTAAGACAACTCTCCCCTCCAGGAAGAGTCGTTCAATAAAACAGTAATAGTTTTATTAGCTTTTGATGGAAAGCAGGGTTGGAGGGAATTAGTCAGCTCTCAGGTACGTCTTAATAAGAGAGAATCATTAGACCCTTGGTGGCATCCTCTCCTTTAGCTGGAGTGGCTTTACAGCCACTTTAGGGACATGTTGAAGTCATGGGAATCACATGTTTCTGTGACCAATTTTATGTTACTAGGACTTTTTCACAAACTAGATTTCTAATATAGCTATGCCCTTTATGGAAGCTCAGCACCTTCCCTCATCATTGCCCGAATATTCTCCAACTTCTGCTAAGCGCAAGGCTAGACCCTACACCTGGTCTGCACCGGTGTCCAGCTTTTCTTGGATGCTACCTTTATGCCATCTCCTTTTTCTGCATCTTGAATAGGCAACAGGTCTCTTCCTATTTCATAGCTCATAGTCCCTGCTGGGATGCTCACTACACTCCCATTTTTTGGAAAAATGACATTTTCCTAGCTTTCTTAGAGCAGTGGTGACTGATGCAACTGGATGACAATGACATTAAGCCCATCTGGTTTTAGTAGCCTGAAGGGAAGCATGAATGATATTGGCTCTGGCTTGAGTTACACTGAGTAGGACAAGAGGATCCCGGCAAAAGTAACTGATTCACAAACATAAGAGAAAAACACTTTGATAGTTTCAGAAAAACTTATGGGGTGGGAGAAGTACAGGATCCAGTGTAGGCTGAGGTTCTGAAGTCTGGCTTTGGGGCTTAATGAGCCTGGTAGGGCCTTGATTTTTGTTTGATCTCACTGGTACTAGGCTGCTGATACCTGATGTCATTTCCATAGCTGTAGAATCGTAGAATCAATTGTTCTTGGAAAATATGAGATACTCCATGAGCTCCTGAAATCACTTTAATTCCTATAATTGTCCACAAGGAAATGATTTCGGCAAAAGATCTTCCAGATTTATTTTAACAAGCCAGTCAATTCAATAGTCTCTGAAGACCTCTGTTGAGGATAAATCTTGTTAATATTTGGCTTAATAGAAGATAGCTGAATTCTCATACCTGCTTCAGCATTCAACGTGTTGTTTGTTATGTTACAGAAATACCTGAAGAAAATTTGTCCTCAGACAGGTCTGTATTTGGAAAAGTAAGGAGAATTCTGATTGCCTTTTCAGGTAATTATAAATATTCATTTCTAGTAGTACAGCAAATGTCAACAAGTAGTAGTTTCTTAAAGTTAAGCTGTATGTGGAATACGAAACCATATCAATGAACTTTTCTTACTCTGTTACATTATAATCCATTAGCCTATCTTGTACTTTGAATGGATCTTTTTATGCGTGATTCTTTAACATTATTGAGTACATGGAAAATATCGGTTCACTAAGTTATACGAGTCTTACAAATAGCGACACATTTCATGATACAATATCAACAAAAATCACATTTATTAATAGCACCACCGATCTCATTAGAAAAGTATGTAAGTATTGGGAAGCTGGCAAGCTCATGGTGATGTATACAAATTTTCCAAAATTCAAATTTTCCCTTGAAAGTTTGAATTTTATCATTGGCAACAAGCACTGTTGCCAGTTGTTTTCCTCAAAATGACACGTATTCATTTTTACAAGGTTTCTGAAATACCCAAATCTGAATATCCATAGTTTATATCTCTTTTGATCTTTAAATAAAAATGATATTCATGAAAGAAATGAGTAGTTCAGCTTGCAACTCAAACAACTGTACAAATGCTTTTCCGCAAGATAACCACTATACTTTGGTATGCAGCAGAAATGCAGTTCCTTATGCACACTTCCCATTTTATTTGTGATAGTTAATTTTGTGTCAACTTAGAGAGTGTTTTTGATAAGGGAGACTTCAGTCTCCGTTATCTCTCCCAGAAAAATAAAAGAAGCAAAGAGATTTTATAAGCCAACAACCAAATGAATCGAGTTAAAATAATTTCTTAGGGCACCCTCCCCCACAACCCTTAGAGTGAGCTGAGAGGGTGCGAGTTTCTGTTGGTACCACAGCAGAGGAGGAGTCAGCTCCATCTCTTACGCTGCTCAGTTTGCTTTGACCCAGTGGGAACTTTTTAAGTGTCTCCAATTCCAAACCTCATTTCATGCAAAATTGATAGTTCATAAGAAACTTATCAGATTCTAAAATATGAAAAAAAAAATTTTTGATGAGGTTGAGGTCTTTTATGGCCTTAGATTCACATCAGGAGGAGGAACCCTTTAAGGAGAAGAATATGATATTTTCATTTGCATAAAGACAATAAAACTCTTTCAGCAGCAATTTCCCCATATATAAAAAGTGAGAACATAGCACCTTGGTGACACAGACATCTGTTACTTAAACAGATGCCACCTTCTAAATTCGTTCAAGCAAACCCTCTGCTCCAACCAGAGACCCCTAAACCAAAATTCAATGTGAGGGTAGAGCTTAGAGGGGGACTTCGAATGATGATGGATTTTACTTCCCAGCTGTATTATGAATTTGCTTGACTTGTGTGTTTTTAGTTTAGCAAAATCTCCATCATGTCAGTAATTTCTTGCTTCTAACTTCATCTCCACAATCTGCAAAAAGTCGAACGCTTCCTCCTAAAATTCACTGCTGATTAGCATTAGTCCTTCAGAAGACCAGATACACCAAGGCTTTTGTTTGTTTCCTTCTTTCCTTTTGCAAATGCACTTTAATGACTTCACAGGGCAGGGGTCTAGCACTATCTAAAGGAGAAACTTGGTTTCCTTTATTTTTAAGTCGCACAAAGAGTCCTGAACTGCTGTTTTCCAGTTAAGCAATACTTCCCCAGCCTGAGACTGATAAGTGCCTTCAGAAGTTAGGCTTGCACTTCTAAATCAGCAGTTCATGAAAGGCATTACGAAAAACTATTATACTGCCATAATGGATGACAGCACAGTTGTATATGTTACACCTTGAAATAAGCAGTAGGATTTTCAATCACTTGATAACCTTGAAACTGCTAAGGTATCAAATTGCTATCATGAATATTGTGCAGGAGCAGAAATAACTCAGGAAGCTGCCTTTGTGAATAATAATCAGGAAACTGCAACATTTTTACTGAGAAAATGGATTTGAGGCATTGGTATATTGACAAACCCTCCAACAGGAAACTAAGGTAGACATTACAAATGCATTTGCATTGGACAATGCATCAATCCATCATAAATTCCAACAGCATTGGGCTTGAAAGATCTAATCAGTTAAAATAATTATTAGCAAAGAATTATGTTGTGTATTAAAATTTCAAGGATAAAAGGTAAGAAGAGCCCACATGTTATTTTATAGCTGAAAACAATAAACAAAAATATCTGTTTAATATTTAAACTTCCCAACATATTCTCAAATCTGACTCATTTCAGCAGAGCATAGACAAGAAGGGGTTTAGAAAGTGAGGATTTACTTTATAGGCATTTAAATCAATTGCAACATGAAGACATAGTAAAAACATAGACATTAAATGCTTATTACTCATCTCTTTTCCCTGAAACGCATCTATTTAATTTTTACCAAATTTCGCTTTGTTCATCAACAGAGCACCCAGTGTTGGTCTGTGGCATTCCGAGACCACAGTCTCCTACTGAAAACCCTCGACAGCCATTTGAAAACTCAATGTCTAGAGTGATTCATCATTGTGTCAGATTGGCCAGCACTTTGTCACAGTGACTGACAATGGGAGAAACTTGGAAATAATACAAAGATTCTCTGTTCTCTGATAGTGTCTGCACTGTGATTAGAGAAGAAAGCTTTGAGACTGTGAGGAGAATCTTAATTTTCCCCCAAAACTAATTTTGATGTTTTTACCCTTTGTAAGTCAAACGCTGCCTAACACTTCCCATTGTGTCTTACTCAAAAGCAGCTATTTTCATTTAAAATAGTTCCTGGAACCTGATTATTGAAATCACCCCACACCCATAGCTTATTGGTTGGGGGTGGCCATTTTTCCAATACTGTGAATTCAACTACACCTGCTTTATGTGGGGCCACTGTATTCACTTGATAAGGAGAAGTGCCATCTAGCAACAGACTGACTGAGTTGACTGGCGACTACTGATGGTAGTACCAATGCAACTGAAATTTACTCACACCCCTTTTGTTTTTTGAGTCTATAATCATTTTATATTATTCAATTTGGCAAAATCCTAAAAGACTACTGATATTAATACCTGATGTCAGCTAAATTATTGCTAGATAAAGTAACACAGAGCATGAGCATTATTTCTAGAGGACTTGAGAAGCAAATGTAAACGACTTGATGCAAATCCATCCCCTCTGCAGGAAATAAATGAAATAGCATTTTCTACTGATGATAGATCAACAAGGTCACCTTCATATTAAAAAAAAAAAAAAAAAAACTAAAATGTATCCTGTCCAAAAAGTGTGATTATAAGAGGAGTAAATTATCAGAGGGGTAATTATCAAAACTAGCATTTATTGACTCATTATGTGCCAGAAATTGTATGAATCACCTCATTTATTCATAGGAAACTCTATGAGAGATGAATTATCATCACCATTTTACAGATTAGAAGACGAAGACTTAACCTTTTTTAAGTTATACAATTGATAAATGGCAGAAATCAAATTTAAGTGTAAGTATGCCAAGTATTTTAAGTACCAAGGTCATTAACCATCCCAACAGAGTAAATAAAAGGATTTGAGGTGGGGTCCGCGAAAGATATAATCAAGGAATGAAAAAAGAAATGCAGTCAAATATATATATAAGAAGGGTGATCTCAAAATATAAATCTGGACATATTACTTCCCTTCCTCCCTTCCTCATCTCCCCTAAAGGTTTGTTGCTTTTATGTTAAAGCCAAAACTCCTTATCATGACCAAGATAGTAGTGTGTGATGTGGTGCATACCTGCCTCCCTAGCCTCGTCTTCTACCTCCTTGTCATTCTCTCCAGTATAGCCACACTGGCTTCTTGGTGATCTTTATATGTGGTGCACTCCCTTCTGACTTATGCTTTCCTAGTCACTGAAATTCTCTTATGCTTTTTACCTGGTTAAATCCTCTTCCTTCTCCACAGCTCAGCTGATACCATAAGGAGGTGAGAGCCCCCTTATCCTACGAACCACACACCTCTCCTTTATCGCCTCTGTCAGAATTGTAACTTATATTTGTCAGAATGATTATTTTATTTATATCTGAATAAATCACTTGACTAGTGGCCCCAATGCATTACTCTCCCCGCCACAATAAATGGGGGTTCATTAACCCTTTGAGAGTGAATGAATGGGTAGATGGATAAATAGTTCCTATCTGTATTTCTTCTTATAGTTTGTAGTTGGAGTTTCATTTGATTTTTATTGCAATTCAAGGACAAAATGAGCTAAATATCATTTTCCCAATTTACTGAAGAAGAAATTGGTGCTCAGAGAAGCTTAATACTTATGTAAATTTGCACTGGTAGGGACAGAGCCTGCTAAACCTAAGCCTTCTGCATCTTGGTTCATTGTTGATTACACCAAAGTCTTATTGTGTCATGAGTGGAAATGCAAATTTCTGCCATCCCTACTAAAACACAGACAATGGGAAAAATGTACAGAATGAAGTCCTCGGTGACCATGGAGAGAGCGTGAGTTAGGGAGTGAATCCTGCAGATGGCAGCACTGCTTTCCCCTGCGGAGCTTCCTCATCGCTCAGGGTGCCCTGTAAGCTCAGAGACGCTCATGAAGAGCCTGGAGGATGGATCCAGAATTTGAGTTAGGAGTGATGTCTCTCAAGTCAAGGAACTGATTATGAGCTCTGAGTGAGTTAGAGTAAAGTAGCCGCAGTTCAGAAACTTTGAAGGACACACCTCTGGCCAGGCCTCTGTGGACAGGGAGGCCGAATGTTCCCCAGAATATTATAGAAATGGCCTCCAGTTGTGGACCGGAGCAGTACTCCATGAGGAGAGGTTGGGATGGGGGCCTTTGGGTCCAAGCAGTCCCAAGGGTCATTGAGGCATTTATTAGTTCCCAGAGACACAGGCCAGCCCAAATCAGCTTCAAAAAAAAAAAAAAAAAAAGCCATTAACTTGCATACTCAGGCCCAGGCAATTTTTGAGCCAGTTTGGACCAGTGATAATAGTGTGTCTATAGTTAAGATACAACATTAGTACGAGTCTTGGAAGAGTTGTGCCATCGGACTTGTTATATTTTATGGCTATATTTGGGGTGAGCATGTCATCACAGAGCCTGAAATCTCCTCTCACTTCAGCCACATGGCTCAGGCTGAATAACTGCACTCCAGCCTACATTTTCTGACTCGTGTGACTTCACTTAAGAAGACAAAGTTGAAAATAACCATAATCCACTTGGTTGGTTTCCTGCCCAGGTCTTCTTGCTTCCTTTGTCCCATGAGTTGGACCCTTTTCCCAGTCCTCCCACATATCGGTTAGGATCTACTTAATAGAATAAACTTCTCCACCACACAGAACCATGAACAAATTACCTGTCTGATTTTGAATCACCATTACTTTTATTTTGCTGATACCTTGACTTAAGAGGAGGCCTGAGTCAGTTTTGGCTCCTGAGTTCCTCTGGATAATGTCTAGCTGTCTTATAATCATACTCTCAGAGGTTGGGTCTAACCCCAGGCTCTAGCCTAGTCTTGCACCAAGATTCACCTGGAAAAATCCTAGAATGTCTTTCAATAGAACAGTCATGTGTTTTAATGAAATCCATCTCAGATTTCTACATTCCAGATTTTCCCTGGTGAATATATGAATTTTTTAGTGCTAATGTTCAAACCAGTACTAGGGCTCTGTCCTCAGATGGCAAGGAAAAAAATCCTTAGGCACATCTAAGACTTCAGGAGAAGCACAATCTCAGGAGAAGTATCCGATATACTTATTACAGCTGGAACCAGACCAGTCATTCTTTAATCTGTGCTCACCATTTACCCTAAATTTCTGCAGTAATCCCCAGCTTCTTTCCCCAGACTTTAATGACATCCTTGTGGTTTTCCTACTCTTGTGTGGACATCTGGCTCCCGTATGAAATCTTCACAGGTCTCTGGATACTTTGTTATCGGTTGTCTCTTGCCCATCTGAACAAATTTCTTAACTCCAAAGGTCTACCACAGCCTCTCTAAATGTCACTGGAGATTAAAAAACTGAGTAGCAACGGTCAGGAAATTATTGCCGTATAAACTAGTATGGTGGGAGTAATCACTCAGGTGATTGCAGTATGCAGTCAAGGTTAGGAGCTATTGTCATATATTCCTAGAATTCAGTGGAAACTGTATTGGAGAGAGAAGGGCAGGTGTGAGGGAGAACCAGTGGGTTAATAAAGCAGAGAAAGTGAGTAGGTGGGAAGGTGATAGTTTAGTAAGGGAGTTATCAGTGGAGAAGTGGGGTGCAGACTGAGTGAAAAAGAGCAGAGAAAGTCCTGGAAGATGTCCTCCAAGGACAACATAGAAAACATGTTCAGGATACAAGCAGGACTGTGTAGCCAATCTAGACCCTTGGATGGAAACCACTGGTATGATCAGCACTTACTGGACACGATGAACTCATGCTTGGTCAATCCGTATAACCAGGACACCAGCCAGTCGTAAGCTTGTAAGCATCTCTGGAGGTCATACAACCCCTGTTCCCATCTCCTCATGGCATCACTGAACATCAAGAATTACTGTAGTGCTAACAACCAACTAGATGACAAAGTCAGATCAAATACTGATTTTGATTTTGGGGACAATCCTGAGGTAGGTTGGACAGTCATAACTTTTACATCCGTTTTATTGGTAAGGGTAATGAGACTCAAGCTAGAGAGGTGACTTGCCCAGGGTCACATAGCTACTGAATTAAAAGCAAGACCATGATTAGAGCGTAGATATCTTCTCACTCTAAATCCACAGCTCCTTTCACTTCACCATTCTGTCCAGAAGGATTGAGAATTCTCTCAAAATACAGAGGTCAGTTTACATTGTAATGCCCTGCTTTGTAGGCTCTGGGTGGGTTGCTGTCCTTCAGGGAGTAGGATGTTTGATTCCTCATCACTTGGATCTGTGGTTCTTATGGGTTCTTCTTTGGATGCATTTGGAAATTTATAGGAGAGGTTTTTGGTTGTCACAATGATGAAGAGGCCCTACTGGCATTTAGTGAGTGGGGGCCAAAGATACAAAACAAGATCTGAATGCATTTTATATTCCCACATAGTAAAGAATTCTAGCATCACACATGATGTTGAGTGCCCAGTGGACATCATGTAGGAAAGCCTATGTATAATTTATTTGAATCAAGAACTTAACTCCAGTTTACATATAAGCACACAGTAATTTACATAGTTTTAATAGTTACTGAATTCTCAGGCATGTGACTCCCAAATAAATCTAGGAAAAAATTGTATATGGCTCTATCACAACTTTACAAGGAGTTGCTCGCCATTTTAGAAAATCGTAATGCATGTGATTTTATCTTGACTTTACTTGTTGACTTTATAATCTTGCCCCAGAGTAGGAGTGGGGGTAGGGGGCTTTCACAGTATAGCTGCCAGAAATTAACTATTACTTTTCTTTAATTTGATAATTTTGAAAGCTTGACAAACTGAGGCTACGATTATAACATATTGAACTTTATTACAGGAAAATCAACTGATTTAATAACTTCATGCTTCACCAAGAAAGAGCCTGGGTTTTGGCTGAAATGATGAGTGAACCAGCTCTCTTCCCTAGATCATCCAGAAATTCAGGTGACAAGTTTGAATTTGAAATGAAAATGCCTTAACTGGAAAACATTCCACAAAGTTAGTGTGTTCTATCTTTTCTAGGAGAAAAGAGGGGAAGTTGAGTCTGGATAAGACATTCTGTCACAGATTCATTTCAGCCTCACATCATAGTTTGTGTATTATTTAGAGGTAATTTAAGATTACTATATATGGTAAGATACATCGAAACTTTCATTTCACCTACTGCACTTTCTCCCTGTGCTTTTCAGTTCCAGTCTTTGTTTTGGAATGAAACTATTAAGCTGCAATATGAAGTTAAACACACTTGACAGGAAAAGGTATATGAGTCAGCAGTTTGTAACTGCCAGGAAAGGAATGAGAAAGCTTTCAGATTCATGTTATTGATGTGAATTATTTTGAAGACTGTATGGTCGGCTGTTTCAGTAAACTTTGGTGGGGATCAGCAATTTACTGATAATGAAAATAAACTAACCACGTTACATTCTCCAAACAGGCAGCAAAGCTGATCATTTGGTCATCCAAAGTTAAAGAGATAAAGCTATCGGTGATCATTTCAGAGGGACCCATAGAGAAGTTCCCTGATTATCTTCAGCTCGTTATCTCTAAAGGTCAGATCCGAGGTTCAGAGTGAGTGCCAAGTCTGCTACATCAGGGCTGCTGCTTCTTAGAGCCTTCAGTTCTTTAGTGACTGCAGAGCAGATATCATTTCTGCTTTGATATCATTTCTAAATATTATGTTCATAGTGATTGTGGGAAGACTAAAGCACCATTCTGGAAAATCTGTTCCAGGTCCACTGCATCAGAATCTTCTAGGGAGATTTAAACAAAACAAAACAAAAACGCAATTCACAGGCACAACTCCCAGCACTCCTGATTTGGTAGTGCTGGTGTGAGGCCTGGGAAGCTGTAAATCAAAGTTCTCCCTGGTAGTTTCTAATGTACCCACAGGTATGTTACCAGACACTCTTGACCACTTGTCTATTAGATGACAGAATAAATAAGAACAATGTAGAATTTCTCTGAGTTCACTTGAATAATTTATAGTAAATTCAAAGTCTCTTCAGAAATTTCACATATTTTATCTGAGTATAAAACATTTAATAATAATGAGAATATTAAAAATCAAAGACTCTCACTTACTGTGGAGAAGGACAGAAAGAAACAGAAGGAATGTTAATGGCCCAGGCTGGGATAAGGGGTGCATGAGCTACTAGGAACACTTTCTCTGCAGGTGTGTGTAGCTGGTGGGAGGATGTTAATGGCTGCCCCTGGATTGTGGCTTCGCTTATTGGAGGCACAATATTTCAGTCATAGGAAAGCTGGGGAAGAAAGACTTGGTTTCAGGTCATTTAAGGAGATGAATGCAACACCTATCCTCAGACTCAGACAGCATACACATACATATATGGTCCTTAATCCTTAAGCCCATCAGACCAGGCAGAACTACTTGTTCAGCGGTTTCTCCCTCATTCTAAAAAAAACAACAAACAAACAAAAAAAAAAACTTAAACTTTAATGAGTTTGGGCTAAAACATTGTATTAGCCCATGGGCGAAAATATTATATTTTCCCAGGGGAGGCAAAGTTAATAACTTAGAACTTCTTCTGACCATGCCCTGATGATTACAAAATTCTCTGTTAATACATACTGAGCCAATGAATGTTCTCACAGTTCTGCCTTGGCTTCTGCTTTTCCAAAGGGAGAAAAGCTTTCTGCAGCAGTAAATTTTAGAACCAGGGTGAGACACGCTTTACCCATTTTATTCTAACACCCAAGTTTTGAGTATCACAAACAATTAGGACTCACCCCCTATAATCATAGAATCATTGAGAAGAGATCTTAGGTATGATCTGGTCCAACCCCAACTTGGAGTTATCTCTGACCCCTCTCTTTCTATTACACATCTCAAATCCATTGAACAAACAATACACTGGCAAACCTTTTGGCCTCTATCTTAAACATATCCAGAACAAGACCGCTTCTTACACCTCCCCTGAAGTGACCTTGGTGAGAGCCATTATGAGTCTCGCTTGGATTACCAAAATCTCTTCCTAACTAGCATACCCACTTCCATCCTTGCCTACTCTCCACTTTCCCGTCACAACAGAGATACTTTTAACATAGAAATCACTTCATGCCATGCCTCTGGGCAGGAAGCCAGCCCTTATAAGGACTTGTAAGATTCCACATGATTTGTTTCCAGGTTACTTCTGGAATTCATCTCCTATAATTTCCTACTTTTTCATTCTGCTGCAGACCCACTGGCCCCCTGACTACTCATTGAACATTTCAAGTATGCTTCCCCAAGTCTATGTGCTAGTGTTTCTTCCTCCCAGAATTCTCTTTACAAATATATCTTCATGGCCAATTTCTTCAAGTCCTTTAGGTCTTTGCTCAGAGGCCACTTTCTCAGTGAGGCCTTCACTGATCACCCAAGTTGAAACTCAAATGCAACCCCCTCCCTGTACTATATCCTAAAACTCCATTTCCACACTTCCTATTGCTTGTTGAACGGTTTCTTTTGCATGGCTGTCTGGCATCTCGTACTTATTAGAACAAGGGGAATTCTTTACCAGTCCCTAAACTTGCTACTTTACTTAATGACATCCCTTCTATATAGAAATTCAAAAACTAAAATTAGGCAAGCTCCATGTCAGAAGCTTTATATGCATTATACCTCCAATCATTTCTCTAATCCTGTGAACTCAGTGTATGTGTCCTAATTTAAAGTAAGAATATCAGGGATACGTAGTGAATGGCAGAGCTGAAATCCAAAATCAGGTTCCAGTGACAGCATGTACAGTGTCTTTTATTTGTAGCAAGTATCTGCAAATACGCACCACTGGGAAAATCTAGTCCACCACTTGTTTTTGCACATAAAGTTTTGTTGTAACATAGTTGTACCCATTTGTTTATATATTATCTATGGCTACTTTCGTGCTATAACAGCAGAGGTAAGTAAGTTACTAACAGAGACTATATGACCTGTAAAGCCTAAAATACTTACTATCTGGCCTTTTATAGAAAAAGTTTGCCAACTTCTGATCTATACTATACTGCCTTCTATACAAAGCAGAGGTTAATTAGTCTAGAAATTCCCTGATATCTAAATGTACGAGGAAAATTGAATACACAGAAGACGTTATTAAGGAGAAAAATAACTTCTTTAAAGAATATTCAATTTGTTAAAGTTGTAAATCTTTACAACTTTTAGTACTACTTATAGATACAGTTGAACTCCTTCAAGTATTTTAAACCACATTTATGAGTTTATTATCTTCAAAATTAGACCTGTGGCTTGCATTATATGTCTATTACATCTGTGGCTCGCCATGGCTTCCCAGATGTACCAGCATCCATCCACCATACTTTTAGCCCCCATGTCCCCCACATTTCTGAACACTCACTGCTCTACAAAGGGAATTATTTTCTTACACTGGAGTCCCCTAGAATTCCCACTTTTTCTTTACCAGGTGTTTTCCATTTCACAACTTTCTTCATCAGACTTGTATATCCATTCGTAATCGCATCTTCTTCAACTTGGAGCTTTCTGTTTATAATTTAGTACTGTGTTATAGGTTTATCAAGCCGTTTTCTGAAAACAGATTGTGAAGGGAAAATTGAGAGAGAGGATCCAGACACCTGTATTAGGGAGATTTTATGAGAGCGACAGGTATTGTCTAACCTTGGCATCGTCAGAACATCTCTGAGCCTCAGATTCATCTTCTACATCTTGGAAATCTTCTACACCTGCCCCACAAATTAGATATGAGAATGAAAAGGTACATAAACAATGAAAGCACTCAGCACAGTGCATATTTGGGAATTGTTTTGGCTTATTCACTTTTTTCCTTAATTAGTAGATTTTTAATCAAGGAAAACAACCATCCAGAAAAATGCATAAATCATAAAGGCACAGTTGATGAGCTAGCACAAAGTGAATGCACCTGTGTTACCACTACCCAAGTGAAGAGACGTAACCAGCACCTCAGAGGCTCTCATCATGCTGCCTTCACGAGCTACCCATCAGAATAGTTGGATCTGTTTTCAAGTGTTGTATCCATACAGTCATGTACCGTGCATTCTTTCGTGTTTTGCTTTTTTGTTCCATATTATTTCTCTGGGATATGTCAGTGTTATTGCATGTAACAGTAGTGTTTTGTTTGTTTGTGTGTTTGTTTTAGTTGCGTTGTATTATAGCTTTCCATTTTTATGGCTATACCATCATTAATCTGTTCTTATCTTGATTTATCTGTAAGTTGTTTTCAGCTTGGGAATGGTTTGAATTATGTTGCTACAAAAGTTTCTGTACATCATTTCTAATGCTCATAAGTATTTTTAGTGAGTCTATAACCTGGAGAATTAATAGCTGAGTCATGGGGTGTGTGTATGTTTAACATTAGTGGGTACTGCCAAATTCTTTTCAAAGGTGGTTGTACCAAATTTCTCCTCACATTAGCCATTTATGGAAACAAGATCACTCCATATCTTGCTAACACTTAGTATCCCGTTGTAATTTTAATTTGCCTTTCCCTAATCACTAAAGAAATTGAGCTCTTTTGGATTCCAATGCTGCTTTGGTAGAACTTGCCTTCTGATGTGATAGATTGTATCTTATCCGAGAAGCACTCTTGATGGTAGGCAACTGATTAGTTGATGCTCTTAAAAGTTTTTCTTAGAGAGTACAGATTCCAATCCTAAAAATTAGCAAGGTATTATGTGAACATTTTCTTCATATAACAGTCCAGTTAAAAATCAACACCTCTTTAAATATTTCCTTCATCTCTATATCCTGATATGTATTTGATAATGGGTAGGGCAGTTTACTGATATAAATGGATATCTCATAATTAGCAACGAGCAAAATGGATTACATCTGTAATATTCAAACACATTTTCTATCAAAAGTTACCTAGAATGGCATGTGCAATGATAATAACTCCTTATTTTTCAGGCCATTAAAAACCATCCCCACCACTACCCACTCTCTCACAGAAGAAGGGCAGAAAAAAGTTCAACTACATGAAGATAATAAATATATACAAAAGGAGCCAGTGAGAAGAGATGGCTTTAGATTTTTGGTTTCATGTTCAGGTTTGATATTTTCTAATCCTAACTTGTACTGATTTTGATCTCCTTTTAATATTCTGATTAGGTAGATCAAATACATGTCTACAAAGAATGTTTGAGACACATAATGTTACTTTAGATGGTAAGATTAGTTGAAGACCCAGCCAACATGTTTGATGTCTTTTAAAACTTTATGTGCTCTGACAGATCATTGCTTTCATCACTTCACCAGTATTGCCAAGGAATCTTTTGTGAACAAACTGGAAATTTATAACTGGAAACAATACCTTAAACATTACTATATCAGAGACAATGAAGTTTGTCGATTTACTGCTTTTTATAGTAGAGAATGCTCAGTATCTGTTCTTGTCATCCTTGTCAGTTTTCTTTAGCAGAATTTGTGATGGTTTGGGTTATGGTTTAGAAAATATTAGTTCCCTTGCCACTCCTGTGGCAAGACTAAACTTTCTTGTGTTGTTGATAATAGACTTGGAAAGTTAGTAGATATGACACAAGCAGAGGTCTTAAATATGTGTGTATGGTTTGGCTTGGCTTTTAGACTCCTGGAATTCATCAGGAGAAGAAACTGACCAGGTGGACATTGGACCAAAGAGCATGAAAATTATGTGTAGCACATCAGAAGTCCAACCTAGCCAACCGCGCTGAAGCTGACCTGAAAACTTGTGAATGAGAAATAAGGTCTTGATGTTTTAAGCTACTTTGTTTTGGTATAGTTTGTTAGGCAGTATTATTGTGGGAAAAGTTTCTGAATTTATTATTTAAGAAAATTGACTGTAAAGCCCTCAAATATAAAACTTCATTTAGTAAATTAGTCAAAAATGTTCATCTTTCTTGAACATTTATTATGTGCCAGTCACTGTGCTACATACTAGAGAAAGACGGTGAAAAAAATCAGCCTGGGGAAACTTGACAAGGTAATTACAATACATTGTGATTTGTTTCTGACTGGGATAAGCACTTCTTGCAGGACGACTCAGAAAGGGGACCAGAACTAGTCTTGACAACTCAAGAAGTTTTGTCAGAGATGAAGTATAAGTAGGAAAGAGTCACATTTTTGTAAGCAAAGGCAATAACATGTTCAAAAACTCAGAAAAAAAAGTATGGTCATTTGGTGGACTACAGGAATGCTGTGTGACAGAGACAAAATAGAGTGTAAGGAAGGATATAAGTCTATAGAGGCAAACAGTGTGAGGGGGCTAACCAGAAAAGTGTGTCTGGGGCGTCTGGTAGCTACCCTGCACACTAAATGTAAAGAGAGATAAAGGTCAGATGATATCATTGATTTCTAAGATGCAGTTATGCATGACACTGAGGATAGGTCCCTGGGAAATTCCAACATTTATGAGACAGACAGAGGCAATGGGTTCATTAATTTAACAGATATTTGTTTAGCACTGTGAATGTGATGGTAAATGAAAATAGTACAATCGCTTTCCTCAGAGAGGTTAATGTAGGTTAGAAATATAAGGGAGGTAATTCTAATACATAATGTTAAATGTTATAAAATGACATGACAATGTTGCAATGATGTTGCTAACCGTTTTTGATATCAGAGGGATTATTCATTATGAATTTGTACCAACTGCACAAACAGTTAACCAAGTTTACTATTTGAAAATGCTAAAAAAGCTGTGTGAAAAAGTTAGATGACCTGAACTTTTCGCCAACAATTCATGGCTCTTGCATCATGATAATGCACCATCTCACACAGCACTGTCTGTGAGGGAGTTTATAGCCAGTAAGCAAATAACTGTATTGGAACACCCTCCCTACCCACCTGATGTGACCTCCAATGACTTCTTTCTTTACCCAAAGAGAAAGGAAATATTGAAAGGAAGACTTTTGATGACATTCAGGACATCAAGGGTAATACGATGACAGCTCTGATGGCCACTCCAGAAAAAGAGTTCCAAAATTGCTTTGAAGGGTGGCCTAGGTGCTGGCATCAGTGCATAGCTTCCCAAGGGGAGTACTTCAAAGGTGACTGTAGTGATATTCAGCAAAGAGGTATGTAGCACTTTTTCTAGGATGAGTTCACGAACTGAATTGTCCGACCTCATTGGAACAAAATGGGGAGGAGTCTAGGAAGATTTCACAAAAACAGTTGACACCTAAGCTGGGAACCTAAGGGAAAATAATAATTACTTAAGTCAAGAGTAAGAAAAATATAATTCCAGGTAGAGCTAATGGAGTACTTAAGAGTCTCAAGGTCAAGAAAAAAGATGAAAAAGAGGGGTAGTTTTTATTTTAAGAAACTAACTGGGAGAGGTAAATAGGGCCAGGTCATAAGTCATGTTATGGAGTTTGGATTTTAATTTGAGAACAAGGAGAAACCATTAAGGAATTTTGAGGAGGATTGAGAAACATCCCTGGGGTAGCACTGGTAGAACTTGATAGCTGACTGTATGCCTGGGTTAAAGGAGAGGGAAACCTAGGAGACATCAGCAAACTGACCTGGGCAAATCGGTGAAGGGTGATGCCATTGGAAGCACAAACTGTGGCACAGATTTAAAAGATTGGTGATGATGGTTTAAAAGTAACGTTAAAAAAAAATTAAAGGAGGTGGACAAATAGCTGTTGGGACCAAGTAGGAGAATCAGGGTAACACTTATTTACCAATTGAGGAGAAAACTTAGTTTTAAAAATGTAGAGCTGCTCATCAGTGCCAATGTGGCAGAGTATGAGATATTGAGTAGGAAAACATATTCAGATTTGGATAGTAGGGTTTGTGAGTGACTTTGGAGAAAGCAGTTTCACCAAATTGGTGGGTGTAGGGAAGGAGTTATAAGAATCTTAGGAGTGAGTGAGTGATGAAGAAATGGAAGAAAAAGTGGAAGAAATAATGGCATGGCTTAAAGAAGCCAAATAATGGCAGCTTAAAGAAGTAGCTGTATTGAAAGAAAGGAGTGTTAGGATAAGGAACCTACGCCAGTTTCCAGTTTGTGTGCTAAAAGGAAAGAGCCAGGGGAGAGGAAGAGATTTAAGACATAAGGTATATGTTGGGGGCAGGAAGTGGAGGGTACTTCCAGAGCATGTTCCAAAGGAAATGGAAGGCTTGAGTTCAAACTCAAGGGTGGAGAGCTTGTAGGGACACTTCATCCAGGGGCAGAAGAACAGGCAAGGGCAGCCTGATGGAAATAATAAATTTTGAGGTGATGGAAAGGAAGACTAAAGGTTATTCATTGACTTTTAATCCAAAAGGTAGAAAAGGAGGTCATTGGCCAGCTGAGTTTGAGAAAAGTGGAAATGATTAGAATCATCCTTATGAGAAAACACTGCTCAGGAGCTGGTTTTTAGCTACATACCATAGACTTCATTCTAGTTAGTTTTGGTAGAAACTGAATTTATTCAGGGATGTTAGGTAGCTTACCAGATTATCAGGAGGTCTAGCCAGCCACAGAAAGTGCTCAATGCATGATGATCACTTTAAAAAATGCCACTGCTTTCAACATGTGGTGCCTACAACTCAGTTCATTGAAATAGCACAGCTTGTATCTGTCAAGATCAAGATTGGATATCAGCTACCTTTGAGGAGCCACTAGGAATCGCAAGGGCCAAGAGATGGATTCAATGAGTGTCTAGGTCCTCAAATCGCTCCCTTTTGTAGGAGAAACTGCTGTTTGTCCCCTAATATACGTTCTCTCCTTCTTCCATCGTGATAGAATATTTAGTTAGTCACATGGCCAGCTGCTCAGAGTAAATACATTTCCCAGCCTCTCCTGAAGCTGAATGTTGCCACGTGAGTAAGTTTGGGCCAATGGGAGGTAATCAGAAGTATTGTGTGACAGCTTCTGACACAGTGAAGTTGAGTCACTCCCTCATGTTAGTGAAGTAATCAGCTTAAATGAGCCTCTGTCCCTATGGCCTTCTTAGAGTAGAGCAGATTTTTATTCTTCCATAAGAGAAAAGTAAAATTCTATCTTGTTTTTGAAAATTAAAAAAAAGGAAAAAAAATTCATGAGCGTGTCTCATGTATAGGCCAGATCCCAGACAGCCCAGCGAGAATGCAGGAGAGTGTTCAGGTTCCAACTCTGGCAGCCAGGACTTATAATGTAGAGGATGTCCCTCAAATAGGAGGGGTGTTCAAAAGATGTTACGCAACCACTGATAGAGCAGATGTTTACCTCAGGGACAATCAAGGAAGGAATGTAGGGAGGGAAGTATGGACGGAATAAGGAGGGAAGGAAATAATAATAATGAGGTAAAAGGGCCCAGAAGAGCATGAATTCATCAAGACCTGATATTATCACCATTTTAGAAGAAACTCTTGACAACCTGGAGTTGGGAACAGTAACTAGTCTTAGCCTAGTGAAAGTGCTGTGGAATTACCAGACCATAGAATTTAAATTTGATATCGAAACACACAGGTGGAAGGGAGTGAAAGACAGAAAACCTTCCCTCACTTGTACTTCACCCCAGGGTCCAGCAGGAGGATGGATATGGACAGTAGTATTAAGGATTGAGTGGCGGTAGAAGCAGGCAAAAGTTTGGAGTCAGATGTGGATGAAACACTATCTGTCTAACATACTTACTGTAAAAACATAGGCAAGCTATTTGTCTCTTGGAGCTCATTTCCTGATCAAAGTGGGAAGAATGATAGCAGCAACAAGCAAGCAAGTACAGTACCACAGGTAAAGAATGCTGAGCTCCTAGCACAGTGCTTGGCACCTCGTAAGCACTCAAAATCATGGTGACCACATTTTAGTCAAGTTCAATGGCTCCACTAATTCTACCACTCTCATCTCCTTACTGCATGACATAGGTTTGAGGCAAATAAAAATACCTACTCTTATCTGGGGCTGGACAGCACCCAGCATAATTCAAGCCATTCTCAGGAATAGGGGAAAAAAAAAAAAAGTCATGACTCACAATTAGAGGTTGAAATCCTCAGGAAAAACCAACATTAGCATCTAAACAAGAAAATGAGCTCATTGACATTGAAAAATGTTACTATGTTTTCAATTTCATTAAAGTCTCCAACAGACAAACACATTTATTTCTGTGCTATGTGTCTGATAGCAAGAATGGGCAAAAACATCAGTCTACAAGCTCTGGGACTCTAGACTGTGACAGCGCTGATGAAATATATGTTTCCTGAAGAGACATGCAATCCTCACTATCTGTGACCATTGAAATATTAAGGAAATTACTTATAAAACAGATAAAAATCCATTACGGGAGCATAGCCTAGAAACCGCAAAGGAGCATGGGAAGGTATAATTTCCAATCTTCCTTGAAAACAAAAAAAAAAGAAAGAAAAATTTATTCTCTTATCATTATCCTGGTGAAATTAAATTTCATTGTATGGTTCTCATCTTCATAATTACCAGGTTACTATGAGAATTAGATATAAAAAGCCACCTCATATAAAGATAGCAGCAGATTTTTCTAAATATTATATTTTTAAAATGATAAAAGAGGAATAACATTTCAGTTAATCATTTTAAGCACCGTACTTGTTCTGTGTTTGCTCACCCATCTTTCTCAACACGCTCATGTACAGGCATCGAGGCAGAATACCTACAGGGATAGCCATCCAGGCCATAAAACCATCTGGATGAGTACAGAACTAGGATCCCCATGAATATGTCCTTGGGTTTCTAGAAGTCCAGATGCTGGGAGCCTGGAAACCTGAGCCTTGAGAGGTATGATACGTTAAATAATTGCCTCCAAAGATATCCTCACACTAATCATCTGGAACTTGTTAATATGTTACGTGGCAAAAGGCATGTTGCAGACGTGATGAAGATTATGGACCTTGAGATGGGGTGCTTCTCCTGGATTATCCAGGTGGGCCCAATCTAATCCCATGAGTTGTTAAAAGCACAGGATCTTGACTGGCTATTGTTTCTCAGAGAAAGAAAGATGGTGATGATGATGGAAGAGAACCAGAGAGATAGTGACCTGAGAAGGACTAAATCTGCTGTTGGCTTTGAAGACAGGAAAGGTCATGACTAAAGGAATATGGGAAGCCTCTGGATGCTGAAGTAGCAAGGAAATAGTCTTCCCTAGAGCTTTCAGAATAAATGAGGTCCTCCTGCCCACACTCTGATTTTAGCCATGTGAGACTTTTTAAGACTTCTGACCCAGAGAACTGTAAGATAATAAATGTGTGTGTTGTTTTAAGCCACTAAATATGTGATAATTTGTTCTAGCCATATAGCAAACAAATATAGGAGGATTATGGGATCCTATTAACTAACTTGACATTTTCTCCATACTTCTTACTTTGTTTGATCTATAACTTTGCTTTTCCTATATCTCTGCGCTGTATGCCCGTGAGCACATTGGCTTGGAGCTCCAACTCTTTCGACTGAGGTCCTGACAATGTGCCTGTCTCTTAGCAGCTTTTACTTGGGAACTAGACCATTTTGATGAGAGCAGTAAGTAGCCAGCCAGTGTACAGCTGAAAATGAGATGAACCGTATGCTGCAACCAGTCCTGAAGGTTCTTGCTGCTGCTCTTTGTTTTCATCATATAAGACACATGTGAACATCAAGCATGACTGGACTGACTCCTACTCATCGAATCTTCCTTTCTTCCTTCCCACACTCTCTTCCTCTCTCTATTCTTTCTTTCCTTTCGTCCTTCCTCCCTCCCTCCTTCCCCTTCCCTTCCTTACTTATGATGATGCCCTTTACTCGAACATCTTAAGTTACTACTTATAAAACATTGTTTTTCATCTAGAAATGTGACATTAAAATCTTAAAATCACCCAAGGAAGGTGAGTTTAATTTCCATTATATTTTACTAATCATTAAAGTGCATATTTATAATGGGTGAATTTTATCTCATGTAAATTATACCTCAATGAAGCTTGTTTATTAACAGAAAGGTTTGTTATAAAACTTTTTCTCATCATCATCGCCATCGTCCTGTTTGTCGTCACCACCATCAATTACACACAAGCACACAAAGGAAAACTCAAACAGTAGGAAAAGCATAAAATAGAAACCATATTTACCTTCTTTTACCACCAGTCACATTCCCAAGATACTAGTACCTTCAACTTCTGCTATGTTTTTACATAATTTTTAAAACTTGGAATAAATTTCTATTTACAGAAAAGTTGCAAAGATAGCACAGAGTTCTCATATACCCTTCTCTGAGTTTCCTCTAGTGTTAACGTCTTACATAATCATGGTACAATTGTTTTTAAAATTGTCTATTCAGTTATTCTAGTTATTCCTTCCATCTAGCTAAGTAACATGCTTATACCTCTATTAAAAAGTTGACATTGTCATTGTGAAAATAAGGAATTAGCTTCCATGCACTGTACACCATTACCCTTCCTCTCATCAGAATGCATATTAGTTTTAATTTATTTTTAATATTTTTTAAAATTTAACACTTAAGAAACTATATTGTTTTCAATCATCATTATACTCTATCTCTCAAGACTCTACTGTTGAAATCAAGAAATTGGCATCTCCCCATCTCCCTCCATTCTACTCTCCCTTTTTCACAACTCAATATTCACAGTTGAATATTTATTAAATTGATATTTGTTAAGCATGTACTATATTCCAGAGTTTTTCCAGGATCTGTAGATACAATAATATAGACATGAACAGATGAGATTCCTGTTCTCCTTGAGCTTGTATTCCAGAATTGGAGTAAGACAGATAAGGTAAACAAGAGAAAAAGTCGGATAGAGGTAAGAGTTATGCAGAGAAAAAAGCCTGAAGTAACAGTATAGTGATCCTAAGACCAAATGTCAGCAAAGACCTCTTTGAAGAAAGGAGAGGAAATGACTACTGTAATGGGCCAAATGTGGGAGTAAAAAACAAAGGGACAGGCCAAACAGAAAAGAGAGAGTAGTAAGAGTTGAGGTGAATATAATGGGCAGGAGTTAGACCATAATGCAGGGCATTTAAGTGGGGTAAATAGTTTGGATTTCCTTCTAAGCATGATGAGAAGTCCTTGGAGCGTTTTGAGCATGCTCTGGGCGCACAGGAACACAGTCTGACGTAAATTTCTAGGAGTTTACTTCAACTAACGTGTGGAGAATGGATGGTAGGGGTAGGGAGAGGAGATGTTGCCTCAGAGACCACTTAGCAGGTTATGGCCCTAGTTCAGGTCTGACTCCTCCTGGAATTCCAAACAGGCATATCCTGCATGCTTACCATCACCAGTTAGATATCTGTGGGGCATCTCAGATATAATATGGCCATCATGGTACCATTGATTATCTCAACATTTTTATCTAAACCAGCTTCTTTTAGGCTTTCTCACCTCTGTAAACAGCGCCACCTATTGTCCAGCTTATAGGATGTATCTATTCTTTTGCTCACATCTGACATCCAATTCGTCTACAAGTTCTGTAAACTCTACCTTTAAAACATATCCCCAATAGGTCTAACCATCATGATCTTTTACTTTTTTGCACAACATTGGTTCCCACTTCCACCAAAGATTTTCTCAAGTATCCTTTATTCAACAATATATGTATTTTCTCTCTTCCAGAAATCTGTTAATAATCAAATTTTTAATCCAAACTCAAAAGTAGGAAGTAGGCACATTTTTCTTAAGGATTTCTATATTGCTTAAAGAGTAGGAAGTTTCTAAGGGAGAAGCCCTCTGCTTTTAACCTCTAATCTAAGTTGACCTAAAGTCTCTAATTCTCAATTTGTAGAGAAAAACAATTATTTCTGTGTCCAAAGTTAAGCAATTGCAATGGACTATGACAAAATTTCAGCCTTAGTTTCCAGAAAAATAAGAGGACTAATAGCAGGCAAGGAAGGTAGTCTTTCTAGTCAAGCCTAGTGCTTTAAATTCTTTTAAGTCGTTGTCAATAATCTAAATTAAGAGAATAGCTAGAGGACATGGGCCGGAAGGTAAAAGATGAGAATCGACAAGTGAGGTCCAGGTGAGAACTCTAACTTTGGTTACTTGCACAGGGATTTGACTGGAAGTAAATAGATGGATGCTTCCCACGTTTCTGGGGGAAGTCTGTTTCCAAAAAGGCCCTCAACCTGACATGGCCAAGGACAGCTTTTGTTCAAGCCTACGGCTATCTCCCCCTACACACACACACACACACACACACACACACACACACACACACACTCCTTATCTTGTACCGTCAAACTCACAATGAAAGAAAGTAGTCTGTAAAAGCTGTCCCTAGGAAGGACATTAACCTGAATTCAAACTTCAGAGATAATCCCTTCAGAGAGCAAATTAATAAGCATGAAACAATGCCGTGTAAATTAATTGAGCCCCCTCTAGTGTGTGTTGTCAATGAAGAAAATATGTATAAAAAAAATCAGAATTTTCATTTCTAATATTTTAATCTGATATATTTCAATTTAAATTTCAACACAATTTTTAGTGTGTGTTTTTTTTTGTTTGTTTGTTTTAATTAAAGTTTATTGGGGTGACAATTGTTAGTAAAGTTACATAGATTTCAGGTGTACAATTCTGTAATACATCATCTATAAATCCCATTGTGTATTCACCACCCAGAGTCAGTTCTCCTTCCATCACCATATATTTGATCTCCTTTACCCTAGTGTGTGTTTTTAAATTTAAAAATATTAGTATAAAAATCAATATAACATATTTATAAGTTTAATGTGTGTGTTAAATTTTACTCTTTTATATATATATATAAAATACTATATATATAAAATATATATATAAAATATATATATATATATAATATACTCTTTTATTATATATATACATATATATATATATATATATATATATATATATATATATATAACTGCTGGTGGTATAATCAGAATAATTTGGAGAGTACTTCTTTATAGATTGCTGAAATGTGAGATGAGATCACTTTCTGTATAATATTATTAATACAAATGATGATAAGAGTAATTACATAAATTGTAATTACATAAAAATAACTACATAAAATAGCACTTAGTATGTATATGCATTACTCTGTTCCTGAGAATTAATATGACTATAAATGTTCCTTACAACAATCTAATAAGTAGTTGTACATTTGGGCATATTATGTATAGAAGAAATGATGCCTACAGAGTTTAATTGGCTCAAAGTTGATTGTCTTAATAAAATAAATTGCTCCCATAGGAAGGAGTCAGGGCTTTTTCCACCCTGTCATTAGGGAGCAGAATGGGAGGGACGGGTATAGGCAACCATGGTGTGATGCTTCATGCTGATGAACCCCTGAGTGTCTCACTGAGCCAGTTTGATAATTTTAAGCCACCCCTGAACCCTGGCTGCTGTAAGAAATGGAACCTAAAATTTACAGACCTGAAGCTAATGTCCTAAGAGCAAGCCCTAAATTTCTGGCATCTAAGCTGACATCTATTTTCCTTTTCTTGACTCATACTTAAATTTCAGAAATCCCTTATTAAATGGTCAACAGATCAGCTCTGCTTATCATCCCTCAATATAAATGAATGAATATGGCAATTCAATCTAACCAATAAATAGGAATGGAAGAGAAAACCAAACATGAAATAACTGTGTAGATTTTACAGATACTTGTGCTCTTAACTCAATTCTCCTTAAAACACCTACTAAGCTTTTAGATCTTGGTTTAGACATTCCCTCCTATAAGAAGCCTTCTTCACCTCCCAAACCAAAATTGAATTACTTTTTCTTCTTTTGCACTGCTATGCCTCCCAATAGTTCGCTTGCCATGGCTCATACACTGAGTTATAACTATAATTGTGGTTTACTTGCTTGTCAGCTTCATTAAACAGGTAGTTTGCTGAGAGCCGGGACAGGTTTTTGTTCATTGCTGTACCCTCAGTGTTTCCATAGCTCCTAACATATCATATAAACACAATGCACACAATATGATAAATAAATACATGTGAATGGATAAAGAAATAGTAAGTTGTTAAACTGACCAACAGGTTAAAAGAAAGCAGATTAAACTTGGCACAGGGAATAAAGCAAAATAGGGCCATTTGAAATGTGAAAAAAGTTCTACTTCAGGAAACACTTTAAGACTTTCACAACCACGAAAATCTAGAAACGACTCAGTTTCTGTGTATATGTAACTTATGGATTCATTTGGCCTCCATGGTTGCTGGTCATTTATAAAAATTCCAAACAAAAAAGTATGCCATCCTAAAATATGCCACGTTCATATTGTTTATTGTGACTTAAAAAGTACTTCAGAAACAGCCACTGCAAGAATACTCTGACCCTTTGTCGTCCCCTGAAAGCATGAGATAAATCTCTCCTGTGAAAGGTATCCTCCTCGTACAGGGAGGGCAGAAGCATCCTTGTCATGAAAGACAGGAAATTTGGGGCCGAGAAGGTTGTATAAACAAACCTTGTTACCTCTTCACCAATTTACTACCCCAAGCTCAAACCTCTTTGTTTTGTCAATTCTCCACAAATGTATCGTGTCTATATCTAAAAGGCATAAAAGCTTCCTGCCTTGGTGATTTCTTTGAGTCTCATGTTTTTATGGGGTGCCCATACATACAAAATCAAATTTGTTTATTTCCTGTTAATCTGTTTTATGTTAATTGAATTATTAGACCAGTCAAAGAACTTAGAAGGGAAGAAGGAAAAATTTTTCCTCCCTCTGCACTAGTGACCCAATGAGACAGCTGAATGCAGAACTGAGGTCTTTGGTTTCACATAAACCATCCTGTAATTTTGGTTCACATGATATCCCATCTCTTGTGTGCATTTAATTCAAACATGAAGATCCCAAGACAGGCTGAAGGAAAATAATCAATTCTTGACACCTTTCTCCTTGAAATCATAAATCATCCATGCCCCAATGGTCACTCTAGACACAAGATATTCCTTGTCCCTTCTACTCGCAATCCCCAAAAGGTTAAAGGCATCACTCCCAGTCAGAAAGCTTCTACTAAAACTTTTCAAATCTCCTCCAACTTCAGAATGACCGAGTATAGCTCAGGAACTTGAAGAAAGCTGAAGAGGCAGTATCCCAAATTGCTGATTAGTTTCACATGGCAGGAGTTGACAAAGGTAGCAGAAGTAGAAGAAGAAGTAGTGAGAGGATAATGAAATATTGTTGAAACCCTCCAATTCCGTTCATCTAATAATTTAACACTATGATAGGATCATATCAAGAGTGATTTTACAAACCTGCTATCTATTTGTGTTAGAATCCCATATCTTCCAGGTCATGATTCTTCATTTACTTGTTTGTCTGTTTTAAGTGTTAAGAAACTGGGCAAATGGTTTTAAATGGAAAACAATGTCAAGTCCCATTGTGCTTAAATTGCCCCTTATCAGCATAGTTCCTAATAGGGTTTAAACTGCTAGCCATTGACAATCATTTGTGTTTAGGCTGCTTTTCTAAGGAGACAGTCACTTCTGTGGCTGAAAGCCCTGGAGACCCTCTGGTAACTAATACAAAAGTCATAATAACAAATCTACGTAGTGAGCTCTAATATAGACAAATGTCTTTGTCCGTATTGGATACAGTCATGAGACTTTTTTAACCTTCAGTGAAAACACAGGTTTTCACAAAGCACAAATTTCCTAACGCCTCTCTAGGTACACTTAGAAGCACTAATCAAATCAGTGGGATAAATACAAAAGTACTTAACCATTACATTGGAAAACCTTAACAAAGCAAAAATGGAACTGTATTTAATACTGGACAGGAACAAAAACAAAACTGAGAGTTTCTAACCTCTTTGGAGAAAGAAATGGTAAGGACAGGAAATGCACATGCCTCTGAGTGAGAGGATAGATTTGGGTGGAAGAAATAGGAAACAAATGAATTCTCATTTGAATGATATTTTGTACATCGATCTAAGCGATGTGATGAGATTATCACCAACTGAGCTAAGGTAATGAGAAGCTGTCCTAAAGACCGGACTGGAAGTAGTGTTGGGATATAGTGGAATATCTCTACTGACAAGAGGACTAGAGAGGACAAGACAGGAAATCAGAAGACTTGGGTTAGGTGTTCCCAGTTGACATCATCTTGCTTGGCATCAAATGTCCTTGTGAAGGTCATTCCAGGAATGGTTTTTGCTTTTTACAGTTTCTAAACTTTGTTGTCCAAGTGAAGTGTATTATTTGTCTGGATTCTGGAGAGCAGCATGATTTTTAGTAAAAGGGAGCATCAGGAATAACCAATAACAATAATAATTACTGTAGCATGTACTAGAGAACATGCTATGTGCCAGAAACTTCACTGGGTCAAGCTTTCATTTAGTCTGCACAACATTTCAGTGATGTAGGCACCACAGAGTAGGACCACCTTATGCAGACCTGGGTCCTAAAATTAGCCCTTAGCTGTGTAGTAAATACCATTAATAGAACTAGAAAACCCATCAATATAAATGTGGGATGGGGGGATAATTCTAAAGCGTCTCTGCTTTCCTGAAGCATTTCTTTTTTTCTTAGTATTAAGTGTTAATGACCTTAATACACCTGATTTAAACTAATTACATAGTGAAATCCCAGGAGAAGGATTAAATACTTAAAGTAACCCTAGGGAAAGGATGAATTATAGAAGGAGCACATTCAAATAAATCACAGGAAGCAACCCTCCTGTATTTTACACTTGAAGAAATTCAGGCTCCAGAAGATAAGTGCATTTTCCAAGGTCAAGAAGGCAGTGGATGGTGGAGTTGGGATTTAAGCCAGAGCCTGCTGGTATCACCAGTGTGCAATGCATAAGGACAGTGGAAGTAACACTGTGTACACACTTCAAACAGATGCAATTCCCTTTGTTAGCAAAGAGTCTAGAAACAGAATAGTTATAAAACAGATAATAATTACCCATGTTTAAGCTAAAGCATAAGCAGAGAAAAATGTACACAGCAGGGAAGGAACATTGGCAAATTCATCAATACTCCAGAAGGATAGTTTTGTAAACATTAAAAAAAAAAAACATGCTTTGATAAGTAAGTGTAAATAGAAACTAATTCTGATGTATGAGAGTATTAAAATGCTAAAATTTTAAAGTATTTGTGGAAAAGATTATGTTTCAATGACTGCTCTCAAAAAAGCCTGAAGAATTTGGACAAAAGATACTGAAGTGTAACTCTTCAATTAACTTTTCTACTAGACAATCACACACATTCCTTGCCTAACCAAAGTATTTTTCTGCTTCAAATGGAAATTGCTTTTCTTTTTTTTTTCTTTTTTTTAAATTAAATTTATTGGGGTGACAATGGTTAATAAAATTACAAACGTTTCAAGTGTACAATTGTATAATGCATCATCTGTATATCACATTGTGTGCTCACCACCCAGAGTTATTTCTATTTCCATAGGGGGTCAAATATATGGTAATAGAAATTGCGTTTCTATTTACTGAAAAATCCTTTACTGAAAAATCCAGACTGGGACCCTCAGCATAAGTTAGTAAATCTTTGGGTAACTTAACCAGATGAGATCACACAAATTTCTCCAGAGTTGGAACAGGCTGGCCCGGTCCTATAGTTTTCCTCCCACGTTGACTTGTACAACTCATTTTTATTAGTACAATCTGTAACTTACCTCATTGACAGAGAGTTCGTTGGGACAGCCAGTCGTCCTGATTCTGCTCTTTGCCTTGATTCCTATTTAAACCTTGCAAGAAATTCTCCAGAAGTCCATGGATGAGGTGTACGGAAATGATGTGTACGTTCTTATATTTCAGTTTTCTCTGTAATAAAAGTTTTAAACATGGGTATATAAAAGTTTGATTTTTAAAAATAATATAATTCATTTTTGCTTTACCTTTTTTCCCAATTAATTCCCAATCATCATGTCTGGGGATGTTTCTGCTTTTATGTGTTTCATATTTAGTAAATCCTACTGGAATCTGAATCTAAATTCATTGCTTCTTTTCTGTTTTGAAGAGCACATGGCTCTGCTTCTTTCAAAGACCATCTCATCTACTGGTCATGAGGACATCATCCCATTGATACTTTTACAAATTTTGCTCTTGAAATTTCTCTATGCCCCCTTAGTCACTTGTATCATTCTTATCAACACACAAACAAGTTCCATGAATTAACTTTTAAAAATCCTTCCTTGAAAGCAAATATCCCTCTTAGCTTTATTCCATTTCTCAGCCCCCAATTCACAGCAAATGTTAGAAAAACTGTGGTCAATATTTGTCTTCTCTCCTTCATTTCCTATTCATTCTTTTTTATAATTTACTTTGAAGCAATTTTAAACTAATGAAATTTGCATAAACAATACAAAGAACTCCCAAACCTCCCTCACCTTGTTTCCTCAATTGTTTATATTTTACTATATTTGTTTCATCTCTCTCCCTGTGACTATATATAGTAGACATTCCATTATCATCATTATTTTCCTGGACAACTTATATGCAACTTTCGATATGGTGTCCCTTTCTCCTTAATTACTACAGTGTGTGTTTTCTAAAACCAGGACACTCTCCCACATAACTGTCACACAATTATCCAAAACAGGAAATCTACATCAATAGATCACTACAACCAAACATGAAATTTTTCCCTTGTGGTCTAAGATGTCATCCAGGGTCAGGCTTTGCATTTATCTCTTTAAATCTGGAACATTCAGCCTTCCCTTGCCTTTACTGTCCTTGATGGTTTTAAAGAGTCCAGATCTTTTAGGATGTCGGTCAACCTGGGTCTGCCTAAAGTGTCCTTGGATTCAGACAGGGGTCGTGCATTCTTGGTAGGAACACCAGAAAATGATGCTGGCTCCTTCTCAGGCCATAAGGAGGCTCAGGAGGCTGATCCTTCTCACAGGACACATAAGCTTTTATCAAGTTGGTGTCTGCCTGACTTTTCCACCTTGAACTCACCATTTTCCCATTTGTAAATGACAAGTATTTTGTGGGAAGATGCATCAATTCTAAACCTATATCCCACTTATCATGACTTTGTAGTATGTCAACATGGCTTGGCTGAACTCAACATCTCAGAATGTTTCTGGGTAGGCAGAGCCACACCAGAATCTTGTGGGTCATTTCGGGGGTGGAAGTGAAGCAGCAGCCATTCCGTATTCTCATTCCAGGTCACTTATCAATCGGCTTACCTCAGTCATGTGCAGAGGCCCATTCTGTAGCTGCTCACCCCTCTCTGGTTTCCTTTCCTGCTTCCCTGACTCCTGGGCCAAGTCCAAGGGCCCTGACTTTTGTGGGGCACAAAATCATCAACATCAGAGGCAACAAAGGCTGACTTGTGGGGGTAAAGCTCCAGCATCACACAGAGACAGCAGCCTGCATAACCTGCTTAACTGGCTTCCACAACTGCAGAAGGCCAAATCCTTCTGCAAGTATATGAGATATATAATTCGAAGTGTGATCAAAAGATATGATGAATGTTTAAATTAAAAAAAAAAACATTATTATAAAAGACACATTGCTGTTAATCTCCCTCAAAATACTCCCTCTCATTTCGAACACACTTATCCCATCATTCTTGCAACTTTCTGAAGCAGTTCTGGAAGTCCTCTTTCATGAGTGGCTTTACTTCATCCTCCACCATGACAATGCTCCATATCAGACATCACTTCTGATATGGCAATTTCTCTCAAATAAAAACATTATGGTGTGTCCTCATCCACCTTATTCACTGGATCTGGCACTGTGCAACTTCTGGCTCTTCCCCAAAGTCAAAACACCATGAAAGGAAAACATTTTGAATCGATTCAGGACATCGAGGCAGCCACAACAGCACAACTAAAGACACTCATGAAAGAGGACTTCCAGAACTGCGTCAGAAAACGGCAAGAATGATGGGATAAGTGTGTTCAAAGTGAGGGGGAGTATTTTGAGAGGGATTAAAGGCAATGTATCTGTTACTGTAACATTTTTTTTTAGTTAAACATTCACTGTAATTGCTCATCATATACATACAAATAAAGTATTTTTCATGGTTCTGATTCTCTGCTTGGAACATAATTGATATACTGTTCTCCATCACACTTCCACTCAGTAGCCTTAGCAACTTTCACACCTTTTACTTGAATCAATCATGACTATGATGTTTCTCAAATGGTGAGCTTTCTATATCCATAATTTCTTAGTTAGCACTATGCTCTAAGGAAGAACTTTCCCTTCTCCCTGATTTATTTTCTCTTGCTATATATGTTACAGATCTATGAACTTGCTATTTCTTTTAATGGGTTGTAAAACTGGTGTATCTCCAGTACCTAGTATAGTACTATGCTTCATACTAAGTCAGTGCTTTATACATATTATGAAATATGTAGAATAATCAGACATTTGGGAAGATATTACTTTATAGAACTCAGTCTCTGAGATCATTTTGTAATGTGAAACTTCGCAATTAATTTTTGGTGTTCAGGTGGTCTTAGAGTTGACCAGTGGGAATCCCCTTCAACCTGGCCCTATGTCCTTATTCTTTGAGTCCTTTCTTCCTTCCTGGCGTAAAAAGATATTTGTCACTCCTTTTGTTCTTCCCCTGACTTAGCCCCAGAATTAGCTGTTTTCCTAAGGGAATATTGTTCCTTTCAGCAGAGGTTGGTGTTTAGACTCCAAACCAAAAATCTTGAACTTCTCTTTGCGTTGTACCTTTCTTTTGTCCTCTCCATTATAAACCATGTATTAGTTTTCTATAGTTACATAACAAATGACCACAAATGTAGCAGGTTAAGACAACAGAATTTATGTTCTCTGTTTTCATGGATCAGGAGTCCAGGCAGTGGTTAGTAGCTCAGGGGCTATCATCAGAGTGTTATCAGGGCTGTGACCTCCCAGGTTCGGGGTCCCCTTCCTAGCTCATCAGGTTGTTGGTAAATCAGATCTTCCTGATTGTAGCCCTGATTGTAGGGCTAAGGTCTCTCATCAGGTGGGTCTCCCATCTCAGCACCCTCCAGTCCTAGCTACGTGGCCTTCTGAGATCAGGGCAGCTTACTTCTTCAAAGCCAGCAGAAAAATTTTACTCCATTGTGTTATGAGGAAATCTCAGTCAAATCCCTTCATAGTCAGAGTTCCTGTTCACAGTCGAGGGAAGAAGATTATACAGAACATGTGCACCAATGGCTGAAATCTTAGGGGCCAATTTAGAATTCTGTCTACTATAAACCATCAACAATTTCCACTTCTAATATGTACCCAAATCTGGACCCTTCTCTCCATTTCCACTGCCACCATACTAGCCCATGCCACGACCATCTCTTTCCTTTATTCTAGCAGTCTCCTGGTCTCTTTTTTTCTACTTTTGCCTCTCTAGACCATTATCCAAGACTAGCCAGAGTGATCGTTTAAAAACATGCATAAGAGAATGCTATTAACCTCCTTTAAGTCTTCAACAATGTCTCACTGCACTCAGAGCACAATCCACACTTCTTCCCACAGCCCATAAGTCCCTGCGTTGTCTGCCCCTGCCTACCTGTTGCAGCATCTTTCTTTTGTTCTCTGGAGACCAGCAACCATACTCTGTTTTCCCCTTATTTTTCCAATAAGCCAAAGTTGTTCCCTTCCTATGTTTTTACACTTGTTCTAAACAAACTTCTTTAGCTATTTGCGTCTCAGTTCACATAATACTTATTTAGAGAAGTCTTTCTGATGCTATAAGCAACAACATTCAAGTTCAGTCACTCTGAATTACATCAACCTGTTCATTTTTTTCATAGTGTTTATCACCATCAGAAAATATATTGTTTATCTCTTTACTTACATATTATCTACCTGTCCCAAGTAGAATGTTAGCTCCATGAGGCCAGGGACCATATCTACTTCATTCACTGATGTATCTCCAGTACCTAGTATAGTACTATGCTTCATACTAAGTCGGTGCTTTATACATATTATGAAATATGTAGAATAATCAGACATTTGGGAAGATATTACTTTATAGAACTCAGTCTCTGAGATCATTTTGTAATGTGAAAAACTATACATCCATACATACACAAATTCTCTTGCTCTAATGTGTTTGTCTGAAAGTAGGGTATTTAAGAATTAATATTAAATTATTCCATTTGATAATATTAAAATCCCCCTTGGACCCTGAAAGGAAAGTGTCACTACAGAAACAACTTTTTCACTACTTCCTCTATTGGTGGCCTGGTAATTTTGCAATGAACATCTGGCAATATTCTCCTATAGTGAATGAAATCCTGCTCCAGAAATGTAGCTTATCACTGTTAGCAACTAAAATAAAAATCCTTGTTCCAGAAACTCTGCAGGTGGAAGACTCCTTAACAGCTTTGAATTCATTCTTCTGCCAAACAACCGGGGAATATCCAAATCCTCCTTTCCACAGCCATCCCTCTCTATCTTATTGGAAGCATCTCATGGGAGAGGGAACAGTTGGACTGTTTTGCGGGCTACAGGATGAGGTCGCAGTCTCAAGGGTCCTGCCCCAAGTTAGCACAAGGGGAAGGAACATGGTTAATTAACCTTGGATATGCTCTGTGAAAGCTCTACCTGGGGTGGCTTCTGCTACTCCAAAGAGTTCCAGTATCCTCCAGGTCTTTCTGGGGTACAGTCCTTAAGAACCTGACTGAAAACAGTATGCATTGATGACATTTTCTGTGGTCAGTTTGCTAAGTTAAACTACTGTATACAGCTTAAAAAATTTAAGAGCCGCTGGCTAAAAGCCTAAAATGTAACAGCAATGCTTAGAAACTGTTTATATGCTTGATTTGCTTTACAGTGTTTTTGGTCTTTAGTTTTGATTGGATTGCTTTACTGAAACATGAAGGGCATTTAGAAGGCAAGAAAGTGAATAGGATACATTTGCAACAATATGCCCTAAAGCAACATCTTAATGTCAGAAGTAAATTATAACAACTTACATTACTGATGACATACATTATAATTCAAAGCTGGAGAACTAAAATCAAGGTTGTTCTTGCTATAATATAGAAAGTGTTTTCTTTATATCTTTTGCAACTAGATGAAGACCTTTATTGATGAAAATGATACAGCAAAAGCTAACAGAAGGAAATACCTATCTCCTGGAATGCACAAAAGCGTTTTTTTTTCTTGAAGCCTTTGCATCTCTTTCACTGAAATTATTCTTTATTTCATAGACAGCATGAAATGAGTTGTTTCCAGTATTATATATGTGACTCCCAAGATGTTAAGAGCAAGCATATCTAGAGTTTGACTTTATCCATTTCTTATGTAAGTATTCAACTAATAATAGCACAAGCAGTGATAATAGTTACAGAATAATGCTTGTGCCTAACTATTAAAATTGTTAGGAACCTAAATAATTCGGATGTATTTGTTTATACAGTCTTTAGAACCTTTAAAAAAAGAAAAAAAAACAAACAACTCTTGCATGCTCTTCCTTATTATCCTTTTTGTTATTTATCCTAACAAAGAATGTTTGTATCCACATTCAAATCTTTTCAAGTCTAAATCGAGGTATAAATTAGCTCTCAACTTATTAACAAAGTAGTTAGACTTTATGAAATTTTACTTCATTATTACTATAAAAATATTAATATGAGATGAGGCCACATACAAAGGTGAAACGTGGAACCATCACAGGAGCATTGTCCAATGAAAACAGTAGGTCATATATTCTTTAGTAGAGTATATAGAGTCTAAAAGTCATATCTTCACAGGTACAAGGATCCAATGTAGTATTCCATATCAATCAAAATATATTTGGTAATTGCCAAATCTTACTTACTGCCTGTGCTTTGTGTGCTGTGTGTGTGTGTGTGTGTGTGTGTGTGTGCACATGTGCACGCAGATGCGGCTGACTTAGACGTGGGTCTTTGGCACAACTAAACTTCTCACAGGTGCCCAGGGAAGCATTCAGTCAAGAGAGATTCAGCCATTGTTATGCAGACTTGGCCCCAGTAGCTGAATGCCATAACTTGAAAGCTTAAGGAAAAATTGAAAGCAACAAAGGAACAAGACAAACAAATAAAGAAACAAAAACTCCCAGACACAGACAATAGTTTAGTGGTTACCTGAGCCTAAGGTGGGTAGAAGAGGGTAAACGGGATCAAATATATCCCATGATGGAAGGAGAACTGACTCTGGGTGGGGAACACACAATGTGATATATAGATGATGTATTACAGAATTGTACACTTGAAACCTATGTAATTTTACTAACCATTGTCACCCCAATAAATTTTAATTAAAAAAAAAGAAAGAAAATCTATCCCTTTCTTTTAACTTGATTTTACTATTCCAACTGTCCTGTCGGTTTGTCAGTTCCCTCTGCTGATATTCCCAGGACCTGGCTAAGAATCCTGAATCTCAGAGCTGAAAGGAATTTGATCATCGAAAAATTTCGTATCAGTGGCAGCCATGGCAGTGCATGCTCATGTCTCCCTACAGGAGAGAACCAAATAATAATATTCATTATGATCATACATTACGACTATATATAATAAAGACTCTCTGAATTATGTCTGTGGGTATGTTAGCATCATTGGTTCCCCAGAAATCTTAGAAGAAGGAGTAAACTCTTCTGCTTTTTTTCTTGCTGATCTAAAGACCGCCTTACGTAGAGGGGCTACTGTAATAGCCTATAGTGAGGGGCTAGGAGAGATGAAGTTCTTCACCATTTGGGATGATGTGCCTTTTACTATAAACTGGCTCACAGTCCTGCTTGGGAATGAGGTGGCAACTTCATGACTATTGGAAAGAAAATGTGTTGGTTGGGGTCTGCAGCCTATCTTATGAGATATCAGGGTGCTTTGAAATGATACTGTCAGACTGCATCACCTGGAGGAAAAGGCCAGTCAGAGTCAGGAGGCTGCAGTTCTGACAAGGACTTTACAAAGACCACCTAATACTTGTAGAACACTCCAACCTTTACTTATACATTTATGAGACAGGAAATGCTCAATAGCCATGTTTCCAAGGAGGAACCTGAAGCCTAAACTTACTGAGTGAAGGTAATATATTAATAGTTCATTAAAACCAATGTCTTATTATGTGCACAGCCTTTTAAGTTCTGTAGAAAATATACTGTCTCTAAACTGGAGGTATTTACAAAGCATAGCACCATAGGTTTGAAAAGGATTATGAAACCATTTGGGACAATGTGTCCAAGCAGTTTATGCTTAGATGTGGGAGCTCAGAAAATTTTTGATGTTGAACCACATTTGGGCCAGACGTGTACATGCAGTCCGGGCCTCAGTCTACTGCTAAGCAGCCAGGTGCAATGACCATGGACCCAGGACTTCCAGTTAAAGCGTCTGGATATTATTACTGGTTCTTCCCTTGGAATCTGTGCTATAGGCAAGCACAGTCATCATCGTTATAAAACTCACCACACTGGATTGTGTCAATATTAAATGAGGTCATGGAATTGAAATGATTAACTCTGAAATTCAAGTTGGGTATTTGTAATTGTAATTATTTATCTTAAAGCATATATGCTGAGGCCGTCAAAAAAAAAAAAAAATGATAGCGGAAATTCCAAACTAGGGTTGTTGGATATTTTAACATTTCTCAAAGGTGTAATTCTTTGTAGATAAAGGAAATAAGGATGGTCTCTTGATCAGTATTGACAAGTAATTCTTATAAGCCACGAGGAAATACTGTTTCTTAATTAAGAAAAATACCTACTAAGTGTGTGTAACATAATGCCTCCTACTTGACCTCAATCTTTCTCTGCCCTTTAAAAGTTGGTCTTGCCGTTATTAAAATTGGCCACCCCTGAACCAAAAGGGTGAAGATGAAGTCTTAACATCATCTAAAAACTGGATCTCCTCACAGCCATTGACAAAATCTTAAAATGTTTTCAGATAATCCTATAATTGAGACTTTTTTCCATTTTACGCAAGAAAGAAAAATAATGCATTGTGTTTGTATAACACTTTACAAAGCATGACAGTTTTACATGTTATCTTATTTGATCTCCACATAATTACTCTGGGAAGGCATGACAGGCCTATGGATGCCCACGTTTTAGCTAAAGAAGCACATCCAGACACTTGCACCAGATTGCACAGTTACCAAGCAAATGGTATATGAGTTTGTATGAGGTGTATGAGTTTTGTGTTTCTCCCTCCTATCTTTTGTCATTGATTTTTATACCAGTAATAATCAAACATATTTATATTCTGGAATCTTTATGTCTCTTTTTGCAACAAGTTGTTTGTTTGTTTTGTTTTGTTTTGTTTTTATTAGGGAATATTGGGGAACAGTGTGTTTTTCCAGCACCCATCAGCTCCAAATCAAGTCATTGTTTACAATCTAGTTGTGGAAGGAGCAGCTCCCTGACCCATGTGGGAATCAAACTGGCTACCTTGGTATTATGAGCATTGCGCTCTAACCAACTGAGCCAACCGGCCACCCCATGCAGCAAGCTTATATTGAGCATGGACAAGCATTACGTTTAATAATGAATCTTCTAAACCTTCATTTCCATCTGTCTGTGTTGTCTGTGTCTGTGTGTGGTGGGGCATGACAGTGGAAAGTGACCTTTTTTAAAGGGATGCTGATAGAGAAAGGTGAAGATGATGGTTTTAGCCAGATTCAGGTAGATTCCATCAACTTTCTGATCGATATCTCCATGTGTACAATTCTAATTCTTCTTTGTCCTAGTTTTGTTAAGCAATGATATAGTCTCAATGTTTGTGTTCCCCCAAAATACATACGTTGAAAAATCCTAACCTCCAAGGTAATTGTATTAGGAGGTGGGGCCTTTAGGAGGTGATGAGGTGATAAGGATGGAGTCTCATGAGTGGAACTAGTGCACTTACAAAAGGGACCCCCAAAATCTGTCTAGTCAATCCACCATATGAATCATCTAGTCAATCCACCAGATGTAGACACCAAGAAACAAAAAGGACCATCTATGAACCAGAAAATAGGACTTCACCAGACACTGCATCTGCTAATGCCTTGATCTTGGACTTTGTAGCCTCTAGAACTGTGAGAAATAAATTTGTATTGTTTATAAGCTGCCAAGTTTATGGTAATTTGTTATAGCAGTGTGAACAGACTAAGACAAGCAGTATGAGTCTCTTCAGTCCTAAGCAAAGCATCAAGGTGTTTTGAAAAAGTGTTATGAGTAATGAAATATTGACTTGTACAGCTTTGTACTAATCGGGTGGTAAAAAACTTGTGAACTCATTAGAAAGTACAGCTAACCTTGAACAACATGGGTTGAACTATGCCAGTCCACTTACATGCAGATTTTTTTTTTCAATAAATATATGGAAAAAAATTTTGGAGATTTGCAACAATTTGAAAAAATTGTGATTCATAGATGAACTACATAGGGTAGAAATATTGAAAAAAAAAGAAAAAGTTAGACACAGATTTCTGATCAAGATGGTGGAGAAGGTAAACACTGTGCTTGCATTCTCTCACAACCACATCAAACTTACAACTAAATTACAGAAAAACCATCATTGAGAATTGCCTGAAGTCTGGATCAACCAAAGTTCTATAACTAAAGACATACAGAAGAAGCCACTTCAAGACTGTTAGGAGGGGTGGAGACACGGAACGGGCTGGTTCCTCACCTGCGTGTAACCATTAAAAATTGGGAAGATTATTTTGGCTGCGGAAGTTCCCCCTACAGGAGCCAGGGGTTCACCAGACTCCCCAGCCCAGGGTTCCAGTGTCGGTGAGAGAAGTCCCCATAACTTCTAGCTGTGAAAATCAACAGAAAACTGTGCCTGAATTAGAAGGAGGACTGCTGGAATCCCAGGCATTCCTCTTAAAGGGCCTGTGCAAGGACTTACTTGCTGATGGACTCACTTGCTCTAAGTCCCAGCATTGGCACAGCAGCTTGAAAGGTGCCAGAGACATACAGGAAGGAACTGAATTGTCTAGCTTCAGGATAAGGGTTGGAGGGGCAGCTTTCTCCTAGACAGAAGTGCTGGCAAAATCCATTGTTCCTTTATTGAGCCCTCCCTCCTCTCAGCATGCAGACTCAGGCACTGCCCTATCTGAGTCCTCGTCAACCTGGATAACACTGTTTGCCCCACCCTAGTGATTCCTTGAGACCCTGACCCAAATTTTGGGCCCACCCAAGCTGCTTCCAGTGATTTTTTCATGTAAATACCCTGCCTTGGCTCATGCTGCTGACTTTCCAAAAATCTCTCAAAGATTTACAAAACCCAGGCAAGTACAATCTGGCTTCAACTTGTCCCATATCTCTTGCTGAGCAGCCCCAACCCTGGCACTAGCAGCAGCTAGACTCAGTTCCCAGCTTGGTCTCTCTAGGTACCTGCAGTGTGAATGGCAGCCATCTGTGGATGGCTTTGTGGCTCATGCCAGGTAGCTCTAGGCAGGGCACAGGCTGCTGCTGAACTTGACCTGAGGCAGAGCCCCCATCTGAACGCCCTAGGACCAGCATACCCAATGGCTGGCTTTGGACTGAGCCTCACCTGGCTGCCTCCATTGCAGATTGCACAGGCACCAGAGCCCAGCTATCTTGAATCCCACTCCATAGACTCAGCCCCTGCACAGCAGCTCCTCTCACTGATATACAAACGACCAAGTTTCTGTATTGATCTCTTAGAGAATATAAAATATTTACTAAAATATGTACTTAAAATCTTGTTGAACCAAATGAAATTGCTGCTGTGTGATCATCATTTGATCTACAAAAATAGCAGTTTCATACGGTTCAATCTAATATATCTGTAATATATTAGACATATATTACACGCTCATTTCTGTTCTCTGTGTTGTCTCTCTTTTTTTTCTTCTCAGTTGCTTATTAGTGTTGATTAACGTTGAGCCCTAACTTTGATACTAGAGACTCTTCTAAATATCTGGTGATCTTAGACAGAAAATCCGCATTAAAGAATTAAGCACCTAGAAACTAAGTGTATGTTCTGTGTGCTTGGAAATGACTTGTGGATAAATCAGCTTCAATGTAGGGAGATGATATATGAATGCAGCTATTTCATTGGTAAAGCCCTACATGTTAGTCTTAGTTAACATCTTCTCCGGCACTGTTCAGAGAAGTGTCTCACAGTGTCTGCTTCAATGTGTAGGCCTGGCTGTTGGATCTCTGAGAATCAGCTTGAGATCTTACTATTCTATACTTTCTGCACATTTTTCCTCAAATTCTCTATTTGAAATTCAGTTCTACCCTTTTGTTCTCTACTGTGTCAATTGTCCCATATCCAGAGCCTGGTTTGTTCAATTTATGCAGAGAGTCAATTTCTATTCTTTCATGAGGGTTGAAGAGGTAGTCACTGGGCTGTCAGGGATGGGACTGGGAACCTGGAAGTCCAACTGCCCCTGTGCAGGCAGATATTTGAGGAATAACGGAATTTACTGCCGTTTATAATGGTACATAATTTAAGAGCCTGTGGCTCTGGGACCTTCTGACTTATGGATTTCTTGCACATGAAGCTGTTTTACCAGAATTCAAATGTACCTTTGTAAGGGGAATACAGAGAGACTGGCAGCCTGGGTATTCCCTCATACCTTGGTTTTGGGATTACCTTGCTAATTCTTGCTTACTGATTTATTATTACAAGTGGGAAAGCAATCTTGAACGAAGTCTCAGTTGTCATTCTCACCAATCTTCAAAGCCAGGCTGACCCTTCTGGCCTGGCTTGATCACCCCTTTTCCAGCTCTATATGCTTGCCCCCCCTTTGGAATACCCAGGACCAATTTCAGAGACCTTCTGTCGTTTTCTTAAGGCCTATGTTTACTTGATTGTACCCACCTCTGCAAGCATTTAGGTTCCTCTTTTTACTTCTTGTCATTCTAAATTTTGTTGGCATTTATCCTTAATTAACTGGTTTTTCCACTCCTAGTCACTTTACTCTTATAGATTTATATTTTTAAAAATTTCTTTACCTTTATGTTAGTAGGATTTGAAGTGGAAGCAGATATGGATGCATATGCTTTCTGCCATATATGTCAAGTTGTAGATATTTGGCATAGATCTAGATGAAAATAAGTGAGAGACCAATATAGTTGCAATATAGCTAACTATAATGGCCAGTAGCAGAGCTATTGTCTATCTGTATAAAAGCATCAGGGAAGCTGAATATTTGTAGCAGATGCTCTTTTAATGGCTGCTGATAAAGCATGACAGGCACTTTGAGAGCATCTGATACATGACACATTTCTCACAAGAAGCCCACTGTTCTCTTTGGAAATATTGGAAGGGAGTATACAATATACCTCCCAAATTTCTGAACATGTGTGTTTCAATACTTTTTTTTATTTTAAGGCATGCATAAATGCAAATACCTATAATTATCTTTAATAATAAAGTTTTAGTAATGGGACCAAAAACAAACATCTACAGAAGGCAAGCAGGTACATCGCACAGTGGAACAGCCTCCCAAAGACACTCAAATTTAAAATATTAAAAAGGTATGAAAAGAAACAAATTAAAAAGTGAAGAGATAAATTAAAAACAGATAATTAAGTAAAAATAAAATAAACCCAAGTCTTTAGGTGCTTATAGGCTACAGGCAGCCAGTTTAACTTCTAGTTTAGACAATGGTGGGTGAGTTCTCAGAAGCTGGCAGCCTAAAGAAACAGCAGATTACATCCTGTGCCTAATTCTCAACTCAGTATTTACTTAAAGTTTCCATTGATCTTTTTCTCATTGTTTTCCCTTCCTCAGAATATGTTTCTCTTATTTCCTACGTGTCTAGTGTTCGCTCCTCATGCTTTTATCCTTTCTTTCCACTATCTCTCCTTCTCCCCTCCTTAACTGACCAAGATGTGAATGGAATGAAGTCTTTCATATATAGCTATACTTATAAAGGTGGAATCAAGTTTAATCTCCTCATGAAAAAAACCTTTGATGGCTTCTGCTTACCTGTAGCACAAGGACAATATGGCTGAGCCTCCAATTCAAGGTGTTCAACTGAACCCCACTTGCTTTACCGACCTTATCTCTTAGGACAGTTGTTCTTCCAGAGTCCAAAATCTACAAGGCCGTAGAGCCAGTGAGCATGCAATGCATACTACCTACTCTCCACTAGTCACCTGTGTTACTTCAGTTTGCCTGGAACGTGCCATGAATATTGTAGGTGTTTAATAAATATGAGTTAAATTTGAATTTTCTGTTACCAATTTGAAAGCAAATGAGTTTAGTATTACTATTTCTCAATTTAATAATTTAAAAGCCAATTAAATTAAGTCACATTTGGCTTATGACTAATTTTTTTTTCTCCTTAAGGTAAAAATAAATCTATTAAAAGTATAAAAGGCATTCTTGTCTGCATTTCCATGCCCCATCATTTTGTCTGATTAGACAGATGGCACTAGTTGTTTGATTCTGACATGTGGTTGATGGGCATGGATAAAAAAAACAAGAAGTGAGATAGATTTCCAAGTTCAGACATTGTTGACTAGTAGACCATAGTTTACTTTCACTGCTAAAAGATTTTGCTGCCAGTGTTTTAATCATTCTGGGCTCTTCTCCATTACATGAATTTGCTATATAAATTCTTATGTTTTCATTCAGATAGTGCACCCTTCCTTTCCTCAATCCTCTGGATAGAATCTTGCAAAGAGAGTAAATAGACATTTCCTTGCCATTTACAAAGGGCTTTGTTTGCCCAAGAAGTCCACAATTTAGACACAAATGAAATAGGAAAGTATACTTTCAAAATGACCTGGTGTCGAAGTCAAATATGGAGAGTGTTCAGGAAATTTCATGATTCCTACCCAAATTTTGTGACTACTTCATAGAATCTTTTTCCTCACTTATATGCCCTGATGTTTTTATAGACATTAATTTAAAAAGAACAATTTAGGTTGTTTTAAAAACTCTAAAATCTGATTTATCTGTGAGACACACTTCAGAACACAAACCAATTTTTCTATAGTAATTCTGTGTCAATATTTCCTGACAGAAGACAAATGCTGTTATTATTTCACCATTTCTAACCTTTGTAAAAGTTTAGAATTTTACAAAATGACTCTTCTTTACATGTCAAAATAGTAAGTTGGCGAAAAGAAAAAAACGAACGGCAGTAATTTTTATACCCCGTGGCAATGATGGATAATCCTGGTGTGTTGAGTTATAAATGGGGCACATACCATATTGACAACTAAAAAAAAAGTGAATACGATTTTAACGGAGAAATGTATCTTTTCATCAAAATCACAGATATAATTTTTTAAAAGCTTACTTTCACTTTTTTCACTTTTAATTTGATTGGATATTCTCCAAGATAGAAGATGGAAATCAGGACTATCTAAAAGTCATCAATTTCCATCTAGTAGTTCACTGGCTGGCATATAAAATAAATAGCTGGGGAGTTAGCACTCAGCAAAATTGGGAAAGAGAAAAAAAATTATGTTTCAGGTTTTCCACTTTTTTCTTTTTGAAGCCTTTTTCTAGCCCTCCTTCCCTAATATCCACCCCCCAACATGTATACAGAGTTACTCAATGTACTCATATTATCCTAAAATAATCCCTTTTCATAAAGGAAATCTCAAAAATTATTTCTGGGTAGGTGCTTAGAAATTTAATGTACGATCAAGAAATTAACAAAAAAAGCCCGAAAGGAAAGACAATGAAGACAATGTACAAGTCAGCAATTGTGGAATTTTAAGAAATAATTTGAGGAGAACATTTCTAGAACTTTAATCTCAAGATATATACGACAGAACTTTCTCTGAAATGCTGTCCATAGCCTTATGAGGAAACAATTATGTTGGATTCATATTTTATGTGTGAGCTGGAGCTTGTGATCCTAACTGGCACAACTTTGGTTTTCTAGGTATTTTAGCTGGAGCGCTCCTAGTAAATAGTCACTGTTTCTAAGAGGATGTTACACTTAAGTAGCTCCACTTCCTTCTAGGTACCCGTTCCTAATACTATCCACCTCATTATTTTCCATAGCCAAAAGCGTACTCCACAGAACCTTTTTTATCTCCATATAAGCAATTTTCCAAAATAATTATTTCCAAAATAATTCCTTCTGTAAAACAAACTGATTCTCATGGAACACTTAATCCCTTGGCTAATCCCTAGAATTTCTACATCGAAGAAATGTTTCCATCAATTGAGTTGTTTGTTCCCAAACCTTTTATGCCAGTTAGACTTGTTAATATTATATAATAACGTAATTTAATTAACTGCAAACTATGACAAATAACATACTATGCAAATAAAATAGTAAAAAGAGTATTGTGAAGTGTTTACCACTAACATTGGTTCACTGATGAAACACACACATCAGGGAGGCAGACAAGTACATTATAATCTGCTGCAGATTCCTCAGTGAAGAAATTCTTCTCTCGAGCACTCATAGTTACTCTTCAAACTTGATGCAAATCCATCGTGGTATGCTTTCTGGATTAGGCTAATTCTGTTAGACTATAAATTCCAGAAGAGCGGGAACTTTGAGTTCAGAGCCCGGTCTCCCACATTTAGATGAGTGGCTGGAAGATACCCTCTTATACTATTGGTTGAATAGACAAATCATTCAGCATCACTATGAACACATCACTTTCCATGAGATAACAAAAGGACAATGAAATCAACTATTGGAAAATGGACCCAGGAATAAACAGGCATGATGTTCCATGGATATGAAACAGAGAGGAAAGCTAGGAGCAGAGGATGATCATACTGCAGCGTGATAAGGACTATAAGAACCAACTGCATACAAAGCCAGTCTAGCATCTTGGACTTTAAGGATACCTAGTTTATTTGACTCGTTGAGGTCAGCTTCTCTGATATGTAGTAAATTAGATACTGAAAATGCAAATTTACCTCCCGACTTGCATTTATTATAGCAGCACACTTAATCCCTGAAAAGTTACACAAAATAAGCGACCTGGAGTGTGTTCCAGGAAAGATCAACATCATAGCAACACTCTGGCTCCCTCTAGAGGAAGAGTTCTCAGTCTCCTCTTCATGAGCCACACGACAGATGACATTCCCCTGTAGTGCACACTCTCAAAGGTCAGTCTATGGTTATTCAGAGCATTATGCCATTTAGAACTGTATCTGATACTTTGTCACTCAAAATTCATGTTGAAATTTAAAAATCTGAAAGTTACCTTATTATGTACATAATTTTGAATCCTGTTTATTTTAAAGTAGTAAATCACTGGGGAATCTGTTTCCAGCCACAATGGAGTATCTGGTACTGGACTCACCCTCCTACTGTAAATTACTATGAAATTGAGCAAAATACATAAGAAAACTGTTTTTAGACATTGAGTAACAAGAGCACAGGACTGTGATCCTTGAGCGAATACAAACACGTGAGGCTTCCTCCACCTTCACTTACACTTTCTGCCACAATAAAGAAGGTAGATGCCCAAAAGAGTGGTGACAATACTGAATTAAGGGTGTAGACATGGGCAATAAGTGTGTCAAAGCTTTTGGAATATGACAGGCATATTACCAGAGAAGAGGAAGCTCAGGGAGGAGGTAAGGGGATAGAGGAGGAGTTGCAAAAGTCAGTAAAGACATTCCATGCAGTTCTTGATTGTGGACTGAAATGTGAATACACAAAGCAAAACTCTGCGGGCTAAGCCAGAACAGTTGTTTGGGGGATAAGTGCCAGACAGAATTACCAAAGATTGTATAATACTGGGAGATAGAGTTTTGACCCAGTCAGAGTGGAAAGACCACATGAAGGCTAGCCTTAAGGGTAAAGACCATACAGTAAAGAAAGGGCCATGCTCTAGAGTGAAGAACACATCCTAGAGTGAGAGATGCCCCGTGGGACTAAGGGCAAAACTGAAATAACAGATTGAAATTCAATTCTACATAAAAGAATAAAAAGTACAGGAAAAGGTTAAAATGTAAATAAAAATAAAAGTACCTTTTTATTCCTTCTATTAGTCATATTTTATGTAAAGTGTTAACTCTAAGACTACAATAAGTTAGGATGCATATTACAATAAAAAGAGATATAGCTTAAAAAGTCAATAAATTAGTTAAAATGGAATGCTCAAATATTCATTTAACCTAAATAACTCAGAAAAAGGGGAAGAGAGGAACACAATCCAGATGGGACAAAGAATACAAATACCAAAGTGATAGACATAACAGAACTACATAAAAATTTATGTTAAATGTATATGGACTAAATACCCAATTATAAGGCGGATATTCTCTGACCGGATGGAAAAGAGAAACAAACTATTTGCTGTCTACTCCAGATTTATTTTAATTATGAAGACACAAAGAAAAGGGAAGTAAAAGGAAGGGAAAAGATATACTATGCAAATAGAAAATATAAAAGCTAGTGGAAATATATTAATATCAAACAAAGTAGACTTTAAGACTAGGAGTATTAGCAGAAAGAAGAAAAACTATTTCATAATGATAAAAGAGCTAATTAATAAGGAATGCATAACAATTATAAGTGCATATGTTCCTATAACAGAGTTGTAAAATACATTAAACAAAAACTGACAGAACTAATGGAATACATAAATAAATCTAAAATCATAGCTGGAGATTGCAATGCCCTTCTCTCAGTAATTAAGTAATTAGGGATATAGAACATTTAAACAATGTTATCCACTTATCTGACCTAGTTGATATTTGTGGAACAAGAGTATATCCAACTACAGCAGAGTAGACTTTATTTTCAAGTACACATGGCATAGTTCTCAAGAGAAATAATATGCTGAACCATCAACAAAGTCTCTATGCCTTTTAAAGGATTGAAATTATACAGAGTATATTCTCTGACCACACTGAATTAAATTAGAAGTTAGTAACAAACATATATATGGAAAACCCTCAAATATTTGGCAATTTTACAACACTTTTCTAAATAACCCATTGGTCAAATAAGAATCATAAAGAAATACAGAATTTCAAACTGAATGTTAGGGAAAAGAAATATGTCCATATCCTTAAAGAAAAATGCATAGCTTTATATGAGATACATTAACAATATATAAATGGTTTAAAATCAATGGTTTAATGTCATACCTAATAAGCTTATAAAACAATAGTAAATTAAAACTAAGCAGATGAAAAGAAAAAAGTCAAAGGCAAAAAAAAATAAATGAACTTAAAAATAATATATAAAAACAACAAAGTAAAACGTTTCTTTTAAAGAAATTTAATAAAATATAAACCTTAGTATGAATGATCAAGAATAAATAGTTATTTTTTAACTAACCTTACCAATTACCAAAATTACCAGAATCAGGAATGAGAGAGGGGCTATCACTACTGTCTATAGATATTGCAAGAATAAAAGGGAAATATTGCAAGAAAATTTATCCAAATAAATTCAACAAATTTAGATGACATGCTCAAATATCTTTAAAAGCCGACTTACTAAAACTTACAAATGATGAAATAGAAAATCTAAATAGTCCTAAATTTGTTGAAATAATTAAATTTTAAAATAAAAATCTTCCAGAAAGAAAATTCAGCTCAGATAGTCTTATTGGTGAATTCTATCATATATTTAAGAAACACATAAAACCAATCTCACATAAATCAAAAAAACATTGTTGGGTGGAATACTCCCCAATACATTTTATGAAGCCAGCCTAACCCTCATGTCAAAACCAGACATCAACATTAAAAGGACAGGCCAACAACTCTCATGAATATAGATTAAAAACTTCTTAACAAAAACTTAGTTAATAAATTAAATATAGCAATACATTACGGACAAATATGGTTTGTCTCAGGAATGCTACTTTGGTTGACTTACAAAAATGAATCAATATGATTCACAGCATTAACAAAATAATAAAGAAAAAAATGATCATTTCAATAGTAAAAAGCATTTGACAAAATCCAACATTCAATCATTATAAAGGTCTTGGCAAAGTAGAAACATAATATAATTTTCTCAATCTTATAAAATAATTATGAAACACCTATAACAAACATAATACTTATTTTTGAAATTTTAATACTTTCCTAAGTATTAGGAAATACTTTCCTAAGTATTAGATTGTGAACAAGGCAATGATGTACACTCTCTTCACTTGTATTCAACATTTTCCTAGCCAGTGCAATAAAGTAAGAAAAAGAAATAAATTGCATAAAAATTAAATGGAAGATGGTAGATTAAATATCTTTATTTACAGACAACATGATTGTGTGCATAGATTGGGCATCTACAAAAAATTACTAGAACTAATAAGTGAATTTAGCATTGTAGCAGTATAAAAGGTTAATATACAAAAGTCCTTGTATGTTTGTGTATTTTGTATATTTGTATATATAAACATCATATTTCTAATATTAACAAGCAATTGGAAAACTATTTTTAAAAAGATTTTATTTTAGTAACATCAAAAACAAAACATACTTAAAATGAATTTAACAAAAGATGTGTAAGACCTCTAAATTAAAAAGCGGCAAATTATTGCTGAGAAAAATTAACAAAAATAAAAACTAAAACTAGAAATCAATAATGAAAAATTATTGAAATGGGGACATATGCCATGTTTATGCATTATGAAAACCCAATATTGTTAAATACACACACACACACACACATCTCTTTTCTGATTCTGTGATTCTGGTAATTTTGATAATTGATAAGTGGTTAAAAAACTAACTTTTTATTTTTGATAATTCTTGCTAAGGTTTATAGTTTATTAAATTTCTTTAAGAGCAACTTGTATCTATATTCTAATTAACAATTAAAAGTCAAGTATTCAATACATATGGGCAAAAAACTTGAAGAGACACCCACAAAAGAAAATGTAGACATGGCAAATAAGAGCATAAAATGGTTCTTCACATTATTAGTCATACAGGAAACACAAACAGAATAAGTTACACTTCACGCTTAGTAAAATGGCAAATAGTAATGACTGACCACACCAATTACTGGTTGATGAGAGTGTAAAATGGTACAGCTCCTATGGAAAATATTTAGCAGTTATTTCAATGACGTTAAACATATACCTATCCTATTACCCAGAAATTCCACTCCTAAATATTTACCCAAGAGAAATTAAAACATATGTCCACAAAAAAGACCTGGCAAAAAATGTTCATTGAAGTTTAATTCATATAGCCCCAAACTGAAAACAACTCAAATGTTTCTCTACAGGAGAATTACTAAACAAAGTGTGTTTATTCATGTAAGGGAATACTATTCAGCAATTAAAACGAAAAAATACTGAAACACACAACATGGATGAATCTCAGAATTGTATATTAAATAATAAAAGTCATATACAAAAGATTAGAATACTTTTATAATGTTCATGAACAGGCAAATTAATCTATAGTGATAGAAATGAAAAAGAGAATTGATATCAGCATCAAGACAGCATAAAACATCCCTTGCTTTTGCCTCCCACCCATCACCAACAAAAAAAAATTCAGCATTTATCCATGGACAAAAGTGACATTGATGACACTGTGGGACCAAGCTCCATATGCCAAGGGCCCCAGGAGGAGTCTCATCCACCTGTGCATTGGTAATAAATAGGCAGACAGACCTCAGTCCTGACTGTGGATACTGCAGTGGCCCATGAACTGGCTCCAGTCCCTCTTAGCTACTGCCCAGGAGCACCTGGAAAACATTGTCTTAGACAATTACTTATGAATGAGAGAGCCTTTGTGGAAGTCCAGATTTGAGAAGTTATCTGTTATTTCTCTAAATAAGTTTTCTGCACACCTCTCCCATTCTCTTCTCCTGGAACTCCAATAACTCACATATTGGTTCTTTTGATGGCATACCATAGCTCATGTAGGCTTTCTTTACTCTTGTTAATTTTTTTTCTTTATTTTCCTCTGACTGGATAATTTCAAAGGTTCTGTCTTCTACATCACAGGTTCTGTCTTCTGCTAGATGAATTCTGCTACTGATGCTATTACATTTTTCATTTCATTTATTTTATTTTTCAGTTCTAGATTGTCTCCTTGGTTCTTTTTTTTATGATTTCCATCTCTTCTCATCGTGTTCATGTATTGTTCTTCTCATTTTGTTTAATAGCTTTTCTGTGTGCTCTTGTAGCTGATTGAGTTACCTTTAAACAACTATTTCGAATTCTCTATCAGGTAAATTGTAGCTGTCCACATCTTTGGGTTTGGTTACTGAAAGATTATTGTAATCCTTTAGTGGGGTCATATTATCTTAATTTTTCATGTTCCTTGAAGTTTTTAATTGCTATGTTCACATTTGAAGTATCAGTTACCTCCTCTAGTCTTTAATAACTGCCTTCCAGCTTAATGTGTCCAAACTAATATTATTTTTGCCCTCTCAAATCTGAGGAGAGATTTGGATGCCCAAGTTCATGTCATCAAACAAAATCAACTTAAACAGCTCTTCTCCAAGACATGTCATAATAAAACTATCAAAAAAACAAAGACAAAGGAAAAAACTTAAAAGCAAAAAGAAAGAAAAAAAAAGCTTTAACTTAAAAGGGAATTCCCCTTCCCTTAGCTCCCACCCCCATAACTATTGGATTTCTCAGAGGAAACCTTACAGGCCAGGAGAGAGTGCAATGATATATATTTAAAGTGTTGACAAAAAAATTGCCAGTTAAGAATACTTAAGCAGGCAAAGCTGTCCTTCAGAAATGGAGCAATAATGACTGTTCTAGACAAATGAAAGCTGAGGGAACTCATCTTCACCTGCCTTACAAGAAATGCTGAAAAGAGGTTTTCAAGCTGAAATGAAAGTACACTAACTAGTAACATGAAAACGTATGAAAATACACAAAACACTGGTAAATATAAGTATATAGTTATATTCAGAATATTCTAGTACTGTAATATGGTGGTGTTCACATCTTAATTCTAGTGTAAAGGTTAAAGAACAAGAGTATTAAAAATAACTATAGCTACAATAATTTGTTAATAAATATACCATCAAAAAGAGGCAAATTGCAAACTCAAAAACATAAAAGTGGGGGAGTAAAAGGAAACGTTATTCTATGTGGTCACAGTTAAGTTGTTACAAGCATAAAATAGACTGTTATATCTGGAGATGTTTATGTAAGCATCATGGTAACCACAAAGCAAAAACCTACAGTTGATAAAGAGAAGGAAATCAAAGCAAGGCACTGCAGAAAATCATCACTTTGCAATGTAAAGCACCAAGATATGAAGAAAGGAAATTGGGAACTACAAAACAGCCAAAAAGTAATGAATAAGATGGCATTTGGGAGTCCTTATCTATTAATAATTACTCTAACTGTAAATGCATTGATTCTCCAATCAAAAGACACAGAGTGGCTGGCTGGACAGAAAGAAAAGACCTGACTATACTGCCTACAAGAGACTCACTTCATCTTTAAGGACACACATAGGCTGAAAGTGAAGGGATGGAAAAAGATATTCCACACAAGTGGAAACCACAAGAGAGTAGAGGTAACTATACTTAGACAAAATAGGCTTTAAGCCTAAAATAGTGTTAGGAGACATAGAAGGTCATTATATAATGACAAAGGAGACAATGTATCAAGAAGATGTAACAATCAAATAGATATGAACCCAATCAGAGCACTAAAATACACCAACCAAATACTAACAATTCTGAAGGGAGAAATACACACAGATGACAGTACAATAACATTATGGAACTTCAATATCCCACTTTCAACAATCGATTGATCATCCAGACAGAAAATCAAGAAGGAAACATTAGATTTGAGCCACACGTTAAACTCAATAGACCTAAGAGACAAATACAGAACATTCCATCCAGCAGCAGCAGAATATACTTGTTCTCAAGCATACATGGAATATTCTCCTGGATAAATTATTCAATAGGTCACAAAGTAAGTCTTAGGAAAGTTTTGAAATGATATCATGTATCTTTTCTGACTTAAGGTATGAAACAGGAAATCAATAACAGGAGGAAAGCTGGAAAATTCACAAATATGTGAAAATTGAAAATTACACTCCTGAACAAGCAAAGCATAAATCAAAAGATAAATAAAAAAATATCTTGGAACAAACAAAAATGGAAGTATAACACACCAAAACCTGTGGGATTCTACAAAAGCAGTTATGAGAGAACTTTATAACGATAAATGCCTACACTGAGAAACGAGAAAGATCTCAAATTAAAAAACCTAACTTTACATCTCAAGGAACTAGAAAAAAAAGAGTGAACTAAACCTAAAGTCAGCAGAAGGAAGGAAACAACAAAGATCCGAGCAGGAATAAATGAAATATAGACCAGAAAAACAAAAAATCAACAAAACCAAGAGCTATTTTTTAAAGATAAACAATATTGATGAACCTTTAGTTAGACTAACTTAAAAAAGAGAAAAGACACAAATAAAATCAGAAAGGAAAGAGAGGGCATTATAAATAATACCACAGAAATACAAAGCATCATAAGAGACTACTAAGAAAAATTATATATACCAACAAATTGGATGACCTAGAAGAAATGGATAAATTCCTAGAAACATGCAACCCGACTGAATTCCTGAAACAGACTGAATTATAAAGAAATAGAAAATCTGAGCAGACAAATAATGAGTAAGGAGATTGAATCAGTAATGAAAAACATCTCAACAAATAAAAGCCCAGGACCAGATGGTTTCATTGGTGAATTCCACCAAAGATTTACACAAGAATTAATATCAATCCTTCTCAAACTCTTGCAAAAAATTGAATAGGATGGAATACTCCGAAACTCATTTTATGAGGCCATCATTACCCTGATAGGAAAATCAAATAAAGACACTATAAGAAAAGAAAACTACAGGTTAATATCCCTGATGAATATAAATGCAAAAATTCTCAACATAATAATAGCAAACCAAATTCTTGAGCACATTAAAAGAATCATACAATGATCAAATGGGACTTTCCTTTGGAATGAAAGGATGGTTCAACATATGCAAATCAATATATGTAATATACCACATTAATAGAATGAAAGATTAAAAATCACGATCTTCTCAATAGATGCAGGAAAAGCTTTTGACAAATACAACATTTTTAAATAATGAAAATATTCACAAATTGGGTATAAAAGGAACATTCCTTAACATAATAAATGCCCTATACAACAACCTCACAACTAATATACTCATTGACAAGAATGCCTACTCTCACCACTTATATTCAACATAGTACTGGAAGTCTTAGTCAGAGTAATCAGGCATAAAAAGAAACAAAAGGCATCCATATCAGAGAGGAAGAAGTAAAATTGTCTTTGCTTGCAGATGATACAATCTTATGTATAGGAAATTCTAAGAACTCCCTCAAAAAACTGTTAGATCTAATCAATGAATTCTGCAAAGTTGCAGGATGCAAAATCAATATAAAAAATCAGTTGCGTTTCTGTACACTAATGAAATAACTTTAAAGAAATAAAGGAAATAGTTTTGTTCACAATAACATCAAAAAATTAAAATACTTAGGAATAAATTTAACCAAGGAAGTGAAATATCTGTACACTGAAAACTAAAAGACTCTGATGAAAGAAATTGAAGAAGTCTCAAACAAATGGAAATATATCCCATGTTAATGAATTGAAGAATTAATATTGTTAAAATGCCCATAGTACCCAATGCCAACTATAGATTTAATACAATTACTGTCAAAATTTCAATGGCATTTTTCACAGAAATAGAAAACTATGCTAAAAATTTGTATGGAACCACAAAAGACCTTGAATAGCCAAAGCACTCCTGAAAAAGAAAAACAAAGTTGAAGGCCTCATACTTCCTGATTTCAAATTATACTACAAAGTTATACTAATCAAAACAGTATAGTACTGGCGTAAAAATAAATACATAGACTAATAGAACAGAATTGAGAGCCCAGAAATGAACCTGTTTGTATATGATCAACTAATATTTGACAAAGGACCCAAGAATACTCAAAGGGGAAAAGATAGTTTCTTCATAAATGTTTTTTGGAGAACTGGATAACCACATACAGAAGAGTGAAGTAGGACCCCATCACCACTCACAAAAAAATACTTTGAAATGGATTAGAGGCTTAAATATAGACCTGAAACCATAAAACTCCTTGAAGAAATAGGAAAAAAAAAACTCCTTGACATTGGTCTTGGCAACATTTTTCTTGATATAACACCAAAAGCACATGCAACAAAAACAAAAATTAATAGGTGGGCCAATATCAAACTAAAAATCTGTGCAGCAAAAGAAACAGTCAACAAATTGAAAAGGCAACCAATGGAATGAGAAAAATATTTACAAGTCAAAATCTCCGAAAGGGTTGATACTCTTTATATACCTAGTTGTATAAAGAACTCATCATACAACTCAACAGTAAAAAAACAAACAAACAGAAAAAATCCATTTAAAAATGGGGGGAGGAATGGCATAAACATTTTTTCCAAAGGAGACACACAAATGGCCAACAGGTACATGAAAAGATGCTCAACATAACTAATCATCAGGGAAATGCAAATCAAACCACAATGAGATATCACCTCACACCTGTTAGAATGGCTGTCATCAAAAAGACAAGAGATAATAAGTGTTGGCGAGAATGTGGAGAAAAGGGAACCCTTGTACACTGTTGGTGGGATCACAGATCTGTACAGCCACTGTGGAAAACAGTTTGGAGGTGGCTCAAAATATTAAAAATAGAATTACCATATGACCCAGCGATCCTACTTCTGGGTATTTATCCAAAGGAAATGAGAACAGGATCTTGAAGGAATAACTGCTCTCCTATGTGTATTGCAGAATTATTCACCATTGCCAAGATATGGAAACAATCCAACTGTTTGTCAACAGAGGAATGGATAAATAAGATGTAAGGACCACATATATAACATTCCATGAGAAAGATGGAAATCATTCCATTTGTGATAACATGGATTGACCTTGAGGGCATTATGCTAAGTGAAATAAGTCATACAGAGAAAGACAAATACTGTATGATCTCATTTATAAGTCGAATCTTAAAAAGCTGAACTCATAGAAATAGAATAGAATGGTGGTTATCAGAAACAAAGGGATGGACGAAATGTGGAGATGTTGGTCAAAGAGTGCAAACCTCCAGTGGCAAGATGAATAATTTCTGGTGATCTAATGTACAACATGCTGATTATAGTTAATAATACTGTTTTGTACACAACACACACACACACACACACACACACACACACACACATACCCCCCTGAGGTCTGACAATTAAATTCGCGAACTTGCCACCATACGCTTACATTGGCAGCACTGTACAAACAGCTCGGTAAGGTTTCATAACCTTGGTCTATCAGTGTCTCACAGCTGTGTTCCTGTCGACATGTGGCAGAGTCTTACTGAGTGGCATTTATTATCGTTGTGTGTTTTTGTATGCCATCTAAGCTTAAATTAGAGCAACGAATAAACATTTAATTTCTTGTTAAACTTAGCAAGAGTGGAAGTGAAATCAGGGATATGTTAATGCAAATTTATGGGGATAATGCCATGAAGAAAACGGCAGTGTGCAAATGCATTAAACGTTTCTCTGAGGGGAGAGAACGCGTCACTGATAAAGAGAGGTCAGGGTGGCCAGTAACAAGCAGAACTGTTGAAAACATTGCAAAACTTCATGAAATTGTGTGTCAAAATCATCGGCTGACTATGAGAAGCATAGCAGACCAAGTAAACATCAGTAGAGAAACAGGAAAATCTTAACTGAAAATCTTGGCATGAGAAAAATGTGTGCAAAAATGGTCCACAAGGAGCTCTTGCATCACAACAGTGCACCAGCTCACATGGCACTGTCAGGAAGTTTTTAGCCAGTAAACAAATAACTGTATTGGAACACCCTCCTTACTCACCTGATCTGGCCCCCAGTGACTTCTTTCTTTACCCAAAGGTAAAGGAAATATTGAAAGGAAGGCATTTTGATGACATTCAGGACATCAAGGGTAATACAATGACAGCTCTGATGGCCATTCCAGAAAAAGAGTTCCAAAATTGCTTTGAAGGATGGACTAGGTGCTAGCGTCGGTGCATAGCTTCCCAAAGGGAGTACTTTGAAGGTGACACTAGTGATTCAGCAATGAGGTATGTAGCACTTTTTCTAGGATGAGTTCGCATATGAAAGTTGCTCAGAGAGTAGATCTTAAACGTTTTCACCACAAAAAAGGAACGGTAATTATGTGATGTAATGGAAGTGTTACCTAATGCTACGGTGGAAATCGTTTTGCAGTATATCAATGTATCAAATCAACACACTGTACACCTTAAACTTACACAATGTTATATGCCAATTATAACTCAGTAAAACTGGTGGTGGGGGGAAGATATCAGAACAGAGACTGCCAATGGGAGTGAGTTGTAGAGTGAGTGGATTGAGGAAAGAGGCAATTTTCTGGGGTTACAGAAATATTCTGTTGCTTGGTGTGACAGTCAGAACTTCGTGCATTTGTGAAATCTCCGTTAAGTTGTACACTTAAGAGTAGGCGTTTCACAGTTTATAAACTTTACCTTAGTAAATAAAATTATATTTCTTGCAAACTTTGATCCTACCATTATCAGTAACAAATTACTTAGAAACTTTTTCACCTTACTACATACCAGGGTTAAGAACTGCTACTCTCAGTCATACACCAGGAAGGCATACCTGGAGTCATTCAGAAGAGGTAGTTTGGGGACCTTAATAGCTACGTTACCTTAGCAGAGGTGTGGGAGAACAGAAGCACTCAGTGAACAGTTGCGGAAAGTTATGTGGAAAAATGGTTCTTATTGCCCACAGAGTAGGAAGTTGTCAGCTCCCACCAATGGAAGCCACTATTCAACCAAAGATGTAATCAGTGTCTAATATGAACTAGTCCTGTCCTAGGCGCAGGAGATTCACTAACATCAGGGGATCATATCATAGTGGGAGAGACAGCTATTTACTAAATAATCCCACCAGTATATGTACTGATAGGTACTAATTAGTACTAAAAGTGCTCATATAAAAAGCAAAGGTAGACAGGGCTATGAGAGCTTATAACAAAAACAGAAATTCCTTATACTTATTTCTTACAACATCCCTATGAAGTAATTGCAGTCATTATCATTTTCACTTACTAGCTGAAGACCTTGAGGCGATGAGAGGTTTAACAACTTGTCGGAGGTCACAGAGCTGGGTAGTGGCCAAGCCAGAGTGTCCATCAGGACCTTCTAGTTCTACATTATGTGTTCTCCACCACAGTAATAGAGGGCATATCCACCTGGTCTGGATGGTCAGAAAGATGTCCCTTAAAAAATAAATACATAAATAAACAAAAATAAAAAGACCTTTTAAATGAAGACTTCCACTGCATGGCCAGTCAGCAGCTGAATCGCTTTGTTGTTCTGTCCCCAGTAGGGGTGAGAATGGGCCTCCTTTCACTACTCTGGGACCCTTTCAAACTTAGATACCACTACTGTTCATTGATTGTTAGGCACTGTGATTGCAGTGGTAATGAAAGCTTTAGCCACAATTCTATTTTTTCTAACACAACTGAGGAAAGTTCTTCCCCCAATAACTGGCCACAAATAATCTTCCACAAATAATCTTCTCTAAGAAACATGAAGCAGTTCATTCTCCCTGCCAAACAGAGCAGGAAGGTAATACTTTTTTGTCAAATATCAAATCGGTCTAATTTCATTTAGTCCTAAATGATTTTTCTGGCCCCTCTTCATGTAGACACCTCTGCCGTCCATTAGCATTGTCACTTTTAATCTTCTGCAGTCAGATCCTGGTCATTTCCCATTAGGGTTTTATGAAATAGATTCTTATGGCCTTGGCTGAACTGACTGCAGTGCAGTACCTGCAGAAAGCACATGAGCTGTCATTATGCAGCTGGCATTTACGAAAGGTTAGAATTACCAATAACCTTAATCACAAATTATGCTACATTGCCTAAAAATTCACTCCTGGATTTCTTTGCTACCAAACCCAAATGCTCCTGGAAAACTCAGGCTATGCCTGGTAGGAAAGTCACCTTGAATTATGTGTCTAAACTCAAACCACTTTAAACTCTATGGCCTTTGCCTCAAGATCCAAAGATCCTGAAGCTGTCAAGGGCAGAACAACCTGTATCAAACTGCAGTGCCAGGTGCACTCTAACTAAAGAGAAAGCAAGGATACTCATACATTTTCCTCAGGAAATGAGAGCCCTGTCCTACAGTGGCTTTGCCCAGCTCAGTGGGTCTTGCAAATAAAATAATAATGGGACTGTAGAAAATTGAAGGACAGGTGTGACCTTTGGAAAATTTATATCTTCTAAGTGAAAAAATATGACAAAGTTCGAGTAACTCAAAACATATAGCAGATACAAGCTAGTATCCTCTAATAGAAAAAACAACAAGCCAGGTGTCGGAAAACATGGCTTCCATATACCCAGGATGAACTGCCACTGTGGCCTTGAGATTCGCCTGATTCCATGGGGCCTCTTGTTCTGGAAGTCCCTGGTTAAACAGAAATATAAATTGGGTGCCTGACAAGTGACGTTAGCTGATTAGCACATGCTGTCTCATCGGTGGAGTGGGAACAGAGGAGAGAAGCAGGCCTGGCCTAGCACTCTCCAGCTGGGCAGGTCCTCTCTGTACAGCAGCTTCAGGCACAAAAGTCACTACTGTGTCATAGGGGCAGAGAGACAGGAAAGGCAGCATAGAAAGACAACTGTGTCTACTACATAGTTTTGTTAGGAGGCAGTCCTAGCAGATAGAGATCCAGCAATACAAACCATCTCATTGACTGCTGGCCTGGCCCCTTTTACCCTTCCATCTAAAGGCCCATTCGGTAAGTTTCTCAAGCACTTGTTAGACAAGGTCCCTGTCCTTGAAGGGCTTATAGTTTAGCAGGAAAAACATCAGGCTGGCTTTAGACAGATGGTCCCAGAGAAAATCGTAAAACTCTTTGACCAAAGTTCTTGGGCCTTATTGTAGATTTGATTTCTTCCCAATTGTCCTCTTACAAAGGTCCATCAATTTCTTCCTCATCTGCCTCAAGAAATTCTTCATTAATGAACATCTAGAATCAAACAGTAAATAGGACTCATTGGTGGGTGTTGGAGACTTGGTATGCTACTGAGTGTTTCTGAAGAAATGTAGTTTCTTAGGTTTACCACATCTAGAAACTCACTCAAGGTGGTAAGAATGTTCCCCAGTAGAATTCTTGTTGGATCTACTTTAATAAGTGGCTCAGGGTAATTTGTAATTAACCTATTTGAAAATGCTAGCTAAATGGCTTGAAAACTATTTTCTTAAGTGTTTTTTAGCACAATTTCTGAAAATGTCTCTGTCTTGTCATCTTTTTCATCAAGTTAATTTTTTTTTTTTTTTGGTATAGCCAAGGTATATCAGTTTTACCAGTGTTGTTTTGGGACTGTCTGAGACAGTTGCTTAGAGAACAGCTAAGTTGGATGTTGAAGGGTGGAGAAGAGTCTAATTAAATGATTGGAAGAGAAAACTAATTTCCAGTAAAGAAATGACATGGGGAAAGTGTGAAGGCAGGACCCACTTGGTGACATTGGTCAGAGGAGTGCTAATCTTTCTGCTTTTCATTAAGTCCAACGCAGGAACAATAAAAGGTCTTTGGGGGAATTTTTCCCCATTTACAATGACAATAGTTTCACCGAGTACCAAGGATGAAAGCTGTGTGTTCTTATACCTACCATACTAAATAGAAAAAAAAAAAAAAGTGGCATTGTTTTACAGCCACTACAATATCAATACTTAGGTATAGTTGAGAAGTGGTAACCTCCTCACAACTTTTTAATATTTTACCCTTGTGTTAGTTTGAGTCCTCAAGAAGCAGATGTGAACAAGTGATTAGACATGCAAGAAATGTATTGCTGAAAATACCTGTGAGAGAAGAGGGAGGGAGCTGAGCGAGGCTGGATTGCTGTCAGATTGTGATACAAATCTGACCCTGAGTGAAGGAGAAAGAGGAGGTAAGAAGGGCTGAGTGGAAGCATGGCAGGCTGCAGTACAGTTCTAAGGAAAGTTTGGTGAGGCTCTCAAAGACTCCTCAAGCTAATATCAGCCTTCACAGTAGTCCCCAGTCTCCCAGGCACGGGTCTGCCTTAATATCCCCATGTGCTCAGTTATTGTCTGAGAGTAGCCCACAGAAAGCATGGCGTCTCTGCGAACACAGCAGTGTGTTTCTAAGAGCAGAAGCTGAGGCCTTTGACCAATCAGTCTACGTAGTCGGAAATCTGAGGGCATGTCCTCTTAGTCACCATAATCCTGAAATTAGACTTTGGTTCATACCAAAAAACAAGGTTCACAAGTGGCTCAGGCTAAGTTCTAACATTTTTGTCCCAAAGGTTTAAGAATAATAATAATACCTAACACTACACAGGCATAGCTTGGAGATATTGCAGGGTCAGTGGCAGACCACTGCACTAAAGAGAGAATCGCAATAAAGCAAGTCATAATCTTTTTGCTGGTGGAAGGTCTTGGCTTCAATTTGTAAAAGAAAAGGACATCTGTGGACTGCAATAAAGCAAAGTATAATAAGGCAAGGGAGGTATGCCTGTACTCACATCACCACAACAAAGAAAATACTGCTCAGCTAATTTTATAGATGGAGAAAGCTGGTTGGTAAAATTAATAGGATATGAACAGAGAACTCAAATCCAGGTCTTTTGACTCTGTCTCACATGCTTCCTACTACTCATACCGATTAAGGTAGAGAGTAGAGACCACTTATTTTCTGAGATGATGAGCAGTATTGTGAACTAGGGAAGCAACATAAATTATCAACAAAACTGGGACATTTATGAAAGGCATCAGAGGAACTATTAATAATAATTTCATCAGGGCAACAGTACTTTCTTCACTGGCATTTTCCTCACTTCAGTCTCTAATCCTACAACATGATCCATGGACAGGTATGTAACATCAATCCTATCCAAAGTGTACACAGATTTAAGTAGTCCTTATCAGGAGAACCATCAGGAAAGAATTACCCTCAGCTCCCTTCTCACCGTTTCTTTTCCAAAGGAAATATTCCCCTTCAGATCCTCTGGGCCAAAATCCTCTAGTAGTTATATCAAAGTACCTGCAATTTCTGACCCTGTACCTAGAAGGTTTGTTTTACATCATAATCACAGATTAAATTTCACTTATTCAGCATCTTTGCCACCAACCCTACATTTCATTTGCAGATGGCTGTTTGCCCACAGTATCTTATTTATTTAATTGATTCACTGTCTCCATTTTCAGAATAATGGTTTATCTCGAGTGGCATAACAGCATACTCTGTTCCTATGCTGTTTTGGGGAAGAGAGTGCTGGCTGCTTGGAGTAATTCAATGTCTTATTTAAAAAAAAGAGACTGAAACCTATCTCTAAATCTCTCATCCAAGGTACATGTTCCTCACAGATTTCTAGATTTCATCTTTTCCTGATGCACTTCATACAGGAAGAGCACTTGATCAAGTCAAGTCAATCAAATATTACAGGGAAAATATGGACTTCACAATTCTGTCTTCCAATCTGTTTAGCGTCTTTCCTTTTCCACACAGATGGTGATTTTTGCTGCTTGGTCTTAATGATTTCACCAAATCTAGGAGAGTCTAGCCTAGGGCAGCTGAAGATAAGGGTCTCTTTAAACACAAGCATAGGTCCATTCTGGGTTTCACTTTATACTTCTGAATTGGGAAGTAATGATTGACTTGAGACAGTCCTTGTCAGCCATCACTGCATTAATAATACCAACGAAATCCGTGCTCCTTTTAATTATGATTGCAGCCGCATTTCTCAATAGTTGAAAACTGAATAAGCCAGCACAAGCATTTCTACCTATATTCCATCCCAATTCACTACAGGTGAGCATCTTAGTAACTGTAATGCTATAGTGTACCAAGGGTTCTCACCACTGCACTTCCACCAGCAATGGTCTTCTTTTGGCCAGCCAGCCAGCAAGTGATCCCATTTTAGAATCCCTTCCTGAGGTACTTATTCTTAGGAAAACTGGTATAAAAACTTCTGGCAGAAATTCTAGGGTGGGTGGTCCTAGAAAGATCTGAGTCCAAACGGAAAGTGATACAGGGAAGGAAAGGCAGCCAAAAAAGAGTGCAGTATTAAGCCCATCACCAGAAATGGGAAACTGGGCTTTAATGGGGAAAAGTATAAAATACACCTCAGCATTATCCCACATGAGTGGCGAGGGAACTGAGACATTTTCATACCAATTTCTTAGAGTCATTGATTGAGAGCTTTTTTCAGGGATGATTATTTCCTGGTACTGGTGGCTTGCCATGCACAAGGGCAGGCTGGCCTCCTGTACTTCTGGGTATAGATACAGGGAACTGAAAATCACCTAGAGCACCTTGAAGTGATGGCATCAAAGGGACACGAGAGAGAACAGGAACAACATCTGTTATCCATCCTTTGAAGGATGAAGTTGTTCAATATCTTTGATTTTAAACTAAGTAGTATAACTCAGTCCTGGCTCAAATTCTGTTGCCTTCTCTGAGTATTAATTATATACAAGATCTGGATTTTCCACAAGCAGTTCCTTAGATTGTTGCTTCATTTAGTCTGTAATAAACTGTAATGATAAGGACGGGTCTAGCTTAGGAGTCAGTGAGACTGACTTTAAATAGGAACTCTCCTGCTTGTTATCTGCGGTCTTTGACAACTTTCTTAGAGCTAGACAACTCGATTTTCTGGCCTGTAAAATAGGAATGATAGTACCTACCTCATAAGAGTTTTCTGATGAAGACATGGAATATTTAAAGAGTTTGTCACAGTGCTTGGCAAACAGTAAGCCTTCATTGTATAATAACCCAAGAGGATTCATAGGTAAATTAAAATTTCCATCGATGTGATGTTATTGTTTGCCCAAGCTTTGATAAGTCCTGTCTGACAATTCACAGAGATGCCGATCTATGTCCCTAGCTAGATGTCTTCTGTTTGCCCCACTAGATTCACCTTCTACCTTTTTCACCCTTCTCTGTATCTCTGGAAACTGATCCACATTTCCTGCTTTGGGGGCTGTTGTGCCCCCCAGGTCCCTATTGGGTTGGCGATGCGATGCAGCGGAAGGAGACGAATTGAAGTCATGGTACCTACTCCCCCCATGGCCTCCCTTCAGGAGCATCACAGATTGACCTTCTATTAACGATCTCAACCACTGGCAGATAAATCCCTTCATACAGCCTCCCTCTGGATTCCGGTAAATTTTTGGTCCCTTTGTTCCTTCAGACTTGGGAGTGATAAAGGCTTCTTTGCCCTATGATCTGCACTATACGGTATTGGTTTCCTAACCGCATCCCTCCTCAATTATTCCAATTTTGAGTTTGCCAGCTAGTTCCCACCAGGATCCTTACTGAGATATTAACAGAGGGACGGATTTCCTTCACATGGGCCTTATAGGTACGACAGGCCTGTGTGTCAGGGAAAGAGGGACATAGGAGTGTATGCGTGCACATGTGTGTAAATATGCATCAATAATTAATTCCATCAATTAATTCCAGTGTTTTCTCAAGACACTGCATCACTTTATTAGGCACACAGGCGTACACCCACCACACACATATATGCATGCATACATAGTCACTTGCTGTGGGTGGTGAAGGTGTTGTGTAAGAAGATGCTAAGATCAGGAGTTCTCAACCATTTTGCTGCTTAGGGGTACTTGATCCTTCCATATGTAATTCTCTTTCACTATGCCAGTGATTCTTAGGTGTGTGGAGATAGTATTTTAGAATTAATGGCTTTCTTAAAGAGAAATTTTCAAAATTTTCCAGGAGATTCTAACATAGCCCTATCTTAAACATCACTTCTCCGGAAGCGCTCCTTCTCCTAACTAGACTTTCAAAAGTTAGTTTTCACCTGGTGTTCTTCTATCCCTAAACAAAAGAAAACAAAATGAAGTACAGTAAAAATATTTGGGCTTTACATACGTGAATTTGAATCTCAGATTAGCCACATCTTGTCACTGTTTGGCGTGTTTTTCATCTGTAAAATTTGAATATTGAAGCATTGTTATAATAATAAAGATATGTCATGTGTATTATTTATTTTACACATAAGGATTAATACAGAGGGTGCCAAAAATGTATATGCATTTTAAGGAAGGAAAAAACTATGTTAAAATTGTAACATTCAATATATACCAATAACAAAAAAACGAATACAACTCATGTGTATACATTTTTTGGCACACCTGGTACTCTTGAAATGAGATATTTTAAATGCTCAATATATCAATGAAAGGTAGCTATCAATATTGCTAGGACAGTAGAGGCAGTATATGTGCAGAAGGCGGGGATAGGCAACTTGTAGATTTACCTCCAATTGTAAGATGGCAAGAATGCAGGGAAATTTGGAGGGAGCATATGAAAATGAACACAAAGAAGTTTCAGTGTCATTCTTCTGGACACTGAAAGTCTGTTATTAGGAACTCTGATCCAATGTTATGTTCTGCCTTCTTTAGACCAGTATTCCCTTTAGCTAACTCCCTTCAGTCCTGGTATTCCTCAGCAGGTCAGGGCTATCCCCCTTTTCCTGTAAAACTTCCATGGACTGTTACTGAGAGCCGCACAGGAAAAACAAGAAAAGACCTCAATGCTACAAGTGTCAAACACATGGGAGGTCCTACTACCCAGAACTAAGTCCAAGAAAAGAAAATAAGACGTGCTAAGATGACTTCCATTAGTAAACTAAACTCAAACACTTCCACATTCCTGTATTAAATATATCCTGTAGCCCCAGTGCTCAACAAAAGGATATCTTTATGGATTGGCAAATATAAAATACACAAAACCATGTTATACAATTTCAAATCTAGTATGAAGGAACTGCCTTAGAACAAGGTGTGTATTAAGGTTAATCTGACCAAAAGAAAGTTTTCTGGATTATTTCCCAGCTGAGAGTATAGATATCCATCTTCTCTGCGAGTCTGTAAAAAAGGGCCAACCCTCTCTCACAGATTATTTCTGTTCTGCAATTGTCTTGGACGCTTTTGCTTCCCTTCTTTCTTCTCACTCTACACTCTGCGTCATAGTTCTCTCCATTTGCAGCACTATATTTTAGTCTTACTAGAGAAGACAGAATTGAACTCGGTGCTCCTCGGGACAAAGTTACCTGGGTCCATGGAAACAAACAGGATCCAAACAAACAGATTCTAATGAATACCAAATGTAGGATGCAGATGCAACACATGGGGGAAAGAGGCAACTTCTTTCATTGCACATTTTTATATCTACAAAACATGATAGCAAATCCCAACCATCAAGGCCAGGAGAACTATTTTAGAGTTCTCAGACATCTTTGCTTTTAATCGTCTCTTCTTCTTTTGTTAATATGGTCCATGATCCTATTTCATTCTCCCCGTCAATGAAATTCTCTAGCTTGCCTTGAATTTGCCTTCTTTTCATAATTCCTCTACTTCTTCCTGAAAATCCTCTTAGCCCAATATTTTCTTTTTATCAAATTTTGTTTGCAGAAGCCCTAGAGTTTAATGAATAAAAGCTCAGGCTTTATATTTCATTCGATTCCACTGATATAGGCCCTTGGGATTTCTGTTCAGCTGAGTGGGTGGAGAATGTGCTACAACTAGTTAAAACGATGAGGAAAAGGGTATTCACCTTCCATGGCTATTTTGGCTTCATTAAATAATGCACATAAAACTTAAAATATACTAAGCATGTAGCATATTCTAAGCTTTAAGTAAATATTATCTTGTTTCTTTATTACTTATTTTTCTTTTGGGAATTTTTTACCACCTTGTCTGCTTACCTATTTCTGCCTTTCCCCCCCTGATTTCTCTATGTGTACATTTTATGCTTTTCCTAAGACTTCAAAAAATATGGCAGGATGCTCTTCATATTAATGGTTACATCACCAGCTCAGCTGAGAAGAAATCCCAATACCCTATAGTTAAATGAAGTATGCAGAATAGAATTTGCAACTGTCAGGTACTCAGCATCAACACCAATGGGATGGAGGAATGTGGCGTAGTGGAAATAACCCAGAAATGAGAAATGTGAGGGGAGACTTCTTGGCCAATTCAGATGTTAGCTAGCATTGTCCTTATTGGCCTTATTTTCCTTGTGTGTTAACTAGTAGGTTGAACTAGATAGTATCAGTTTCATTCTTGCTTCAACATTCTATTACTCTATTGAATCAGTTTTTACTCTTCATAGGGCATAAAACACCTTAGAAAAATTTAGCCTCAAATCCACCATAATTTGCAATCCACCTCCTAACAGGCTTGAGTTCCCAGAATATTTGTCAATCTTTTAGCACGTCTATTTTAAAATTTTAATTGCCAAAGACAGTGCGTGGGGTATCTTTAAGGCAGAAAACAAATCTTAGACTTAGTTCTTGCTACCCATGTCTAACTGAGCAGCGGAAGTGCGATTACATACATCTAGATGAGGGAACTAGCATTGGAGACAGAGGTGGAGGCAGGTATTAGCAGGAACTAACTCGTACTGAAAACCTACTCTCTGCCAGTCACTCTTTATATATGTATTACTTTATTGGACCTTCACAACTCTACTTGGAAGGCATTAATTATTCTTGCTTTACAGAAGTGAAACTGACATGAAATAGAAATAGTATATGGCAAATTGGGATTCAATCCTGGACATCCTGGATTGTAAAGCCCCGTATGCTTCTCATCAGGCTACACCACATGATTCCTTAGGTAGAAATTACTTCTTGGAGAAGGAGAGAATTGGCAACTTATGCATAGAGAGTGTTTGCAAATAAATAAAAAATAACTCTATTAAGGTGGAAAGTGGAGCTAAAGAGAATGAAAGCAAATAGAATATAGAAGATTCTCTCATGTCAATTTCCAACTCATCTCAAGAAAGGAACTGTGCATCTCCTTTTTCACATTTGGAATTAAGCAAGCGCTAGAGAATATATGGGATCCCTTTTCTCCACATCCGCGCCAGTACTTGTTGTTTGTTGATTTACTGATAGCCATTTTGACTGGGGTGAGGTGGTATCTCATTGTGGTTTTTATGTGCTCTTTTATATATCCGAAACTAATAGTAAAAAATAAAAAAAAGAATACAGTGGTACCTCGGTTTTCGAACGTCTCCATTGACGAATATTTTGGCTTATGAATGCCGTAAACCCAGAAGTAAACGCTTCAGTTTTGAAACACGACTCAGAAGTCAAATATGTCACACAGCTTCTGCTGAGTGCAAGATCCTGAGGCTAGCTGTCTGCTGTTTTTTGAACGTTTCAGAACTCATGGATTATGTTCGAAAACTGAGGTACCACTGTATATGGGAACTGGAGTTAGCAATGGTCTAACACTGCAGACTGGCTGATTCAGAATACTCTAAGAGGGAAAGTAATGACAAACAAACACTCTTGCCAAAGAATGTCTTCAGTAAATAAAAACCCTGCAGGTAGTTGGACGAATATGGATGTGGGAGTCTATTAGTGACCAAACAATAAGATTTCTTACAGAGTGGCTGGAACAAAAGAGACTCCCAACATTTACCTGGCATCTCAGATTTCTTTTTTTCAGGAAAAAAAAAAAAAGTTTAAATTAAGTTTGTTGCAGCTGCTCTGTCAGGAACTTACCAAGCGCTACAGCCATCGGAGCAATTAAAAAAAATTGCACAGAAGGTAATTAAAAGCCTTACTGGTTCTTGCAATTAGACTGACATTTTAAATGCCTCTGGATGTTTTATTGTGCCAATAACCTATTTCTCTCGTCTCCAAGAGAAATACAACTGACATCAGTAATTTACCCAAAGACTCTACAGGTCACATGTGCCAAATACAAACCTGCACTAAATTAGGGCCAGAATTCTCCTCTGTGCAATCAGTATGATACATCTTAATGGGAAAATTGCTATTTGTAAATTTCTTCTATATGTTTGTGTTTTCAGTATTCACTATTCTATTTGCTTGGCTCTGAGATCACAGCTTCACGATGACTGCTGGCTGGAATACTCCAGATCTCTGGGCAAGGCAATCATTTCCAATTTCCATGTGGTTATACAAGGACAAAGCTCATGGCTTTGGAGGACAGGGCTTATTTTGTCATCATTATTGAATGATGATGATTTATTGGAGAATGTGGATTTTTTAACAGACTACTCATGCTAAGGGAATTCTGCATCTCTCCATCCCTAACCTATGCTTCAGGAGTTGAACACCAGTTTGTAATTTGGGTGATGATATATTAAAAAACTTATCATATGATTGAATTTAGGAAGCTGTCCTGGCTCAGGGATTGATAATTTACAGACCTATCCTAATTTTCAGCTTGGTTCCTCCTGATTTTGTTTTTTGGGGGTAGGGCCCGCAGAGGAGTTGTTGGTTCCCCCACTGTACCAGGACAAGCAATCCAATCTTTCCTCAGGAATGCAAAAACAAACAAACAGCAACAACAGCAAAAGAAAGAAGACAAAAAACAAACAGCAACAACAGCAAAAGAAAAGACAAATGGAATTGAAGGTGGGCTAAATTGTTTCTTCATAATGGAACATTAGGAGAAAATACTAGTTAAAGGGTATTTTTAAACATCAAAATGAGGTTGAAGAAAAATTAACTTACAAGCTGTCCCAGCTTCTTCTCAGGAGGAACTAAAGACTAAATGTAAACTAACCTATAAGTACTTTTCTTTAGAATTTCTAGGAGAAACAACATTTTAATTTGCTCTCTTAATTTCTCCATGGGTGATTTATTTTTCCTAGAGTGCAGAAGTGATCTACAACCCCTGTAAGTGACTCTCAGCATTCTTGCTCTCCTATTTGAGCAACCTTCTACACTGGTAAGTGGCCATGCTACCCAGCTAGTCACAATTCTTTCTAGAGCCCTTGGTCTATCTGTGTGTGAATGCAATACACAGTACCTTAAATCCTCAATCCTTCGGGCTCACAGACCATGCGGTAGGGAAACTGAAGTTGTTGAACATGAAATAAAAATTTGTACAGAAAGAAAATAGTTTTTTTTTTAGCAGAGTTAGCTAGATTAAATCGCACCAGATTTAAATAAATAAGATGCTCAGATTTTATGAACCTATTGATTCATACAAAGAAGGCATCGTGAAGGACAAAATAAAAGATATTCAAAACTTCTCATAAAAGGAATTTAGATTATACAATGTGAGGATGTCACAACAGAGAGGAAAGATGTAATAAGCAACAGGTACAGATTCCTTTAATGTTGTTCAATGTACTTACTACACAAAGAGTAAGACTTTCTGATAGACTCAGTCAGCAGCATTAGGGGCAAGCTACTCTGGCCTTTGAGTCCTTAATGACAATGACAACAAAAATCAGAGTGAGGATTCTATGGGTCCATTGAGCAGCTACCTTTGCCACATGTTTATATATTTTTTAATATATTCTCACAACACTCCTGGAGACTTTGGCCATTCACCTGCCTGCCCACCATTTGCAAATAAGTAGTAACACCCAAGGACATTCTTAAAGCTCTGGTGAATCAAAGGTGAATTCCTCCCCACCCACTCCTACGTGTTCATGTATCTGCAGACACAAGCACTGGTCTATACCTACAAACATAATGGAAGTGCTTTGAAAGTATGAGTTCTTCATGCAGAAATGAGTAATAAAGCCAGGTCATAAAATCTACTCCTCTAGGAATTTTTTAAAAGAGGATAAATTCCAGTGGACCCAAGATGATTAAGGAGAGATAAATAAAAAATCTTCTTTCACTAAATTTAGTGGAAAAAATAAATAAAAGTTAATTTAATTCAGTGACGTTATAATTGAGATAAATATTTGGTCATTATTTTATGATGAAAAAAGATTAATTTAAATGAACTTTTTTTTCATTTGCTAAATTTAGTGTTGTAAAAACATGTAAGTCATTTAAGTTAAATATGAGAAAAAATAAAATGGCTCTTAATATACTGAATAGCTCAACAATAATTTAACATTGAAAAAATGTTAACTGAGCTTATTTGATTATGCAGATCAACATGAGGAATCTATGGTACTTTCACCATGTCATCTAAAATTTAAATTAGTTCATTAAATCCTTTTTGTCAGATGTGAAAACAGCAGTCTTATGTAGACTGGATTTTAAGTGAAAAAATAAACTTCGCAAATGATAATTTATGTCTAAATTTCTGAAAGATTGTGGATTTTATTATGTATGTGGGATATTGATGTCCTGGTTTTATATTAACAAATCCTTTTACATTCACTAAGAAAAATCCCCCAATATTATATTTTCAAGTGTTTAATTTCAGAAATATAAATTCCCTACACACACAAACTTTAAAAAATCAGCAATTGAAATGAAACAAAAACTATTATTTTAAAATAACTACTAATAGGTATTAATAACTGGTAAGCATTACATGGATAAAGTATAGAAACTTCTAGAAGTAGGCAGGGATAGAATTCAATCGCACTGAGAAGGTATGTAAGTTTATGCTCTTCTAACATCAAAACATCTGTACTCCTAAAGCAGATTGGAAACCTGCAAATGCATTAACCTATCCTAGGCAAACAATTAGAAATTAAGAAAAAGAGTTATATGCACAAATATTTGGAATATTCCCATGTACCTACGATAGTTATACTGAACTAACTGCCCCAAAATGATAGGAATGATGAAATACCAAACAATTGATTATAAGCTTGAACGTGATGTATTCATTGAACTTCATGTTTTTTGAAGAATTTTTAATAATATGAAAACTATTTTCTTAATATAATATTAAGTGATAAAGCAAGATATATCTATCTATCTAGATATGTCTAGATAGATAGATAGATAGATAGATAGATAGATAGATAGATAGATAGATAGATCTATCTATATATATTTTTTTAAGGAGGGCACAGCTCACAGCGGCCCATGCGGGGATCAAATCGGCAAACTTGGTGTTATCAGCACCACACTCTAACCAACTAAGCTAACCAGTCACCCAAAGTTTTTTTTAATTGATATGATTTCCAATGTTAATCGTGTGTGTATACTCAGATGTTACCAATAATTCATCTTTGGAAAGGGGGATTATGAGTGACTTTTTTTAAATCTTTGTACTTTCCACATATTCTAATTCCTACCAAGCTATTCTTGTTCCTCTAATAAAAAACACTGCTGAAATATTTTCATCTACCTCTACCTTAATAGCTATGTTCCCATTTGTAGACATAAGGTTGGTCATTTCTAAAATCCCTGTCTTTTATGTGCTTGACTCATGTTTCCCTGCTCCCAGGGCTATCATTGAATGTGTACCTCTTCTTTGCTGTCCACACCCATACAACAGGTAAATTATGCTTCCCGTAGTAGATGCTTAGTGTCCCAGGAACCCATTTCTCCACTCCCGTTGCCACTGCCTTATTTCATGTTTTAATCACATTTTTCTGTTCACAGATCATTCTTGGACATCTCATAATGATAAAGGGAACAATACAAAAGAAGACATAACACTTATCAATATATATGCTCCCAATCAGAGAGCACCAATATATATAAAGCAACTACTAACAGAACTAAAGGGGGAAACTGACAAAACCCAAGTATAGTCAGGGACCTAAATACACCATTAACAGCTATGGATAGATCATCCAAACAGAAAATAATGAAATATCAGCTTTAAATGACATATTAGACCAAATGGACATAATTGACATTTACAGAGAACTTCATCCTAAAATACCAGACTATACAGTATTTTCCGGTATACATGGAACATCATCAAAAATAAACCATATGTTGGGACACAAAACTAGCCTCAGGAAATTTAAGAAGATTTGAATCATACCACAAACATACAATGCTTTGAAATTAGAGATCTACTGCAAAAAGAAAGTGGGGATCTACTGCAAAAAAAAATGTGGAGATTAAACAACCTGCCACTAAAGAATGAGTGGGTCAAAAAAGAAATAAAAAGAGAGATCAAAAGCTACTAGAAACAAATGAGAATGAAACTACACCATATCAAAATTGTTGGGATGCCGCAAAAGCAGTACAAAGAAGGAAATTTATATCATTACAGGTCTATCTCAAGAAACAATAAAAACCCCAAATAAACAACCTAACATTACATCTTAAAGAACTAGAAAAGGAAGAACAAATGAAATCCCAAATCAACAGAAGGAAGGAAATAATAAATATTTTATTAGAGCAGAATTAAATGCAATAGAAAACATAAAGACAATAGAAAAAAATTAATGCAGTGAAGAGTTGGCTCTTTGAAAAGATGGATAAAATTGACAAACACTTAGCGAGATTCAGTAAGGAAAAAGAGAAAAGACATGAATAAACAAAATCAGAAATGAAAGAAGTTTGACAGATACCATAGAAATACAAAGGATCATACAAGAATACTACGAAAGACTACATGCCACCAAATTCAATAACCTAGAAAAAAATGGACAAGTTCTTAGAAATATATATCTTCCTAGACTGAATCGTGAAGAACTGGAAAATCTAAATAGACCAATCAACAGCAAGGAAATTGAAGCAATCATCCAACCCTGCCACCCTGTGCCCCACCAAAAGCAAAAGTTCAGTACCAGGTGGGTTTAATAGTGAATTCTATCAAATATTCGAAGATCATTTATTACCTGTCCTCAAACTATCCCAAAACACTGAAGAAGAGGCAATACTTCCTAACTCATTTTATGAGTCCAACATTACCCTGATACCAAAACCTGGTGATAACACACACAAAAAAGAAAACTACAGAGCAATATCTCTGCTAAAATCCAAAACACCATACTAGCAAATTGAATACAATACATTAAAAAGATTATACATCACAATCAAATGGGATTCATTCCAGGGGCACAAGGATGGTTCAACATACAAAAATCAATCAAGGTGATACACCACATAAACAAAATAAATGGACAAAAGTTATATGATCATATCAATAGATGCAGAAAAAGCATTTCACAAGATGTAACACCTATTTATGATTAAAACACTTAATAAAAGGGGTATAGAAGGAAAATACCTCTACATAATAAAAGACATATATGACAAACCCTCCGCTAATATCATACTTAATGTTGAAAACCTGAAAGCCTTTTCTCTAATATCAGGAACAAGAGAAGGATGCCACCGCTGTTATTTAATATAGTGTTGGAAGTCCTAGCCAGAGCACTCAGCTAAGAGAAAGAAATAAAAGGCATCCAAATCGAGAGTGAAGTTAAATTCTTTTTGCAGATGACCTGATTCTTTATTAGAAAACCCTGAAGATTCCACAAAAAAACTCTTAGAAACAATAAACAAATACAGTAAAGTTGCAGGATACAAAATCAATGTACAAAAATCCATTGTGTTCCGATATACTAAAAATGAAATTTCAGAAAAAGAAAAAAATTCCTTTTGCAATGGCAACAAAACGAATAAAATACCTAGGAATAAACTTAACAAAGGCTGTGAAGGACATATACACTGAAAACTATAAGATATCTTAAAAGAAATTGAAGAAGACACAAAGAAATGGAAAGATATTCCATGTGCGTGGATTGGGAGAATCAACATAGTGAAAATTACCATCTTATCCAAAGCACTATACAGATTTAATGCAATCCCCAACAAAATTCCAAATGGCATTAAAAAAAAAAATAGAATAAAAAAAAATCATTAGATTTGTCTGGAACAAAAAAAAAAGAAAAACACACCAAATACCCAAAGCAATCCTAAGAAAAAAGAATAAGGCTGGAGGTATCACATTCCCTGAATTCAGCTTGTACTACAGAGCAACAATAATCAAAATAGCATGATATTGGCAGAAAAACAGACACACAGACCAATGGAATAGAATTTAAAACCCAGAAATAAACCCACATAAATATGGACAGATAATTTTCAACAAAGGAGCCAAAAACATACAATGGAGAAAAGACAGCCTCTTCAATAAATGGTGCTGGGAGAATTGGAAAGCCATGTGCAAAAGAATGGAACTAGACTGCTATCTGTTACCATGTGCCAAAATTAACTCAAAATGAATCAAAGACTGAAACATGAGACCTGAAACAATAAACTGTATAGAATAAAACATAGGTATTAAACTTATGAACCTTAGGTTCAAAGAGAATTTTATGAATTTGACCTCAAAGACAAGGGAAGTAAAAGCTAAAATAAATGAATGAGACTATGTTGAAATAAAAAGTTTCTGCACACCAAAAGAAACCATCAACAAAATAAAGAGGCAACTACCAAGTGGGAGAAGATATTTGCAAACAACACCTCTGATAGGGGGTTAATATCCAAAATATATAAAGAACTCATACAACTCAACAACAAAAATAAACAAACAATTCAATTAAAAAATGGGGAGAAGACCTGAACAGATACTTCTCCCAAGAAGACATATGAATGGCTAACAGATATATGGAAAAATGCCTAACTTTACTAGCTATTAGGGAAATACAAATCACAACCACAATGAGATACCACCTCACACCTGTTAGAATGGTTATTATCAACAAGACAAATAATAACAAGTGTTGGAGAGGTTGTGGAGAAAAAAAAACTCTCAGACATTGCTAGTGGGAATGTAAATTGTTACAACCACTATGGAAAATAGTATAGAGGTTCATCACAAATTTATGAATACAAACTCTTGGAGATTCATGATGGCATAGTAGATAAACACTGTGCCTGCTTCCTTCCATGAATAAATTAAAATTACAACTAAATTATAGAATAATCAACCTGGAGAACCATCTGAAGTCTGGCTAAACAGAAGTTTTATAACTAAGGATATAAAGAAGCCATGTTGAGACTGGTAGGTAGGGTGGATATGTGGAATTGGCTAACCCCAAACCTCCGTGTGGCAGTTGAGAACCAGGAGGGATATCTCAGCTGTGGAGGATCCACCCAGAGGAGCAAGGGACCCCAGTCCCATACTCGCCTTCCCAGTCCAGAGTACTAGTGCCACGAAGAGGAGACCCCACAACATGTGGCTATGAAAAACAATGGGGATTCCAACCATCCAGGTGGAATGGAAGGTGGAAGGAAAGCTGGGCATCTTCTTAAAGGGCCCATGCACAGACTCTCTCACTCCCAGATACTCACCTTGGGTTCCAGCAAAGGGACAATAACTCAGGGAGTATCAGAGACATATCAGGGGCAGATTGAGCTGTGTGGCTTTCAAAAGGAGGGCTGGAGGACAGTCAGCTATTTCCCTATGAGGGGTCTACTCCTGTGAGCCAGTAGACTGGCAGCATCTTTCCTGTGTTGAGCCCATAGCCAAATCTGAATCTGATTGGTCTGATGAGCTGTGCAGCTCCGCCCTGCTGACTCATTGAACTCCACCCAACCCAACTCCCCCCCCTCCCCAGCACTGGAGGCACTTTCTCTTCAAACAACCAGTCCCACCTGCATTGCACTCTTTCTTGGAAAACTATCAGAATCTGACAGACTCCAGGTGGGTGGTGACTGGCCTCTGTGTGCTCTGAGACTTTTTCTGGGTAGCTTCAGGCTCAGCACTGGTACCAAACTAGAATTTACATTAACCTGGTGTCCACAACTGTTTCCACTCTGGTGACTCCCTGAGACCCCCGCCTCACCTGACTTGCATAACACATGACACTTTATCAGTGGCTGAAACTTAAGGGATCTGGCAGGTGGCAGCAGGCCTCTGGGTATCCTGGAATTTTGCAGAGCTACTTCAGGCCCTGTACTGGTGGCAGACATCCTCAGTTCTCAGTGTGGCCTTCCCAACGTGCCTCCAGGATTAGCAAAGGCAGTGAACAACCATGAATCACTCTGTAGCTCTTACCAGGTAGTCCCCAACCCATCACAGGCAGTGGGTGAACTGGGCCTACACTGGAGCCCCTTGCAAGAGGCCCCAGAACCAATATGCTTGGAGGGTGGCTTCAGACCACAGCAAAACACTGCCAAATTTGCCCCAAAGCATTGTCTCAATAGGCACCAAAACCCATTTGGGGTGAATCCTATTCAGCAAGCCCCACACACAGCACCCCACAGCCAATAAGCCTGAGGGTCAATCCCACTCACTGAAATGCCAATAGCAACCAAGGCTCAACTATAACTGAAGGGCACACACAAGTCACAGAAGGGACTCTCCTGAGGCACCCAGTACAGGTGATCAGGGAGACTGTGACACCGGGCCCCACAGGGCTCCTACTACATAAGGACACCTGGCCAAGACTGGGGGACGTAGCTCATCTACCTAATACACAAAAGCAAGAGAGAGACAGCCAAAATGGGGAAACAGAAAAATATATCCCAAATGAAAGAATAGGTGAAAACTCCAGAAAAAGAACTAAACAAAATGGAAGCAAGCAATTTACCAGATACAGAGTTCAAAACAATGATTATAAGGATGCTCAAGGAACTTAGTGAGAACTTCAACAAAGAGATAGCAAGCATAAAAAAGTGACATAGAAACCATAAAATAGAAACAGTCAGAAGTGAAGAATATAATAACTGAAATGAAGAATGCACTAGAAGGAATCACCAGCAGACAACATGAAGCAGAAGCAGAGGACTGAATAAGCAATTTGGAACACAAGGTACTCGAAAACATCCAAGCTGAACAACAAAAAGAAAAATGAATCCAAAAAAAAAAATGAGGATAGTTTAAGAGAACTTGGGGACAACATCAATCATAACAACATTCATACCAGAAGGAGAAGAGAGGAAACAAGGGATTGAGAACCTTTTGAAGAAATAATGACTGAAAACTTTCCTAATCTGGCAAAGGAAATAGACATACAAGTCCAGGAAGTGCAGAGTCCCAAACAAGGTGAATTCAAACAGGCCCACAGCAAGAAACATTATAATACTTGTAGAATAGCAAAGGTTAAAGACAAAGAGAGAATCCTAAAAGCAGTAAGAAAAAGGCAACTATTAATAGTAACTTATAAGGGAGCTCCCATCAGACTGTCAGCTGATTTCTCAACAGAAACTTTGCAGACCAGAAGGGACTGGAACAAAATATTCAAGTGATGAAAAGCAAGGACCTACAGCCAAGATTCCTCTACCCAGCAAAGCTATCATTTAGAATTGAAGGACAGAGAAAGAGCTTCCCGGACAAGAAAAAGCTAAAGGAGTTCATTATCACAAAACAAGTATTACAAGGAATGTTAGAGGGACTTTTTCAAGATGGGGAAGAAAAAAAAAAGATCAACTATGAATAATAAAATGGCAATAGCTACATATCTATCAACAATTATTTGCAATGTAAATGAATTAAATGCTCCACTCAAAAGACACAGGAGAGGTGAATGGATAAGAAAAGAAGACCCTTACATATGCTGCCTACAAGAGACTCACTTCAGATTGAAAGACACACAGACAGAAAGTAAAGGGATGGAAAAAGATATTTCATGAAAATGGAAATGAAACAAACAAACAAACAAAAAGCTGGAGTAGTAATACTTATACTAGACAAAATGACTTTAAAACAAAAGCTATAACAAGAGTCAAAGAAGGACCCAATAATCCCACTTCTGGGTAATTATTTGAAGAAACCCAAACGCTACTTTAAGGGGACAAGTTCATCCATATGTTCATTGCAACATTGTTTACAATGGCCAAGATGTGGAGACAGCCTGGGTGTCTATCGATAGAAAAATGGATAAAGAAGATGGTGTACATATGTATATACAATAAAATATTGCTCCGCCAAAGAAGGGAATGGGTTCTTGCCATCTGTGGTGGCATGGATGGACCAGGAGGGAACTGTGCTAAGTGAATTATCAGACGGAGAAGGAGAGAAACAATGTGATTTCAGTTATATGTGGACTCTAAAGAACAAAATAAGTAAACAAACAAAACAGAAACAAACTCATAGATACAGAGAGCATATTGATGATTGCCAGGTGGGAGGGAGGTTGGAATGAGTGAAAAGGGGAAGGGATTAAGAAGTACAAATTGGTTGTTATACATGATTACAGTGAGTAAACATGGGGATATAGGGTATAGCATAAGGAATATAGTCAATAATGTAATAACTATGTATAGTGTCAGATGTGTACTAGATTTGTTGGGGTGATAGATGTGAAGGGGTTGAGGGACAGGGTGTAAAAGGTGAAGGGAGTAAGAAGTAAAAACTGATAGTTGCAAAATAATCATGGGGATGTAAAGCATATAGTCAATGATATGGTAATAACTATGTATAGTGCCAGGTGAGTGCTAGACTAGTCAGGGGGATCATTTCTTAAATTATACAAATGTCTAACCACTATGCTGTACACCTGAAATTAATATGAAATTATATTGAATGTCAAATGCAATTGAAAAATTTTTAAAGGGGGGAAAATGTGAAGGGGTATAAGAGTTTCAAATCTCAGCTATAAAACAAATAAGTCATGGGGAAGTAATGTACAACATACGGAATACAGTCAATAATATTGTGATAGCATGGTACAGTGTCACATGGTTGTTGGACTTATCATGTGATTACTTCTTTAGGTATATAAATGTTGAATAACTATGGTGTACACCTGAAACTAATATAACATTGTATGTTAGTAATATTTTAATAAGAATCTTTAAAAAATAAATAAAATAAAATAGAATAAAAAGAAAACAGGGCAGCAGGGAGAAGTTAACAAAATAGTACTACAAATTTTCTATGAGTATGGGTATAGCTATGTGTGCAAATGCAAAGAAAAAGGTCTAGACATATAAACACTGAACTGAGAATAGTTGTTATCTCAAAAGTGAAGATGTGTATTAGGATGGTGGTGAAAAAGACAAAATAAATAAAGGTCTCATCTTCAAAATATCTGTGGTAGATATGTGAATATTTGGAAGAAATATTTTAGTGTGTGTTTGAAAGTACAACTCTGAATGCATAAATTTTTAAAGATGAAAGAAAAAAAACAATTTAGGATCATATTTCCATAATGACCCAGCAATCCCTCTTCTGTATATGTACTTAAAACATCTGAAAGTATTAATCTGTAAAGATATATGCACCCCTATGTTCACTGCGGCATTATTCACTGTCACCAAGACATGGAAACAAAATGTCCTTCAATAGATGATTGGATAAAGAAGATGTGGTACATATATACAATGAAATATTATTGGGCCATAAGATGAAATACTGCCATTTGCAACAACATTGTTGGATTTTGAGATTATCATACTAAGTGGACTAAGTCAGACAGAAAAAGTTGAGAACCACATGACTTCACTCATATGTGGGATATAAACCTAAAGGAGAACTAACTCTGAGTGGTGAACACAGTGCAATATATGGATGATGCATTATAGAATTGTACACTTGAAACCTGTGTAATATTACTAACCAATGTCACCACAATAAATTTAATAAAAATTAATATATAAATATATAAATTAATGATTTTGTAGACCTTAAAAATTTATATACACAATATATTATGATTATATGTTACATATAATAATCATAATATATATACATATATATAATGATTTTTGCAGACCTTTAAAATAATTTCAGCAAATTTGACATGGATATATCTATGCCATTGGGTTAAAATATGAATCTTTAGGTATAACATTTTACTTTTTTCTACTTCCAAAAGGTTATTTTATTACAGATTTTTTTCCCACTGAGTCAAATATTTATTTGACTAGAGACGTTAATTTCAATGAGTTGACTTAGTTAATTCAATGAAGGGGAAAAAAAAAATCAATGAACTAGTTGTTGCCAGTGAATAATTCATCAGTTCTTTGCAGTCTTGAAGATCTCAGCTTTTACTTCTGCCTAATTTTATTTTCCTGTGACTACAACAAAAACTTTTAGTATTATTGTTGCTTCAAGAGTAGCATAACCAAATCCAAGGTTAAACAGCATGATCCCTGAAATCCTAGCTCACCTTTTATATTGTTCACCAAAGACCACTCTTACTCTCTGCCAGGACTAAGAGAACTTTCAGTCCCTTCCTGTCTTAGTTGACACTCCTGGATTCTACTTTTTGTCTGTTTTTGTTGTTGTTATTTGTTTGTTTTCATTTTCTTTTTTAGTCGGACATCCTTTTGGTTATCTGGGCTCCGTCCTGGTCCCTTTTTCTAGCCTACGCTGAGTATCCCTGGCTGCCTGCGAAACAAAGGAATGCAGAATTGTGTAGGCAGGGGTAGAAAATTGGTTTCAACTGAGAAATATTCACTGATAAATTGGTATTGGATTATTATAATGTGTGGAAAAGGGTTCTAAAACCACGTATAGTAAGAAGGAGAGCTGTGACTGATTAGTAATGTCTGAAATGGGCACATGGAGAAAGAAGATATAGAGTGGATATCCTTGGTATCAGGGCACTAGTGACAGACAGTTATGAGTCTGTGTTTAGAATTAGAACAAATATGATTTGGGGCAAGTTACTTACCCCTATAGGAAATAGTTTCCTCATCAATAAAATGAGAATAAAGAGGCCACACTACAGGCTTTTTATTAAGATTAAATTAGATACAGAGTATAAAGTGTTTTTCATAGAACATATAATAATTGCTCAATAAATGGAGAGAAGATGAAAATGATGATGGCAGACTTCAAAATTAGATTGTGCATGGATTGATCTTGAGTTTATCATGGTAAACGAAATAAATGAGACAGAAAAAGTAGAGGACCATATGATTTCACTCATATATGAGATATAAAGCTGAAAGCAACGAAAGAACAAGACAAACAAACAAACAAACAACAAAAACCAAAAACTCATAGACACAGACAATAGTTCCGTGATTTCCAGAGGGCAAGGGGAAGGGGGTGGTAGATGAGGGTAAAGGGGATCCAATATACAGTGATGGAAGGAGAACTGACTCTAGGAGGTGAACACACAATGGGATTTATAGATGATGTATTACAGAATTGTACACCTGACACCTATAAACTTTTACTAACCAATGTCCCCAACAAATTTAATAAAAATTATACATACATATATTACATATATGTATACATATATATACATATATATACATATGTATTGTATTGCATTGTGTATATATATATACACAATGCAATACAATAAAAATGTAATATAGTAAAAATGTAATAAATTTAATATAAAGTATATATGTGTGTGTGTATATATATATATGTATATATATATATGATGTAATACAGTAAAAAATTTAATTCTGGCATTTACCTGCTCTGTGCCTTGATAGGGCAAGGTAAATAACCAAAGTGAAGTTTCCTCTTTTATAAACTGTGGATGACATAATATGGGCATGATAAAACTTACTGAAACAATAATTACTAAATGTATTACATCTAGCTTAATTTTTTTTGCTTTTAAAATTTTTGCCTTTATTTCTTATATAGAAATAATGTGTACAGTACTTAGCACAACACTTTACTATCATATAGATTTAAGAAATGGAATTAGTATTATGAATGTTAAGGAAAAGTTATATTGAAAGATGTCTTCAAGACCCATTGTCTACAGAATTGGAAAACTGTATTATAATTCATAAGAATGAAAGGGACATCCATTTTGGGGCTGGGTTAGGAAGAAGGAAATTATAGAACAATATACGATACGAGTACTATGTGTCTAGTTTGAGGGAGATGTTCTCCATCAAGTAGAGTTAGAGTAAAACTAATAGGAGCACACAGTTCCTACTAAAGAAATAGTTTTACTTTCTTTTTACTTATTACAATTTGAATGCCATTTAAAAAAAATTAGATTGTGACCTTTGCTCTCTTTCCAGGATTGTCTACTCAGAGTAAATGAAAATTTTAATTAAAAGTGTTGACAACATAAAAGGTGATCATTTTCCCAGCCAGGTAATAGCCCTTACTAGATCTCTCTCTAGGCATGTCCACCACACCCTCTGAAAAATAATCTGTGTTTGTGTCTCATGGCATTTCCCAGAATGGGCACCACCATCTATTTCAAACCCTCTCCTTCTCATTCTCTTCTGTTTCTTCCCAGTTACCTTGCACTTGGATATTTGCTCCATTCCTAGAGCCCTTTGCAGATGCCTCGGTCTTTTGACACTGAGTTTCTTTAGTGTGGCTTTCTCTCCCAGAAGCTGTTTCTCAGATTACTGGCTCCACTATCATACACTGGTGCCCAGGATTTCCCCTCTCTATTCTCACCCCCAAATTCTCTTTCCTTATATTCCAGACTTAGTTTGGGGAAGTGACTAAACAATGGTGACCCAGATCTTAAATAAATAAAAAAACATTTAATTTCCCAGCTTAAAGTATCATCTTCCACTAGCCACACACATATATCCTCAAAAGTTAAGACTGCAAGTGGCTCACGTGAGCGATGTGACTTTGGAGAATCCGGGGGAGACATAGATGAGCCAGAGGTTACTTTATAACACAGAGAGAGGGATAAGATATTTCAGTGAGCTTGACTCGTATCTAAAATGTTTTTCTCAGCATCTGGGGATTGTGTTAAATGAATATCACCTGGGTCTATTTATCTTCCCTCACTTCTAAACCTATTTCTCACCCTTCTCATTCAAAAATGAAAGTCCTAAGGGCCTGTCATGATAGCAGATGTTTCATTCCTTTACATTTTAAAATTAACATAGCACTTGTGTCATAGCCTCTGAGGGCTTTGGAAAAGAAACATGAGCTTGGTACACATGAAAACAATAAAACTAGATGAAAGTTTTTTAAAAAGCAAACAAATTCACTTAATGGCGTAAGAATACAATTACTACTCCAGCCAGCCAGTGTCTGAGAACAGTAGCAAATAATGTTTTGAGGGAGAAAATGGTTACTCTCTATAGTATCATATTCATAAAATCAGAGGCAATAGTAATAGTTTGGTAGAAAAAGTAATGGAACTATGTGTCAGGAGACCTACATTCTAGGTATAATCTACTTATCTCTGAGATGAATCTTATTTGGCCATTATCATCTTTCCTAAAGTGTATGACATAGCTACTAGACTTTTTGATATTTCCTAAGAAAAATAAAGCATTCTACAGGTATTGGTATTTGGGAAATGATTACATAAAATATCCCCCGAATTGGAGAGTCCTGATTTCTAATAGCATATGAAAGGAACTGAGATAACGTGTAATAAAGGGACCTGACTGACTTGAATAACTCAGTGTTATTTCCACAATATTTTTGACAATCTGATATTTTTATTTAGTAGTGATTGATTGATTGATTGATTGACAGGCCTCTATTATTTACAAGGTTTATTTCCAAACATTTTCATCTTGTATAATTGTAGCCCTATAACCATAAATATATTCATCACTTTCTAAGAGCAATTTAAACTTAGCTGAATTTTATTAGTTTACTATTTTATTAAGTATTACTATTTTTGTTTCACCTAAATTTAACTCTTTGCCAGGTATTCTCTACCTCTACTTTAAGATTTCATAAAGTTTTTATGAAATGTTTTGTGTGCATTTTTCACTTAATGCAACCATCATGGCAAGTATGTATTATAATTCCCATTTTTAGGTGAAAAAGACCTCAGACACTGAAAGATTCTGTAACTTGCTCAAGAGTCCCTCTGGCTTCAAAGTCCAGGATCCACTAACCTACCTTCGTCCATGCATGCAACTTAAAGATCTTAGTGTGTCTTCATATGGAATCTAGGAAACCTACAGTTCCCACAATAGAAAAGGTCAGGTACCTTTAAATCCAAGCAACAAGCTTCTCAGCAGCAGCTCGAAAGGTCCTGCTCCTCCCCAGCACACGGAAAATGAAACTGCTTTGTGCATTTGTGTCTGGACCATTGACTGAATAGCTTCTGCTTTCACTCCAGAGATCTTGCCTAGCACATCCTGTCCATCCCTGATTTGGCTCTGGCATTTAGTTTTGTGTTCTAGAATCCTCATTTCCAGTCTTAGTTTTGATTGGATGATCCTTTTATTGGTCTGTTCTTTAACATTTGCTTTCCTTTCTGCACACATGGATCCCCTAGTTTTATCTGTGATTTCATTAGACTGCCTCCATGGTTTTCCTTTGGAGCGCAGACCCAGCTTTGTCACCTGTCCTAGCCACTTCCTCTCCTGAGCACGAGGGGATTTTCCAACCCTGCTGCTTCCAGATCCTTGCTGCCACTCCCTAGCCCCCAGCGCTGGGCAAGCCTAACTCTTTGTGTCCCAACTGGATGAATCTTGGTTCTAAGAAGACCATCCAAATCCCGTTGTCTATGTTATAGGCTTTTCTTTCAGTATTCTCCAGCTGCATTACGGCTTTATTGAGTGGTGGAAACTCCAACCACATGCAGCATCCCACTGTAGGAACACCATGGGTATAAAGGGTGTGGGGGAGGGGAATTTCTTTTTCAAACATGCTCCTTGATAATGTCCCATAGCTTTGGTGACTGTAACAAATTCAGCAATTTTGTCCAGGAAAAAATTCTCCAATACGTTTTCTAAATGTTTGTTTACCAAGTCATAAATCAAAATAACAAAATTATCATTCTTGCTTCCTTTGAGAATTTGACTAGCAATTAAAATATCTGGGTTCCATTTTTCCTCATCTAATTATAAAATTAGAGGGAGGCCCCATCAGTTGTTTCCATAGGGTGTTCCAAAAGTTGTCCTGATCTGTGGCAGTACCCGGGGAGGACACAGGCGCCGAGAACAGGTAATGACTGGGCAGCAAGCTCAGGGTACAAGGCTGCTTTAATGTTTTACAACTTCAGTTTCTGGGCAGTGTTTTTTTTAGAAATAAAGGAAGATTCAAAAAATTAGTGTGACAGACCAGACCAAGAACATTCCTTGCCTTTTTCCCTTCATGGAAAACTGCCCCTTTCTCTTCCTGGTCTTTAAAATGTAGCTCAAATGTCACGTATTTAAAGAAGCCTTCCTTGGTTCTCTCAGGCTCCACTTTCTGTGTTCCCAGAGCTCTTTATTATTGTTCCTGAAATAGCACTTGTCACATAATAAGTTACATAATATTATCTCCCCCAGTAATCCAACAACATGCCCCCTTTATCTGTCTTTCCCCAGTGCCCAGCGTTGTACAGGGAGCATAGAAGGTGATCAACAAATATTGCCTGAAAAATGAAGGACTCACCCAATAAATAAAGTTGAGGTTATTTTCCCTAAATCAAACACACTACCTTACACTTGCTGAAACTGAAATTCAGTTACAATTTTTCAGCTTACTTCCTGTCTTAACTCGGGCTGCTATAAGAAAATACCAAAGACTGGGTGGCTTAAACATCATACATTTATTTCTCAAAGTTCTGGAGGCTGTGAAATCCAAGATCAAGGAGTCTGCTAAGTATTTCCCTCATGGGGGCTCTTTTCCTGGCTTTCAGAAGGCTGCCTTCTTGCTGTGTCCCAGAATGGCAGAAAGAGGGAGGGAGAGAGACACTCTGGTCTCTCTTCCTCTTCTTATAAAAATATCGTTTCCATCATGAGGACCCCACCCTCATGACCTCATTCAAACCTAAATACCTCCCAAAGGGCCTGTCTCTAAACACCATCACATTAAGGATTAGGGCTTCAATATATAAATTGGGGGTAGGGGTAGATATACCAACATTTAGTTCTTAACATTACCATGATTTGCATGAAGAAGGAATGAGTCATCCAATGAATAAAGCTTAGATTATTTCCCCAAATCTAACATAATTCCTTACGTTTTCTGAACTGAAACTCGGTTACTATGTTTTGGCTTACTCCCACAGTTTCTCAAGATGTCCCTGCAATTTATTCATGCCAGCCTGGCATTTCACTATAGGGAAGAGGGGGCGCCATCAGCAAGTTTGGAGATGTTAGTGTGCACTCTGCCTCCCAGATCACATCTGAAAATGTTCTCTGAGCTCAGTCCTTAGAGGATTTCTCAGTTTACATTTCCTCTTTCAAGACCTGTGTATTCTTATTCATTGTTTCATGGGTAGAGCCTTAGTCTGTACAGATACATGATGACGTTCTTTTTCTCAAATCTCAGTTACTTTGAAAAATAAAAATAAAAACTGTTGGACTTGGTCAGAGACTTCTTTAGAGATCAAGTAGTTTGCATTCTCTCAGCTCAAAAATGTGGAGAGTAGTGGAGGAATTTAGAGCCTTATTATTATGTTTTTACCTAAATACTTCTGTACAGAGTCACAAACACAGGTTACTTTGGGAGATAATGAAGTGATGAATAATCTGAATAATCTTAGGTTGATATAATCTGCCTGGAAGTGTTGTCTGACTGTATGATCACATGCCCAACTAACCATTCTTCACTTGAACACCTGTTCAAAATGAAAATGTAAAATTGTACATAGCTCTGTGGATACTTTTTAATAGTTACTTTAATCTCTTAATTTACTGATAACTTACATTACAGTCTTACTGTGCAACCAAAGACAGCTTGAATTGGAATTCATCATATTTTTTCCCATCCCCCAAAACATTCAAAGTACATATTAGGTTGGTGCAAAAGTAATTGCGGTTTTTGCAATTATTTTTAACCTTTTAAACTGCAATTACTTTTGCACCAACCTAATAACTTGCTCTTCAGTCATCGTATGTGTCTTCTATTAAGAAAAAAAGATTAGCCCACTTTCATATTCATCTCCCCAGAATGTATACTTATAATCTGATTATTAAAGTATTTGTAGAAAGCAATTTTATTATTCAAGTAATCTATGGCGAATATAGATTTTCAAACCTACAGAACGAGTTTTACAATACCCCTCATTTGGAGGGGTATTATAACTATACTCTATAATTTCCTGCTTAAGATTTTTTATTTTTTTTAAGTTGCCATTACACACCAAGTAAAGATTCCAGACTTTTCTAAAGTAATAATTCCCAAGTTGCATTCATTGTCTCAAGTAGCTTTCTTTTTTCATTTAGCTTTTATTTCAGGTATTTATTCTAGTGTTCATTATTGTTAATTTACATGGGTGAAATTGAATTTACTTTTGATAACCTCAATTTAAATTTACCTTTTCCCCTCTCTCTATAACAACTTCATTGTTTATTTGGGTAAGCATATATAATATGGTGTGCTATCTATTTCTCGTCACATGTTTTCAAAACTTCCATTAAGACAAGTTACAGCTAAATTTGTAATGTGCGTTTCATGGACACAGCTTGCTAACTTCAAGAGGAAACATTTCAAACAATTTTCAGGAGTATCGATTCAAATTCTTTTTGCACTAGAAACTCAATTAAGTCAATAGTTCCATTATTTCGAGAGCCTGAGTCTCTCTCTGCACAATTTCTACTGCCGTATTAAAATTAGCATACTATATAGATCAAATTGGAATCTCTATTACAGAAATCTCTGTAGGTTAATTTTTTTTTTTAAATTCCTATCCTTAATGCACATACTCCAGAAAATGTTAATATAAAATTTTTGAGCAATAACAAAATGTGAACACCTTAGAATTTTTTGATAAAAGAATTGGTTATATATATATATATATATATATATATATATATATATATATATATATATATATATGTTCATTTCAGACTACATAATAATTCACAAAGTTATTTTATAATACAAAATTGCAAATAACGCATAACCACCTTCACAATAACCACCAGCCCCAAGCTTTTCCAAAATGAATCCATGGGAGTCATTTTGATTTCTCAGTAATTTGAATCTCTCATATGTGAAAATGGGGAGTGTGTAACTTATAAATTACAAGACCCCTAATTAACATGGTTTAGCCTTGATTGTCGTCCTTACTCTACAAATAACAACTATAGAAACTTGGGAAAGTCCTTTCACCTTTCTGCTCTCAATTTTCTTATCTAGAACAGTAATCTTTGTGTATTGGAGTATGTGAAAACTTTCCAAGAGTCATGTGGGAGTGGATAGTTTTAAGCAAAGCAATGTCTGATCCTCCACTTCTAAGTGCATCTGTTCCTAAAGTTCATGGGCCTGAGAAGGTATCTGCTGTCCAGGTGTCATGTCAAGGGTTCTCTTTCCATCTCTTCTCTCACATTGCTTTTTTCCAACATGAAAGAAAAATCAGAGATTTCACCTATCCCCAGTCTTGGTTTGCTGTATTGCCCTGAAAGCAGAAAAAATCTGTAAGCCTCAGAGTTTCAATATGAAATGCTAGTGTCAGCAAAACCTTCTCTACAGCACCATAAGCCAGAAGGAGGCTTCCCATCTCGTGTCACTCTTTTAAATATTTCATACATAGGCAACATAGCATTAGAAACATTAGCCCATGTGGACATATTTTGAATTCAGGTGTACGTAGAATGGGAGAGGGGAGTAATTAGAGGAATGATGACACTTTTTTAACTATTCCTTCACCTAACTATTATCAAATAAGGCATCACTCCTGAAAATAGATCTCAGGAGACCAAAGCACAGGAAGCTCAGGTAAAAGGTACTAAGGGCAGCGGCACCTTGCTTCATCGAAGAAAGATGCTATGACTCGTTTATCTATCAGTCTATCTATGTATCAATCTATGTTTCTTTCTATCATGTAGCCTTAGAATTATAATATTCAACATTTGTAAATAGCATAATAAAAAACACCAATCTGCTATGAAATGATAAATACAAGGTCTGACAATTAAGTTTGAGAACTTGTTACAATGATGTTGCTAACCTTGTTTGATATCAAAGGGTTTATTCATTATGAATTTGTACCAACTGGACAAACCTTTAACCAAGTTTACTATTTGGAAGTGTAGAAACAGCTGTGTGAAAAAGTTAGACAACCTGACCTTTTTGCCAACAATTCATGGCTCTTGCATCACGACAATGTACCAGCTCACATGACACTGCCTATGAGGGAGTTTTCAGCCAGTAAACAAATCACTGTATTGGCATACCCTCCCTACTCACCCAATCGGGCCTTCAATGACTTTCTTTACCCCAAAATAAAGGAAATACTGAAAGGAAGACATTTTGATGACATTCAGGATATCAAGGGTACTATGACAACAGTTATGATGGCCATTCCAGAAAAAGAGTTGCAAAATTGCTTTGGACAAAGCATTGGTGTCAGTGCAAAGCTCCCCGGGGGAATACGTCAAAGGTGACCGTAGTGACATTCAGCAATGAGCTATGCAGCACTTTTTCTAAGATGAGTTCTCGAACTTAATTGCCAGACCTCGTAAGTCCTGTTTACATTTTAAGCATTCTTAATAATGAGATCAGCTTTGTGAACATTTCTCACATTTGGCATCATTTCAAAGACAAGAGGTGAAAAGTTTGTTTACCTACACTAGATCAACATTGCATCTTTGAATAAAATTATCATATATCAAAATAAATGACTGGTATTTTACAGAGCAAATACTCAGAATTGAAAGAGAAATATTTTAGTTTTCCCAAAACAATGATTGGACATTACAAATCCATGTTTTTATTTTAACCTCGGATGAGTGTCTTGCTTTCTCTTACTCATCATCCACTTTCCTGCTCTTGTAGATATCCCAGCCTTGTACTTATTGTGTTTATATGAAATTACTGGGATCATTTTATGGATTCCATGCTAAAGAATGCATTCAACATCATCATGAATACATCACTGATAAGCTTGAACTTACTCGTGGCCCAATACCGTTCTTTTCTTTTGGCATTTAATTTACCCAAACTAAATTAACTGTACTATTTAAAGCAGAATATTTTCTTCTGTACAGGTGAAGAACAAATGTTCTCAAAATGCATATTGGGACATAATATCTTGAACTTTAAAATTTTTACTTTATTTAAGATTATGCAGATGTTGATAAATTGTTTTACTCTAAATTTAACATTCCAGCATGAAATAAAATCACTTATCTATGTACTTTTAATACTTATTGTGTGTCTTCCATTCTGTCAATCATTTATACATTTTTAAGGCACAAAAAAATATAAGTTTGAAAACTGAAATTCATCACAAAACAGGTCTTCACAGCCAAAGGGAAAAAATCTAAAATAAACAATATCCAAACTTCTATACTTATTTATATAAAAAAGTTTGATCATCACCTAAAATGAAATGATTCTTAATCTATAAAAAGAAAAATAGTAATATAATTGATACTGAACTCTATTAATAATATTATTGCTCTACTAATAATATTTATTGATGAATACATTAACTAATTGAAAAAGAATCCCACACATTATATTTAGATGCACCTCTAAAAAAAGTTTACTTTGTATATTATATATATATATATATATATATACATATATATAGATAGATATGTATATCTATCTATATATATATATATATATATATATATATATATATATATATACTGTTATTTTGACCAGTGGTGCACCTATTACAGTTGTTATGATAATTCAATCCAGAATTTTAAACATTGAAACCCAAAAGAGCCAGGAAATTTTTAAACATAATAATACTTTTAAAATCTTTTAATTTCAGAGAATGATAATAGGCTAACCAAGAAATAACTCTCAAGCATAAAATATATTGAATTATAATAAAATTATGTGAGCAAAGTGGATTAAAAATACAACATCAAGTGATGTCATAAAAATGGCAGTGTGAGGTGAGTCTCTGGAAATCTCCTCTAGAATTTACAACAAATTGAATAACTACAACTCCACAAAGGACTCCCTGCACAGCAGACAGGCAAGACGAAGAGGCCCACTACTGAATTCAGCTACAGGTGGACGAATAGCGTGAGCGGGGGAGGAGGGAAAGGAGAAGTGTGGAAACGGAGCCCTGTGGGTGCAGGACGCAGACCTAGCTCAGTGCTCCGAGCTCGCCGCATCCCGGAACTACCGCAGCTGCGGGAGAGGGAAGAACTCGGACTGATGGGGCTCCGCTTATGGCCCACAGGGCTGCGGGGAAGGCATATAACACGGCTGAACCCAACGCTCATGGCAGAGACCTCGGAGCAAAGAATGAGGGAAGAAGGCTGAAAACGGTGGCTTAAGCCCTCACTGCCGAGCAGAGAACAGAGGCCTTAGGCACTGAGCCTAGCCGCCTGATGCTACGATCCCAGAGCTTACCCTGCCCCCACATGCCCAGTGCTAGAAGCTGAACAGTAGCAGTGTCAGATCAAAAGAACAGAATATTTGCAGTTCTGAGAACCACAGCCCACAGCCACAGACTTGCAGCCCAATTAGTTCCGGCAAAGGGGAGTGAGTCGTGGAAGCAGGACTGGCTGTGGTGGTGGTTGCCGCCATTGCTCTGGGTCACCTCTCACAACCCACCCTGCCCCCGTCCCCACCTATCTGGGCAGATCCCTGTAGGAGTACACAGAGCTGCTGAAATACATGGGCTCTGACACTGGTGCAGGAAGAGCTTTGGAACTTCAGAAGCTCTCCACATCCCCCCACGGAGGTGGCGCCTAATGACCCAGGTGAATTATTCACAGAGAAGAAGACCACCTTCCAGGGAATCCCCCTGTTGTGTGAGAAGCCAGAATAATGCAGAGAAAACATGACACTACAGTGTGAGAGAGAATAAAAGGCTGCAGTCGGAGAGAAAATAAAACATTCTACCAATATCTACTGGAAAACAAAAGAAAGACCTCTTTCTATCAATCTGTTGCAGAACCCACTCCTGTAGATGTTTAGGAAGAGAAATAATAAATCATTAATTACCATGAATAACGAAGGCCACAAGACACCTCATAAAGAAAATGAAAAGTCTCCAGAAAATGAACTTAAAGATATGGAAATATGTGACTTAAATGACAGAGAATTCAAGATTGCAGTTCTGAAGTCAAGGAGATGCAAGAAAACACAGACAGGCAGTTCGATGAACTCAGAAACACAATCAAAATGAACATTACACCAAAGAGATTGAAATTTTAAAAAAGAAACAAAATTTCTGGAGATTAAGAACTCAATAAAAGAAATGAAGAATGAAATTGCCAGTTTAGGTAGTAGAGTTGACCTTATGGAAGAAAGAATCAGTGACATCAAAGACAGAAACTGGAAATAACACAGATGGAAGAAGACAGACACTTGGGACTTAAAAGAAATGAAAGAACTCTACAAGAACTTTCTGACTCCATCAGAAAGAGCTATATAAGAATAATACGCATACCAGAAGGAGAAGAAAGAGAGAAGGGAACAGAGAGTACATTCAAACAAATAGTTGATGAGAACTTCCCAAACTTGTGGAAAGAACTGGGTTTTCGAATCCAAGAAGAAAATAGAACACCTAATTACCTCACCCCAACAGGCCTTCTCCAAGGCACATTGTATTGAAGCTGTCAAAAATCAACAACAAAGAAAGAATCCTCAAGGCAGCCAGGGAAAAGAAGACAGTAACCTACAACGGAAAGCCTATTAGAATATCATCAGATTTTTCAGCAGAAACTCTACAAGCCAGTAGGGAGTGGAATCAAATATTCAAGCTATTAAAAGAGAGAAATTATGAGCCAAGAATAATATATTCAGAAAAGATATCCTTTAGATATGAAGGAGGAATAAAGACCTTTCCAGACATACAGAAGCTGAGAGAATTTTCTAACACACTATTTCTGTACTACAAGAAATAGTGAAGGAGAAAAATCAACCAGAATCAATAGGGATAATTTGTGACAACCAAAACATAAAAGGGGGGAGAGTAAAGCCCTGAACTGGAATATGGGAATGGAGAAAGTAAGCATGCTGAAGAAAATGGAATACTCTAAATATCAAACTTTCTTTTACATAAACTTAATGATAACCACTCAAAAAAAAAAAAAAATCCAGAATTGAAATATATAATGTAATAAAAGAAGAAACACAGGGAAAAACCATAGAATACCACAGAAATAATAGACAACAGAAATAATAGACAACAACAAAAAGGCAAAGAAACAATGGAGAAACAGTCTTACAGAAAACTAAAGATAGAATGATAAGAAATCCTCACATATCAATAATCACCATAAATGTAAATGGACTCAACTCACCAATAAAAAGTCAGAGTAGCAGATTGGATTAAAAAAACTAAACCCAACCATATGCTGCCTCCAAGAGACATATCTCAGCTACAAGGACAAACATAGACCCAAAGTGAAAGGGTGGAAATTGACACTCCAAGCAAATGGTATCCAGAGAAAATCAGGTGTAGCCATGCTGACATCAGACGAAACATATTGCAGGATAAAAAAGGTAACAAGAGACAAAGATGGACATTTCATAATGATAAAGGGGACTATACAACAAGAAGACATAACAGTCATCAATATTTATGCCCCCAATCAGGGAGCACCGAAATATACCAAGCAACTACAAACAGAACTAAAGGGAGAAATTGACCAAAACACAATTATAGTAGGCCACCTAAATACATCATTGACAGCTAAGGATAGATTATCCAAACAGAAAATAAATAAAGAAATAGCAGCCCTAAATGACACAGTAGATGAAATGGACATAGTTGACATTTATAGACCACTTCATCCTAGAACATCAGTCTATACATTTTTTTCTAGTGTACATGGAATGTTCTCAAGGATAGACCATGTATTGGGACATAAAACTAGCCTCAGCAAATTTAAGAAGATTGAAATCATCTTCTCTGATCATAAGGCTTCTCTGATTTCTTTGTGAAATCATCTTCACAAGCATATTCTCTGATCACAAGGCTTTGAAACTAGATATCAACTGAAAAAAGAAAGCAGGAAAAACCACAAATATGTGGAGATTAAACAACAGACTTTTAAAGAACGACTGCGTCAAAGAAGAAATAAGGAGAGATCGAAAGATATATAGAAACAAATGAGAATGAAAATACATCCTACCAAAATTTTTGGGAAGTAGTGATAGCAGTTTTAAGAGGGAAATTTACATCATTACAGGCTTATCTCAAGACACAAGAAAAATCCCAGAAAAATAACTTCATGTTACACCTTAAAAAACCTGAAAAAGAAGAACAAATAAAACCCAAGGTCAGTAGAAGAAAGGAAATAACAAAAATCAGAGCAGAACTAAACGAAATAGAGAACAAAAAGACAATAGAAAAAATGTGACAAAGAGCTGGTTCTTTGAAACAATTAATAAAATTGACAAACCCTTGTCTAGACTCTCTAAGAGAAAAGATACTAATAAACAAAATCAGAAATGAAAGGGGAAGTTATCACGGATGCCACAGAAATACAAAGGATCATCCAAGAATACTATGAAGGACTATATGCCACCAAATTCAATAACCTATAAGAAATGGGCAAGTTCTTAGAAACACATAGCCTCGCTAGGCTGAATCACAAAGGATTGGAAAATGTAAATAGACCGATCACCAGTAAGGAAAGTGAATCAGTCATCCGAAACCTTTCCAAAAGCAAAAGTCCGGGACCAGATGGCTTCACTAGTAAATTCTACCAAACCTTCAAAGAGTATCTAATACCTGTCGTACTCAAACTCTTCCAAAAAACTGAAGAAGAGACCATACTCCCTAAGTCATTTTAGAGGCCAACATTATCCTGATACCAAAACCCGGTAAGGATAAAACAAAAAAAGAAAACTACAGACCAATATCTCTGATGAATACAGATGCAAAAATCCTAAACAAAATTCTAGCAAATCGAATGCAACAATACTTTAAAAATATTATTCATCATGACCAAGTGGAGTTTATCCCAGGGGCACAAGGATGGTTCAACATATGCAAATCCATCAATGTGATACATCACAGAAACAAAATAAAGGACAAAAATCATATGATTATATCAATTGATGCAGAAAAAGCGTTTGACAAGATACAACATTCACTCATGATTAAAACACTTAATAAAATAGGTGTAGAAGAAAAATACCTTAACTTAATAAAGGCCATGTATGACAAACCCTCAGCTAATCTCATAATTAATAATTAATAATTATAATAATTATAATCTCATAATTAATGTTCCTTTGCTCTACGTTCAGGAACACGACAGGGCTGTCCCCATCACCTCTGCTTTTCAACATAGTGTTGGAAGTCCTCGCCAGAGCAATCAGGCAAGAGAAAGAAACAAAAAGGCATCCAAATTGGGAATGAAGAAATTATGTTGTCACTCTTTGCAGATGACATGATGCTATATATAGAAAACCCTGGGCTGGCCCGGTGGCTCAAGCGGTTAGAGCTCCATGCTTCTAACTTCGAAGGCTGCCGGTTCGATTCCCACATGGGCCAGTGGGCTCTCAACCACAAAGTTGCCAGTTCAATTCCTCAAGTCCCACAAGGGATGGTGGGTTGTGCCCCCTGCAACTAGAAAAAGGCAATGGGACCTGGAGCTGAGCTGCACCCTCCACAACTAAGATTGAAAGGACAACAACTTGACTTGGAAAACAGGCCTGGAAGTACACACTGTTCCCCAATAAAGTCCTGTTCCCCTTCCCCAATAAAATCTTAAAAAAAAAAAAAAAAAAAACCCTAAAGACTCCACCAAAAAGCTATTAGAAACAATAAATGAACATAGTAAAGTTGCCGGCTGCAAAATCAATGTACAAAACTCCATTGCATTCCTATATATTAATAATGAAATCTCAGAAAAAGAAATTTAAAAAAATTCCTTTTGTAATTGCAACAAAAGGAATAAAATACCTAGGAATAAACTTCACAAGGATGTGAAAGACCTATATGCTGAAAACTATTAAGACATTTTTAAAAGAAATTGAAGAAGACACAAAGAAATGGAAAGATATTCTGTGCTCATGGATTGGAAGAATAGACATAGTTAAAATGGCCATATTACCCAAAGCAATACACAGATTTAATGCAATCCTCATCAAAATCCTAATGGTATTTTTTAAAGAAATAGAACAAAAAAACATCAGATTTGTATGGAACCACAAAAGACCCTGAATAGCCAAAACAATTCTAAGAAAAAAGAACAATGCTAGAGGTATCATATTCCCTAACTTTAGCTTGTACTACAGGGCAACAATAACCAAAACAGTATGATATTGGCAGAAAAACAGACACATAGACCAATGGAATAGAATTGAGAACCCAGAAATAAACCCACATAAATATGGACAGATAATTTTTGACAAAGAAGCAAAAAACATACAATGGAGAAAAGACAGCCTCTTCAATAAATGGTGCTGACAGAATTGGAAAGCCACATGCAAAAGTATGAAACTGGACTGCTGTCTGTCAACATGTACCAAAATTAATTCAAAATGGATCAAAGACTTAAGCATAAGACCTGAAACAATAAACTGCACAGAAGAAAGCATAGCTACTAAACTTATGGACCTTGGGTTCAAAGAGCATTTTATGAATTTGACTCCAAGCGCAAGGGAAGTAAAAGCTAAAATAAACGAATGGGACTATATGAAACTTAAAAGCTTCTGCACAACAAAAGAAACCATCGACAAAATAAACAGGCAACCAACTGAATGGGAGAAGATTTTTGCAAACAGTGCCTCCGTTAAGGTGCTAATATCCAAAATATACAAGGAACTCATGAAACTCAACAACAAAAAAACAAACAACCCAATTGAAAAATGGGCAGACGACCTGAAGAGACATTTTTCCAAAGAGGACATACAAATGGCAAATAGACATATGAAAAAATGCTCAACATCACTAATCATCACAGAAATGCAAATAAAAACCACAATGAGATATCACCTCACCCCAGTCAGAATGGCTATCATCAACAAGACAAACAGTAACAAGTGTTGGAGAGGCTGTGGATAAAAAGGAACCCTCATACACTGTTGATGGAAATGCAGATTGGTACAGCTGCTATGGAAGGCAGTGTGGAGGTTCCTCAAAAAATTACGAATAGAATTACCATATGACCCAGCAATCCTTCTGTCATGCAGAGTGACATGCAGTGTCTCTAGTCCCGCTCCCACAGAAGAACACAGGATATGGTGAGGCCAAAAAGGAACACTAACGGAGCCATAGATAGGGGAGTCATACCACTATAGTCTCTCTGGCAGCTGGGTTGGAGACAAAGGAAGCAGGAGCTACACGATCCGCAATCCACCGTCCACTTGTCTCTGCCAACCAAATTCACTTGCTGACTGCAATCCGCCTCTCTGCAATCCGCAATCTACACTCGGCACTCCGCTGCTTGCTAGCTAGCTTAGCCAAGGCAGTTATATCAGTGGCTAATGGCTAACCGGTAACAGCTAATGGCCAGCTAGTCACAGCTGATGGCCATCTACTACCCGAGCCAGCACCTTTCCATGTGAGGCTGAGAGCCTGGAAACTGCTCTCTGGCACTCTGTCTCCACACCCTCTCTTAGGTATCTATCCCAAAAATCTGAAAACATTTATCCATAAGACAAGTGTGCTCCAATGTTCATTGCCGCTTTATTTACGGTGGCCAAGACATGGAAACAACCAAAATGTCCTTCAATAGACGGATGGGGAAAGAAGTTGTGGTTATATACACAATGGAATACTATTCGGCAGTAAGAAAAGATGAAATAGGACCATTCGTGACAACGTGGATGGATCTTGAGATTATAATGCTAAGCAAAATAAGTCAGACAGAAAATGTAGAGAACCATGTGATTTCACTGATATGTGGTATATAAACCAAAAACAACAAAAGAACAAGACAAACAACTGAAAGAACAGAACTAATAAACATAGACAATAGTTTAGTGGTTACCAGAGAGTAAGGGGAGAGCGGGGAGCGGGGCTCTAGAAGAGAGTAAACGGGGTCTAATATATGGTGATGGAAAGAGAACTGACTCTGGGTGGTGAACACACAATGTTAGATATAGATAATGTGCTACAGAGTTGTACACCTGAAATCTATGTAACTTTACTAACAATTGTCATCCCAATAAATTTTAATTAAAAATATATATATATATGTGGACATATTTGTTGCCGTCCCTGTTGTACATCATAGAAATTTCATGTTCATGTGGTTATCTTATACCTATACATTTTTGTCCTTTGAAATTTAGGTTCCTGTCTTTTTAAAAAAAAATCAATACAATCAGTGGCTAAAAAAAAAATACAAGTTCAAAGATAAAAGGAACAATGTACCATTTCTATCATAGAAAAATTTGTCTGTTTCATTGGATGATTTGAGTATCAAGTCACTATCCTTAAGTGACTTGACTGTGTTAAGACAGTTTTAAAATGTGTCTTAAAGTTTTGTTTTTAAATTTCATCATACACAACACAATAGACCAAAAATTACATGATAAACTCAAAAGAGAAAAACGTTAACGTCATGCAGGGTCCCAGCTCCCGCTCCCCACACAAGAATGCAGATTATGGTGAGGCCAAAAAGGAACAACAATGGAGCCACAGATAGGGGGGTTCATACCACTATAGTCTCGCTGGTGCTGGGTTGGAGACACAGAATGCAGGAGCCACACGATCTGCAACCTGCTGTCTGCTTCTCTGCCAACCAATCCCACTTGCTACTGCAATCTGTAGTCCGCTTGTCTGTCAACCAAACAACCAATCCTTTAGAGTAGCCACGGCAGTTATATTAGTGGCTAATGGCTAACTAGTAACAGCTGATGGCCAACCAGCCACAACGGATGGCCATCTGATTACAGCTGATGGCCATCTAATAACCGAGCCAGCATCTTTCCACGTGAGGCCGAGAGCCTGGAAAGTGCTCTCTGGGACTCTGTCCCCACAGTTAAGTAGTTTAAAAATAGCAAGGGGAGTACGTATTTTTCCAAATTCTTTTGGGAGATGGAAAATGTGCACTCTATCAACATGGAAGATGGACACAACCTTTGACCTGTTGTGGGGACAGAGCCAGGAGTGCAGTTTCCAGGCTCTCGGCCTCAGGTGGAAAGGTGCTGGCTCAGGTAGTAAATGGTCATCAACTCTGATTGGATGGCCATGAGCTGTGGCTAGTTGGCTGTCAGCTGTAACCAGTGAGCCATTGGCCACTAATATAATTGTTGTGGCTACACTACCAGAAAAATGGGGGCTAGCAAGAAGATGGTGGCTGGCAAGAGCGGATTGCAGTTAGCAGGGCGGGTTGCAGCTAGCAAGTGAGGTGGGCTGGCAAAGAGAAGTGGACGCCAGGTTGCAGAGTGTGGTGGAGTGTGGATTGCGGATTCTGTGGCTCCTTCCTGTATCTCCAATCCAGCCACCAGTGAAAATATAGTGGTATGACTCCCCTATCTATGGCTCTGTGGGTGTTCCTTTTTGGCCTCACCATGTCCTGTGTTCTTATGTGGGGAGCCGGACCAGAGACCCTGCATGACACCCTGCATGACACCCGTTTTCTTCAAATGGCTTCACAGTGGCATAATGTATGACATGCAAGATATTAGCTAAGCTATGACTATGATGTTCCAGATTGTTTTAATTTTTAAAGTTTTAATTGGTTATGTCATACTTTATATGATAGTGAGCAATGCTAACTGCAGAGGTAATCAATTAAGTGATTGTCGTGCGGGAGACCCTGCTCGCTCTGCCATTTGTTGTGCGAGGCAGCCTGCGGGGTCTCAGCTCCCGTCCCCACATAAGAACACAGGACATGGTGAGGCCAAAAAGGAACACCCACGGAGCCATAGGTAGGGGAGTCATACCACCATAGTCTCACTGGCGGCACTATAGTCTCACTGGAGGCTGGAGTCACACGACCTGCACCACTTCTCTGCCTGCCAACCGACGGACTCACTGTCGACTTGAGTCACCAACCAGCGCAGCCACGGCAGTTATATCAGTGGCTAATTGGCTAACTGGTTACAGCTGATGGTCAATTAGCCTCAGCTGACGGCCATCTACTACCCGAGCCAGCACCTTTCCACATGAGACTGAGAGCCTGGAAACTGCTCTCTGGGGCTCTGTCCCCTCTGTGGTTAAGGGCTGCAATGACCAAAACTTGACACTAATCTCTTTCACATTTGAGCAGGTTTTATGCCAGATTTTACTGGAACCAAATGCTTTCATTTCAAAAAACATTTCATTCATAACATTTTTTCTCATGGAAAGTCGGAAATAAAATTGCCCTTTGTTTTTCCCCCTTAGAGTATATACCGTTTTGGTACCTGGAACTTGGTTCGATGTATTAAAAATTAAAGTATTGGTCTACATGAAATTTAAAATGTCTTATAACTTAAGAAATGTAAACTTTAATCTTAATTAAAATGACAATAAGAGACAGATAAGGGAAAGTTTCATTTCGAATTAAAATGCAGTTTCTCCAAGTCCTGGCTTAGTTATTCACTCTAACAGATTTAATTCCATGAAAATTTATTTCTTGTACATCCAAAACTATGCTATACGACAGTATGTAACATATCAGGCAGCAGACAGTCCTTAGATATGTGAGTGATGTATTATAAAACTTTTAAAAGCCATTAGGGTTTTATTTATAGTCATTCTTTTAAATCTTTCACTTCACAAATTGGGGGTTAATTTTTATTCTTCCTCAATACAGCCAGCCATATGTTTATTTGCTTCCGTTTTATTGAATTCTTACTGACTGATTGTAATTCTATCATTAACATGCTTTCAAAGATTACAAGGCCTCAATCACTGCTATGTTATGCTCTCATCAATATTAATTTCAGTTTTAAGATAACAATACAATCAACATGATTGCTTCTTTAAGATATGTGTGACTAGTATTAGGTTTCAGTCCCTTTCTTCAGGAAACCATAAAACAAAATGGTACAGCAATATCCCTGCAAACATGTATTCTTCCTTAGTCATGCTGCAGTTCTCAATCTAGTCAATGTCAGAGTATTTAATATGACTCATTTTTCATAGAGAATAGTAGTCCCATTTACAGTACTGAGATTGATAGCACGGTATGCTATCAATCCCAAAAGCTCTGATGCGGGCCATGGACCTCTACCAAAAGATTCCTTTCTGGGCTATCAATCTCCTCACTCCCCACTGTCTCTGAGCCCTAAATCAGACTGCTTGATATCTCTCCAGTCTTGTATTCCTGCATCAGCAGTCTGCCTAAGCACAGCCATCACTCACGAGCACTGTTAACTGTACTTGCTACAGACACTGAACCACTTTCCTCATCCTAAGGCCAAGTGAGAGATCCCTGCTACATTACATCACTTACGAATTCTTTGCCAAGAAGATGTCATTTCATCTCCTCAATTTTGAGTAATTGAAAATTTAATGGGGTTATTATTTTATGATTTATTTTGGTAGTGGGAGTCTTGAACAAACAGGTAGCCAAATACTGAGGCAAGTATACTTCAAAGAGCAAAGTTAAAAAAGACTTATTAGTAAATATGTTGTTGTTTTTTTTCGATCTAGAAGTATTTCAGAGTAGAACTGCTAAGTGTTTTATGTAATAGAATTTATAAGGCCAATTCCCTCATTCTTTTTACATGAGTTTACTCAAAGTCAATGAAGTCCTACAGAGGGCCTGTTGTAGGTGAAACAATGTCACAGTGGCTAAACCAGTAAAGCGAGCATTTTCCTGCTGAGATACTTGAAAGCATATTTAATCCCATTTATTTCTCTATCTTCACAAATCAATTTTTTCCACAGTTCAACTGATAGTCATTTTTGCTCATGTTTTGTTGGCCAAAGCAAAATGTGACCATGCCTCCCTTCAAAGTGCAGTCCTTCCATATACTTGGAAGGAGAAGATAACTGGGACTCAAAGAAGACCACACAGGTAATAGGGAAAATTATCTATAATAAATGCAAATCAACAAATACTACGCCTGGAATACAGAAATTTTTCAATGAATGGTAACTTTTTATTACAGTAAGTTTTTTTTTTTCAATCAATTGGCTTCTAGTAATTCAAGCAATTCAATCAATTGCTACTTTTTGAAAAATTTTATCCCCATAATAATTAGGATCTACTATTAAAGAGTCAGAAGAAATCTCTATGACTGAAGGAAGTAAATAAACATCCCTGGCACATTAGACAGTGCTCTTTCCCTCAGTAAAAATGATTATCAAAATCTATTCCTTCCAAGTCAGGGCTGGCTATCTTTCAACAAACTGAGAAGCATCAGACTCCTATTTTAAAGGCTCAGTTATTGAAGTTATTTGATTTTAACTCATGTTATTGTCAGATGCACATACATTAAATCTACACTTTATTAGTTCTACCCTAAAGAAGTTCAGTCTCTTGCATTTTATGGTAGAAGGTAAATCCCAAGAGGCATAGCATGAGCTGATTCGTGCTATGAGCAATCATTCTTGCATTTATCCAATGACTAATATTTATGTATGGGGTCTAGTCAGATTTCACGTGTCCTTATTTTATAGACAATGATTGTCCTATAACCCCTAACACATTGAAAACTACCCAAGTGGCCAAATACTTAAAAATTAAGAGTTATCGTTTACTCTTCCTTATCATATCCTCTCTCTCTCCAATAGAAGGATGGCACTCTCTCTCTTTCTGATATTTTTCTTTTTCCTACTTGTCTGTCCTAGATTCTATTCATTTAGGACACTTTTTCTCTATCTGAAAACTAGGTACTTAATCCATAATTCTCGTTAATTATTATGTATTTGCTTTATCAGGGCTATTAAGCAAAACTGCTCCTTATTAGTAAGATTTGTATGTGTGTTGTACGTACTTAGAGAACCAAGTTTCTGCTTCAGTTGTGTCACCAAAATGGTTATAACTTGACAAATCATAACTCTGGACCTTCATTTTCTCTACTGAAAAAAATGAAAGAGCAGACCTGTTATTGTTATAACTTTATACATGTTGTATTCTCTCTGTAAAATGTTCCTTAACCACTCCACACCCTCACATATTTACTGTTAATTTCTATTATCTTAAGCTTCTTTCAGGTATATCTTCCTACAAGAAGCTACCCTACTCTCAAGGAATATACATGAGCAAGAAATCTCTGTTCATCTGCCCACCAGAGGAGTTTCTGTTCATCAGCTAAGCAAACTGACGACAATCAAGGAGTACTTAGCAGTTGGTGGGCAGGACTGTTGGAAGGTAAGACAAAGACTGAGAGTTGGAACTGATGGATGGCATCAATCCAGGGGGTATAGAAACGTTCCATTAGGACTCTACATATTATATTATTGCTCTCATAGATAGACATGAGGGGAAGGAGTGTGAATGACATATAGTAGTAACCCCTGTTCAAGAATGAATTCAACTTTTTATCGACAAATGTTCCCTCTAGGCAAACTGGTTGATTGATCATTACCAAAACAAATCTTATATTTTGTTTTCTTATCTCTCATGCTAATTTCTCTGCCTTTTAAGTATTTTCAGTTCCACCTTTCTTTATGGCAAAATCCCGTGTCCTCTTTTTCCAACGTATCCAAGACACCTCCCTTTTCTGAATTCAGCATGTATATTCTTCCATTTGATACTTAAGCCATTTTATGATGTCATGTAATTTTTCCATATTTAAAATTTATAATTCTTATGTTTTTATTGATCTTTGCACATGTTTATGCCTAACCTCTTCAACTATAGTGTAACTTTTTGGAGGAAAGCAACTGTATCTAATACCTATTTGAATCACCATAACAATTCACTAATAACTATTAACTAATTGACTATAGATCAATTATTTCAGCCTTGAGAACAAGAAAATCCATCTTCTATTCTCAATGAACCAAGTCTATAAAGTGTTTATATTATATCTATAGCATATTTTAAAACCTTTTGAAAAATATTTCACATTTATAAGCTAGTTTTATTCCCATGACCTTTCTTTAAATTAGACAGTACAGAGAAAATTATCACTTTTTAGATGAAGGATTTATACCCTAAAAATTAAGATTCTAGCCCTAGTAAGAGGACCAAGGCTAGACTCAGTTCTCCTAACTACTAAGATTTCATTGATCTTTCCAACAAAACACATCAAATTCAGGTTCCCAACATAGAGTTCCTTGTACACACTACTACCACATAAAAACAGACTGTTAGCTAAGTACATAAAAGAGTTCTATAAATTAAATACTGAAGGTCAGAAATGTCCCTCCAAAGAGAGAAACAAGTGCTTATTCTGAAGGCATTCTCTTACGTCTTCAGTTGGGTTGTAGCAAGGCTATGATACTTTTAGTGTACTTGCTTTTTGCTCAAAATCACTGGGGGAGGGGGGAATTGTATAAGCTCTAGAGTAAATAGGCTCATATTTGGCTCTGGAATATGTAGAACACATTAGAAAACACAAATTCTATTTAATCTCTACCTCTGAAAGATTAAAACAAAAGACAAATCCAAACCCCCCCCCATTTTTTTTTTTTATTACAGCAGAAACATCTTAACTGCCTGATCCACATGGATTGGATTTATTTAGTGAAAACATGTATTCATTTATCAGAAATGCAGTCTTTTTTTTTTTCCAATGGAAATCATTATTCATGCAAAATAAATTGATTCTACTTTAATTATCCATCGGCTGTGACTATAAAGAAAACTATGTGAGCCTTGCAATTGAATCTTTACCACAGGCAGAAATGAGGATATAAACCTCTAAAAGACAGTTCATTTAGGTCATAGTTTGAGAGCTCATATTTTGTCCAGTACTCAGAGTAAATTACATTATGGTTATGATGCTATTAATCACATCATATATTCTGCATATCCAAAGAAAAATATGATTTCTCTATCTCTATCTATATTCCTTACTCAATGAAAATTACTCAATTATTCTCCATATTGAAGAAAAATTACAGAAGTCAATCGCTTACCTACATGATCCTTTATTTCTGACGCCAAAATATTAACATATTCAAAACAATAAAAGTGGAGAACAATACATTACATAACCTAAAACCACGCTTCAGTTTATGGGCAACAACAAAAAAATAAAGCTTGACTTGAAAAGTTGTTATTATGTATAAATTAAAGTACTAAAAGGGCAAAAAAATAATGAAAACATTTCTTAAAAGGAAAAATTGAAGCAAAGAATCTTCATCACATTTATGACAGTTGTATGACATTTATTATGGCAAGGCATTCTTTTAAATGCAGTATGAGTAGAAATTTTGAAATTCAGCCAAACAGCTATGGAAAGTTGATGCAATATTAGCAGAGTCAATCTGCGCTTTTAGATATATTTTAATTTAGGTAGGGTTTTTGTTTACATCGATTGTTAAGATCTATATTTTATATTTATATTTATTTATATGTTTTTTCCCATTCCCTAGCAAGTGAGTAAGTCAAAATTTAGCTTGGAAAGATGAAGCTTATGTCTTTTTCTACTTGTGTATTTAGTGAATGAATAAGCCGTATCACAGCCTGTCATTGTGGAGAAACATTGAATTTATAGGCCAGAAAGTCTGAATTTTGGTTTTTCTACCTTATATTGGGGCAAATCAATCAACTGTAGTTCCTCATTTGTGTAATGGGGACAATAGCTTCCCTTCTTAACCCAGGAATTGTGAGAATCAAATGAAATCGTATAACAAACAATATAAATGTAAGATCATCTTTTATGAAATATAAAATTCATTCATCTACTTACCATTTCAAAATGCATTTATTAAAAGCTCACGATGTGGGATGCAGCGGATGGCTCAGTTGGTTAGAGCGCAAGCTCTTAATAACAGGGTTGCCAGTTCAATTCCCACCTGGGCCAGTGAGCTGCGCCCTCCACAACTAGATTGAAGACAACAAGCTGCCGCTGAGTTTCTGGAGGGGCAGCCAGGTGGTTCAGTTGGTTAGAGCATGAGCTCTCAAGGACAGTTACCAGTTGGATTCCCACATGGGCCAATGAGCTGCACCCTCCACAACTAGATTGAAGACAATGAGCTGCAGCTGAGCTGCCAGAGGGGGGGCCAGAGGGCTCAGTTGGTTAGATCTTGAGCTCTTAACAGTTGCCGGGTTCCTGAATGGAGTGGTGGGCTGCATCCCCTGCAACTAAGATTGAAAAAGGTGACTAGACTTGGAGCTGAGCTGCGCCCTCTATAACTAAATTGAAGGACAACGACTGATGCGACCTGGAAAAACACACTGTTCCCCAATATTGCCCAATAAAAAAAATTTAAAAAAAAAAAAAAAAGCTTACCATGAACACACCAATCAAAATAGTCCCTTTGTACAAAAGAGAGACAAATGCCAGGGTCCCAAGAGGTTTCTCCCTTGTTGGAGACAGACTGTACTAGCAATGTCCATCTCCCACCACACCCTTGAGCAAACCTCACTGTAGTGTTTCTATGTATTTCTTTCTTTTGCAAGGATCATTTCAGTCTTTACAGTTCAACTGTAAGCTTCTGAGGGTGATGACTATACCTGTTTGACCCTCAGTAGATGCTTGCATGGACACATACTAGGAGCACATTCTTCCTTGCTTGGTGATTGTGAATGGCTGAGAAACTCACTTGTGAAATGTGTCCAGATGGTTGGAAATATACTCAGTTCTCAGCCTATCTATATGCATATTTGATACGCAAATCAAATAATGAGTGCTGCCTCAGGCATTTGGCACCTGATTGGCTGTGGGACAGCCAAATTGATTCAATTAGATTCACAAAATCCTGCTATTAATAAAAATGCAATGTTTCCAGGAGAGTGACATTGAACATATCCTGTGTATCCCCTACTCTTCTCGTAAAAATATGTGCTAAAATGTATTTTAAAATTCTGTAATGTAGTGACACAACAAATTAAAATAAGTCACCTTCTCTGGAAAACCCTTCTTGATATCACAGAAATAGATGCATTCTTTAATATCTACCTAAAAGGTTTCCAGTGATTTCATAAAATTAATCCTCAATTCCAGGACAATGACTTAAAAGCTTAGAGGATATGAATGGATAAAGGTGAGCTATCAAGTTGACAAATGGTCACTGGAATTGAATCCCAATGATATGTGTTTAGGCTAATGGTTGATAGCAGAAAGTATAGAGGCAGAAGCAGAATGGGGAGAGGAGGAGAACACGGAAGCTAAAGGAGAGAAGGACATGGATATAAAAGAACAGAAAAAAAGTGAAGACAAAAGAGAACAAAGGAGAGATCACTGAAAAAGAAGAAAAACAGAAAGAAAAATAGTAAAAGAAGCTACCATCCGAGTAGCTACTTTTTCCTGGTATTTTCCAGGAAAATCGTTTTCCATGATTCTGATTGATTTCTCCCAAGTCTACTTTCCTCATCTATCTTGTCCTCAATATGAGAAGACTCTCTTTACATGAGTGTACATTCCAAAGTTTCTTTCTTTTATTACACTTAATTTGTGTGTGTGTGTGTGTGTGTGTGTGTGTGCTTTAACAGCTATAGCGCAATTAATTACTTTTCTCTACATCAAAAAGGCGTTTTTGTCACTACAAACACACACATGGAATTAATTATGCTCCTTAGGGTGGCCATCTACATGGTTTTGGGATGCGACATAAGAAGAATGAAGCTGGTATGCAATGGGATTATATGGCATGGACACCTGTAGTGAGTTTCATTTTATTTCTGCTCCTCCAGCATTTTATGACTTCCAGTGGGATTTGAGTCCTTCTTTCTGATCCTATAAGTATTTGGACAGGGGGATCTTGGGCTTCCTAGAAGGCCCTATACACTTTCATATACAATGTAATTTATCCAATGAAAAGCATTTAAGTACCAAAGAGTAATATGGACCATGGAGAAAATGTATATTCTCAATGTTGTGTGACAAGGTCATATTTTTAAGATATTAACTCAAATAGGTTCTTCCACTCTTCCATAGTAGGCTAAAAGGAGAAAGAAAAAAGAAAAAAAGAATACAGCTTAGTCTTCCCCGGCTTTGTTTTGAAAAGAACATGGCAGTTAAAAAGATTATATCCAGGGTCTCTGAGCTGGGCTTTAAGCCTGAAGGAGAGTTTAGGGAATGAGGAACGTGCAGAGGGAGAGATGAAGGGATTTCATCGGATGAATAGGAAATGTCAAAAGGAATGTGGAAGAGCAGAGATTAACTGAATAGTTTGGATACTCACTTGAGAGAGTGTCTGTGCCTGAGGGAGGGCCCTGGGGACAAAAATGAGGGACAGCCCAATAAAGGAACAATCCAAGAGCTCTTGTTTCTGCCAGTGGAAGCCAAGTCCCTGTGCACAGCAGTTTTGGTTTCATACAGGTGCACCAGCTATTCTTCCGGTTGCAGTCTTGAACAGGGCTCTCTTTGTTAGTCTCCAGGGAGCTTCCCACACAAATGGTGACCATCAGCTGTGACAATCGGGACACAAGTCTCCTAGGGCTCCATCTGACTTATTGTAGATCACCTTGCCCCAACACCCACATACACATCTATATAAATCTCAGATATATGCACAACAGCTCGTAAGTGCAACAAGCACAAGAAAATAAAAAATAAAGAGAAAAGGCTGAGGATCTTTAATTGGTTATTGGGGAGTAAAGTCCCTTTCATCTGAATTTGGTGCTAGGTGATGGACAGAACAAGTTCCTGACTCCTCTACTCCAATCTAGTACTCTTACTCAGGACACTACAGTCTGTGGAGAAAGCATTATTTTACTCGGATAGATGTATATAACACTTGAGTAACTCAACTGAGCTCAGGAAAATGGAAGAGAGAAGGAACACACAGAGCCCAAAAAATTAATTTAATATCCTTTAAGTGTAGGTAATGATTTTCGCATATTCATTCATGTACTCATCCACTTGAGACCACACACGTATGCACACTCACATGCACACGCCACTGGCCCACGTAGTCATTCCTTGCATTCTATGTAGGTTCTAGTTACAGTGATGGTCTAGGTCTTTATTCAAAATCATAGGGTTAAACCAATGCCTGGAAGAAAGGAGATATGGTTCCTCATGGGCAAATAATGAATTAATTTAATTAGTGTTTATTGAGCCTGCAATACTCAAGACCCTGTACTGGCTTTAGGGGCTGACCCATTGTATTCGATGTGATCCTTGTTAAGAAACTTAGAATCCACCAAGAGTGTAAAGTAAAGCACTGTAATTGACATAGTGGCTAATTTACATACGTGAACAAGTAAATGAGATTTATGAGTATACATGAACATGTAACGGGATGAATTGAAACATACACAAAAAATATGACAAGGAAAATTATTTTAAAAATAGCTTTATGTAACCCATACATGGGGAAAAGAGGGCACCATTTATGATTACTCCTCACATGGGGAGGAATAAGCAGCATTTTTAACTCCAGCCTGTTTAGGGAAGAATTTGGGTGAGGTCGAGATGTCAGCTCTGAGAAAGGGCATTAAAGGCCTGAGGAGGGGTGTTATATATGAAAGGTTTCCTAGGCCTGAAAAAAAGAGATCTGTATTTGAATAGTTTCTGGAACTGAAGAATCCCCTAGGGTGATTTCTGTAACAAGAGTCTATCAGGGAGCACAAGGGAGCACAGTGGCTAAGGTCTCTGCACATGAGTATGTGGTCAGAGGACTGGAACCTCCCCGGGGGCATTGCGAGGTCTGCCCTAAGCAGCTGGGACAGTGGATGATGGAAGACCCCCGTTAATGGCAGCACTGGGTAGCAGAGAGAGTAGAGGTAAAGATTCCTCCACCATGAATGAAAGACCAGGCTACTTCCTAGCACTGTAAAATGCCCCAAATTGTCAATGACATGGTGGGTTTCCTGAGTTAAAGAACACCTTGCCAATCCAGGTAGGCTGCAGAAGAGATTCTTCCATTCCAAAACTCACCTGAATTTGAACTTCCCATGAAGAAAATAGGTGGGGGGCTCCGAAGAGACTTATATGATCTAGAGAAATTTTAAAATGCGATAGATCTTATTATTAATATTGATTTATAAATAAGTCTACCACAGACTAAAGGATAAGGCATGTGTGATGAAAGCCATAAATATAATTCAAAATGTTGGGATAATTTAGAATTGATAATAAAAATACAAAGTTAAAGACATCTTCCACAGACTAAATATTTATGAGGTTGGTGAAAAAGTAATTGCAGTTTAAGAGGTTAAAAATAATTGCAAAAATCGTAATATAGGTTAAACTAAGTAAACGATACAGGGTAATTCTTATAAAAACTAACAATTATTATTATTCACTATTCTACTTGAAGCCAATTCAAGGTTTCTTCTCTGTGATGAAGAAAATTAACAACAACAACAGCAAAAAAAAGAGAATCTCACAAGGATAAGTCCCCAAGCTTCAATTTAGGACCAATTTAGCCATTCCATTAGAAAGTCCATCTAGCTCATTAAAAACAGGAAGCTAACCTGACTATAAATTGCTTCACCATAATCAAATATTGGCAAAATAACTAGATAGGAAATATGGTGTCCCGTCTCAAATATTAGCAATTAATCGTAAAATAGCCAGTTTTTCTAAAATGTCATGCATTTTAGTATATATTAATGTTTCTTAAAGTGAACTGAAATATTTCCTTTTTATTTTTTTAACCTGTATCTTTTTTTCCAAATACATTCAAGAGTTCGCTAAATCAGCCAGTGTGGATGCAATCCATGTAGAAATCAAACTCTGTCAATTAAGCAGCGTCCTCCAAGCAAAGTTGGATTTGTAGGAGGACAACTTTCCAGGTATCAACAGAGCCCTAGATGGCCATTCCCTCCTACAATTCTGTGCAGACACCCAAAAACTGAAATCTCTTCTAAGCATCTCTGATTGGGCAATATATTCCTTAACTCAGGAAATGTCCCATTTCGTTGCTAAGCGCGCATTGCATGACGTTACAAGCTCTTTTTAAATTGAGTTAAAACCAGGGCTTAGATTTATATCATTTTTACTCATTCATCCTAGTTTTGCCTTTCAGTCAAACAAAACTACTATGTCCTCTTTCCAAGAGTGTTATGAACATTTGAAGACCGCCCGTGCTTGCCATTGATCACCTCGCCTGCAGTTCCTTTAGCCACTTCCCAGCAGGACATGGTTTCTAAATCCCTTCACTCCTGGAGAGTGAAAACTAGTAGTTATGCTTAGTGGTAAACTAAGAATTTTATATATTTTGTATGTCATTAAAGGAAAAAACAAGGTTATGGAATCATTTTGGCTATATTCAAATTGAGCTACTGACTTGACTATATCAGGAAAAGTCTCCTCGTTTTAGGGGAAAGGGATATCTATTTACCTGAAAGATATTGAGAATGTGCTAATAGTCATCACCACAAGCTCCTCTACATGCTCAAAGTGCTTGTTAGCAGGTCCATTTCCCATAATTCAGAATTATCTATGGAAATAGGCATTTTCACTCTAAACATCTAATGAATCAACTGATTTACCTAGAACTTCTTAAATTCAATCAACAGGTATTTGTTGGGTGTTGAGTCTTGACTATGAACTGGGCATTTTGCTAGATGCTGTGACAATGAACAAGGACAGTCTCAGTCCTACACCTTAGAGGAAGGAGCCTTTGATAGAGGAGTCACACATAGTACTATTGCGATAGGTGTTACGAAGAAAACCTACAAATATCCACAGACACATATAGTCTAAGCTGGGGGCTCAAGTATCTTAACTCAGGCTGCTTTACAAAATACCATATAGGATTAAACAACAGACGTCTATTTCTCACAGTTCTGGAGGCTGGGAAGTCCAAGATCAAAGAGCCTGCAGCTTTGGTTCCTTGAGAGGGTCCTCTTCTTGGTTTGCAGATGGCCACTTTCTGGCTGTGTTCTCACATGGCCCAGCCAGAGAGAAAGCTTACTATTATGTGGAATCTAAAAACAACAACTCATAGATACAGAGAACAGACTTGCAGTTGTCAGAATTAGAGGGAGCAGGGTGGGTGAAACGGGTGAAGGTGGTCAAAAGATGCAAACTTCCACTTATAAAATAAGTAAGTCTTGGGGATGTAATGTACATCGTGGTGACTATAGTTAATAGTACTACATTGTACATTTGAAAGTTACTAAAAGAGTGAACCTTAAAAATTCTCATCACAAGAAAAAAAAATTGTAACTCTGTAGTGATAGATGTTAATTAGACTTGCATTGTGGTAATCATTTCATAATATATACTACTATGAATCATTATGTCGTATACTTTAAACTAATATAACATTATAGGTCAATTATATCTCCATAAAAAAAGAAAAAAAAATATGAGGGATAGAAGGAAAGTAGGAGATTCACATTTCAGACCACAAGGAAAAGCCTTTTCTTATAAAGACACCAATCCCATATGAGGTCTCCCATCATCTAAACCTAATTACCTCCCTAAGGCCCCACCTTTTACCATCACATTGTGGGTTAGGACTTCAACATATGATTTTTAGGGGCACACAGACCTTCAGCCTAGAACTGGAGGCTTGTCCAAGGAAGTGACATCAGAGGTGTAACATGAAAAACAAGTGGAAGTTGACCAGGCAAAGATGTAGAAGAGAGAATTGTGGCAAAGAGGCAACCATGCATTGGGGTTCCGAAGCCAAAGGAAGCAAGGCATGACTAAGAAGCTCCCTTGAGCCCATTGTGCCTGGGACACTGCAATGGGAAGTTGGGAACAGTGGTGCAAGCGAACTCCAAAGAGCTTGGCCTAGGCCAACCATGCAGGGTTTTGTGGGTCATGGTAGACATTGTCTTCCTTATTCTAAGAATAATGAGAAGTCTTTAACAACTTTCATCAGAGAAGTCTTAGTGTTAAAAAGTTTATTCTGGAAGCAGTATGGAGAGTGAACCAGGGTGGAGTGCCAGAAGGACATGAGATTAATCCAATTGAAACCTGATAGTGAGTATGTGAGAGTGGTATCCACAGAGATGGAAGGAAGTCAGCAGATGTGTGAGACATTTATGGGGTAAATTTGAAAGCGCTTGAGGAATGGAATGCAGAAGCCAAGAGAAAGCAAAGTGCTGAGGGTGATCTCTTGAATTCAACTTTGTGTAACTGATAGCATGGTGGTGCTCTTGAGTATGACTGGAACTCACAGAGAGAAGCAAGCATGGGAAGAAAAGAAGTTTTATTCTGAGCATGCTAAGTTAAAATGTCATCAAAAAGTGCTAGTAGACAGGCCTGGTCCCAAAAGTGTTGAGCAGTAGATGGTAATCAGAACGAAAACTCCTCCTTTACTATCCCCTTATAGATGGCACCACCTAGGGTTGGTACAGTGTGTGTGTTTGGGGTAAACAACCACTCACCACCTCTCAAGTACCTACATCATTACCAGTAAGGCTAGGAAGTAGCTGAGCTCCAGTGATATTTAGAATATTTACATATCATTTCATCCCATGCAGAGCTACTCCCCACAGTAGCACTTGTTGAATGTGGAGGTCCCTTCAGGTAACCATAATATGCTAAGGGTAGTTCTCTGAGAAATTAGTTTAAGATAAACTACCCTTGGCAAGTTTTCCTTGAGGGCTGAATTGTGAAATCTATTTCCTGACTTTCCTTCCTCATTTGAAAAACTACTTCTCAGGAATTTTCTTCTCAGAGGTGATTCCAGTCCATTCTTTCACTATCTCAGATCAGGAATTAAGAGGAAAAAGAACAATAGAACTGAAATGGATCATAAAGGTCACCCTTGTTCCATAGATGAAGAAACTGAGGCTCAAAACAATGCGGTATTTACACCATGCTAAGACCAGTCTCTTCCTCTTATTTTAGGTCCTTTTTTTAAAAATATTTTTAAAGTGAGAACAGAACACACTGATAGCATATTATGTTCATTCCAGCTTCTAGAAAGAACAATCTATCAAACTCAAGTAGAAAACATTGCGTTCTTGACCTCTCTGTCTTCTGACAGTGCTGCCTGGCAATTAGTAATAAAATTTTACTCAAGATATTGTGTTCAGTCCTCGCTGAAAGTGTCAGGCCACATGGGATGAATTTTCCAAATTAATGAGTGAGGGTAAGTTGCTAACCCTTTTAAAGAACATCTATTTATTTCCAAATTATAAAGATATTCAGAATGTGCCTGGCGCAACCTCCAGCTCAGTGGATTACTCTTAGAACACAACTCTTAGGAAGTCCTTTGTTGAGACCGTGAGAGTTAAGCCTTAGCAAGGGCTTTGTCATCATTATCATCCTAATCAGTGGTAAAAAAATGAAATATTCATAAAAGTGACCTAGAAGTTTGGTTCTGCTGATTCTTTAGGGTTTTAAATCAAAATCAATGTTACTTTTTAAAGTAAACCCTGGATAGAGTTTAAAATGCTGAATGTGCATGAATTATGCATGCACACAAGGTCTACAACCTCAGGTGCATTGTTAGTAAATCAAAGCCATAAATATAAATCCATTCCAATTGCTTATTTGAGGTGACTGGGACTGCTGTCCCATGAAGCACAATATAAACACAATGGGTAAGAAAAGCACTACTTGCGTGGAGAGATGTTGGTATGTGTAGGTGTTGGAAGTGGTCCAGTGACAATACTATTGATAAAAGCTAAAGTAATGATGATTAAGAATACTTTTAAGCCATTTACCAGTTTGGCCATATACTTTTTTTGAATGCCAACTACATACAAGTTTCCACTTTTGGACTCATAAATGATGTAGATTCTGTCCGTATCATAAATCATAATCTACTAGGTGGTTAACGTGCCTAATTACAAAACAAAGAGCAGTGGAAGAGGTCATGAACTCAATTCAAATTCACCTGTTTTATTTTCTTTCTAGGTCCTAGAGAAAATGTTTGTGATAGAGGTGCTATATTTAATGTCCCCAAATTTTATTTGTTTGAGAGCTTACACAACCATTATATAACAAACTAGTGGCCCGAAGTTATTTATCACAAAATTTAAGAGCTAAGAGGTCATCTAGTTCCAACTTCTCTTTTCAAAGTTGGGCAAACCAGTGCTAAGAGAATTTAATGTCATAGGATAATTGATCATGTTATTAATCTTACATATATATTCATACATATTTATGTACTTATATATAACTTCAGTGCATAATATATATATATATATATAAATATATATTATATATAACATAATGCACATTTCTAAGTATGACTTTATGTGTACATATATATATGAGTAGATAGATGGATATGGATACAGATAGATAGATATATAATTGCTAGCAGATTATTTCAAACCATCAGTCAATTGTATTATATTAGAATCAAATACATTAGATCCAAGGCATCATTTGCCAAAAAAAGTTGTTTAATCTATTTTTATATCTCTTCTTCCTTGAACCCCATGAGTAAAATAAGTTCTCTTAAGAGGTCTAGAAAAAATAAGCAAAGAACTTTCACAGTCCTCAAAAAGTAGCATCACCCAGACTAAGTAATACTTATTATCATACCATAGCTTCCTCTGGAACACATATCAAAGTAATTAGCTTAAGGGACTCAGGTTTCTATAATGCAGGGAATGGGCTGATGGAGGACCTCCGTCTTCTATTTCATTCTAAATAGACTCCAGAGAAATAGTGACAAAGGGAAATTTAATTTGTAACTGAGGAGGCAAGGGATTAGATAGACCTGAGCTCTGAGACTTGCTGAAACTTAAATATTAGTCTTTTATAGCAGAGATTCATTAAACTCCACTATCTCTGTGGACTATCTCTTGCCAAAATCAAACCCCGTTCTGATATTTCCCCATGGGCTACATGCATGATAACAGAAAAGGCTTTGGCTCTGTAGCAGTAAAAACTATAGGCTTGTTTCCTGTTTCGTTTGTATAATAAACTGTCCCAGGGGAGACATGAGGCTGTAAGAAGAGACAGAGAATAATCAAATCGATTTCTTAGAATGGGATGTGGAGACCACTTTCAGAGACTTCACAGGGTGAGAACAAAGCACTGTCTTGTCCTAATGAAAACCAGAGGGTGACAGGTCCGAATGAAGCATGTACAACTAAGGCCAGAGGAAGAAGTGTAAGGAGAATAAATCATTCTTAGAAAGTAAAAAATAAATAAAATAAATTTAAAAATACTACACATTAGGTTCTTTAAAAAATTCTTTCTTCTTAAAGCCTCAAAGGATTTTCCTTCTCTCATTTTATTATCATGGAATTTTTCTGAAGTAAAAATAGATGAGATATTCCTTTATTTATTGATTGAGCAAGAAAAGCCAGAAGTAGTAATTTAAGGTTGCTAAGAAATAAATTGTTATTTGAGCTAATGAGAGTGGTCCATGGCCTAACACTTTTGGATTCATGTTCTCAAGAACATTGAGTTCAATGTCTCATTTCCTATCTCCCCCATTCTCACCTCTCTGCAGATGATTCTCTGGGTTCAGAAGGCAGCTGTTTGAGTTTTCTACTGTCATCTTCTCTCTACATATACCCCAAAACATCTGAAATAAATTTTACTATATGTACTGACCAGTTGGCTTCAGTTAAACAAGTGATTATGCCTGTCATGTTAATGCATGTGGTAGAATTTTCTGGTAAATAATACATGGCATCTGTCAAAAGTCATTTTGTGCCATATCTACCTCATTCATGCCTTCCTTAATCCAATGCTCTCAGTTGCACAAACTATTAAAACGGTCACTTCAATTTTTCAAAGCTGCAGAGTTTCTTGTGCTTTTTGTTATTATTCTTTTTACTCAAGATTCTTCTCTTTTGAATTCAACTCAAGTAAAGAAATTGTGTACTATGACACTTCCTATAAGGTCTCATCACATTGCTTCCATCCTAAGATCTAAGAGATTTGGCTAGGCTTCTCTTTGTTGATCTTCCTTTAGTATTTAGCTTTAAATGCCTCAAATTAAGCAAAAGAAGTGTTATTAAATTCTGTAATTCTCTATGGGCAAAAATAGCATGGGTGAATTATATTATATATTATTCAGATGTGATTACCCACAAATTTTGATATAGCAAGAAATAATCTTCTTCGGTGTAGCTTCTAATACATCTACTGTATTGGAATTTACTTTCTTATTATCTCAGGTAATCTCCATCTAATCAATTATTTGGTTAGGTTTTGTTTTCTTATCTTACACATAACACATCTATAAGAAATAATCTTCATTACTGTCACTCTGTTGAAGAGAAACGGTCTATTTTGTCTGGTTCTCTGGTACCAAAATCTCAGTTTTACTTGTCAGCTGTGTCTGTCAATTGCAGAAAATAATGATTGTGACAGTGGTGACCATTCATTGAACACTTCCAATGCACCACTATTCTTAGGGTTTTACATATATAAACTCATTTAATTTTGATTATAACTCTATGACAGACTATTATCAGCTCCACTGTACATTTAAAGGAATTATGGCACCAAAAACAAAAAGAAAGGAAGGGAGGGAGGTGGGGACGAGGAGGAGAGAGAGAGAGAGAGAGAGAGAGAGCTAGAGAGAGAGAGAGAGAGAGAGAGAGAGAGAGAATTAACTGACACCAAGGCAGAAAGATCCAGGCCCTTTACCTCTTAACTCTATTGTGTTAATCTATTGCTTCTCTGTATCAGATATGGGAGGTAAATAACTTACCTATCTTCAGAATAAGGTAAATAACTATCTTCAGAAATAATACAAAAGAATTCATTGTAAATGTACAACTCACCCTAAAATTAAATTGTATGCAATTTATTCCACAGGTATTCTAAGCATGAATGCATACATAAAAATACAAATAGTCTGTATTGGAAAAAGCTCTGTCTTTGAAGTTACAATGCCCTGTTCTGAAAATTATTTCCCAACCCTAGGCGCAGCCTGTGTCCACCTTATCGATGATTCTCGCTGATCACCTGGCCCTTCCACTCACATCATGGAAAGTCAGCAATGGCCATAGTCTCTGTGCCTTGAACTTGCCCAGTAACTTATTATATGTAACATTTATCCTTTCCCCGTTTTTCTCCAGGATCTTGCCTGGCTGCTTTTCTCATTCTGTCTCTATATTTGCACATCTTCTATCTGCTTCTGATTCTCCTCACTTTGCCAACATCTTCGGTCCCTTTCCTCTGGCCTGTGCACCCATCATCTCCTCTCAATTGTGCATGTTTGTAGATCTCAACAGTCTCTGTAGCTTTGAAGAAGAGACTCCATTAGTCTATTCTTGCAGAACTGCTGAACTCCCGTGCCTGCTTCAGGTTCCCTGTCACAGAATATATGTTTGCACTAGGCTGGGCTAGGTGGCCTGTGTTCTAATAATAGCCTGCACGTGCTTCTATAATTTCTCTGTGAAAATCATGTTTGTCTTCCACCAGACTGCAAAATCTCTGAGTAAAGGAGCTGTGTCTTCTTCAAGTCACCCGTCCTTAGCACGGTGGCTTGTACATTGTTGAGGAGTAATGAAGGGCTCTCTGAACTGAAAGAAAATGTGCCACTTTGTTCTGCAAGGTGGGTGAGGGAGAAGGTGTGTTGAAGGAGAAGATGACGGAGGAATAAGATTCAGGAATAAACTAAACAAACACATTAAAACGCAAGACTGGAAGGTCAAGAGGAATAAGGATGAAGGAAATTCATTACCAGAGATAAAAGAATAGTTAAAAACTGTAATGACATAACTTAAAGTTCAGGACAAACTAAATGTTTTGTGATGCAGCTCAACTAAAGAATCAAAGAAGCCATAAAACTGTACTCGAAGATGTTTTGATGTTGACAATGTGTAATCAATCAGCCATCATTTCCTAAGCACCCAGTATGGTTATACCATTAGGCTAGCCTCAGAAAAATTAGAGATATGTTCAGAAAAAAGTGTTCACTAGGAGATGAAAACCCTCTTAGGAAATAAAATTAATGTATAAGAAAACATTAGAAAAATCATAAAAAGCAGTATCTAATTAACTATCATTCTGTAATGTGGATTAACTGCTTCATTCATTTATTCATTTAATAATATTGGGATAACCTTATGTGTATTCTCTTGTGTCAGATACTCATTTAGAAAAAGAGATTTGGTGAACTTAGTGTGATAGTGCAAAGCATTTCTATGTTGTTAGTGTTAAAAGCTGTCCAGTCTATTAAAGGGGAGCTATAGCACCTACAACTGCTAAGAGCCAGACATAAGACCCAGATGGATTCTGTTGGATCCATGCGACAGAACACATCTCAGTTACCACGAGCATCTGCAGAGTAAGGAATTGTAGAATATTGGGATTTTTTGCTCTTTACATCGTGTTTCTAAATAATTGTATTGATCTTGAGTATTTATAATCTAGCACAAACTGACAATTCAGCCTCAGAGCAGTATCTTAAGTCAGTCAACTGTCTTAGAAACCTCCGAATTCAAACTGCTGTAGACAGGATGTTTGCTATCAGGATAATTTAAGGTCTGAGTCATCAATCTCAATTTGAGACTTACTGAGTTCATTTCTGAACTGAATTTCCCTGATGTTTCATTTGGGAAAACGACATATGAATTGTTGTGCTGAGACGAATATAAGCATATGATCTAATCCAACTCCAGGGCTGTGTGAAGTCACTACTCAGCAGAACACTGCAACGGTGTGGAATGCCAATATGATGAAACACAGGTTGTAGGAAATAAATTTTAAAGACTCTACATTTCTAAATCAGGAGGAGCCATTTTTATTGCTCTGTATGTTCCTCCAGGTGACAATTTGTGGGATTCCAGAAATGAAATGACAAACAACTCCACTTTGGAATTCTATGTATTGAATTGTGATTTACAGAAGGGTCCATCTCTTTTAAGAAAAGAAAGTAAATCTAGCCTTGTAGTTTACTGCCACAAACTTTTTCCCCACAGTAATGTAATTGCTGTTTGGAGGAAATCAAGGATCAAAGGAATTAATTAAACAGGGTCTTCCTGTTTAGCTTCCTACTGGCTTCCTACTGTCCCTTTCACCAAAAGTAGCTAAGCTTGTTTTGAAATCCACCCTCACTCCCTACCCCCAGTCCAGGAATAGATTTGATTTGAATCTTCCCAGTTCTACTCTCTTAACCCCTATCCAAGAGGTTAGATAAAATAAATCTCTAGAGTACTGTGAATAGAACACTGTAAAGCCAATAATGTTTGCAGATTAAGCTTAACTATTAAAATTTGCTCAATAAAATAAGTATAACAATTTTTAAGACCTCATAATTCCTGCTATAACAGTTTGCTTTTTTTTTTATATCTCAACTTAATTCAGCCTGGGAGCTTTGTTACAATCCAAGGTCAACTAACAGAATGTGAAACAAAGAATAAAGTATAGTCAAGGCAAATAAAATAAAACGATTCACCAAAAAAGTTTGCGACTTGTAGACAACTCTAAAATAGCATATAAAGTTTATTTCTATATCACACAGTTCTAAGATCTGTATCAGATAGGAAAATGACAGCAAAAGAAACATTGCAAATTTATGCACAGATAGAACTCAAATTTCCTTTTTCCTGTTATTTTTGTATTTTAACTAAAGTTTAACATATACAATAAATGCACAGATGTAAAGTACATATGTAAATTGTAAGTTTCAGTTTTTACATTTTGACAATTTTAACAGCCATATAACTCTACTCAAATCAAGACATAGAACATTTACATTATCTAAAAAGTTCTATCGTGGTCTTTTCATTTCATACACCCCAGCAATTGTGTGTGTGTGTGTGTGTGTGTGTGTGCACTATACATATGGATATAATAAGTCCTTTGTCAGATATATGTATTGCAATTATTTTCTCCTAGTTTGTGGCTTACCTATGTATTCTGTGTGCTTTTCAAAAAAATGTTTAATTTTGATAATGTTCAAATTTTTGGATTTCAGTTTTTCTTTTCTGTTGCATGATTTTTATGTCCTATTTAAGAAATCTTCACCTACCACAAGGTCATGAAGACTGTTCTTGTGTTCTCCTCCAGACATTATATAGTATCTTTATATTTACTTCTATGAACTAAAACAAGTTAAATTTGCATATCATGTGAGGTAAGGTTGAGGTTTAATTTTTTCTGTATAAATACCATAAAGAACTGTTGCTTGAAAAGACTCTCCTTTGCCCATTGAATAAATGGTGCCTTTGTCAAAATTCAGTTGACAATATATGTGTTGGTATATCTCTGGAGTCTATTTAGTTCCATTATTTGTTTGCCTTTACCCAATTCCACATTATCTTGATTGTCTTCGGCTTATCAGAAGTCTTGAAATCAGTCTTGGAATCATTCCAACTTTGTTGTTCTTTTTTAAGTGTGCTTTGTCTATTCTAGGTCCTTTGTGTTTCCATATAAATTTAAAATGTTTGTGCATTTCTGTGACTAGCCTGCTGTGACCAGGACCACATTGAATCCATGAGTCAATTTGGGTAGAATGGGCATCTTAAAAACAGTGAGTTTTCCAATGCACAGGTGGGCATATCTCTTCATTTACTTCAGTTCTTTACATTGCCCTAGGTAATATTTTTGTGTAGAGTTCTTCCACATCACTTACTAGATTTGTTCCTTGGTATTCCATATATTTGATGCCCATGACAATGTATTTAAATACAATTTTTAATACTTAATTGCTGGTTTATATTTTGTGTATTCTGTATATTATGTGATCTTGCTAAATACTAGGATTGCTATATACTATATACTTGCTATATACTAGGTTTAGTATATTTATGTAAATTCCTTAGGATGTTTTATGTAAACAACCATGCCATAAATAAATAAAGACTATTCTAATTTTTTCTTTTCAATTTTTATGCCATTTTTCCTCCTGCCTTACTGAACTGGCTTGGACTTTCAGCACAATAATAACAGTATCGGTCCATATATGTAATTTTTAATTTTTCTAACTAAAGTCAGAACAATATTGATAACTAAAACTCAAACTTCTTGAATAATTCATAATGCTGCCAGCAATATACAATAGTACCCGTTTCCTTCAATACTCTCTAAAACCAGATGTTACAGTTACTTAAAACTTTTATCTATCTGACTGATGAGAAATAGTATCTATCATGCTTTAGAGTTTCATAAATATAGGATAGAATAGAATTTTAAAAACATTATTTTACTAATATGTCATAAATATAGAAAATTCAATAGATTTTCTCTTTATTACTACTACTCAGAAATGGAAAATGGAAAGCTCAATAGCAATTGCTAGTTCTTTTAATTGCTTGGAAATACATTTAATGAGAAGACAAGGAGCCTTTATGAGGAAAATTATTAAATATAAACCAATATAAAATATGATATTATTAAATAAATGCAATCCCACTGTGAATCGTTTTTGTTTTGTTTGTTGAACTACATTAAATGATACTTGAGAGGAGCTGGACTTCCAGCTATTAAAATTTAATGTGAAGCCATAATCACAGCACTGGGAGAGGTATATAGACTAAAAGAACAAAATACGTAAGCCAGAATTACATGGAATGATCAAAGTTGGCATTTTAGTTCAATGGAATTAAAAAATAATAATAATTAGAGCTGATATAGATGGTTATTTATCTGGAAGAACACAAAGCTAGTTCACCTTCTATTTTATACAAAGTTAATTTGATGCAATTAATAATATAAATATTAAAAACAGTATGAGAATATGTAGGAGGATGTTTATATGACTTTCTATAGGAAACCTCCTTAAGCAAAATGGGAAATTAAGAATCTGTAAAGAAATAAATATATTATCCATCGTATATTTAACTTTAATAAACATTTAATGCTAAAGAACAAATAATATAAATTTCATTCTAATTGCTAATATATTTATGTATAAGACACCATTAAAAATAAAAGACTAGGAAGAAAATTGATAACACATATGATTGAAAATGAGTTATTAGAGCAAACATAAAAAGATTTCATATACAGAGATAATGGGGAAAAGGATTGATAGAGAAATGTGAAAAAGGTTTAAGTAGAAAAGTCACTCAAATAGAAACACAAAGGGTGTGTCTGTTTTTGTGTAATGCACTTATTTAGGGAAAATCAGTATTCCCCATGTAAAAGTGATGACTAAATATTACAAAGAATATAGGCAAATAAGCAAAGTACTTAAAAAGGAAAAGAAGACCCCAAATTTCACTACCCAGAAATAACACATATTAACTCTAGTTGAACAAAATTCCAGACATTAATTTGCATCTCCACAGATAGAAGAATGACTCAATAGATTGATAAAAACAATTTTATAATCTCTAGAAAATGAATTTAAACAGATGGAAATATATGCCTTAAATGACAGAGAATTCAAGATTGCAGTTCTGAAAAAACGCAACTAGATGCAAGAAATCTCAAATAGGCAATTTAATGAACTCAGAAACAAAATCAATGTAAAAATGAATATTTTCCCAAAGAGATTGAAATTTAAAAAAAGAACCACATAGAAATTCTGGAGGTGAAGAACTCAATAAAAGAAACAGAGAATGAAATACCCACTTTAGGAAATGGAGCTGACGAAATGGAGGAAAGAATCAGTGACATTGAAGATAGAAATCTGGAAATGACACAGATGGAAGAAGAGAGAGACTTGAGAGTTAAAAGAAATGAAAGAATTCTACAGGAACTTTTTGATTCCATCAGAAAGAGCAATATAAGAATAATGGATATACTAGAAGGCGAAGAGAGGGAGAAGGGAAGAGAAGGTCTATTCAAACAGTCAACAAGAACTTCCAAAACCTATGGAAAAAACTGGATCTTGAATCCACGAAGCAAACAGAACACCTAATTACCTCATTCCTAACATTACCTCATTCTCCACGGCACATTATATTGAGGCTGTCAAAAATTAATGCAAGGAAAGAATTCTCAAGGCACCAAAGGGAAAAAGGCAGGGACCATAAAGGAAAGCCCATTAGATTATCATCAAATTTTTCAGCAGAAACTCTATAAGCCAGGAGGGAGTGAAATAAAATATTCAAACTATGGAAAGAAAAATTACTACATTCAAAGTTGTCTATCTCTACCAAAATACAAAAAAAAAAAAAAAAGAAAGAAAGAAAGACACTGGTTTTCTCATTTTTTTTCCTCTCTATTCTTTTCCTCTTTTCCTAGACTTATACCCTTTTTCAGAGCTAAAATTTACTACTACGATTTAAGTGCTAAGTATATGACAGGCATTTTAAATACATCATCTGTAATCTTAACAGCAACTTTATATGATAGAAACTACCTCTGTTTTATGAATATACTGAAGCTCAGAGAGTGAAATACCTTGCTATTGTTCAGCTGTCATAACGTCACTTAGTTGGTAAGCAGACTTTTACAGAGGATGGGTCTTTCTGTTCCAGACATAAAACTTTGGTTGCTGGGTTGTGAGAATATCCAGGAGTTGGTACTGTGAAGACTGGTGTAATCTTGAGCTTCAGAAAACATAGATTTTCCAATATGGTAATTAATCTCTGTAAACCAGGGGTGTCCAAACTTTTTTCAACGTTTTTCACCAAGGGCCATATGCGGTAAAATACACAAACAGCTGGGCCACTCACTCGAGGTAAAGTACGTATTGCCTCACCTGGTTTATTTAAGTAAGCTAAATATATTTTTGGAATTTGCTGTGGGCCAATTAAAAATGGATTGTGGGCCGCAGTTGGTCCGCTGGCCCCAATTTGGACACCCCTGCTGTAAGCCATACCTTTCTGTTTTGCTATTCCTGCTCAAGTGCAAACATTTTACTAAGTCAAGACTATTGTCTAACAATGTTTTGTATCTTGATTTAATTATGAGTGTTATAAAACACAGACCCTATGTACAACAGACAACCAATAAGTATGTGCCAAATGATTGATAGAGAAAAAAATGTGTACTTGCCTTCCCAGCACTTCTTTTATATACAACATTATGTGTAGCTGTGAAGACGACAGAATTTGTCTGTTGTCTACGTGTTGAAATGGCTGACATGTCTTTTCTTAAAAAAAAAAAAAAGCATTGGAATTTTACAAAAACAATTACCCTTGAAGGGATGGAAAGCTTTTGTTTCTTGTTGAGGTTTTCTCAAAACAGGTTTTGCCTTTTGGCTTTGGACTTGGCCCTAATGAAAATAATTGTAACCAATTAACATGTGATGATTTTAGGTAACCCACTCTTTTACCTTATAAGAAAACTAGTTATCTAAACAGGGGTGATGCAAATATGTTTAAGAGAAACAAACAAATGGCAGTAGATTTACCTCAATAAGTTGAAGTAAATATTAGTCACACCCAATTGGCTGTATCTCATTAGCAGGAATAATAAAGTTTTATGGTAAAATCAGTGAACAAAGACTTTTTTTAAATAAAATGTACAAAAAGTCACTGACATACCATATTAAGTTGTCACATTAGCCCATAACCATTTATGCTATTCTTCATTATAGGAATGAGTGATACAAAGTCTCTCTCATATACAATGATGTTCCAGACTTAACAATCATTTCCCAGCCTTTCATTGTCTGCAGGGTCCTTTCCATTTTTTTTTTTTTTTTAAATCAGGACCTAACAATGCTCTTTGTGACAAGATATAACTGAAAGTGCTCAAGCTGTAAAGCCCTGTAGATATTAGTTAAAATTCCAGTTCATCTTTACTACGTGTGTGCTATCAGGCAAATTCTGTAATGTAGAATAGAATCTGAACATACTTCCCTGTTTTTAAGATAGGAGGAATAATACCTATTTCATAGAACTGTTTTGAGGATTCCAGAAATTATACATAAAAAGCCTACCAGCTCCCAGCACATAATAGGTCTGAAAAAAAATGTAGTTTTCTTCTTTTACTTTTTTCTTTCCCTCATCAATAAAACATATTTGCTTCTGATTTCTAAATATTGTGATGTGATTATGGCTTGGATTTCATTAAAATTATGCTTACATTCTGAAAAGGGCCCGGTATCATGAAATGTAATAGTGACTTGGCATTTCAGAGAAAGGTTAAAATAAAACACTTGGAGAGATGCAGCAAGACGAACAACTAACTGATACAAATATTTTGTTATTTTTTAAGTCTAAAGAGCAAAGCTCATTTTTAATGCATTCTTTAAAATCACCCCCACATTACACATCAGTTCATTGGTATGTGAAAACATTCCTCTATCCCACCTCTTAGTTTCTGAGATTATGAAAAAATAAAATATAATTTTAAAAAACACAAATAATAAAAAAAGTGGTCAAAGACTCATTTCCTCCCTATTTCATTTAAGAAGTCCTTACTCGTGCCATGCACTGTTTAGGGATGTGGGGCTACATCAGTAACCTCATGGAGCTTATACTCTAGTTGGGGGAGACAAATGTAAGTAACAAGTAAATAGTAGTATATCATACATTAAAATGTGCCATGTTATATAAAAAGAAAACAACGCAAGACAAAGATGATTGGAAGGTGTAGGGGGAAGGGGGACGTGTAATTTAAAATAGAGGGGTCAAGGTAGCTGTCAATGAACAAAGATTTGATGGACATAAGGAAAGAGCCATGGAGATTTTCGGACGCAGGGCTGACTTATCCAGTAAGCACAGCAACCCAGGGTTTAGGGCCCACCATACTTTTGGGCACCTATAAATATATTTCATGTTTTTTCAAGTTAGAAGAAAAAATGAACTCTTCAAGTTGAAGAACATTGAAAAAAATTTAATGGAAATTGGATTATATTCATCTCTATATCAATATAATTGTAAAATATATTTTAGTATATACTAAATATATGTTCATTTTACATATATGTGTTATATATGTGTATTTGTTTTTCATGGAGTAAGAAGCCCACAGGGCAAAGTGCTTAAAGCACAGGAAAGTCGTTATGCAAACCTGCTTGGGAATGAGGCTTCAAATCAACTGTGCCTTTGGCATCAGAATGGAACACATCAATGAGATATAATAGGCTGCATCAACTAGGAAACAGTTTGGGGAAGAACTTGTAGGGCTTTGAGACTTACAAAGCAAAAATTCTTTTTTTATTATAATCCTGACACTGCACCTTAAATCCTCAGACATCTAATTAGACCATAACACATGAGCTGTAGGAGTTAAAAATAGAAACATCTTTTTTCCTATAGCGTGTCCATTTATTATTTCTTGTAAATTTTCCCAATATCTCTGATGGCAGTCACACTGATGAAAAGCCCTCCATGTACTTCATACAGTTAGTACAGGCTGGCTTAAAAAAAAAAAAAGAAAAGAAAAAAAACTCAACCTAATAATAAAAGAGAGAATTAATGGTAATTAATTTTCATTGGAATTAATCATGGAATGACGATGAAGAGTTAAATTTATTCAGAATACCCCAAGGAGCAAGTAAAAGTATATTTCAGTCTCCACGGAGAAAAGGCAGGTAATAAGTAGGACAAGAAATTAAAATAGTTGGATGGCAAAAGTAATCTGATGAAAGATAAGGAACCCACACAAAATATCACCAACTGAATTCAAGAATTAATGGGAGTGTATAAAAGTTAGAGGTCTCTGTTATTTTTATGTAAATTTGAGGGAAATTAAAAAAAAAATTCCATTCAGTTTCAACCATTTTTATTTTTATCTGCATATAAAAGGGTTCCTATATTCTTTAGAGTATCACCTAGTAATTGCATTGAAATTTTGAAGAAAACCTTCCTAAACAGTTTCACATAAATGTACTTAATAAATCTATGGGTGGGGCTAGAGGTATAGAGGTGTTGTGGAAGTGGTGGTAGTGGTGATGGGTAGGTGTGTGTGTGTGTGTGTGTGTGTGTGTGTGTGTGTGTGTGTGTTTGAGAGAGAGAGAGAGGAGGGAGAGGGGAGAGGGGAGAGATAGAGAGAAGAGATTGGCTGAGAGATTCAGGGGATAGGAGAGAAGGGGGCAATGTGTGAGTCCTGAAATTACAACCATAAAAAACAAAAATGAACATTTTTTTTTCATATTTCTGATATGGATTTTTTTTAAACAGCTCTTGTATCCCCTTATTACTCTGTCATCCACTAATCTCTCCCTAGATTCCCAGAGTCTATTCTACCATAGGTTTACAGGTATGTAGGTATCATAGTGATATAATAGCAAGGTTATAATTTTTATCACTTAAATATATCAGAGAGGAAAAAGTAGAAATGGGATAAGTGAGGGCATAAAGAAAATGCAGGAGTAGTGAGAAATATTCTATTCAACTGTTTTGAGGCTTCTCGAAATTATGTAAATATATGAATATAATTGCATATATAACTAAAGATGAATTAAGTTAGTGATTACTTGACATGTTTTTCTTCTTTCACCCTCATTCCAATATCTGACAAACTTTCAATTAAAAGAATAAGCCATATGTATAGATTTAGTGGTAGCTGACCATAGCTAAATGGAACACAAAGACTCTTCAGAAATTATTTCCGGTATGCCCTCCTCTATTCTCTCATGTACATGGTCCAAACCTCTCTTTGACTTTTATCATAACAGTTATGACTATGAGTATTATCATTTTCCCTTTTAACTATATATATTAAAAGCCCCCCTTTTATTTACCTTTGTAAGCCGCTTGCTTCTAATATACACCTGAAAAAGTAAAGGTCCATACTAAATATTTGGTTAATTAAATTAAATTTCTAGAAAGTAATTTATAGCCTTAATATGCTATCTTTCAGAGCACAAGAAATGTATTCCATGGTTACAAGGTGCAGCATGCATAATTATATTAAGTGATGACTTAGAGATACCACGTATTTAATACATTTCTCAATTTATGATTTACCAATTTTTGGAAAATGCTGTATTATTAATAGACTTGTCACACTCAGAAGACCAGGATAGAAATTTGCGTAAAGAAACTTGAAGGAGACAAGAGAAATACAAGACTAAAATCATGGATATTATTGGCATATGGATTTGCATCTCTTCACTGAACTCAAAGGACACTCGATTCTCCTAGAGAGTTATTTGTAACTCTGAATGGTCAGATAATTGCCTGTTAAATAGTGAATGAAAACTGTCAGGGGGTGACTGAAAATGCAAGTCGTTTACATTCCTCAGGAGAATTCACAAAGTAGTATTACAGCTCAAAGTAGTTTAAAGGAAAGTGGGTTGAAGGGTCATTGAAGAGAGATGCAACTGATAAAGGTTGATTGGAATTTCTTGTCATATTAGCCAGTTAATGATGTATTTAAATTATCCTGTAGGCTCTTTCATTATACCTTAATGTTCAGAATTTAACTCTTTTTTAGTTTGAATGTCCTGGGTGGATTTTTCAAATTCAGGAATGAATATTACAAATATAGGAGGGAGAGTACTGCTTAGTCCTACAGACAAGATGAAAAGAAAAGCAGCAAGGTAAGCCCTTTCTTACAGAAAACTGCTAAAGTAGTTACATCATTGGAAAATAGCATAGGATTTACGTTGCGGAGGATAAGAGGGGCTTTATCATTTCATGTTGTATTTTGAAGAGATTTTAGAAGAAATCTGCACTCCTTTGTAACACAAATTTTTAAATTGTTTGTTGTTACTTAATAATTTTAGGCTTAGAGTGGTAGCCCATGAAACTTATTAGATACATTCTCCAAAAAATTAACCCAGAGATTGCCCTACAAAATATGAAATAATATTCAGATAAGTATTTTTGTTCAACATTCCACAGATCTTCCAACATATATATTTCCCATTCCCTATTAACATAAAGTTATTTAATATTCAAGAACATGTTAACAATTCATTTAAAATCATATTTTAGAGCAACTTGTAAATAAACTCTGCTTCTGTCCTCATCAGTCCTGAACTATTTCTTTGTTATACCATCTCACTGTAACCGCAGGAAGTGCTCAAACTGGTCCCACCCTGTTTCTAACAAGTCTCGGAACCAAAGTTGACGAGAATCACTTGTGCACCCTTAACTGCGTCCCCCACGGAACTAAAGGACCTGAACCCTGGAACCCTTTCAGAAGCAACGAGTCCGGTTGTTGAGAAAGGTCTGGTGCTGACACCCCTTAAATCTCACCCCAAATCCTGGCTAGGAAGACCCATTTGAGCCTAACCTCCTGTCTCCTTGCTCAGTTGACCTCGCGATGAAAGTTTTTTTTCTCCAAAGCCACAGTATTGGCTTCTATGCGTGTCGGGCAGCGAGCCCTTGTTGGTAACGCTCCTTATAATTTAAAAGCCGCGTCCTGGTAGACTGCGCCCTACGTTAGGACCAGTTACTCAGCTCGAAATGAGCCACAATAGGTAATACCTCTAATTATCTTGGTGACTGCCAACTCTTGCAAGATGCTGACTAGTGCTTTCTCACAGCTTTTATCTTCTTTCACTTAGAAATGTTCTTTCGTTGCTTTGGGTAAATTACAGAAGATAGAAAGAAGGCCTCTGTGCATTTTGAAGTAGCGCATTTGGTCCCTGGACCAGCAGCAGCATCACCTGAGAATTTGTTAGAAATGTCAGTCCTCAGGCCACCCCAGGACCTGCTGCATCAGAAACCTTGGGAGTGGGCCACAGCAATCTGCTGTTAACAAGCTTTTCAGGTGATGTGATGCACACTCTAGTCTGAGACCCGCTGAATTATATACATACCATGATTAGGTTCTCTCCATAAAGAAGTTCGCACTTCTCCACTCAGCTTTCTGTTTTTCTTCCTTTTATCAATTATTTCAAAATCCGGAGCTAGGCATGAAATGACTCCCTCAAATTGACAAGACAGTTTTTTCAACTTCAGCCCCTAAATGCCGCTATTCTAGAAACTTGAGAACCTTGAATAGCCTATATTCTTAATGGGGAACAGAACATTTTGCAAAGTACAGTCATACTTCATCTTACTGCACGTCACTTTATTATACTTCACAGACATTGTTTTTTTTTTTTTTTTTTACAAATGGAAGGCAAGACCCTCCACCAGCAAAAAGATTATGGCTCACTTTATTGCAATATTCACTTTATTGTGGTGGTCTGGACTGGAGCCCGCAATGTCTCCAAGGTATATGCCGGTATAGAAATAAAAGATTTCAAAAGACATTTAAGCAGATTTCATTATAATATGCGTAATTAATAATACATACCTCACTTTCTATATTGGGCAGAAAATTAAACTTGAAAGTCATCAAAAAATTAAAGGACAAGATACTAAAAGAAAAAACACCCCATCTTTCTTGGAAAGGTGGTAGGAACCAAAAATTCTAGATTTTAAAAAGTTAAAATGGTTTGATTGATCTCTCTAAATCTAGAGATAGTAAATAAAATCAATTTAAATCTAAATTGCAAAAGCGTGCTCAGATTTTTTTTATAAATATTCTTTTAGAAATAAGTTTTTGCTATTACTGCTTACAGAGTCAGTTTGTAATTGGTACAATTTTTAAAGGAGTGGCTGTGGGGAATCACTATATTTAATTTTCAAGTAACACACAGCCAGCAAACACTCCTGGAAATATCACTTGGGAGGAAGGGATGTTTCTTCTTTAAGAACACAGTGGAAAGTTAGCACCTGCTGAGTGGAAAAAATTAATCACTGAACTTTTTCTGTTTTTTCTCCCTGAGCAGAAAGATTCTAAGCAGCTTTCAGCTTTTTCTTCCATGGGCTTACTGCTTGGAAAGAAAAATAGAGAGTCCAAAGAAACTGCAAACAGTTGGGAATGATTTCAACAGTGGATTCTGAAAGGGCAGCCAGGGGTAAGATTCCTTACCTGAATCTTTGGGCTTTAGTGTAGATAAGAATCCAACATTGGACACTCGCAAAATTCTGATTCCAGATCCCACCTCCCATTATAGTTCCCAGTGATCCCAATACAGCAGACTTGGGACATGGCCCAGTAATTTGCGGTTTTAATATGCTGAGATGATTCTGATAAAATGGTAAAAATCCACATTTTGAGAAAAATGTCCATTATCTGATGTTTCCATAGCTCACAGGACTAAAGAAGCTGTGAGTAGAATTAGTAGACGGTGGATTCAAAATGCGTAAGCCAGGATTTTCAAAAAAATATTTTCCTTGGAACATTTGTTCTGGAATGTTATGGGGTTGGTGTTCTAAAAACAAAGGGTTCTGTGGTGAAATAAATTAAGGAAATACTGCATTCTGAATCTTCCCTTTGGAAATTTGATTCACTAAGTCCCTTAGCACAATGAAGACCCCTGAAAAGTTCCTCAGTTTAAAAATAAGGTTTGGATTTTATTTAATCGTTAACTTATTTGCAAGGGGATTTTCTTTTTCTTTATAAATTTAGCAACACTTCCCCGGAAGTGTTTTTCAATAACATATGTTTGGAACAGGCTGGGTCAAACTGTAAAATTCTGTTCTGTTCTCGTGCAAACAGAAAGAAATATCTTATGGGGTTGACAAATGTCAAAGATAAAGTCAGACACTAGTTAAAGTGGTATGGACAGGTTTTAATCAGCAATACATTTTTTCAATAGGGACAAAGGTCCAGCATGAACTGAACTCAACTTCAATTTGTACAGAGGTGAGGAGGCATTTTAATGGGAGGGTGGGGGAATAAGGACGGGGTGAGCCGTGGCTGAGTAGAGTCATGGAAATGAAAAATTGTAAAAGCAGGAAGGAGGTTGGTCCCTGTGAAAACCATCTAGGGTTTGCTAACTAGTACTTTTTGACGTTAGGTTTCCACCCTCTCACAGAGACAGGAGATAAGAGCTATCTTCAGGTGTTGACTGGAACAACCAGTAATTCAGCAGCCTTGAGTTTTCTCAGGTGAGCATTTTGAGGGACGATAGGGTCATTCTAAGAATGCAGCCAGGAGTTGTTAGAAACTATGATAGTATTTGTTCAGTCTTTATAGGCCGAGTTGAGTCCTAGTGGAGAAGTGGGCTAAGATGTGCCTCACTAGAGTTTGATCAAGGAAGGAATCTGTCAGAAGTAAGTGGGGGGAAAATCAAACAATCTGAAGCTCAAAATCAAATCAGGAAGTTTCTCTAATCTCCCCATCAAAAAGGAATAAATTCTCCCCAGGCTATCTTCTTGGAGTACCACAAAATGCAAAACAGAAGGCACTCTGAGAGGGAGCAAATCTGCAGAGTCAAGAAAACGATAACAGAAGCTATTTATAGATTAGAACAGTAACAGTAATAACTAGTACTTTGAACAAACACAACTCATAGAATATAATCAGAGAGTTAACCCTTATTGTTGACTCTCATGTTCCCATGACAATTGATGCAGTTGTGTAAGATTTATCCCCTGCAACTGAAAAACTCTGGAAAGCCTCGGGCATTTCCTGATCACTCCTTAATAGTAAAAGTATTTGGATGTATCTCAATTCAGTAATCTAAAAGGCCCAGCCCAATATATTAGTGATTATAATTATATAATATACATTTATATTACTATATATTGTATAATGTCATATTATATGTTACAAAACATAAAATTATAATAATTAACACTTTAGTCTTCATTCAAGGTAAGACTTTGCCATAAGCCTGCTCTTCCTCCCACCCCCCATTATGCCCCCTTGTCAATGGGAAATATCCTGTGAAAGCTTCCTTCTTTCCCATTTATTTTACCCCTCAGCTGCTTTTGCAGACCCTTCCAGGGATGAAGTACAGGGAGCAAGGGAGAGGAAGAGAAACATACTTTCTTGCTTGAACATAACATACACATTTATCGATCCACGTGGATGAACATAACATTCACATTTATTGATCCAGGTGGATGTTTAAAAATGCCTCTTTGTCTTGTGGGTGCTTTTCTTGATTTCTTGGAGGTACCGGTGTGACCCCTTTATGACTGGGGCTTGCAGGCACTTGGCAATGCATTTTCTCTCTCTGGCTTGCTCTTCCTTAGCCCAGGTTTTCAGGCAATCTGCCCCTCTAAGACTTGCTCTGTTGGAGTCCCAGTGACCTCCCAAGTGATCCTCTTGGATAGAAATCAAAACAGCTCTGGTTTCAGTTTCTCTCTTATTTGGCCCACGTCAGGTTCACAGAAACACTCACCCATTCTTTACCTTGATAAGTTCTGAGAGTGGAGACAGATTTCAAAACTACTTTGCTGCCAAAGCAGCTGGCTGTTTTCTCTTGCCCTCTAGATTTCCTGAGCAGATGTCAACCATGTGTCTACCATTCTCCTACAAGTTCTTTATTTGGTCCTGCAGAAGCTCCTCTTTTAGACCTGAAATAAAGTAGGCAGCACTCCCACTTCCCCTGGGTGGGTGGATAGGTGGCTGAACACAGGCTGTGCTCTCTCCCAAGTATAATTACCGGATAAAATACAGGATGCCCAGTTACATTTGAATTTCAGGCAAATAACAAATACTTTTCAGTATAGCTATGTCCCATGCAAGTATCTGGGACATATTTACACCAAAAGCTTATTGGTTGTTTATCTGAAATTCAAATGTAACTGGACATCCTGTATTTTCATTTGATAATTCTGACTACTCTACACCCAATAAACCTCTTCTCAAATATTTTCCTTCCATATCATTTTCCAATTGTTTTATGCTCTAAAAGTAGGTGATGGGTTCTAAGAGATGTGAAACTCATTCTTTGGATTTCTCAGCTCACTTTGGCTGAGCACCATACTGTACAATTTCCAACCTATTGTGTCTTGGTGCATTAGTTGAAACATAATTTAACAACGTGTCACAGTTATTAGCTGCAGGCATTTTTCAGAGCATTGGAGGCGGCACATCTTTATAGAAATACTCTGGATGTTTTTAAGTGAACTTTGAGCATTCATACACAGAGATTGTTTGAGATAGTCATAAGGGCTTTGACAGAAAGACTCAGTGTCCAAGTAACAACAGTCTAGGATTGGACAGCATGGCACACAAAGAAGTAAATGAGCAGAAGTCAAAATGAAGATAAGGATTTCTGAGCACATAGGAGCAGAGTTAGCTCTGTTAGCGAAAAGTTTCTACCATTTCTTTAAGGACAAGAAAATTAAAATTAGTATAAGAACATTGGACATTTACAATTTTTGTACAGTGTATTAAGGTAATTTTTTTTTTATTTCCATTGTCAGTCATTTCTAATAAATCCTTTTTGTTGCTTTCATAAACAACCAAGTTAAACATTTCCTTCAGGTATTATTACAGGTCTACACTGGACCTGAACAGAACAGTCTACACCTTACAGACTATATTATTATTTGGGCTCATTTCAGTTGGTGAGTTTTTGAAATTGTTTAAGGACCTCCAATACCAAATTGAAGTAATACGCTTAGTACAAACTCTCAGAAAAGTTGTGACGCTAAGAAACAATTTTAGCTGTGTTAGAAAACAAGATTTGGGGCGGGAGAGTTATGAAAAGATGATAAACTATACATAAAGGTCATTTAATATATTTGCCAGTTCTTTGGGGATGGTTTTCTAAAAGCATGACTGCTAAGTCAAAGGGTAAATGCATGTGAAATTTTACTCGATATTGCCAAATTGTACTCCACAGCTGTACAAATATATGAATGACTGTTTCCTTCGTCGCACAACACAGCATATGATAAAACTTTTGGATTTTTATCAATCTGACAATTTATTCAAGTCTACTTTTTTATGTTTATACTTAAATTATTTATTTTATCTTTTTCTTTTAAAATATCTTTTAATATTTTTTAATGAAATCTTTCTTTATATTGGCTAACTTTTGTTTACATATTTGAAGTTTCCAATTTTTGAATGTTAATTTTATGTATTGCCATTTTAATAAATTCACTTATTATTTGCAATGGTTTTCCTTTGACTTTTAGGACTTTTCCAAGTATTCAATTGTAATAGATTTTTTGATACTTCTATTACAATTCTAATTTCTAAATATTTTATTTTATCTAATTATATTAGTTAAAGTCTTCAATCCTCTACTACATAGTAATGTAGATGATGTGTAAATTTGAGTTGTCTATTTCATGAGACTGTCTTTAATATTTCCTTATTAGAAAGAATTTGGCTTTGAAATGATGTACATATTAAGAAACGCTCCTTCAATTTTTATTTTCCTATGTTTTTGTCAAAGACAGGTATTGCATTTTGTCAAATGTCAACTGTCAAAATTATATGCTAAATTGCTAATATTGAACTACACTTTCATGCCTAAAAATATCTGCTTGGTTGTAGTATATTCTTTTTTTGTTAATATAATTTTTATTGAAAAGTGCATAAATCATAAGGCACAGTTCAAGGAATTTTCATAAAGTAAATATATTTCTGTAACAGTATACGGATCAAGGAAAAAAAACAGAAAACTCTAGAAACCCACTCATGCCACCTTCTAGTCACTATTAATCCACAACAGAATAACCACTATTATTCCTTCCAACACAATAGATTGGTTTATTATGCATTCACTCCCTCACAACTCAACCCATCAATGCAACAGCCATGATGCTTTCCTTTAAGCTGCACTTTCAAAAACAGCAGCCACTAGCGACATGTAGCTATTTAAATCTAAATTAAGTAAAATTTAAAAACAAATAAATTCAAAAGAATAAAACTAATTAAAACAAAAGCAGAAATAATTAAGAAATAAAGTAAAAACTATATAACATTGTCAATTAAAGAACTGAAAAATTGTTTATGAAAAGTAATGAATTAGATAAATCTTTGGCAAACCAATTCAAAGCAAAAAAAGAAAATAGAGAAAAACAACACAAATGCCTCACAATACAAATGAAAATGGAGAAATAACCATAAATGCAGAGGAAAATAAAAGAATTGGAAATTACCACTTTGCTCTTTTTCTCTTTCATTCTTTCTTTCTTTTTTTCTTTTGCAAATAAATTTGAATATGTGGATGACATATTCAAGAAAGTGACAAGAGGCACTCTGTAGTAGAATTTAAATTATCAAAAATGATCTTATATGGAAACAGAAAATGTAAAGCCTTCACCATTTTGTTTAAGCTTGATTAAATTATTGATTGAAACCATAGGACAGAAGCCACAATTTTATTCAATAGAAAACCTTGAAGAGGAAAGACAATTGTTAACCCAGTTGCTTCTCAGAATATAAAGTTTAGGGTATTTTTTACTTTTTATTATTAATATAATAAACCAGCTATAATAAAGACACATATAATCAAGAGCAGTAACAAAGAAAAAGTGTGTGTATAAAAAAGAAGAGAGAACATTCTATTTAAGTTATATTTCTATATATTCTGTATTTTGGCATCATAAGATTGAGTACATGTTTAGGTCAGCTTAATATAAGAGCAAGACCTTGATTCTACTTTTTAACTGTAAATAATTTATTGCCATAACTTTTGTATGTGGTCCTTCACATAGGGACTATAGTTACAGTAAGCCTTGATTTTCCTTCTTGTTGTAATAAATTATATTATTTTTAATGTGATGATTATAGGAAATTTAATTTTATCACTTGTAGTGGGTTAAATGGTGACCCCCTAAAGATATGTCCACATCCCAGAATCTGTATATGTGAACTTAGTTGAAAAACGGTCTTTACTTATGTAAGATATTTAAAATATTTTGTCTTGGATTCCTTCGTGGTAATCTGTTTGAGAAAATTATTAGTTGTTTTAGCAGATTCATTTTACACCCAAATGAAAAGTTGTATCTTTGACAAGTAAAATAAATTTCAAAACATAAATAGGACAGTAACCATAGAAGAAATTTGTCAATTTTCCTGTCCCTTATTCACTCCCTGTGTCTCTTCCATGATTTTGGTTCAGAAAAATTCACATTTAAAAGTTTTAGATCTTCAAGAAATATTAATTCCACAATTGAATTATGTGATATTAAAATTTGATAGAGATAGAAGAAACATTTTAAATTATTACTATAAAACTAATCTAACAATAAAGTAATAATAGTAGAAAGGATAATTATATACCAATATATACTTTTACAAATGCTGATAAAGATTTTAGAGAATATAAAAGTGAATAGATATAATAGGATAGATCTTGCCCAAATTACGTTTTAATAATAGAATGTTTCAATACAAGCAAATATAGGAAATCATCATTACTTGATTAAAGTGAGTGGCTCAACTGAAGCCAAAACTGTGTTTATCAAATTTTAACATCTTTAATTTTTAAACTTGCAAAATAGAAATAAAGGGTAATAGCATCATCATGTCTTATAATAAGATATCGGAGTAATTTCCACTAAAGTTACCACTTCACAATATGCTGGGAATTCTAGCCAATGTGATTAGATAGTACAAAAAAAAAGTGTAAATACTTGAAAGAATGAGTAAAAAATAAAAATATTTTAACATTATGCAGTTCATTACATATAACATCAAGGTAATCATTAATTTACAAAAATGTCAATAGTTTTCCTATACATAAAATATATATAATAAAGAAAAGAGTTAATTATTAATAGCAAGAAAATAGCTGAAATGCATTGACAAAAGATTGGTATTCACTCTACAGAAATTATATATTAAAGAAATACTTAAAAATTACAATCAAGAATAGCAGTATGTTTTAATAAATGGAAAAAATTTTCCATTTATGGCAATGTGTTGGCTCAGATAACTTGAATGGTTTTCTTGTTTAAAATATTTATTCTAAAAATTTGCTTTTAACTGAATAACTAGACTGGTTTTTAAAAAATGATCAGAAGAAGGACTTCAAAGTAGACTGAAAATAGAACTCTGGAGATACACAAGTATTGGACACAGCTTTTGTTCTGAGAGAAACTTCTGAATACTAATTATCCTGAGCTTCTGTTTTGATTGTTAAACAAGATACTGAGAAGGCATTTGATACTTAGGACTTATGCAAGATAGGGAATGTATTGGGCCTTATAAGCTAAACATCTAAATGTATCACTTGGGAATAAGAAATCAACTTACTTCACAGGAAGAGATGGCAAGAAAACTTGCCTGGCTTGACGTTGGTGCTAATGAAAGGGGAAAAACATTTTTCCTGAAATGTTTTTTTTTGCTCACATTATTTTATGGCTTGAATTCACACTACCTGTTTCATTTGAGAAGCATCAAGTGGAAAATTAAAAGTTGCTGAAATCAGTAGGGCCACAAGCTAATTGGCAGAAGTAAATGAAAATCTTCTTTGAAAGAAAAAGGAAAAGCTTCCAATAATTCTCTAAGATAAAATTCTAAACAAAAATATATATTTACAGTCTATGATCACAAAACAATGAGTCATCAGGAAGATGTAAATTAAAATCACAATAATATAATACTGGACACCCAATAAAATAGCTGAAATTTAAGAGATTAACAATACCAAATAGTGCTGAAAATATGGAGTAACTGGAACTCTCATACATTGCGGTATACAATAGTACGATTGTTTTGGTGGAATGCTCAACAATTTATTATAAACCTCATATGTACTTACCATGTAGCTGAATAATTGTACTCTAAGAAAGTTACCTAAGTTTGACATAAATATATGTACGCACACACACACACACACAAATGTTTATGAATGTTCATAGCAACTTTATTTATATTAGCCATAGCATGCAAAGAACCCAAATGTTGATCAACTGGTGAGTGGATAAACAAATTGTTGGACATTCATACTATGCAATATTGCTCAACAATAAAAAGAAACAAGCTATTGATATAAGCAAAAACGTGCTAAATAAATATTGAAGTACTTAGGCGATTATTGCTAGGCAGCAGATATATTAGAGAGGCTAAAGACAGAAAGCAAATTGTGGGTTCACTTGAAAAGGTAATCAAAGCTTATTTTTACCTCAAAAATAATACAAATAAGCAATTTGCAAACAATGTACTCACCATCTCAGTTCTTCATTTCTGATTTCAAAGAATGACTACAAATATATGCAAATATACATAGAAAGATGGATGGAAAGATAATAGAAGATAGATACATACATACATACATACATACATGCAGACATACATACATACATACATTCATATATGCTTAAGATAGACAAAAGTCTGGAAATATAAGTACCAAACTCTTAACAGAGAGTGTCTACTCTGGTTATGGGATTGTTAGCATAGATGAAGGAGAGAAATGGAAAGAAATTTCACTAATATACTAAGAAGAAGAAAGTCTTCTGGCCGTGGAGCTTTGTGTGGAAGAAAACACTGAGAGTATGTAGACAAGGTAGATCATAGATCAGTTTTATCTCTGATCAGACATGTTTTCTTACCGCCCATGTCTGAGTATCCACCTGTAGAGCAAGAAATGTTAGACACCTGGTTTCCTTTGGTGTGAAATCTGAATTGAGAGCCTGGCAGACTGGCAATGGGATTGATATTCACAAAAGTCAAGAAACAGACAGCCTGGACCAGGAGCAATATGATTGACATTGCAGAAACTTAGAAGGGCTTGCATCCAGCCAGAGCCAAAGAGTGCTCAGTCATCAGAAGAACTAAGGACAACAGAACTGAGAACATCAGAAGAGAATGCCATCGGAATATCCTGAGATGGGACTCAGCCAATTAATCATACTCAGAGAATGCTAAGTATTAAATCTTCAAACGGGTCTAGAGTATAAAAACCATCACTCATCAGGACCAAGTGGGTTTACCTCAGGAATGCAAGGTTAATTTAACATTTTTTTTAAACGTCATATTTCCACATTAACAGTAAAACGGGGAAAATGATAGATGCAGAAAATTAATTTGATCAAATTTAACACTCAAAGATTATAAAAACTCTAAGAGAACGTCCTCCATCTGATGATAAAGGATATCCACGAAAAATCTACCACTAACATCAAACACCAGGGTGAAAGACAGACTTTTCCCCTAATACAAATAAGGCAAGATGTCTATCCTTGCCACTTCTATTCAACATTGTACTGGAGGCTTTAGCTAGGACAACAGGGAAAGGGAAAAAAATAAAAGGTGTCTAGATTGGGAAGGAAGAGGTAAAACTATCTTTATTTGCATATAACATTATCATATAAATTCTAATAAATCTACAAAGAAAAACTACTAGAAATAATAAATGAATTATGTAAGGCCACAGGTACAAGGTCCACTTAGAAAAATTAAATGCATTTCCAGATACTACAAAGAACAATTGAAAGTAGAAATCCCAACTGTGGGATCTTGATAAAATATTTAACTTTTCTGAGTGCGACTTCCTGAACCTGTAAAATGAAGGAGTTAGAGAAGATGGAATGATTTTTAAGGCTCCTTTTTGCTTAATTGTTACTGTTTCACTAGTCTGTAACTCCATGAGATCAGAGATAATGTTTTGTTCACCATTTCATTACACAGTGCCCGGAACTGTAAGTGTCAATGTATTGTCTGTTTAATAATAAGAGAATGACATGCTCTAATAGGCTACCAAGGAACAGTAATGAAACTCCACTTGTGCAGATTTTTATGAAGTTAATAGCTTCCATCTGGAAAGCCTCCTAATTCTAAAGTCAGAGACTAAACTCTATGGTCCTTTAAGTTTTCTTTTGGCTCTAGGAGTATGTGGTTCTTCCTATCTTACAATAGCCATCATGATAATGAACATCCAAACAGAAAACGTATTTACGCTAACTTGAACCTGGCACTGTGCTTGGCACTGTGAGGGAAGAATATTAGACCATTCCCTCCCAGAGACAGAGTCGGGCAGAAATCAGAATGAACAGTAATTATGTTCTATTTCTAATGGCACAGGAGGCAGAAGCTCAACTGTTTGTAAAATTACACTCTAACTTCTTTATTTCTTGAAATCATGGGGAATAAAGACCTTTGGCGGTAATAACTTCAAATCACAGAATACTTAACCTACTTTAACATGTAATTGCTTTTGAACGTATCTGAGATTTGCATGCTTAATTATTCTGTTGACAACCAGGCTGTAAAAAAGCTTGAGCACGTAAGCCTACAAAATGATCATTGTTGGAATGTGTAGTTTACCAAAGTTAGTTATGCTTCATATCACCCCTGGGAGGCAGTTCAAAATTAAACTTTACCAGAGCAGGGGGAGGGAAGGGGACACACACACACACACACACACGCACACGCACACACACACACACACACACACACTCACACACACACGCGTAAACTAAAACCACAAATCTAAATGGTAGACAACATGAGAGTATTTCTATTGGGCCAACATACACCGACCTCTGAGCCAGACAGCTCTAAAGAATCAGGTATCGGACGACCTCGGAAGGAATCCATAAATATGGGGGTACTAGAACACACACACAGCAATTTAGCCAAACTCATTTCAGATAGATAACAGGAAGGCGTGGTGGTGGTAACAAACAGATTAAATTTCAGGCAAACTCTAATGGCCCCTAAATTTCCAAATGTATCCACAAAGTCAAACACAGTAACGAGGGCAAAAAATATCAAAAAGTGGAAATGTTAAACAAGATGAAGGGAGAGTATGATCACAAAGCAACATGATTGTTTTCCTCCTATTGTTCATTTAAAGTCCTTTCTGTGTGTATATATATATCTATATGTATATGGATGTATCTATATATATACACGGAAAAAACTAAGTTGCTTTATGATCATACCCTTCATCTTATTTAACATATATATGTATATATATACAGAGTGTGCCACAAAATGTATACACATTTTAAGAGATGTTATCTCTTAAAGTGTTATCTAAGATGTTACCTTAAAATGTGTATACATTTTTTTGGCACCTCTGAGATAGACAGATAAATCTTTATATATACATATATAATCTTTATACATACATTATATATATATATATATATATATTTTTTTTTTTTTTTTTTTTTTTTTTTTTTAAAAGAGGGAGAGGAGGAGGAGGAGGAGGGAGGAAAGAGAGGGAGGGAGGGAGATTTATCGAAGGAACTGACTCACATGATTGTCGGGGCTGGCTGGCAAGTCCAAAATTCACAGGGCAAACCAGCAGGCTTGGGATTCAGGTAAGTCTTGAGTCTGACATCTCAGGGCAGGCCAGGCAGGCTCATAATTCAGGCAGGGTTTCTATGTTGCAGTCTTGGGGGCAAATTTCTTCTTTACAAAGTCTACCTTTGCTCTCAAGAACTTTAACAGTTTGGATGAGACCCACTCACATTGTGGAGGGGAATCTGCTTTACTCAACGTTTACTGACTTAAATGCAATCATATCTGGGCGGCTGGGTGGCTCAGTTGATTAGAGCGCAGTCCTCATAACACCCAGGTTGCTGGTTTTGTTCCCACATGGGCCAGTGAGCTGTGCCCTCCATAATGAGATTGAAAGAAACAACAACTTGACTTGGAGCTGACGGGTCTTGGAAAAACACACTGTTCCCCAATATTCCCCAATAAAAATTTAAAAAAAAAATGTTAACCATTTCTAAAAAAAGTACCTCATAAGTGACATCTAGACTAGTGTTAACCAAACTGGCTACCATAGTGTAGCCAAACAGACACATAAAATTAATATTTTTTTTACTACTGATTCATTTTCTTCAGTGGTCTGAACTACTTGTGTTTTCTAATTATTCTTTAGTATGGCTTATGTTTTCTAAGTGAATTTGTTTAAATTACCTACTGTCATAAAGCTTCTTAAAATAATTTAATATTAAAAATTTTTAACATATGCATCATTTGAGGTGATGTTCTTGTTTCTTCCCGGACATCAACGAAGATTCTTCCTCTCCATCCTTGTCTCCTACCCTCTACCCCAATCATTGTCACCAGGCATTTGCCATTTTTGTTTTTAACATTTGATGATCTGTGTATTTAACTAAAACATTATTTTCTTCTGCTTGAATTATATCCCTTAGATTTATTCTAGTATTAATTTGTCTAAAAATCTCTGTAGTTAATTTTCATTCATGAAAGATACTTTCTCTAAGTTTAGAATTGAATTTTAGGTTGGCCATGATTTTCTTCCTGTACTCAAAGATATTAGCCTGTAGTTGCTTTTGTTGTTGTTTGGTTTGCATTCTTTTGAGAAGTCAACTGTCTGTCCTTCACTCTATGAAAATAGTATCTCCTCTCCCCGTCCCATTCCTGGTTGCTTTTACAATTTACTCCTGATATTTGGATTTCTGCAGCTCCACCACATTGTATCAGTGTAATTTTGAAAAATGTATTCTGCTTGGCAATTCTTGGTCTTCTTTAATCTGTGGATTAGTATCATTTGGTATTTATGGAAATATTTTAGCCATTAGGCCTTCAGATATTGTCTCTTCCCAAATCTCTCACTCCTTCATTCATGTTCTTATTAAATTATATTCGACCTTCTCATCCTATCTATACATTGTCTTAGACGCTCTTCGGTATTTTTTATTTTATCTCTCTGTGTTGCACTCTGTATAATTCTTATGCCTTATTTTCCCTAATTCATTCTTCAGCTATGTCTTATCTGCCTATAAACCATGCATTATATTTAATTCTGGATATTTTAAATTTAACTTATAAATATTCTATTTACCTCTTTTTCAAATCACTTTTCGTAGTTTACTGGTTTCAAAGATATCTTCAATTTCATCTTTTATTTATTTCAATATCATAAGCATAGTTGCTTTTTAGAGTTAGTCTGACAATTACAATACTAAAACTTTTCTGGGACTGATTGTGATTTTGCTTTCTTTCTGAGAATCTTATTCCGGCACATATATTTTTCTGTATGCCCAATTATCTTTGACCAAGTGCTGGATATGTTATTTGGGGAAAAATTATAGTCATAATTTATGATCTTGGATAAATACATCTTGCTGTAGAGAGGCATTACATTTGTCTCTACCAGGCTCTTGGGGACAATGCAGAAATCAGAGACCTATTGGGAATAAGTTCAAGGCTATGAAGAAGACTGGACTTCATGTTGCAGTTCTACGAGAAGCCTGGTTTACTTCAGTTTGACTTTCACTTTGAGCACGTAGCTCTTTGGAATCACAGCTAATGTTTCCTGTAAGACTCCCCATCTAGTGCCTGGTCTGGGCTTTGTGTTTCCTCCCACTTGTCCCGAAAACTAAATTCAGAAGAAATGTAAATGCAGGTCAAAAGCAGTTTTTGTATTCCTTTCTGTCTCTTCTATGAATATAAATATATTTTATTCAGGGCTTTAAATTAGTCTTCTAGGGAAGAATTATTCAAATAATCTAGCTTAGCATCATTTCAAGAAGCTAAATTCTCCAGTGCAACATACAACCTTTGAACAAAACTGCCTACTTACCAAAATGTGATTAAAGTATTAACAACTGATTAAAGTAATTAAATATTTTAACTAAATTTTAAAAAAATTGTTTTGCAGGAGGACAGTATATGCATGATGAAAAAAAAAGAAGAAAGTGGTTCATGGTCAAAAAAAAATTTGCAAATGTTCTGAGGATGGAAAAGGACCCACTGGTTAAAGCTGACAAGCTCAGGAAACTGAAAATAACCACATAAGATGGTATCAACATAAAAGATTCATAGCTATGGTGGACCACAGCGGGAAGTCACAGCCTTAGCCTGAAGCTTCCTTCATAGAGTCAATCTTCACCCTAAGTGAGCCTGTCCATTATCATCCTGCACCTAAGATGACATCCTTGGAATGTCAGTAATCCTTTTTTCCAGAACAAAGCAGGAAACTACAGAATCCCTAATTGTTCTCCCGATTAACATCTCTATGCGCTATAAAAAGTGAACTATTAACAATCCTGCACCCACCTATGTGAAAGAAGTACCTGTCTCTCCAATTTACTTTTATCCAATCCCAGAGATGTCCCCACTTTGCATTCTCCCCCCCCTTAATCTACCACCAGTGGATTTCATGTAACCCTCCTCCCTTGATTCTATGTATAAAATAAGCTGCAAACCAATATTTTGTGGAGCATTTTCTCAATCTGTTGAGAGTTTGCTTCCTGGCAATTGTCATCAGTTTGGCTCAAATAAACTCTTACAAGCTTACTTTTAGGCTAGATGTTTTTTTCATTGGCAGTTGTAATAAACATTTTTTGGCAGGATTTCTCTGAACTTTGTCTAATATGTGTACTTACGTAAATGAGAAGTGTATATATATGGCTGTGCTTTTTGACCTTATTTTACCACACATTTTCTTTTGTACTGTAACATCTCCAAGAATTGGTACTCCAAACCATGTGCTTTAAAAAAATTCCTAAAAATTAATAGCTACAGAATTTTGAAGCTGTGTCCATTTATGATAATCTATTTTTCCCAATTTTTTATGCATCTAATTTTGCCAATTCCCTGCTTTTAAATAGTATTTTCTCCTTTTATAACACCATTTGGCATCTTTATATAAATTGCAAAATACTTGTTACCAGATCAGATCGCCGATAATAACTATTACTTTATTGGCTCTAAACTGGTTTTTCTATTTTCAGGTTGACATTTAAGGACCCTAAGAAATCTTGAGTAGATATGAATTCAAGATTAATACTGGCCCACAGGATCTATTAGTGATTTTCTAATGAGTCCCTATGAATTCTATCAGGATCCTTATTTTCATTCTCAGTTCACTCGGAGGTGGTGGTGAGATAGAAAAATTATAAGAAGTCAGAAAAATGGCTGCAGTAGATGGGATTAAGGAGGAAAGCATAACAAAGCCAATAGAAATAACTTTAAGATGCAGGACTGTCAGACTAAAACTCAGGTGTAGAGGAGAAGGGTCAATCAGCTTGTAGTTAACAATCAAACTGCAGAGAAGTGCTCAGTCTGAAGAGATAAGGTGATAGCCCCCTTATCAATCACAGGTGTTGATCAAGTGTTCCCACACCTGGAGAGGAACAGCCCATCCCAGACAAAACTGCAGGCTCCTGCAAGCCACGCCTTTTTGAGTCTTGCTTTTGTTACTACCCCGCCACACACACACTCCAAATCCTTTGGAGTATACTTTTTCACATAATAATACTACCTTTGGCCCTTTGGGCCTTTGCCCCTTTTTTAAGCCTTGCTTTTGCTTGGAGGCCTGCTCCAAACTCTCTGCAGTGTACTTTCCCTTTTAATAATGGCCCTTGAGTCACTTCTCTTCTGTTTTTTTGAAGTGTACTTTTTCTTCTAATAATCTGCTCTTTCACTACTTTGCCTCGGTATCTCATTCACACCAAGTCAAGGTGGGCCCATCCACTGGTAACATAGTAGCTAAGCTTCCCAGTGTTCCTCCCTGAGGCCCGGGTTCCACCCCTGGGTGTGGGAGTCACGCCCAGAATTCTCACCTAGAAGAGCCCACTCTAGAAACAGTGATAGCATACAAATATTAGCCCTAAGTAGGAAAATTGTGAGGAAATTCTGAGTTTAGCAAAGATAAAAGTGAAGGGATTTTTTAAAAAAATCAATGAAAAGTTTTGTAAATTAAATTCTAAGGAAACTTCCCGAATCATTTGGGTTGAAAATGTGGCCCGAGTTCACTCTATAGCTATCAGAATTAGCCCCAAGATATCTTACTAACACTGCTTGACACTTTGTTATTCTGAATAAATTCCTGCTTTCATAGGCAAGACTTTTAATTTTAATTAGTTTGCACTTGTGTAGTGTTCCTTACAGAATGAATGTCACTGTGGTTGGAATTATGGATTGACTTCTCAAGTAATAATGAGGATTGCTAACAAAAGACCACCAAGGCTCCCATCACCTCCTCCAATCCTCCTAATTTACAACATCAAATAAATTTAACTTCCCCTTCTCATTTGCAATTATTTTCCTAAATTGCATTATATTAAAAGAAAAAAAGAACAAGTTGTTCATGTTTCTCTTACCTAACCCTGGATTACATTTCAAAATGATGATAATCAGCAAGCTGTAGAATATGGTGTATTTATAGCAACAGAGCAACCAACTTAATTAAGTAATATCAAAGACAAATTGAAATCTCTATGTTCTTTTTCTTGATTCAGACAATTTTCTTCATGATACGAAAATGCAGACGGAATTACATGGCTTGATTACTTTTTAAAGTGATTATTGAGTTCACCGGATACTTACTGGTTCCACAGGATCAGTTCTCCACATTTATAAAGTGTTACATCTAATTGGCAAATCTATTTCACTTACACTTCTTAAATTGCCCCATTGTTGATCAAATCGTGTTTGACAGCACCAAACTCCATTATATAAAGTAATTTAGTTATAAATATGGTTTTAGTTTTCCTGAAGCTGTTCTGATTACATACGACGACGACTTGGACAGTTTATAGCTATTGTAGAGATTGGAGCTGCCGTAATCATTTTCCATATTATGGAATCAATTTATATTCTTTAGAAATACAGATCCCAGTAACAGGTGAAAACTTGATTTGCTGCACTATAAGCAAACTCAAGGGAGTAGCCAAACAATAATACCAATAGTTCAATGGAAAACAAAAAGTCCAGATTATTTGATTATAGACTCTAAGAACTAAGAGACAACAATGATTATCTAGTACAATGTCTAACTAACGCAGAAATCTCCTCTGCCGTGTACCTGATAGGGGCTAGTCATTTTTTATTTTAAAAAGTTCAAAAATATTTTTTAAAAAATCACTTGCTAATAGGGAATCACATTACATTTCAAAGCATCAAAGAAATTTCACATCTTCACAGTTAAGCCTGTAAAGCCAGACTGTGTAGTTTCAAATTCCATTTCTGCTATCTCCTGACTGGGAAGTAAAGCTCATTTCATAACATGCTTGTATTTCCATTCTGTGATGTGGAAAGATTATATAAAGGATTTTTATAAAGATTAAATATGCATAAAAATACAGAGTTAATATGTAAACACACAGGATAGCTATTGGCATGAAATCAATAATATTTTTTAGAAAATTATTTCATATATTGTTGTGCGGGAGACTCTGCTCGCTGCGCCACTTGTCTGTCATGCAGGGTGGCCTGAGGGGTCTCTGCTCCCACTCCCCACATAAGAACACAGGACACGGTGAGGCCAAAAAGGAACACCCACGGAGCCATAGATAGGGGAGTCATACCATTATATTCTCGCTGGCGGCTGGGTTGGAGACACAGGAAACAGGAGCCACACGATCCACAACCTGCCATCCGCTTCTCTGCCAACCAACCAATCCCACTTGCTAGCCGCAATCCGCTCTGCTAACTGCAATCCACGCTTGCTAGCTCAGCCACCATCCTCTTGCTAGCCCCTCATTTGCTGCCAGCGTAGCCCCGGCAGTTATATTAGTGGCCAGTGGCTCACTGGTTACAGCTGACGGCCAACTAGCCACAGCTGATGGCCATCCAATCACAGTTGATGGCCATTTACTACCCAAGTGAGCACTTTTCCATGTGAGGGCTCTGTCCTCACATACATTAAACCAAACTTGTCTCCCAACACCTTCCACTTATCCATACTAGCTCTGACTCTAAAACTACACTTGGCAAAATATCCCTCTTCTACATTTTCAGCCTTAGTCTTCCAGGCCTTCTTTTCTTGAAGCAGAGAGTTACCAAGTCTCTAATAATATGTTAATACTGTCTTCAAGTCAGGGAGGCCATGGCTAAGATGCATATGTTTCTTGACTGTTTTGTTGATCACTGTACTCTACAATGACTTTTTACAAATGTTTTTGAGATATAATTGACATATGAGTTTCAGGTGTACAACATCATTATTCAACATTTGTGTATATTATGAAATGATCACTACAATAAGTGTAGGTAACATCCATCATCACACATAATTACAAATTTTTGTCTTATGATGAACACTTTTAACATCTATTCTTTTAGCAACTTTCAAATACACAATACAGTATTGTTAACAATAGTCACCGTGGTACATTACATCCCCAGGACTTATTTATTTTATAACTGGAAGTTTGTACCATTTGACTTCTTTCACCCATTTCACACCTCCCGCCACCCCCCTACCAACACTGCACCTCTGGCAACCACTAATCTATTTTCTGTATCTATGAGATTGGTTGTTTTTGTTTGTTTGTTTTAGATTCCACATATCAGTGAGATCATACATTGTTTGTCTTTGTCTGACTTATTTCACTTAGTATAATGCCCTCCAAGTCCATCCATGTTGTTGCAAATGGCAACATTTCCTTCTTTTTTATGGTTGAATCGTATTCCACTGTATAAATGCACCGCATTTTCTTTATCCATTCATCCATCCATAGACACTTAGGTTGCTTCTATGTCATGGCTACTGTAAATAATTTTGCAATGAACATGGGAGCACAATAATTTTTAAAGACCCTCGGCTTATATTATATTTCTTCACAAAATTCATATCTTTGTTTTAGCAAATGTTTACTACAATTAGTGTGAGGAAGTATGCCACTTGCCAAATATATACACACACATATATACACGTGTGCATGGTTGCCTTTGGATACTTTGCTAGAGAGAAGTTATACACTGCTGGAGCACCATTTTTCCCAGTGGAACTTCCTAAGGCTTAGGAAGAGCAACTGAATTAAAATTAATAATGAACATTTAGTCATCATTTCACCTTCAGAAATCAGAGTACCTCAGGGTATCTTTATCAAGCCTTTAAGAAGTCACAGACACTCATCGGGAGGAAAATTCCACAGATAAAAATAATATAGATTAGTCCTAAAAATTTAGACCATAAAGCATAGCATATAAGGATGGAGCACATTTTCTGCATCTATATAGGCCCTTCAGTCTACAGATACAACTTGCCATCATATGGTCCTTTGCCATAGATTTATGCGAGTTGATTTGCATAGGGGTTTTGTTAGTGCTCTCCTATATAAGACCCAGTCTTATTTTACTATAAGACTGGGTATAATATAATATAATATAATATAATATAATATAATATAATATATAATACAATACAATATAATAATTCCGGTTCTTATATTAATTTTTGCTCCAAAAGACCCATTAGAGCTGATGGTCCGGCTAGGTCTTATTTTCGGGGAAACACGGTAGAAATGAGCAGGAGAAAAAGATATTTAGCCCCAGTTAGAAAGCCCTTTGCTGTACCTCCTACTTAGGTCAAGACCCCTGGCAACTGCTCAGCAAGATTTCAGGCTCATACATACTTTTAAACCAGGGGTGTCCAAACTTTTTTCAACGTTTTTCACCAAGGGCCATATGCAGTAAAAAACACAAACAGCAGGGCCACTCACTCGAGGTGAAATACGTATTGCCTCACCTGGTTTATTTAAGTAAACTAAATATATTTTTGGAATTTGCTGCGGGCCAATTAAAAATGGATTGCGGGCCGCAGTTGGCCTGCAGGCCTCAGTTGGCCTGCAGGCCTCAGTTTGGACACCCCTGATCTAAACCAAAGAGATATGTTGTTAAAAGTCAGAGAAGGAAGGAACACATCTTATTTGTCAGGGCCATTGATACCTTACTAACCCAACAGTATTCCTCCAGGTTTTCACATACCGCAAGGAGATGTGTTTACACATGCCCCCAAACCAAGGGGATGTGTTTACATGTGCCCCTGTTGCCACGCAGTAGCCTATCCGGCTGTCTCCTCGTACCTGCCCCTAAAGAAAGCAGAGTCTGTGAGACAGATCCTTTCAGGGACTTTGCTTCACCTCTGTGCTAGGATCTTATGTGTCCTGTTTGGCCCCAAAATATGGCTGGTCAGCCAATCATTGTTAAGACTCCCCACGGGGGGAAGGGCAGGGGGAGGAGGGCGGGGAACAACTCAAGCCAGGTGGAGCCACGTGGGGTCCAACAGGAGAACCCACAAGGTTGATAGAGGTGGGCACAGCCCCCCACCTTCCCCAGTCTAAGGAGAGCCTCTGCCTCTGGCTGCATTCCTTCCCACAACCTGCAGGGGAAGAGATTCAGTGATGTGCTCTCCATCTATTCATATGCATAAAGGTTTTGTCCCTTGGGGAAGTACATACATCCTGAGACTTACGGTTCTGCTGCCTGCAGACAAGGGTGATTGGCTTGAATCAGTTTCCTATTATAATGTATGGGATTCAGAGATCTTGAGATTGACAAGCTTTATCTCCTTTACTTCCCCACCTAACTAATAAAAGCTATGCCTAGGCCGATGTGGGGCTCAGTCGAGGCTGGAGTCCCTTGGCCCCGCATGCACGCTTTTCTTGGCTACTGTCTTTCTTAACCCTGTGCAGCCCTGCTCGCTCCCCACAACCCTCGTTCCACCGGACCCTAAATCAAAGAAATGCATTGTTAAATGCCAGAGGACTAGGCACCTCAGGGGGAGAGAGAGAGATAAGAGAAGGCAGAAGGGGAGGCAGTTCTACCCATAGAAATAAAAGCCTTTATACAATGTAAGGAGAGTCTGCTTCCCTCTCTTGGGTCACCCACTCCATGTCTCAGAGTGTACTTTCTTTTATTAAATAAACTTCTTGCTGTCTTATTGCTGCACAAAATTCTGTCTCTTGATTGAATTCATTCCTTCAAGAAGATGAAGAGCCGAGGTTCAATGTCTTTCCTAGTAAAAAGACAAAGGAAACTTTGAGTTCAAAATCACTCTTAAAGTATAAAGTAAAAAGAAAAAAAAATTATCAGGACGGTTGTTGAAAGTCTTGAGAGGATTCAGGATGTGTTTTTTCATTATTCAGAATATTTGGGTGTACCTGGCAGTTTCTCTCCAGAGCATTCAAACACGGGATCTGGGTAAGCAACTTGTACTGGGTTTGTTAGATTTTTCTCTAGCTCTTGCATTCATATATTGTTTTCACAAGTTTGGATTGAGTTCTCAGAGGGCAAGAACCAAGCTTTCTCATCAGGGAACCAACACAAAAAAAGGTACTTAATAATGATAAATAAATGTGTGACCCAAAGAATAAAAAAAGAAAAAAAGAAAAAAAGTAATGTATCAGCATTACAGTTTTTTACTGCTTCAAAAGCTAGTCTGAGAAAATCTGCCTTAAAACATGAGTGTGAACACATTAAGGTTTTTTTTTAATTAAAAAGCACTTGTAATTGAACCCAAACATATTAATATTTTTAGGATCTAAGGGAAAGCTAATATTGAGTTATCCCTATAATACTTTGACAATAACAAGAAAGTTATTGGCTGTGATGGCACATTTTACTTTTGGTCTTCTTCTCTCATGGCACCCGGTAGGTCGTCAGGTGAGTCAGCTGAAAACTTGAAAGCAGATGGCCCTAGAAGAGAGACTTCTGTTGCTTCTCCTTCTTCAAGGCACCCTGATGAAAGTCACCTGTGGATGTCATGTTGATTTTGTTACCATAAAGTAGTGGCTCAGGAAAAAAAAACCCCAAAACTTTCATAGGAAGGGCCTCCAGACACACTAGAGCATACAGTGGTAGAGATCCCTAAGTCAGTGTTATTTTTTGAGGTTCGTGGGCAAGCATTATCCTTAATGGGCTGGATGAAACTTTCCAATGTTCCTAAGTGTTTTCACTGTGAGTGAAATAAGATTTAGCTGTCACTTTCTTTTTTTAAATTAAAGTTTATTGGGGGTAAGAATTGTTGGTAAAGTAACATAGGTTTTAAGTGTACAGTTCTTCAATACATCATCTATATATTGTATTATGTGTTCACCACCCAGAGTTAGTTCTCCCTCCATCACGATGTATTTGACCCCCTTTACCCTCTCCTACCACTCCCGTCCCTCCTCACCCTCTGGTAACCACTAAACCATTGTCTGTGTCTATGAGTTTTTGTTTCTTCATTTGTTTATCTTGTTCCTTTTTATTCAAAAGGTATTTAGCCTGCTCCATATCTCAGGATTCCTCCAGAGTCATAAGCATACAAGGCACTGGTAGTAGAATGGAGGCCATATAGGCACAATCCCTCCTCCTATGAAGTTCATGAAGTAATAAAGTAGCTCTCAAAAGATGGTGGTCCTAGACCAATAATTAAGAGCACCTCTTGGGAATTTTGTAGAAATGCCATTTCTTAGTTCCCACCCCAGACCTACTGAACCAGGAACTATGGGGAACAGACACACCAATCTAGTTTTAAAAGCCCCCAGTTGGTCTGATTCAGGTGTCAGTGAAACAGAGAAAACAGATATTGAACTAAAAATTTCAATGTTGGGAACATAACAAGCAAGAGGGAATTTAGAAAAAGTAGAGTTAACTGGCCAACAACTTATTACAGGCACTGATTTTAAAGGCATGAGATCATTGGTAGTTTCGTAGACCTAAAGCTTTCTATTGCAACAAACCTTCCTTGTCATGGTGTGTATTTTCTACCCTGTAAATAAAATCTGTGAGTGTTTTGTATATGGTCTGTCAATGCCATATGACATTTCTTTCCACTCCAAGTTCAAAGTACAGCTCCAGACTGGTTTTACAAGGAAGGGTTGAGTTCTGACCCTGTCTCAGAGCATGGTGAGAAGCTATCATGACAGGTCTCTTCCTGATTATGTGGAACGTACTCAGGGCTCCCCATGTCCTTGAGACCAGTGAGAGCCTTGTTACATATACTGTTGCACAAGGAAGCATGAGTCTCAGGCTGTCTATGTTATAAAGCCTGAGGTTTACCAACATGTGACTTTAAAAGATCATCTGATACTAGGTGATGGAAGCCCTTGCCCTTACATCTAAAACCCTGGTTCTCAACCATGGCTCTACAAATAGAGATCACTCAGGAAACTTTAAAAAAGTAGCTAAGCCATGGCTTCAAACCCCAGAGATTCAACTGGTCTGAGGAAGACCTCATCCATCATTATTTTTAAAGAGCTCTTTAGACATATCTTAGGTGCAGCCAGATTTGAAAAGCACTCAGCCTGACAACTCCAACTGTGGTCTATAAACTAGATGCCTCACGTCACCAGGAAGCTTGTTAGAATTGCAGAATACCAACACAAACCTGCAGAAACAGAATCAGCATCTTACCAAGACCTTCCCCTTCTTACTCAAGTAGCTAATGCATTAAGTGCATTAAGGTATGAAGCACTGGTCTGAAGAACCGGTGTGTGAAGTATCTGTACCCCTAATGTGAAACCATAGCATACATTTCTAGCACAGCCTTAGTGTGGTTTATATGCCTCAGGTATCTGTAGTTTGTCCTGAAGCATGCACTCTTTGTGGTTCGTGAATGCCTGAGGAGAGTTCTCTGGATATATGAACACATTATCAGAAGTTGTTTGGTGTAGGGGGCACAGAGTAATATGGTTCCAAGGCCATTTGGAGGTGATTCTGATAGCAAGTTAGAAGATTTCTTTATAAACCTCACATGCAGTTTGTAATTCAAGGAACACTATACCCAGTTGTATGCTCTATTTTATAGTGTCAAGGTACTGTCTGAGGCTGTCATTGATTTTACTTGCTCTTACAGTCATCTTTATCTTTAAAATAATTATGCAAGTTAAGTATCATTATGCCCATTTTTGCAAAAACAAAAACAAAAAACTGTGTTTCAGAAGGGTTAAATTGCCTGAAGTCCCACAAGTAACAAAAGGCTAAGTGACAATTCAAACTAAACCACTGAAACATCAGAAGCATTGATCTAGTCATTATTCCAACTTGATTGCTTTAATTCTGAAAGATTTAGTAAAACATTTTCTCCTTTATACATCTTCTGGAATGTATAAATTATTCACTTCTCTTAGTGTGAATAAATGACAACTGATTGTAACTTTTCAAAACTGTCCTACGTCATCTGCCAAAATGCCAAATACTCCATACATCGTCCCGATATGTCCTTTATCTAATCAAAGTACTTATTTTTGGAGCAGTCACTTTTGAGTGACTATAGGCAAATTTGATGGAATTTGTCATATCTTGGAATCAGAGAAAAAGTACCTGTGTTTTATTTCTGGTTCTTTCCTTAGTCTACCAAATTAATTCAATTACAGCCCTTGTCAGGCTGCACAATTCTGAATTTTGGGTGCCTGCATCTTTTCAGAAATTAAAAGTGTGACTTCAGAGTTTTCTCATTACTCTGGACTAGATGTATACATGAAGAAAGCAACAAAATTAAAGTAATAAAGCCTGTCTTAAAAAGACATTTAGTCACTGGGTTCTCTTTGATGGAAAATGACCTTGGCTGCATCTTTCATGCACCCTTGCATTTGGCTTAGGAGGCATAATTCATACAGCCATCAATTAGCTGACTGTAGAGCCTGCAACAAGAGAGAATATTTCATATAAATCATTGCTGGCTAAATTGCTGGGACAATTAATAAAGTGAGAAATCTGTAGACATCAATAAAGTAGGAAATCTGTAGGCAACACAGGTTCATCAAAAGCAAATCAGTTTCCTCCACCTCTTGGAAAGAATTTGCATACAAAAAAAAAAATACCAGATATTTAATCACCATTTCTTAGGAAGAACTTGATCGAGATAATATTATTTGTTGTTTTTATGAATGTGAACATAAGGGGCTAATTTATTTGACTTAGTGCACTCAATCAACAATGCCATTCTACGAATTAAAATGTAGCAATCAAATAAGTATTCCTACTTGTGAAGCATCTATAATCTAGCATGGGAGCTTCAAAGTGAGACCTCTCATAGGTCATGTTGGGTCTACAACGTGGCCTGTAGACTCCTTCAAAATGCAAATCATCTCAGCAAGCCTTAGTTGAGCTTAAAATGTTATTTTATTATTATTCCCCTGTTTGTCACATGTGGTATACAGAACTTCAATTTGCTTGCGTCTTTTAGAAGTAACACAAGCCTATGTTTGGCCTGTATACTAGATAAAGCTATCCCTTTTAATTTTTAAAAGATATATTAAAACATAATTTAAAACCACATTATGAACACAGCAACACCTTTTTTAATGACTGCTCAGGCAAGTCATGTATGTGTTGCTTTTATTAAATGGGAGAAGACATGAAATGTGGTAGCCTTCACACATAGGTCAATCGTTATAACTTGGCTGCCGATTAGAATCACCTGGAGAGCTTTTAAAACCCAGCAATTCCTGAGCCCCACGTCCTGGAGATATTAATTCAATTCATCTAGCCTAAGGCCTAGCAATAGTATTTTTTTAAACTCCCAAATTGAGTTGAATGTGCAGGCAAGTTTGGGAACACATTTATATTTAGTGCTGTATGGGATAGGGTGTCTCAAACTTGATGCATACAAATCACCTTGGAACTGAGATGCTACCTGTCTAAGAAGCTCACAGATTATGCTGATTTCGCTGGTCCTTGGACCACCATTTGAGCAGCAAGCATACAGGGCAGTGGTTCTCACACTTGGCTGCCCATTGGGATTGACTGGGGTTTTAAAAAATTCTGCTGCCTGAGACCCACCCCAAAGATTCTAAATTAATTTCTGTGGAGTGCAGTCTGTGCACTTGCTTTTTTCGTTTGCTTTTTTTTTTTTTGAGAGGCCTCCAGATGAGTGTAGCGTATGCAAAGTTAGAGCAGTGATTCTTAAACTTGTTCAAACATTAGACTCTGCAGGAGAGTTTTAAAAATATATTAACATTTCAACCCCAGACCAGGTTAATCAAATCAGAATTTCTGGGCAGTGGGACTAGACATGAAGATATTTGTAAAGTAACCCCTGTGATTTTTCTAAGCAGCTCAGTGTGAGAACCGCTGGTATAGATGAGCCTGGAAAGTCTGTCTGAAAGTGTCTAGGACTTGAAGAAATGACAAAGCAAGGTTTTGTCTTCCCCATGCCACTTTCTAGCATGTTCATAATAGCAGTAAGTTTATAAAATATATAAAAACAAAACAAAAGAAAAAATATGGATTCTTGTACAACCAAATAAGACAAGAAAGGAGATTATAATAAATAGAAAAAACTCACAATACTTCTGGGTTATAAATTTTCATGCTTGGCTAAATAATCTGTAATTTCAAAGTCAGTATATGACAACTTATTTTAATGGAAATGTGTATGTATACAACTGTTAGAAATAGGCAAGACCAGACAAATTAAAAAAAAGTGAGAAATAATTTTTCAGATATCAAAATATACCGTAAGGACATAATCAAAAATAGTCTGGTTGGGCAGAAGAATAAAAAAAAGTAAACAGACTACAAAACCCCCAAATAGATCTATATACTATACTAAAATTTTCTAAAGATGAAAATCTCATTATAAATCAGTTGGGAAATAATTAGCTACTTAATAAACAGTGTTGAGATATACTGCAAATAATAAAATTGGGTCTCTACCTCATTTTATAGACCAACATAAGTTTTAGAAGGAGTAAAGATTTAAAGAAAAAGAGAGTTGTTTTAGCCTTGTTATAAGGAAGGAGTTCTCAAAAAAATATCAGAAACATATTGAAAAAAATTGAGATTTGTTTACACACACAGATACACACACACACACACACACACACACACACACTTATACTTTTGTTCCCTGAAAGACAATGAAAACCAGAATTTTTAAGACAAGTGAGTTTCTAAATAAAGACAGGAGATTCAACACACACATACATAATTTTACTATCTCCTGAAATCTCAACATAAAGATATATATTTTTAAAATTTGTTTAACTTCATAAAGATGGGGAGGATGAGAGAAAAGTGAGGTTGGCAATGCACTTTTTCAATCTAGAAAACAGAAGAATGAGTATGGGAGCTGAATCAGAAAAACAAAAATACCCCCCAACCCTCCCCGCCAAAATAACTGGATGCTAACCTGGAAAGCTAATAACTAACCCATCTTTTAAATGACACGATCTCCAGTCTCAAGAATTAGTAGTACCAAGTATCTCTGGATGTGCAGGTGAATGAGAGGGAACTGAAATAAGGAGACCTGGTTGAAAACTACAGAAGAAGCAGAAGCAGAGCCCCTCTTCTACATTGTCTCATCCCCATGTCCAGAAGAGGGCTGGAAGTTTGTTTTTGCTTTAAATAGGGGATCCCTGGGCTTGAATCATCATGCATGCTGAGGTTGAGTACTGAATATGCAGGTTCAATGGATCCATTTTTACCAAAGGCTGATATCCTCCCAGCATTCTTCTTTCTTCATCTGCTTTGGAATACTGTCAGCCAAGTCTTTATCCTATAGGCAGGAGACTGGATAGATCTTCTCTGGGAAATCTGACCAACACAAGAGAAAAGACCTAAACAGACAGGTGAATATAAGGGGCTTCCCAATAAAGCCAAACCATATTTTCCTGCAGTGAATCTCATAATCAAACAGTCCCACCCAACCATTGAAAGCTTCCTGAAGCTTTCCCCCCAACTCTTAAATATAAGCAGATCATCCGGGTTTATAAAACAGTGGAGTAAAGCCTTTGATAGGGAAGATAAAGACTAAAAGGAAAGAACTGAACAAAACAACTTTGCATGTCAATAAGCCATGCAAAGAAAAGAAACTTTAAACAAAAACATACAATGATCGATATTCCCAGACATGAATATGACACCAAAACCACAGGTAACAAAAGCAAAAAATAGGTAAGTGGGACTATATCCAGTTAAAAAGCTTCTGTGTAGCAAAGGAAACAATGTAACTGAGCAAAATGGCAAGCTATGGAATGGGAGAAAATATTTGCAAACCGCACATATGATAAGGGCTTATTATCTACAATACATAAGGAATTCCTATAACTCAACATCAAAAATAAATAAATAAAAATAACCTGATTAAAAAATGAGCAAAGGACCTGAATAGACATTTCTGCAAAGAGGACCTACAGATGGTCAATGGGTGTATGAAAAGATGCTCAACATGAGTAATCATCAGAGAAATGCAAATCAGAAGTACAATGAAATATTTCACGCCTGTTAGGATGGCCATTATAAAAAAAGAATCAGAAAATATTAGGTTGGTGCAAGAGTAATTGAGGTTTTTGTAATTGCTTTTAACCTTTTAAACCATAATTACTTTTGAACCAACCTAATAACAAATACTGGCAAGGATGTAGAGAAATTGGGGCTCATATGTATTGTTGATGGGAATATAAAATGGTGCAGTCATTATGGAAAACAATATGGAGGTTGGAGGTTCACCAGAAATTCAAACTAGAACTACCACATGATCCAGCAATTCCACTTTTGGGTACATATCCAAAAGAATCGAAAATAGAATCTTGAAGAGATATTTGTATAACTGACAAACAGACCATGATAAAGGTGAATGAGAGTAATCCCCGGGTTCTTTCTTATTAATGAAACTGCTAAACATGCAATTCAGAGCAAATTGCTATTTCCCAGACTGCTTTTCACAAAATTTGAGAATTCTAAGACAGGTAGATAGACAAGAAAGACAGAAAGAAATTAAGATGAACAGATAGATAAAGCAAGAGGTTCCTCTAGTGTTCCATCTGTATGAAATAAACACTGATGTCTTCACAATTTCTTCACCAACACTTTGTTCGCTTTGCTCTCCTAAGACCCACCCCCCCTCCCTCCCTCCTTCCCTCCCTCCTTCCCTTCTTCAGTCAGGAGCTTTGCTTCTTACAGCAGTTGGGGGATGAAAGAGGTGAGGTGGTTAAATAAAAACTATCGCTATTTCTAGTACCCTACTATACAAAATATCTGAATTCAGAGCCTTTGAAAGCAGGCCAAAATATCTCATTTCTGATATCCCACTTTCCCTTAACAGAAATAAGCATCTTTAGGGACAAGATATGGTGCCTTGATTGAAGAAGACTTTGTTGATGCTCATAGTTTGAATTGTTCCTCTTTGTTGCCCTAGAGTCTAATATCTTTTAAAGTGTTCCACAATAAGAATCAGAATAAATGAAAGGTTCGCCTTCTTTTGTGTGTAAAGCCAAAGAAGAGTGATTGTGAAGGTGAAAAAGGAGGGGAGAAGCAGCAGGATGCGTCACCTGTAGACAAAGTCTTGAGACAGGGAAAATCCATATGGACATTGTGAATCTGGAAATTGACTCTTTTAAAATGACCGGTGAGCTGCATGGCACACCTTCACACTCATCCAGGGATCCATGTGTTTCAGTTTGAAGTACTCCTGGGGTAGGGAAACTTCATAATTAAAAAAAAAAAAAAAAGCCTTTTAGGGCCTAGAAAGGGACTTGACTACAAGTCTGCAGAAGGCCAGGGAATAGCAGAAGTAGCTGAGAGTGGTCAGATTCAAAGCAACTCCGTGCTCACCGGCTTTACTAAGAATGTTCTTCTCCATTCTAATATCAGTGGGAATCCCCTGAAATAAGTGAAAATAGAACAAGGTCAGAATTTCATTTTGAAACATCATGAAAAATGATTTGCTTGGGAAGTATAAGCGCAGGAAGAATAATTAAGAGACATGCTCATCACTCCAGGAGAGAGTGCAGGCAAAAATAGTAGAAGTGTTGATGGAGAAAAGCAGACAGATTTAACAGATATTTAAAAGATAAAATCAATAGAAACTGATGATTTATTGGATGTGGAGAAGATGGAGGCGAAGGTGTCCAAAAATGATTTCTAGTTTGCAGATCTAGAAAAATTTTCATTATTTTCTCAACATCTTTCTGAAAAAAAAAATATATATGACATAATGGGAAATAAAAAAGTAAACTTTTAAGAGAGAGAACATAAATCTTTAAAAATAGGCAATTTGTTTTTTTTTTTTTTACTTAGAATCTGGAATTTAAGATCTTGTTTACAATGTAATCATAGATAAGATAGTAAAAGGATTTTTAAAAGAAGACTAATATTTGATAACCTGCAAATGTATTCGTAAAAGTGAGATGTTGCACTCCAAGGATCTTGCCTCCAAAATACAAGATTGGCCATTTCTCCAAAATCACAATGCTAGTACCCTTCCAATGCAATCTTCAAAGCAAAACCATTTCTCTGGTGAACAGTCGCCTCCCATCCTAAAACGTCAGCTCCGAATACCACAGAGAAAATAATTAAATTCCACATCCGTGTTATTTTTTGACCTGTGCATCTTCCACTATATGAAAACTGAAAATAATACTGTATCATCAAATTCTCCAGTTTCTCACATAGTTCATTTGGTTGAAGAGAATCAAATACCACACTGCTGAAACATTATCAATTCTCCTGTGGTTATTTTACAAATAAATTTCTTTTTCTCTACTTTTATGTAGCACATAAAATTTTCATATAGTTGAAATGAACTGTGCAGAGAAAAAGGTAAATGCCAGCAGGCATCTAAATATTGTAGCATCTGTTATATTTTATACTCTGTAATCACAAATCTTATAAAGCTTTACTGCATCTGAGACTGGATTCAACACAAATTATTGAAGATTTATAGCTGTAATAATTGTCATTACACGTTTATTTTTATGATATTGAATTACACAAACTTTCTTCTACCTTTTTTCTTTGTTGTAATGTGTTTTATTTTTCTAGAAAACAATTAATTTCCAATGTCTGCTTTACATTTTCTTGTAAAAGCCTAAAATTTATATGATGAAAATTAACATTTTCCAGCTAACTATACAAAATTTGTAGGCTGTGTGTGTGTGTATGTGTGTACATATTTGTGTGTGTAACATTACTAATTATTAAAAGTGTTTTCCAAGGCATTTAGGAAAAATGGCTTGGAACAGAAATATTAAAATGTATTTCTCTGAAAGAACTTAAAAACTGAAATGGAAAGTAACCATCTACTCTCTGATTTAGTTTTGCTATTTGTCATGAAACATAAACGGAGCTGGCTTTAAGTATTTAAAAGTTTCCAACTTCTGATAATATGCACATATCCATTCTGTGCCCCCTGCCCTCTTAAGCCCTGCATTTAGTACATGGAGCAAACCTTAGGTGTCACACAAATGCTTATGCCACCTTTCCAGATTAACCTCATTTTTTCTTGTCTTTTATGTTTTAGACCTTACGTGAATATTATCTTTTTTACTCCTTTTATCAACTTGTCAGATTTCATCTCATTTACCTATTTTCAGAGCTACAGTTATAAAGCATCTAATATGTTCTTGGTACTGTTAAAATGTTGTTATGAGAATAAACCCTTGCGAAGCCCCATCTTCACAAAATTCACAAAAGAACCCTATCTAGTAAAACAAAAGGTAAATTCTTTTGTCATTGATAAAAGAACCCCATCCAGTAAGAAAAATCTCCATTTTAAAGATAAACGAAAGGTCAAAGAGCCAAGAACTTTGCCCAACATAATTTAATCAGGTCTCCATCATTAGTTTACCCAATGGTCACTGTGTATGGTCACCCATGATGTGTACTGCACAACTTCAGGAAGTGTTATGCATTTAACCTATTATATGAACGGCACCTTTTGAAGCTATTCAGTGCTGCAGCTCTGTATCTATCTCAAAAGTTTTATCTTTTTTTACAGCACTATACTGTCATCTCACTAACTCATTCATATGAAAGTAAAAGAGTAGACGGAATTGGGGAAAGAAAATAATGAGTTGAGTTTTTCATTACGCTTCTTGAAAACACCATCAGTGTTTCTATACAATTATTTTAAATAATTCAGTCCTTAAAGCAACAGCTCTCTTATTTCCATTCTTACAGAAAAAATAATTAATCATCATTTGTAAATAAGCTAAGTATAAGCTAACCTATCATTATAGGTTGCCGTCATAAAATATATACTGTGCAATTTTTTATTATCACTGCAGGAACTAACTAGGGAGCCAGAAATGATCTTTTGACACTCAGAATTAATCATATGTTGATATACAGGTTGACACTCATTTGAGAGGGAAGTATTTCTCTTTAGAATTTTAATCTACTTATAAACATCTCCATTTATTCAAAAGGATACATCTCTAATTGATTACACAAATAGTGTGCTTTCCAAATAGAAGACATGTTAAACAGTGAACATCTGCAGAGACATGGTTAAATGAGCAGAGACAATTCAAAGGCATTTTCTGTCCTAATTCCTAGCAAGTTGACAGACAATGCCCCAAAACTCTCTATCAGATACAGAATGAACTAATAAGCTAATCAGAGCATAACAAGTCTTTGCTGAGGGGCTTCATAAGAGAACTGTAAGTATGCTTAAGCAGCACTCATGGGTATTTCTTGTTAAACATGCAAACTCGTTCTGAGAAATATTGTTAAATATTGGTAAATCTGTGGCATATTCTAATTTCACTGGTGATTAGGGCTCTGGGGTACAGAGTAAAATGAAGAGATAGATTCATTTCTCCTTGAGACTTCAAATTCCCAGACATTATAAAGTCCTCCCTAAGAGTCTGCTCAGAATTTCTTACCTTTTGAAGCTGTACCACTGAGGTCCCCACCTCCCTAGCTATTCACGGCAACTCTCCAGGGGCTTATGATCATGCACAATTTGCTCGCGGTTCTGTCAGGCTATTGAAAGTTCCCTTCTCCGGAAAAGCCTTTCCTTCAGTTCAAGACTTTGTTGAATACCAAGTTTCTGAGGCAAATCTAGAAAACGGTAGAAATACCACAATTTGTTAACCAAAGTCATTATCTTATGCCTAAGGGAGCTTGTAAATCATGAAACTGTCAGGATTAACGACAATTGCTAAACAGAAGATCATTCTCATAAATAAATATCAATAATTGAGAAATATAAGAAGTGCTTTTCAAAATGTTCCGCTCATAACTGCATAAGCGTTTGTTACTTCAATTTTATTTAATACAAGTGCACTTTATTTCTTTTGTGGGACTTACTATCTGTATCAACATAAGTTCAAACATAGGAAAGTCCTCCAAATCAAATTAACACTAATTGATGCGGTCTATCTCTGCACTGGCAAAATAAGAATCACAGTAGAACAACTGTAAATAAATTGTACCTCTGTTCTTTGAAGTAACAAAAAGAGGACATTTTCAAAGATATGAGAAAAAGCTATCAAAACATTCCTGTTCCCATCCTTCTCCTCCTCCTCCTTCTAGAAAAATCTCTCAAACATATATTTAAGCAGTCAAAATCAGAAATGACTCTAATTGTGTCATTTCTCAATATTCTAGCTTTGAATTGTCACAGAGTATTTTTATTTAAACTTTTTTTTTTTTAAAGATTTTATTGGGGAAGGGGAACAGGACTTTATTGGGGAACAGTGTGTACTTCCAGGACTTTTTTCCAAGTCAAGATGTTGTCCTTTCTATGAGTTGTAGAGGGTGCCGTTCAGCTTCAAGTTGTCCTTTCAGTCTTAGTTGTGGAGGGCGCAGCTCAGCTCCAGGTCCAGCTGCCAGTTGCTAGTTGCAGGGGACACAGTCCACCATCCCTTGTGGGCAACCTTGTAGTTGAGAGGACGCGCTCCAACCAACTGAGCCACCTCAGCTCAGCTCAAGGTGCCATGTTCAATCTTAGTTGCAGGGGGCACTGCCCACCATCCCTTGCAGGACTCGAGGAGTTGAACTGGCAGCCTTGTGGTTGAGAGCCCACTGGCCCATGTGGGAATCGAACCAGCAGCCTTTGGAGTTAGGAGTATGGAGCTCTAACCGCCCGAGCCACCGGGCCAGCCCTCATTTAAACTTTTTTGAGTGTAAATATTTAGACAGCAAAATCATTTCAAGCCTATGGATATCAGTTTTCATGCTGAAAATCAACCAAAGCCATGTCCAAGTTAATTCATTTTCCTATTCCCGACACAAGGTGGGACAAATGCATGCTGCCTAACTCTGTGAGGAAACCGGGCTAATGGCCAACTTACAGAGTATAGGCTGCAAACAGCTAATACTGTTTTTGTGCTTTGCCTCTTTCCAAAAGATAGAAGAATCTAAAAAATAACCCATCCCGGAGACAAGACACATTTTACAGGAGAAAGACAGTCCTCTGTAATAATAAAAATTATGTCAAAAACCTGCAACTGATAAAACCACCTCCACAGGCCAGAGGTCACTTTGCTACAAACTCAGGGAGGGTATTTTTAATGAACTTCATAAACCTTCTCCTCACTATTTACTCTTCTTTCTTTCTCTTACCTAAAAAGACACCTAGGGAAGGTTCTCATAACCGATACATATACATAAATCACCATGTTTGCATAGAGAACGAGGCAATCTGTATGTACACGGATCATCAAATCCAGCATGTCCAAATGAACAGACATTAAAATAACTCATCACATCCCCATCACCAAAGCAACCTCCTATTCTGAAGAGCCGTCCTCTGGCATTAGTATGACCATTATATCAACCAGATGGTGAGCTCCATGGGGAACAGGGAGCATACGTATTGTATTCCCAGGACTTACTTAGTACAGTGCCTGTTGCTTAACACGTGCATAATCTGCAAAATAAATATCGAATGGCAGGCCAATTTTCTCAATCACTCAGTCTTAAAACCTGGAAGCATATGTGACTCATGGTTTGGTGGCAAGACTATTGGACTTACGACCAAAGGCTTGGTTTCTATTTCCAAGTCTGTACCTATGTGGATGAGTGACCTAGGGCAAATGCAAGAGGGGAGCGGGGAAAGGGAGCAGGCAACTAGATAGTTTATTCGGAGAAAGAATTCTTCAAAATGTTGACTCTAAGGTTTATTCTCTTCCTAAACCCCTATATCTAGGTAATGAGTTTATATGGTTTACCTTCAAGATGTTCTTGTGTCCATCCTTCCTTCCCTGTTCCCCTGGTTTTCACCACATCAGGTTTGAATTAATGAAATATAGTAGGTGTTCCTAAGTCCACTTTCTTAACCCTCTCCTTTCTCCATAGCGCAGTGGAACAGTGTTCCAAAAATCTTATGCACCATGGTTTTCCAACTTTAGCACAAGAACGTAGGGAACTTATTGCAGAAACCCACTCCCAAGACCTACGCATACTGTGATGCACCAAGCTGCCTGCAGACCCCATACTGAGAAATTTCTTCACTGTAGTGATTTCTAAATCCTTGATTTTACAAACGGAGTAATGAACTGGTTTAAGCAGGCATAAGCATAATCCTCAAAAATATGAATACTTTGATAATACTAAAAAATATGACTATTTATAATTGAAATAGGTATATGTACACATACCTGTATATATTTCACTTTATTATTTTATTATTGAATCTAACTGATCCTCTGGGGTTCTCGTTGATGCATCACCATCACAGGATTCAGATTCATGACCCATAACCTAAAACTTCACTTAAAAACTTACCTCCAAGTCACAACAGAGAGGATGTCCCCAAATTGAATATGTGTATGGAGCGTTCGCCCCTACTGCTTCTCTGTGCACGGAGCATTGTTCATAACTTTATCAATGTATGGAAAGGTAATGTTGATAAATAGTAATCTTTCTTAAAAACAACTTTGTATTTCTGTTTTTATCCCTGCCTCTTTTCTCATCATTCAAGCAGATGTCTGGTTCTGTGCCCACAGCCTCAGCAGTGGGTTGTAATGTGGCAAAAACAGAAATACTTTTTCTTTTTAGATGTTATAATCACATGGCTTTAATTTTATTTCTTTTCTTTGTAATTAAAATTTATTGGGGTGACAATGGTTAGTAAAATTACATCAGTTTCAAACAGAAGACCTGAAACAATAAAATGCATAGAAGAAAGCATTGGTACTAAAACTTATGGACCTTGAGTTCAAAGAGGATTTTATGAATTTGACCGCAAGGCAAGGGAAGTAAAAGCTGAAATCAATGAATGGGACTATATCAAACCAAGAAACTCTGCCCAGCAAAAGAAACCATCGACAACATAAAGAGGCAACCAACTGAAAGGGAGAAGATATTTGCAAACAATACCTCCGATAAGGGGCTAATATCCAAAATATACAAGGAACTTGTACAACTCAACAACAACAAAAAAAAACAATTCAATTAAGAAATAATTTAATGGGCTTTTCTTTTAGAAGCCCCTGGAGTGAAGGCATTTGATGCAGGACAAATTGACCTGGCCAGTGGGAGGGAGAATAAGGTTTAGTCCCACTCTTAACCCTCTTGGAACCCCAGGACAGAGTAAAACAAAAAGACCTGTAGCATATATGGAAATACATAAAAGTTATTACTAAAGCTATCAAGCTGTTAAACAAAATGTTTTATTCTTCTATTTTGAAAATTTACATTTAATGACAAATGTGTGTAAAGTTTTTAAGTGACTGAATCTTTCAAAATATCAAAGATAACTGTCTACATTTTTGTGCACATCTGGTTGTTTTGTTTATGTGCCAGTGATATTTGGATTAACAATAAAATATGGAAATACTCTAAGTTATAAACTATTATATAATTTTTTCATAAAATGTATTTATCGTGCCTTTAGTTTTAATATATTCACTAAGTTATTTTATTCAAGGTTTTCACAAGTCCTCTGTTCTGTTGACAGTAACTAAAAAGTACAATATTGTTTTCAGTCTATAAAATTTGAATATATTTTCATAAAAAATGTAAATTTATTTAACTTAACAAAATTTAAAAAATAAATTATTTTCATTAAAAAAAAGGGCAAAAGAACTGAACAGAAGCCTTATCAAGAAGATATACAGATGGCAAATAAACATGAAATGATGTCCAACACATGTCATTATGGAAATTCAATTTAAAACACAATGAGATACCATTACACACCTATTAAAATAACCAAAACTCAAAACACTGTCAGCACCAAAAGATGGTGAGGATGTGGAACAACAGAAACTCTCCTTCATTACTGGTGGGAATGAAAAACGATATGGTAGTTGAAGACAGTTTAGTACGTTTCTTACAAAACTGAACATTGTCTTGCCATACGATCTAGCAACTGTGCTCCTTGGTATTTACCCAAATGAACTGAAAATTTACGTCCACACAAAAACCCTCTCGTGGATATTTATAGCAGATATTTTTCATAATTCCAAAGCTTGAAGGCAACCAAGATGTCCTTCAGTACATGAATGGATAAATAAGCCTTGATATATCTAGACAATGGAATGTTATCCAGCTCTGAAAAGAAATGAGCTATTAACCCATGAAAAGATACAGAAGAATCTTAAGGGCATATTAAAAATCAAAGAAGCCAGTCTAAAAAGTATACATACTATATGATTCCAAGTGTATACAACATTCTGGAAAAGACAAAACTATGAAGGTAGTAAAAATGTCAGTGGTTGCCAGTGGTTAGGGAGGAGAGAGGGATAAATAGGTGGAGCACAGAGTATTTTTAGGACAGTGAAACTATCCTGTATGATGCTATGATAGTGGATATATGTTATTACACATTTGTCAAACTCATCAAATGTACAACACCGTACGTGAACACTAAACTATAGACTTTGGGTCATAATACGTTAATGAAGGTTCATGGATTGTATTAAATGCACCACTCTGGGGCTGAATGTCCGAGGTTAAGCAAGCTGTGCCTGGGTGGGTCAGGGGACAAATGGAAACTGTATTTTCTTCTCATCTTTGCTGTGAACCTAAATCTGTTCTTTAAAAAAGGCTATTAAATCATAAAAGTAAAGTAGTTTCAAAAGTTATTTTTTCTAAAATATTCAAAATTATCTATGCAAATTAAAAATATAAATTATAGCTAATTGGCTATAGTCTAAATGTTTGTGTCCCCCCAGAGGTGATGGGTGATGATATAAGTCGGCATGACCTTTGAGAGGTGATTAGGTCTGGTCACCAGGGTGGAACCCTTGAGAATGGGATTAGCATTCTTATAAAAGAGACCACACAGAACTCCCTAGCCCCTTCCATCATACGAGAATATCAGAATTATGTAACTCAGAAGGGGGCCCTCACCTGACCACGGTGGCACCCTGGTCTTGGACTTCCGGCCTCCAGAACTGTAAGCACTAAATTTCTGTTGTTTATTATAAGCTACTCAATTCATGGTATTTTGTTATAGTGGCCTGAACAGACTAAGACACTAACAGATATTAAGTTTTTAAATAAAAGTATCTTTTTATTATAAGATTTTAATTTGTTTTGAAAATTTGATTAAAATGTATTAAATATTTTAATAAAATTCAACCATTTACAATTCTAGCATTAAATTTCCACCTTTGCTAATGTAAAATGTTGATATGTGTCATTTATTTTATGAGGTGTAAACAATATGGTGAATGTTTAAATAAAAACAAAATTACAATAAAAGACACATTGCCTTTAATCCCCGTGAAAATACTCCCCCTCGCTTTGAACATACTTACCCCATCATTCTTGCCACCTTCTGAAGCAGTTCTGGAAGTCCTCTTTTCTGAGTGTCTTTGGTTACACTATTGTGGGTGCCTCGATGTCCTGAAACATTTTGACTTTGGGGAGGAGCCTGAAGTTGCATGGTGCCAGATCTGGTGAATCAGGTGGATGAGGACACACAGTAATGTTATTATTTGACAGAAATTGCCATATATCAGAAGCAATGTGTGACACAACGCGTTGTCATGATGGAGAATGATTTATGGCACACTTTAAAACACACCTTCTCTCAACTGTAGCTCACGCCCTAGTGACTGCACTGAACAAGTTGAAACTTGTCACACATTGTTACTGTTACTAAGGTTGCACACGCGCTTCCCGTACTGAAGATCCTTGACTTTCCATTGTGGCACACGGCAACAGCATTCACCATAGTTTGTGATCACAATGGAAAGGCTCCTTGTCACACATCACTTCTGGTACAGCAATATCTGTCAAATAAAAATATTGCGGTGTGTACTCATCCACCTAATCCACCGGATCTGGCACCGCGTGACTTCTGGCTCTTCCCCAAAGTCAAATTGACCATAAAAGGAAAACATTTTGAATCAATTCAGGACGTCGAGGCAGCCATGACAGCACAACTAACGACACTCACGAAAGAGGACTTCCAGAACTGCTTCAGAAAGTGGCAAGAATGATGGGATAAGTGTGTTCAAAACGAGGGGAAGTATTTTGAGGGGAATTAATGGCAATGTGTCTTTCACTGTAATAAATTTTTTTTATTTAAACATTCACCATATTTTTTATCACACCTTGTGATAAAAACAAATTCAAGAGCAATATAAACTGTTTAATACTGCAGAATGTTCCTCAGCCACCATGTACAAATTCTGTGAATATCAAACTATTTCCTGAAATCCCCGTCTCTAGAGCCATGAATTGCACAAACAGAAAAGTGAGACAACAGTTGTTCAAAACTACCAGGAAGTAGTACTTACTACTTTATTAGACACAAATTCTCTTCCACCCATCTATCTGAGAGAAATTATCAAAAGTTGGTTTGTCCTCTTGCTCATGCCCTTCCACTGCTCAAATCCTCCCTGCACACCCAAGCAGTGTCTTTCTCTGACTTCAGAATTGGCACAATCCGCAAGCATTACTGTTATTTGGATACAGTTGCGTTTTCTTTCCAGGACAGAGGTCCAGAAATGTGGAGAAGCATTTCCTGAGGCCTCGAGGATATTAGTTGAAAGAGTAGATGCTTAGAGATATAGGTTATGCTTGGTTGGCACAGATCATCGGGTCCAAGTTAGAGAGGCATCCACATGGTATATCTTTGTGATATGGGGCCCACCCACTAAATTGTGGGGTTCAGAGCAAGGACCCCTTTGTCGGACAGTACTGCTGATATACATTTTCCCACAGAATAGAAAGATTATCACCAGTTGGAGGAGAGGAGAAAGGGGCCATTCCACCTGGGCCCTGGAAGCACTGAGGCTATGGAGCGAAGTGACACGGGGGCACACAAACCAGTGGTTCTCAATTGAATGGCATGATAGAGGCACCTGGGGAACTTTAAAAAACATTTAGCCCAGAATGCTACCCTCAAAACCAACTGAATCAGTATCTGCAATGGTGAAGTTCAGGCACTGGTATTTTTCAGTCAGGATGGAGAAGTGCTAGACCAGACAAACACTGGCAATCTTGGCAAAGATTTCGGTGTCCCATAGCTCAGAAGCAGCAGAAGGTGGTCGGACCCGGAGGAGTATATTAACCTTGGGCAATGGAAGTAGACTGCATATCTTTGAACCCCTTTTGAAGGCCTTGGCCCTGCATAAAACCCTCAGGAACATGATGACAACCACAGGTATGGGAATCCCCTAAAACTGAGGTTAGAATGCCCAGCTGTGGTGAGATGGGAGCTTGCAATAAAAATGAACTTACAAAATGGAAAGGGATTTACATTTTTTGCACATCTAGAACTTGTGGATCATATTTTTGGATTGTTCCATAGCCACTAGTTACCGTCACCACATTACACTGAAAGTATTCATTCACTTGCTGTCTTACCCATGAATGTGACCATACTTTGAGGACAGACACTGCAATGCCAAATACCCAATCTCTATCTCTGACAAGGGCTTCTACTCCAAGTCTTTATATTTCTCTTTAGATAAACTGGCACATCTAAAACCCACGGCATAATTCAGCAAGCATGAAAGAAGGAGGACAACTGGGAGGATTGAGGCTGGGAAATTAATCTAAATCAAGGTTCACTCATTAATAAAGTGTGTGTTTGGGAAGGGCAGATAAATCTGCAATGTTCATGGGTGCAATGGACTCAGGATAAACCTAGTAACAATGATGGGAGAGAGAGGGCTGGGGGTGCAATCTGGTGGGTCGGCCATGCTACAGTTTACAGACATCATACAATGGATGAGACATAAAGATCAAGGGTCAAACCCTGAGAAGAGAGGGTTATCACATGCAAAACATGTTTTCAAGCCTAAACAAATAAATTCAGAACTTGGTAAACTGGGGAGGCAAGCTTGAAGGCCACTCATATTAAGTTGTCAAACGGTGTGAGACAATGGTACCTGGATGCCAGGGCTTCCCCTAGACACACAAGGTACTGGGTCCATAGACCCAGATGTTGGTTCCCAACCACAGAAAGAGAGGGGAGAATATCACTTTCTCTCCCAGCGTAAGGCATTGTTTTTCTTTCCTTTCTTTCTTCTCTCTCTCTCTCTCTCTCTCTCTCTCTCTCTTTCTCTCTCTCTCTTTCTCTTTCTTTCTTTCGTTTGACCATTTTCCATCAGCACTAACAATTTTGTAAATTTCTCTGCTGGATCTTCACCAGTTGTGTATCTCTGATGGATACCAGGTGTTTCCCTATCCATGGAGGTTGGGATAAAATGGAAGAAGCTGGGATCAATATTTCTTGCTAAGGGAACTATTTATGTTATTCTTGTTTTTCATGTCTCCTTAAGGACTAAAAAAAAAGACAAAGTATTGGAGGTGGCGGCGGTGTTGGTTAATTTTAATCAGACTTGCTTGACTTCTAAATAAAATCAAATCACATTTTCAGTTCATTTTACTAACTAACTCATCCCTATGGTTTTGTAAGCCAAAGAACCTTATTCTCCACACAGGGAAGGCTCAGTATCCTGTGTAGATCACGTCCCTAGCTGCTGGCCAGTTGCAAACCCTGACAACACAAGCAATGCTGAGTAAAGACCGGTTCAGGGTGGGGAGGAGGTACTGGACAGTCCCCAGGTACCGTCATTTTATAAACAGTTCTTTAACAAATGGTCTCAACTTCTTTTCCTTTTCTCATATCAACTCTGTCCACAAGCTACATCCAGGAGCCTCCACCATAAAGAACAGTTCCCTCCTCAACTGAGAATTTTCTCGTTGCTTACTCTCAAGGGTGGCTCTCCCCTCTGGGATTCAACTATCAATATGGTTCTGTGCACTTTATGTCTTTCAAAAGTTTATCAAAACCTTTGCTCTATTGTTATAACTCCTTCCCATTATTTTTAGCCCTTTTATGAGAGACTTTCTTATTCTCTCTCTCTGCCATCCGAAACAGAAATTCTACCGAGAGCTCTCACTAATACTATTTTATTTAGCTCAGGAGACATTACAGCACATCCTGAAGATAAATTCTGTTTTCAGCTTTGTTTTACTACTCACTAAAATGCCCAACTACACCATTATTCCCTCCCAAAGCCTTGCCCTATTTCTATACTTATCTGAAAATCTGAGTAAAAATTACAGATTGAGGATTCAAAACTTGGGCAAGTCCCAAGGCATGATAAGACCCGATTATTGGGTAAGGCTGAGGAGTGGGGTGAGTCTCCCTGGTAATTACTTGCTAAAAAACAACAACAAAAAAAAAAAAAAAAAAAGGAAAAGAAAGAAAGAAAAACCTAACAATTTGTTTGGGGGACTCTTAAATATGTGAGATTATGAACTTTTTCATTGGAAAAATGGGTACATCAAAAATTAAGCCCAATGCTATAAATTTTTCATATTAACACTATTAAATCCCCACATAAAAACATATCAACAAAATATTATTTTCTTCACATTTGAAATGAGAAAGTTGAGCCAGAGAAGCTAAAGAACTTGTCTAAGTTCACACAGCTAATAACTAGTTTAGGAAGGATTTGACTCTGCATACATGACTTCCCAAATTTTCTACTTCTTTATATTGCCCTTACTACTCTAATGACCACTGCTGGAACACATAGAGGAAGAATAGAAATAAAACATCCAGAACATGGTGGGAAAATGGAAGTCAGTGTGGTGGGGGATTGGGGATGAGAGGTTCTGTGAGAGAAACAGCCCACAAACAAATATTTTTTTCATGTCCCAGAAAAGAAAAATCTGAAACTCTTGTGAGAAAATATATTAGGGCCTAAGGGTATCACCACACAACAAAGCAGCAGAAGTGCTACAAAACACCTAGCACAAGAAATATCCTCTCTCAAGCAAAATACAAAATAGACTAGCAACAACATATGAGGGAGTGAGAATGTTTATTTTATAAGGATGATAGCAGGTACAGCATTTCAATACATCTGTTGTGATCCCTTAAGGATGTAGCTAAGAAAGCCACATCCTGTAGAATCCCAGCTTTTTGGTTCTAATAATCAAAAAAGCTAAACACCATGTTTCCCCCAAAATAAGACCTAACCGGAAAATAAGCCCTAGCAGATTTTTCAGGATGACATCCCCTGAACATAAGCCCTAATGCGTCTTTTGGAGCATAACTTAATATAAGACCCAGTCTTATTTTCGGGGAAACACAGTATTAGTAAAATCTGCTTTGTAGGAGTTTACTAGCTGAGGAAGTGATTTAGAACAATCAGAATTTTAAAAACATAAGAGTACACTTTAATGGTAAGCAATATACAAACATCCACAGCATTATGTAGTGATCTCCAAAAGCACTGGATTGATCAGGGTCGCTCTTGTTTCTTAGTTCACCATCTTCCCTTCCCACAGGCACCCTCGTTAGGGTACTGAATTATTGGGGTTCCTTTGATTAATTTTTAAAATGAAGCATATATCAGATTAATTATACTTTTCAATTCATCACAGTTTCATCATCAGTATGTTAAAAATTATTTTCTTGTTTTATTTAATTTCAGTCTTATTTTATCATAGTTTCCCTTTTATCATTCCTCCCACCTTTTCACCCACCCAGCGTTTCATCCAAGTGGTCGTTTAGATGTAGTGTCCTTGGAAATTGAATAGTGTCTTTTATGAGTGCTTGTAATTTGCATAAAAATATTTTTATATATCGTGTTTCTTGCTATTTACATTCGCTAGTATTTTGGAGCTCATTCCATGCGGTCCAACGTAAATCTAAGTCATTGTTGCTGACTGCATTCCAACATATCCCTGTACCTCATTTTATGATTACTTGGCCATTCCCTCAGGTTGACCACAATTTCCTGCTAGCACAAGCAGTGCTGCTGTGAAAATCCTCTATCATGTTCTGTGATTTTCATGAGCTGGGCTGTAGGGCCAGACATATTTATTTACTGGGTCCTGTCAGCTTCTCTCCAGCATTGTTGTGGCGTTTTACATTCCGACTAGCTGTACATATTGATGCCTCTACTACCAGTCCCGCCTCTATCCTTACCTGCTTTCTAACTTCTGCTGATTTGTGATTATAAAGCAGTATTTTATTGTTGTTTTAATTTTTGTTTCTGTAATTAGGAGTGTGTTTGAGAATCCATTTACATATTTATTACTCAATTAGTTGAATTGTCCTTTCGAATACTATATTCATTTTTATAATTGTCATGTTTTTACTAAGTAGCATGCATTCTTTATATTTAAATATTAAAAGACCTCATTGTAAATTTCATATTATAAAATTTCCTGCAATATGTCTTATTAAACATAAAATTTTTATTTTGATCACAAATTTCTTAGTTTCTGTTTTTTGCTGTTGTTGTTGTTGTTTTGTTTCTTTGTTCTTGTTCTTGTTTTTTGCCTGTGCTTTTATAAAATTTTTAAATAGTACCCTTCCCTCGTTCAAGATAGAACATGACATTCTCCTACTCCCTTCCTCATTTTCTTTTTTTCAAATACATAGATCTGTCAAATATCTAATTTACCAAATATAGGTGGTTAAAAATTCTACTTCATCACTGACTGTCACCACTGCAGAAAATAAATGGATATTTCAACACTAAATTACAAGGAGATAATTTCCCAGTAATGAATCATATCTTATAATTGAATAAATTTAGCACCTTGAACAACTTGCCGCATGTCTGGTTTTTGTTTGTTCATTTGTTTGTTTGTTTCTCATCTCACAGACACTTGTTTATGGAGTAGTTGGGACCCACTGAAGCAGAGATGTGGATGAAGAGAGAACCTGGCTAAGAATAAATGGAACCCTAACAGCTTTGATCAAGCACATCTCTAGTACCTTGTACCTTCAGGGGTTGACCCAGAGTCAGCCTCAGGCATCCACTGATGTGCTTTCAGACCCTACAAATTAGATGTGTCTCTTCCATTTATACATTCATATAAATGTATCCATGTAAATGGAATCATACTCTATGTACTCTGTAGTGTCTGACTTCTCCACAGGTATTTTTGAGAGTTATCCATGCTGTGTGTATCAGTAGTGTGTGTTTTTTTTCATTGCTGAGTAGTACATGTACCACTGAAGGAGTATACCACAGTGATTATCAATTCATCTGTTGATGCTCATTTGGGATTTTTTCACTTTTGGGGCTATTATAAATAAAGCTGCCATGAACATTTATGAACAAGTCTTTGTGTGGACTTTGGTTTTCATTTCTCTTGGGTAAATACCTAGAAGTAGACTTTCTGGGTTAAATGGTAAGGGTATGTTTTACCTTTTAAGAATCTGCCAGTTTTCCAAAGTAGTTGGACTACTGTACATTTCAACAATAATGTGTTAGTGTTCCAAGTGCTACACATTCTTGGTAGCACTTAATATTGTGAGTATTTTTAACTTTAGCCATTCTAGTGAGTATATATGTACTTCATTATGGTTTTAACTTGCATTTTCCTAAGGACCAATCATGTGCTATGCCTATTGGCTATTGTGTGTCTTTTGAAAATTGTTCAGGTCTTTTGTTTTAAATTGAGTTGTCTTATTATTGAGTTTTAAGAGTCATTTATAATCTGATTATAAGTTTTTCTGAGATAGATACATACAGAATATTTTCTTTCAGTCTGTGGCTTGAGTTTTCAATGTCTTAATTGTGTCTTTGGAAGAACAGATCTTTTTAATTTTGATGGAGTCCAACTTGTCATTTTTTTCTCTTTTACAGCTAAAATATTTTGGTTTCCTAGGTAAGAAATCATTCATTGCCTAAGTTATAGTCTTTAATTCTTTTCTCCTGTTTTTTCCCTAGAAATTACAGAGCTTTAACTTTTACATATAACTGTATGATACATTTTGAGTTAACTCATGTTTGTGGCAGGAGGTGGAAATCAAAGTTAATTTTTTTATTCTATTATAAAGACTTTCCTTCCCCTATTAAGTAACTATGATGCCTGTTGAAAGTCAACTGACCATATATTTCATTTATTTCTGGACTTTCAATTACATTATATTGATCTATATGTTTATCCTCACACCAAGACCAAATTATTTTAATTATTATAGCTTTACAATAAGTCTTGAAAGCAAACAGCATGAGTCCTCTAGGTTTGCTCTTTTTTGCAAAATTGTTTGGATATTAAAGCTTCTTTTAATTTAATATAAATTTTACAAACAGGCTGTCAATTTCAACAATAAGACTACTGGGATTGTAGTCAGGATTATATTAAATATAGAAATCTTTTGGGGGAAATTAAGATAGTTTATTTCTTCATTTATTTAGATATTTTTAAATTTCTCTCCACAGAATTTTGAGGTTTTAAAGGTATAGGTTTTAACATATGTTGCTAAATATAGCTCCAAGATATTTCATATTTTAAATGCCATGGTAAATGTTATTTATTTTAATTTCAATTTCCAATTGTCCATTGCCAGTATTTAGAAATATAATTGGTTTTTATATATCTACCTTGCATTTTGAGACCTATTCATTTACTTCATGGATCATTTATCTTAGCATTTTTTTCTTTTCTAATGTAGCTTTTAATGTTATGAATTTCTTTGTGAGCCTTGTTTATCTGCATTTCATATACTTTGATATGTTTTTGTTTTACATTTATTCATTTAAAAGTATTTTATGTTTTTCTTTTTGATTTATTTTTGACCCATGAATTAATTAAAAGACCACTATTTACTTTCCAAATATCTGTTGATTTTCCAGTTATCTTTCAATTATTCATTTTTTAAAACTCTATTTGGGTAATAACTGCGTATCATTCAACCCATTAATAGCTCTATACTTTATGTAGGAAATTTTTTATGTCCTTTACTAAATTAAATTTTGTTTTTCTCCACTAAAGTCTTGTGTCTTCTTTGTTGAGTTAATTCTAGATAGTTATAGCTCTTATTATTCTTGGAAATATTTTCTTTCTATTATTTTTTAATTGTTAGTGATTTTGATTTTGTATCCAAGGTACAAAATCTTGTATTCAACAACTTGCCAAACTATCTTAATAGCTAAAACGATTTGTCTGTGACTTTGATTTTGTGCTATGCCAAGGAATTATAGACAGGGACAATTAGTACCATGTGGCACAGATATAATTGGGGAGGGGGTTCTTACAAGTAGAAAAGTAATAAAAAACACACAATTCTGTGAACTTCCATTATTCCATACCTTAGACAGTGCAAAGTTGGACTGTATGTGCCAGGCAAATGTTCCAAAATAAAGGGACCCTGCTTTCGTTAATACCTTACACATTTCTAGGACAGGATACAGGGGACAGTTATGTCACTGTATTTAAAGGGAAGTTCTGAAAGAATCAGTGGTGGTTTTAGAAAGGAGGAATCTCTAGAACACAGCAACTGAATCAGACTGTTCTTCCATTGAACCAAATCAAATCTGCTTGGCTATCAGATGTGCCTCCAAAAAAGGAGAAAAATAGGTATTTAGAGACATTCAGATTTGTCTCTCCTTAGTTTGCTATGTAGAGAATCTGAAAATAATAGCAATTTTGATTTTTGCTTTCTGTTCTTTCATACCTCTTGTTTATTTTTCTTGTCTTATTTTTGTCAGTTCCAAAAGTACTACAGGGAACAAAGTGGTTCCATCTTATATACTTAATATTATTCATAAACTTAAAGGAAATGCATGTAAACACTTCACATTGTAAATCCACCTTTTTTTGGTTGATACCCTTTATCAGGTTAAGGAAGTGTCCTCCTATTACTACCTTATTAAGAATGTTTTCCAAATATTTATTGAAATAATTATGAGACTCTTATTCCAAACGGCCATAAATGTCATACTGTGACAAAACTTCCTTTAGCTTCTAGTACAAACCTTACTTGACCATGATATAATTTAAATACATACATATATGCATACATAAGAAGTAAATGAAGTCTTAGATTCTTTAGCTAAACATTTGTAAAGATTTTCATGTCTTTGCTTATATGTTAAATCAGCCTATAATTCTGTATACTCTATTTTTTCTTGTTTAGAAATCAGGGTATTGAAGGACTAAATAAACAAGAGTATAGTCTCATAGCTGTTAAACACAAGTTGACAAATGTAAAAATAATCTGCCATAAAAAGTATCTGAAAGTAACAGACCCAAAAGTATAGAACAGCTTTGAACAAACAGGTTGGCTTAATATGAATTCTTATGACGGTGCTTATAATAACAAAAAAAACACCTAGCTCTTATATGAGTTCAATTTTAATACTAACAATAGTAATAATAAAAGACTTCTACACTCTTGGAAGAAAACCAGTTAGCATAAAGCATTACAAAGAAAGAATTGCACAAACAAAAAGAAGAGAGTCGAAGCCTCCAAACCCATCTCTATATTATACTTACCTGACAATAGAAAGACATGGAAGTCTTGGCCTAATAGGCTTCTATGGCTGTTGGTGCTCCAATGTAAGATCCTAGAGTGAAACTGAGTGAAAACAAGAAATGATGAAGACAGTGTTCGTTTAATTTTCTTATAAAATGTAAATACTAATGTATGTGTTTTAGAACATGCTCGTTACAGTGCTGTATGATGGCTGATCCTTCCACTGACTCTTACCAGAATCAGTGAAGAAAAGAAACAATGTAGTTGCATAGTGTTGACTTAGCTGTTTGACTAATTGTCTTCACTTTATGGGGAATAAAAAAAAAGTCTGAGAAGTGTGATAGAAGAAGACCAAGCAACCTGAAGCTTAGGGTGTTCTCTTTGCCTTTGTTATTACCGAGGGGGTTTAACCCCACCTAAAGGCAGCAGTCAAAGAGGAAATCAAAACCTAAACCAATTTCATATTATAAACTGTCCAGCTTTCTTTGTGTTTTTGATCAATTTATTTATGATAGGAAGTTTCTGTGCCTTGAAAACTTTTAAACAGATGATTCTCTGCATTTTGAGGGGAAAGTAGGGGAATGAGGAAGCAAGTTAACTAAACTTTTTTATTGTTTTTAATAGTTATTAGAATATTTAAGTGTTATAATTCTTTTCATGCAAAATTTGTTTCCATAAATTCATTTCATCAAGATTTTCAAATTACTTGTGGTAAAATTATTTATTATAACCTCATGATTTTTATTCTTTGTTATGCCTACAGTAATCCCTCTTTTTATACTACATTTTACAGTATTTATATCTTCTGTCTTTTCTGTTGATCAAATTTACTAGAAGTTCATATGTCTTACTATACTCAAAGTATTGTTTTTCTTTTATTAAGCATCTCTATTCATTTTGTTGTTCTCTACTTTTTTATTTATGCCTTTGTAATTATTACTTCTGTCCTTATGTTTGATTTTATGCTGATAATTTTCTTTTAGCTTCGTGATTTAGATGTCAATTTCATTTGATATTTTTTCTTCTGCTTGTTTTGTGATATGTTCAAATCTATACAATTCTATTTAAGTAAAGTTGTAGGTTCGTCTTGCGAATATTGACCTACAATCAAATAGTATGTATGTTAGCTCGAAGAATTCTATAATTTCTCTTATGATTTTGAAACAAAATTTATTTAGCAAAATCATATTTGGTTTTCAGGCATATGTGATTGTTCGAGCTTTCCTTTGTTACTTGATTCTAATTTTATTGCACTGTGATCTGAGCTACATGGTATTGATGAATTAGGTTATATTGAGGTTTTCCTCTGTGGCCAATATCTGGCCCATTTTTGTAACTACTCTTTGTATATCTTTTGTATGAGTCTACAAACTTTTATGTATCTATCTGTTAAAGCTCAATAGTCTTGTTGTATATTTTTGGTCTGCTTGATTTATCACTCTTTGAGATTTGTGTATTAAATTATTCAGATATAATTTTTTATTTATCTATTTATCTCCATAGAACTACTAGTTATTATTTTGAATATATAGTATTAGATATATAAATGTTCATAATTATTATACTGATTATTCTTGTTACCAGTGCTCTCACTGTCTTTCCTAATTTTTGTTTGTTTTGTTTTGTCTTAAATTCTATCTGTCTGATACTAAAACTGTTAATGCGACTTTTTTGGTAAGGAAGCTGCATTCATGTATAATATATTAAACCATTTTTTTTCCCATTTTCCCCACCTATATCCCTGTATTTTAAACACCATTTTAAGACAAATATTGCTGTTTTTAATCACATTGAAAGAAGCTTTTCAATCTTTGAGTTAATCCTGTGTTAATAAACACATAAATACTACTATGTAAAGACTTATTTCTGCATTTTATTTTTTATCTAGTACTTATCCTACACTTTTTTTTTTCTCATTTTCACTCCCCTCTGATCTGTTCCTTCCCCCTCCCATCATTCATCTCTGTCATATTATTAACATTTTAAAATTTTCTTTGTGGATCATTCTTTGCTTATTTGTGTTGTAGCCATGGATTACTTAGACAACAAACCTTCCTAAATTATATGCCCGTACCTCCTGGGTTCATTTCTTTTCTGGCTAGATTACTATATCATTTTGAAATATTCTGGGCTGAAGTGTCAAAACACTAATTAATAGTGCCCTAGTTAAGTTTATTTATCTCACATAAAAAGATAGCAGGAAGTAAGCGGCTGCGGGCACTAGCTCCCCACCCAGTTCAACAACATCAGCCCTGGCATCTCTGCAATTTTATTTTCCCTTCCTCTTAGTTACAAGGGAAACTTAGGTGGCTCCCATATCTCTTGGCATCCCTTTCAGGTTCAAGGCAGAAAGAAGGGGGACATGACTGTGTTGGAGACTGTTACAGACTTAATATTTGTGCCCCTCCAATTCTTATGTTGAAACCTATTGCCCAGGGTGACGGTGTGGGGAGGTGGGGCCTCTGGGAGGTGCTGCCCTTGTGAATGGGGTTAGTGTTCTTGTAAAAGGGACCCCACAGAGCTCCTTGCTCTCTTCCGCCATGTGAGAACACAATAAAAAGATGGCCATTTATTAACTAGTAGGCTCTCACCAGATATCGAATCTTCCAGTGCCATGATTCTGGACTTTCCAGCCTCCAAAAGTGTGAACAATAAATGTTGTTTGTAAGCCACCTAGGCTATAGTACTTTGTTATAGCAGCCTGAATGGACTAACACAGTGACCTCTGTCCTATTTGTCAGTTAAAACTTTCTCAGACACCCCACAGCAGGCTTCTGCTTATGTCTCATTTGTCAGAACTCCCCTGTATGGTTACCCTTAGCTACAAGAGAGATTGGTAAAGTATTTTGCTTTGCCAAATTCACACGTATAATTAGCTGTTGAGAAGAGGGAAGGAAAAAACAGATTAAGCCTAGTAAAATGGATGCCCCAAGTGCTTTTTGCAAATGTCTCACTATTCTGTGCCTAGATTTGGGTTCTCTTTGTGCCTGTTAACTAGCCCCTTCGATAGACTTACAACTTGGTTTAACAATGACTTAAGGAAGTGTTCAGGCATTTTTCTTTCCTTTCAGCTACTTTCTCTTCATTCTAGGGCTTTTGTAGAAAGATATCAACACATTAATTATACTGCTCTGAATCTCTTGACTTTTCTTTCATTTTTTCCAAATCTTTATTTCTTCCCCGTGTGTTTGCTACATCATCTTTCAGCTGTATTACCTGGGATTCAATCCACCCAATGACTTCTTTAATAATTATAAGTTTCATACCCATTATCTCCTATTAGTTCATCATAAATTCTTGTTACTGTTTCTTTTTACCATAATCCTCAGTCATCACTCTGAGAATATTCTCATTTGATCTGGTTTGCTATTAGTTCTGTGCTCTCATATGTCGATTCACATCTTGTTTTCTTCTTATAGTTTGTACACTCTTCATTATTCTCCCCAAGAGGTTATGGGCATTAGGAGTACAAGCTAGTTTTGCTTTATGTGATGAAAGAGGGTAAAGTCTAGGCCCCGGTAATGCTCCTCCAGGTGAATTTATGCTGTTAGGCAGGTGTTGTGCCTGCAAGAGAGGCTCTCAGGTTACAATCTCCCGCGTGTAATTCGCTCATTTGCCGAACCCACTTCAAGTGACCTTGGCCCTTAAGGCATCTCCCAATACTTCTGCCCCGGAACCCTTCATTTCCAAGCGTCCCTGTGTTATATTTACTGACCCCAAAAGTGAAGGAAGGGAGAAGCGGGAAGTTCCAAGGCTCATCCACCCACCTCTATTTGCTATGATAGGCTCCCCACTTAACCTAGGCTCCAGGACTCTTCCGCAATACCACAACACCTCTTAGTGCCACGGGCACTGCCCTTTTACATGCCCTCACAGAGTGGTAAGGTTGACGATGCTGTTCCTGGGAGAACATAGGGGGCATATTTACTTCTTCAAGTAGAACAGAAGAGGAAAAGAGATACTAACGAGCAACGTGCATTGTCTGCCACAGATGGAAAGTTTGATGCAACTTCATTTTGATGAGAAACCTTCCCTAGCCAAAAGAGTTCACTTGCAAAAGCAACACAAATACATGTACCAAATATCGAGGATCTCCCTAGGTAACAAGCCCTCACCCGGTCTCCTTAATGGGTGCACAGGCAGAGCAAGCACATTAGATTGTGACTATCCTGCCTCCAAACTTGGTTTCGCTGCTGTCAGCTGGTAATGTCGGCCTTTATTGTTACCCTAGTTTCTTTTTTATATCTATATATATCTATATAAATATATATTTTCATATATATCTATAAAAATGGTGATTAAGAGGCCTCTTTATATTGTGACATTGAAAGATTATATTTTTATAAGAATCTGCTACATAGAAGGAAATCAATTCTTGTTTCCCAGTCTTTCATCCAATCAAAGTCCTACCCAATCAAGTATTATCTCTTCACTGAATCCTTCCCCTATCATTTTAGTCTCCACTGTCTTCTTCTAATTGAGAAATCTTGGATATTTCAGTACTCATTTTTATCAAATCAAAATATGTTACCAGTTGAAAAGCTCTTAGAAATCTGTTAGGCTTTACTTGTTTTAGTAACATGCATGGTCATTGACCAAGTCAAAAGCATTGTAGAAATGGAATCCAAGTATTAACTCAGTCTACTACACTATGCATAATTCAATATTAAATTACATTCTCTCTTCTCTTAAGACAGCTGCTTCTTCTCAATTGTGTCGCCTCCACAGAGAGGGTATAAATTCACCAGTCATTTATTCATTCATTTGTTCACTCACTAACTTATTCATCAATTAGTTATTAACCATATATATATATAAATCAAGCACTATTCTAATTCTGGGTATACAGATGGAAAACAAATGGAGCAGCTATCAAGTTTTATACCTGTCCAATTATAGCACTAATTATATACTGAACATATAATTAATAAATACTTTTTTGATTGACCTTTAGAAACAATTGTATCTAGCAATAACTAAATAAGTAATGATTTATAATTTGAATTTCAAAGTGGAAAAACAAACAATCCTTTCCTCCAATGTCTAGTGCTTTGTCTCTGGATCAATCTACTTTTTCTCTTCCTACAGGATAAGTTTTCTTCCAGGAGACATCATTGAGATTTAACCATGATTAGTACTTCACCACCAGTTTGCTAGATCCTTGATGAAGTAGAAAAATGGAAAAAGTACTTAAAAAGGCAAGAATATGAAAATGGATTCCCTACCTCATATCATATAAGAAATGTCTGAAATTGATCAATACTCTTCACTAAAAATTATTATAACAAAAATGATCTTATGAGTTTTAATTGTATTTGTTTTAGACTAATTGGTACTGGCTAAATAAATCTCTGGTGAATTGACCTGATAGAGGCCGTAGGAAGCTTCTTTATTGTAAGGATTCCCACTGAACTCCAGATATTTGGAAAATTAAAGTAGCAGGAAAATCTGGTACTTGTGTCCTGCATAAGTGGAGACTGTCTGATAAGGAACCTGTGTACTTCCTATGATCAAGGTAATCTGATTCTCCTGCACTTGACATCAGAACAATCTGCTGAATCCTGAGCACCCTAAAGCCAAGTTTTGTTTTCTTTTAATCTGGAGGAAAGGAGACAGATTAGTGTTGCAGAAAGATCTCAGGATTGAAAACATATATATATGTTTCCATATATATATATATATATATATATATATATATAACATCTATCTATCTATGTATCTATCTACCTACCTATCTATCATCCATCTATCATCTATAGTGTGGTATCTCCGGAGACTGTCTGATTTCTGGTTCTACTATCTGAGAATTAATGTCTTTACCTATAATATGTGGTAAGTGGCTCATCATAGAAACTAATCACTGAGAGCTTCTACTGCTGTCATCATCATCATCACCATCATCATCACCATCATCATCACCTGCCTCCAATGAAGAAGATGGAAGAGTATAAAGTAGCTACTATGGGAATAGCGGCTACATACTTAAAAGTTATCTTGCACGGATAAGAGGTATGTGTGCATCACTACAAGAATGTATCCCACTTACCTTAGAATGACTCAATGCAGACACATAGCTAATGTTCAGCTGGATGGTGCCCTCTTGCCAAATTCTGCCCTTTGACTTATTTAAGGCAGCTGTTGACTACTTAGAGACCTGAGACAACTTCAATGGTCTTGGTAGTTTTCTTTCCCTTTCTGTCTTCTTCTTCCTACTCCCCTCTCCTCACTTCCTCTTTCCACCTTTATTTGTCTTTCCTTAGGTTTCTTCCTTTCCTGTAGCATTTAACCCAGGCAGGAAATGTAAACTGACACATGGCCAGGACATTTAAACTAGATCTGGTAATCATGATGACAACGATTGTGATCTAAGAGGAATTCACATTTTTGTGCACTTAATACATGCTAGTCACTTTTTCTAAAAGTTTCGTTTTCCTAGTCACTTTTAAGCATGTTTCAACATGATTGTAGCTATTTCTCACAACAATCCTATGAGATGGCTACTGATAGTTTCCCTTCTTATAGATGGGGAAATGGGGCTCAGAGAAGTTAAGCTACTTAATCAAAATTTTTTAAAAATTTAGCCATTATTGAAATCAAAGCTCTCTACATCCAGTTCTCATATACTGGAAGAAATTCTGAGCCTATTTTCCTGGAGCACACAGTGTAGGAGTTTTGGAAAGTTCTGGCAAGGGCTTCTGACATTACAGCATCCCACAGTGTTATACTGCAACCCAGGCATTTCCCCACTTTATGAGCAGAATCTTAATTTAGTACAGTAGCAGCTGAACTTGCACTTGCTCACTGGGAAGGCTGGAATAAAGATAGCTTGCAACATTTATTTTGTGTTCATATTATTTACCAAGAGGAACCGTGCTCAGTTGTCCCAAAATAAGATGGTGATGACAAGTTCTTACACTCAGCATTTAATGAATAAATCCATAGTCTATGCGAATCCCATTATCTTGAAAGTAAGGGAAATAAAACCACCAAGGGCCTCATTGACTTCAGAATTATGGTAAGTCCCTGACTATATTACAGGCTATTTATCCAAATAAATTCTCCATCATTCCACAATATGTCAATTCTAAGTGCCTGCACACACACTTCAGTTGCTCCTTGGGGGCCATTTTTCTATACAGAACGTGTTCCCTGAAAATACAGTACGTGACGAGAGAGCCTTGCCAAGCTGAGCACAATGGGGTTTTTGGGTAGGCAGTTATTCTTTCGGCGTTCAAGAAATTGTGAACATAGAGTCTGAGACACTTAAAAATGATAGTTGTATAATATAGTCATGGCTGGTGGTGGAGGCCCAGTTGGGGTAGAATTCCACAGTAGTCCCAAAGAAACAGGGAATGAGATCTGAGCATCTTCATTCAAACAATATTAGAAGCACGTCAGACAAAGTGGGTTAAATGAGGATGATTGCTTTGCTAGGAAATAATATTAGTTGAGCAGCTTTAATTATTAAGTCGCTTTTAATTATTAAAAATATTTTAATTATTAAAATATTTTTCATCCTATAAAATTTATACAGGTTTATTGTATAAAAGAAATATAAACAAAAAAGAAAAAATGAACTGCAATGTCACTAATCAAATAGTGCTATTATTTTGCCATATGTATTTACAGATTTTTAAAATTTATTCATTCAATATTATTTAAATATTTCCTATAAGGTAAGTACAGCTCTAGGCACTAAGAATACAGGGGAGATGAGATTTTTATCCATAGGTGATTTGTGTACATATTTTAAACAAAAATTGGGGCTTTGGGGTACATACACTTTAACCTTATTTTTTTTAGTCAATAATGTATTATGAACATCTTTCCACGTAAATAAATAATATGATGGATGTAATTTTAATGGCTATGTATAATGACATTGGCCACGAAATGGTTTATTTAACTAATATGCCCTTTTGTTTCTTTTAGCTATTGTCCAATTTATCACATTAAAAATATCGTGATGCATATATTTGTAATGCTATTTGTCCAAATTGCATTGGATAAATAATCAAATGTAAAATTTATGCATGAAGAAATGATCAGGCAGGGTTCTAAGGTTTCAGACAGGTTCCAAAGTTCAATACAAAAATATTTGTCCAAGCTGCAGAATTCCTAGGAGAAACATGAAAGCTCCTATTTCCCCTCAATCTTGACAAACTTGAGTAACTAAATAAAATTTTCTTTCCACAAATTTTATGAGAAGATACTATCTCATTTGATTGTATTTTGCCTTTTTTGGATTACTAATTGGATGAAACAGTTTTTCACAAGAATATTACTTGTTTGTATTTGTACTTTTCTGTTTTCTAATGATTTTTAAATTTTCCTAATGTAAATTGTTAGCAGTCACTCTTTAGGAAATCCTTAGGTGTTTCTATCAGAAGGCTTAAAATAAAGGGGTGAAGCTTATTTCCTTTGAGAAACTAATATTTGTTTAGGGACTAAAAATCTCTTCAGAGTTTAAGGAACAGACAAGCACACAAAGCAAAGACTCTTCATACCCAAGTTAATATTATAAAACTTGAGGACAGAAATAAGTTGATACAGTGCTGAGACAGTGTGTTGGGCATCATGGCTTTCCGACGTTGGGAGAGGAAGGGCCTGAATCTCCTAAGACAGTGGAACAAGGTGAGACTGGTATTCAAACAACCCAGCAACTTCACATGCCAGGCTTGTTAGCCTTAAGCAAACAATAAAGGTGTCTGGACGTCCATTTTCTCATTTGGAATACAAAGGTAGACAAGATGACGCCTTACCTCTTCTTCATAGCACATTTAGAAGAGTTTACAAAGACATGGAAGAAAAAAGTACGACATCAGAGTTGGGGAAATTAAATTAGACAGATAGTAAATGGTGAGCCCATGGACCTCTACAAGTAAATGTATATAGAATGTTTCAAATGTGTGTGGTTCATAGGACATTCTTTCCATAGAATGTTAAAGAATATTATGAAAAGCAAGAGTCCCATGGTCATATAAGCCTGGGAAATTATGGATTAAGCAAAGTTTAAATGCATTTCTGCATTGCGCGACTTTTCAGATCCTTTAAGATGCTTATGTGCTTTTGGAGCCTGTAAGAGGGAGACAGAGTTGGCAGCTTTTGTCAAGTTTATATGGTCATAGGATCCTTTTCTGAAGTATCTTTCAGGACTACGATCCAACAGAACACACTTAGGGAAACAAGCATAAACAAAGTAGATTGAATAGGACGGGCAAATAGCTTTTTGGTTTATCTAAACTTTCACCTTGGTGAAGCACCAGCTTGTCCTCCTCATGCCATCAGTCCCTCCATGGGCCAAGACGCAGTGTCAGTGACACGTCACCTAACTGTCACTAATGGCAAACCCCTGTGCTAGGCTAGCGAGGGAGCATTGTTTTCTGCTGAGATGTTGAAAACACCTCCAGATGGGCCATTTTTTCCACCCTCACAATTCTCTCATTAAAATTATGTTGAATTTAAAACAGCCTCCTTCCAGGGACAAGACAGAAGTTATCACATAGTATCCTACTTTTTGGTGGTTGCACTTTAAGAATCAGAAAACATGATTTAAATAAAATGAATATATTCAAACACATTTATTAGGTACCAATTGTTTGCTAGCTACTGTATCTTGCTTTGGAATAAGACCTGAACAGGCTTGATTTCAGTTTTCATAAGGGGGATCACAGTTTATTAGTGAGTGGGAGGAGAAACCCAAAGAATGAATGGTTTAGCACAAAATGATAAAAGCTACAATTGAGGTATGGAAAGATTGTTATGGGAACCCAAAATAAGAACCAGATCAGAGCCTAGATCAGGGATGCTTATGAAGGTCTCACAAAGAAGGCAATATGGATGAGTAGGAAAAGATCCCCAAATAGAAAACACAGGGAGAAGCATCCCATGCAGAAAGCCAGTGTGTCAATCTCATAGAAATGAGAAAGGGCATGGGCCAGAGCAAAGAGCGGGGTATTAGCTGAACACAGTTTGTGGCCAAGGAGTAGTAGGAGATCAGATTATGGAGAAAAGCAGGACAAGATAATGAAGGTCCATATACAGGAAATAGGGGTTTGGGCTTTCATCTGTAGGTTATGGGAGAATTACTGAAGAATTTTAAGTGAATGAGTCATAGGAACAGACTTGAGGAATTTTATTTAAAAAACTAAAAATAAAACTTTGGCAGTGATATGGGATATGATTGGAAGTTTGGATGAAGGATCCCAATAGCAGAGGCTGCTTATTACAAATTTAATTAAGAAATGATTAGGGCCTCAGCAATACAGTGGCATGAACTGCAAATCATGCCCAAGACTAAACTTACCCCTAACTGAACGAACGTTTCCAGTAGGATGACGTTAATAAGAAAAATAGGGCAAAACTTTAATAGAAATATTAGTTCTTTAAAATGAGCATTGATAAAAATTGACAAAGTGTGATACCTCATTCCATGTTAGTTATGTATTCAACCAATCTTTTTAAAGCTAATCATGGCTGAGATTATCAAGTGAGTATTTTTAACAGCCATACTTTGGGGGTAATTTTTATACTGCATAAGGTGCTAATTTGAGTGCTATAAAACCATTAATTACTGTGAAGTTCTTCCAGTAAAGATGACTGTCTCTGGTTCAGGAAGGAACTGAGTTAGAAAGGATAGTGAATATGATGGGATGAATCTGAGAATTCTCTTAACCCAGGGTTCAGAACCCACTGAAACCTTGAAGGAATCAAAATCTGGGCTACCTCTTACTAGCAGACATGGTCCTGAAGAGGTCATGATAGATGAAAACTCTTTTTTACCCTAAACATTGAGGCAGACCCAGAGGATCAAATATCTGAGCTATGACTAGTTGCCTTTGGCCTATTTTCTTTAAAAAGCCAACTGAGAGTCATTGCTGGTGCTGGTTTGGCATTGACTCAGACTTTCTTCCATGAATTTTGCATCTTCACACCCGCCTTCCTGACCACCAATCTTTCTGCTTAGAAGATGTCTACAGAGATTACTTTGATCTTAGCTTCTCAATAAAGTCATTAAAAAAAAAGAGTCCCAAATAATCTCAGCAATGCTAAGCAGTTTGTGTAATTTAACTCATTTAGGTATCACGACAACCTGTGAAATAGGTACTATTATCTTCATTTTACAGATGAGAAAAATGAGTCCAAAGAAGCTAGTAAAATTGCTCAGAGTAACCCATCTAATAAATAGCAAAACTGGTGTGAACCCAAGAAGTCGGGCTTTAGAGTCTGTGTACTTAAACATGGTGGGTTCTCCACCCACTAAACCACAGGCCCATTGTTGGTCTGCCATTCAGGGAGACGTTAGCCCATTTCAAATGGTCACTGTAACTGTCAGTTCAAAATATCAGCTCAACTGATAATTTAAAAGCAGGAATCTGTCAAGATGAGTTGTAAAATATTATTTCAGAAATGGTCACTTTCAAGTTCTCAGAATGTTCACGGCCCAGATGGTCTCAGGTGCCCAACAAATTATGGAGAGACCTTTTGTGAGAATTTAGAACATTGACTTTCTCAGGGGCACTTACCTTTCAAGAAAGAGAGCAATGTTCCTCTTTGTAAAGAGATCTTGAATTCAAATATACATTAGATTTTATTCTAAATAGAATAATTGCATGATGTCCTAAGACATCAGATTATTGCATTGATTTAAGCATTTTGACAACAACTACTTACTTAGCTCCTATCAGATGAAAGTCTTTGCATGTACATTTCTTTCTCAAGAGTGTTGCAGCAATAAAGCCACAAAATCAGAACTCAGGAAAGCATTGGGGGAAGAATCTTTATGGTCAGGGGAAGGAAGAAAGGCTTAAATATACACACATGCCCTCCTCAGGACTTTTTGATAAGAGACGGTGATCTGTGTCATACGTAACACCTACATTGTGGGTACACACACTTCTACCAGTACAGCAACCCATATGCCTGTGACCCCCTGAAGGTAATTGAACTCTTCCACTCCAGCTTGTTATGGTAGAAGAGATCTAAAAGACCCCAGTGCAGCCTTGCATAACATGAGGGCTCAGTGATGACGGAACTTAATATTTACTTCAGGATTTGCATAAGACTTGGATTCTATGAAAAATATAAGTACTGTGGTTATAAGAATAATGGTATATGGGATATAAAAAAGCAAAATGTTTCTTTTGATGAACCATTTCTAGCATACAGACACCTTACATTGAGAGGAACTGTTCACTCAGAAAGTGGTAATTTCCATTTTAAATGCATTTGAGATTTCAACTATTTTTAGTGGTACAAAATTTTTACAACCTTTGACTCAGTACCTCCTACTAAATGCATCTTTTCAAAAGCATGAAATGTTGAAGGCCTGTCTATATTATTCAAACCAGCAATTAGAAACAGATGTTACTGCACTTTATATTTAGATACTACATTTCAATATCTAAAAAAGAAAGAATACTCATGAAGGACAGAAAGAATAATTTATAAATGCAATTAAAGCATATTGTTTAGATTCCTTCTCACTAATTTACCTGATTGCAAAGTAAAATTAAGTGATTTCATATTTAAATGCAAAATTGGGCCAACGAGTGATGAAAAATTTTAAACTGTGTGCCTAAGGAAAAGAAGATACCTGGTATACTATTGTTGTGTCAGATATATTTCTTTATTAGTTTTATACTTTTACTATAAAGTCTTCTATCTTCTCCACAAGGCGGTCAAATTCTAGGTAATATAATATCTAAATTTATATGAACTTTAAAGAAAATGTATGGACTGGTTGCAAAAGAGCAACTTGAAACTAACTGTATGTCTATACAATAACAAAGCTTTAAATAGGAATTTGTAAATGTAGCAGATATCATATACTTTACCTAAGTTGAGCATGTTCTTCATTTGAGAGAATAATAGAATGAAAACCATCTGTCCCTTACAACACTACTTTAAAAAGCTTGTCATACATATGGAGTATAAACATAGGCATAATATACAAAATAGAACTCCTTCTTCAAGTTTGGTTGACCCAAATTATTGGTGCCTGGAAGGAAATAGAATGGCTAAGCACCCCTTTTCTTAACTATTGGATAATCTAGTAGGTGATTGTTTTAACTCAGTACATTATGGCATTTTCTTGGCAATGAATTTTCTTCCTAATTGTGGCATTCGGTTGGCCAATATTAAACAGACTGGTCTTTTCTGAGTGTACGCTAATAGCCAGTGGCCCAGGAGCAGCCTGCTGTACATGCCTGTAGCAGCGGAACCAGCAATGGGTTAATAGCCTGATGCTCTGACAGATGCGCATGATTGAAAACTGAAAGCAGTGACCATGTGAAAAGTTGCTGAACTAATGAGTGGAGAATGGCCATTGATTCCTGGGGCTCTACACCAAAAGGACACTATTGTATCTAGATAATCACCAGAACACAAAGCTTTGGTGCTGGAGCATTTGCATTAATAAGGATTAGTTTCTTCTATGGTCTCAAAAATCACAACTCAAAAATCATGAAAATAATTGTAGCTCAAAAAATAGCTACTATTTATGTAGCACTTTCCATATGCTAAACGCTGCTCCAAGAATTTTATATACAGTATCACGTTTAATCCTTATAGCAACTTCCTGGGTTATGTGCTATTGTTAGCCCATTTTATAAATGACAATATGGAGGCACCATTCATTAGATTTGCTAAAGGTCACATGGCTATAGACCTAAGACCAGATCAAACCCAACCTGGTTTCTGAGTCTGTGTTCCTTACCATGTTGCTAGATTTCCCTCAACTAAATTAGAGTGCATGCTGTTCCATGTATAATTCCAGGTAAGCAGGCCAAGCCAAACTGATATGTGAATACACAATCACCAAGGCCAAAGTTTTGTTTTACCTTTTTGTTCTTCTGTCTTCTATGTACAACTTCTACCTCGTAGTCCAAAATGGCTACTTTAGTACCAACCATTTCAGACAGCCAGAAGATGGGGGGAAAAATGAGGTGGTTAAACTCTTTTCTTTTAAAATCTCTTCCCAGAAGCATCACAAACAAATTTGCATATACCCCATTGGCCAGGACTTAGTCATATGATGATCACAGAGTCAGGAATGTGTAGTCTTTATTCTAGGTGACACTTACCCAGCTATTATTTGAGAATCTAACTATTACTGAGGAAAAGGGGAAGAGCATCATTCTTTATCAAAATATTTGAAAGCCTGGCCCTGAAACAAGTGTTCCTTTCAGAATATCCCTGCTGTTGCCTCTAGTGTTTCTTTGTTTCTAGGTCAGATTCTTTTTGAATCTAGATGCCTTTGGGTTATTGGTAGACCTTGATTCTGCTGGCTGTCCGTCACATGATATCTGATAAGTGGATAGCATCTGTGTCTACGTTATATTGACAAACTGAAAACTAGCAACACTCCCTAATGCTACGGATCATCAGTATTTCCCTCCATCCTTCTGGGGAAACACTGATTAAATGAATTTTCATTAGAATAAAGCACCTCTATCAGTTTGGGGAAAAAATGGTTTGTTTGTTGATTATTTTTATATAGGCATTCATTTTTATTTCTGGGATATTATATAAATCAGATAAGAATAATAGGGCCATTGATTAAGAATTCAGAAAGAATATATCTATCAGATTCATGATAAAAAGTATTCATGGTACCAAAAACACATAAAGAAAACGCTATTGGTTTGGAATGTTATGGCGATTTAGGACCCTTCCCCTGCCAGAAATGTATCTTCATCAGTGGTCTGGAGTGCCACTTCATTTCTGATTATACCAGGGAGACATTCACCAGTAAACATAATTCGCCCTTTTTTCTATTTTCTCGAAGTCTCTAATCCTATTCCTTTTGAAGTTGAAAGGTTATGAGTAAGAGTTGTTGATACCACAAAACAGGAGGCCAATGCCCAAAGTTCCAAGTCACTGGAAATAGTTTAAAGTAATAGCAAGAAACAATAGTCCCCCTTCTTTCCAAGAACATTGAAAAAGTGGTTATCCTCAAAGGATCCTAAAAGTATGTGGATTAACTTAGAAACATCCAATTCTGACTGGCGACAACACTAACCTTAGGCACACATGGGCTAGTTTGTTTTTTTAATAGTCCTCACTTTGACTTTCTGAACCCTTCCATGGGCCTGCTCTCTTCTGCCTCCTTATTCTCTCACAAGCTCTCTTATGCATTCTCACTCTTGTCAAAAAGAAAGCACCAGAAGCCACCAATACCTTACTTACATCCTCATTTCATGAATTCACAAGGGCAAGACCTTTGTAAAAGAAGTTTCCAAAGGGAAAAATCCAAATGAGTGGCAGTGCCAGAGAAAATTTTTAGAGTTCTAGAACTTAAGAATAGAAAGTATTTTGAGTGACTATATAATCCTAGTATCATCTTCAAATTTCTTCATGAGCCAGATTGTCCCATATTTGGCTTCCATGAGAATCACTTGGAAGCCTTCTAAACAGTGCTTCTCTGGCTCTACCTAAAACTTACCAAATCGAAATCCTTAGCAGTAATACCCAGGAATTTGTACTTTGAAGAATTTCCCAGCCTTTTACAACCTGTCACCTATCTGAATGATTCTGCTCTAAAGCCAGATGTGGAAACCACTGACATAAGATAGCACATATCCTGTGGAAGATAAGGCTGCCCTTGCTTATAGAATGAATGGAGTTGAGCGAAGAGTTGCATGTTGTTGGAATCTACAGAAGAACACAGTACTCCATGTTGTCATATGCAACTCTACGTGTTGTTTGTTATTAATCATCCAAAGGACAAGAACATTAACATGAATAGAATTCCTTTGTTCAATGCTGTCTAATGCTAATTGAGGTTCATAATAATAATCCTAAGCCATTACAAGAGCCCCAAGTACCGCTGGCATTCTCAAAGAAAGATTAAACTCATTCAGAATTGTTTTAGTTAGGTCTAACTGTATTCTAGTTCTTAGGAAGTTAGGATTTTATATGTATTTTGGTGACTTTATTAATCAGAATAATAAGCTAAATAACCCAGCACCTAATTATGCTGGCATGGGAGTTTGCTGGTTAGGATAATGCCAAGTGGTTGATATATGGCCTTAAAATGTTCGGCAACATAAGAATTTAAAAGACCACAAAGCACAGTAGGGAAAAGTATAGACTTTGAAATCAACAGACATGGATGCAAATCCAGATTCACAACTCATTGGCTGTGTTAATTCGAGCAAGCTGCTTAACCTCTCTAAGTCTGATTTCTATCTGCAAAATGCAAAAATACCTTTTTCTAAAAAAAAAAAAAAATAACAACAAAGAAAAAACAGCCTTCTCCTCAAGGGTCCTGAAATTTCAAAATGATAATGTTTACAAAGTGCTTGACACATAATCAACATTCAATATTGAATGGTAACTATTATTATTTGGGAGAGACACAAATGAAAAAATCAGAAGCTGCAGGGCACATAGTGTCATCTAAAATTGAGGTCATCCCTTAGGCTTTTTAAAAATACCAAGTTCAGGTCCCGGTACCAGAACCAGAGCAGGAGATCTGGGATGGAACCCAAGAAGCTGAATATTTAATAAGCATGTTAAGTGTTTTTGATGGACGTTGTCAGCAAACCTCACTTGGAGATTCTCAGCACTTCAGGATTGGGAGTCCCATGGCTGGAAGGCTGCTTTATATAAGTTTCCATGATCCTATTCCTAAATATTCCCCATTTTAAAGAAAGTCTTTCTCCCTGCCCCGACCTCTTAGCAACTGAACACTACTTCATCTCTATGCTTAGTAAGAACACCATGGAAGTCAGCTTGGAAAAGGGCAGTTTGTCTCTTCTATTTTAGGCTGATGAGAAACAATATTGGCAGACCTCTTTTCCTTTGAAACACAATTTCTCTTGTGTGCATCTTAAACAGTTCTGAGGGACCAAATAATGAAACAGCTTTATAGTATCCCCAATTTCTCCATTTTTTTCCAATAAAATTTGTAATTCCTACTTGAAAAGATACGTTAGCAGATGAATCAGCATGCACTGCTGACTCTAAGTGAGATTAAGAAGGGAGGATGGTATCAAAAAATTAAGCAGCAATTCCACTTCTGGATATTTATCTGAAGAAATCCAAAACAATAATTCAAAAAGATATATGTATCCCTATATCCACTGCAGTGCTATTCATAATAGCCAAGATATGGAAGCAACTTAAGAGCTCATCAATAGATAATTTGGATAGAGTGTGTGGTACATACCAATGGTGCTAAAAAAATGTATATACATTTTTTTGGCACCCCTGTATATATAATGGAATATTACCCAGCCATAAAAAAGAATGAAATCTTGCTATCTGCAACGACATGGATGGACCTAGAGGGTATTATGCTAAGTGAAATAAATCAGACAGAAAAAGACAAATACCATATAATCTCACTTATACATGGAATCTAAAGAACAAAACAAACAAATAAACAAAAAACCATAAACAGACCCACAGATACCGAGAAAACACTGACACACTGATGGCTACCAGATGGGAGGTGGGTTGGGGGTCTGGATGAAAAAGGTGAAGGGATTAATAAGCACAAATTAGTAGTTACAAAATAATCATGGGGTATAAAATACAGCATAGGGAATATAGTCAATAATATCACAATAACTATGTATAGTGGACTAATCGGGGGGATTACTTCATAAATTATATAAATGTCTAAGCCTTCTGCTGTACACCTAAAACTAATGTAAAATACTATTGAATGTCAACTGTAATTGAAAAAAAAAAGTTAAGGAGGCATAAAATTTGCAAATCTAATCACAAGGTTCGAAACACAGTAAATCTCATCTCTAAAGTCGCAGGTCACATTTTCTACCCAATGAAGGGGGGCAATCAAGACTATGGATGAAGAGAAAAGCTCTCCATCTTGCAAATCAAAAAAACAAGACCAGCTGATATAAAAGGACCAGGGGAAAGTTCTGTTCACCGTGGAAGAAGCACCTTGATGAGAATGAAGCAGACTGCAGTTCTTTGGCAAGCCTTTCCTTTAGCACCTTGTATGTAGGGCTGGCCTCCGACATACACAGGGATCTAAAGAGCAACGTGGAGATAATTACGAAACTTCTAAATGGTTATGAAGAGTTTCCTACAGTAAAAGTTTATAACTTTTAATTTAGCCCTAAACCTTCTCCCCACCTCAGCCTTCCCAAACTCAGTAAATGATAACAGCATCCTCCAGTTGCTTAGTCCAAAAGCTTCAGTCATCCTTGACACCTTTATTTTTCTCACGTCCCACATCCCATATATCAGCAAACCCTGTAGGCTCTAGCTTGGAATCAGAATCAGATCACTTCACGTTTGCTCAACTGCTGCCACCCTATCCAAGCCCCCAGCCTCCCTCCACTCTCTTGTCCCTTGCCCCTTGGTAGACGGTGGTTGCTTCTTACCTGAGGGCAGAGGGCTGAGTGGTTCTCTGCTTTCCTGGTGCAGTCTCAGTCTCATGTAAGCCCTCTGTCATTGGGTCTTGGCCATAATGCAGATCTATACTATCTTCTTGCCTGTGGCAGCTAAACTCCACCCCATGTCTTAGAGGAGCCTCCTGAAGGACAGTATTTCCTGCCCTCCTCCAGCAGTAGGAGACCTTACATGGCCTTGACTGAAGAAAGTTTTCTGTCTCTCCCTCAGCAACAACCTTTCCTTTTACTTTCCTCCAAGCAGCATTGTGTCTTCCCCTTTACTCCAGAAAAACTGTGTTTGCTGTGTTTCCCTCAGTGACCTCAGGTCCTTGTTGCAAAGGAGTACAATGTTTTGGCCAGGATTTAACCCTTTCCTGGGAGTCTTTCCCAAATCTCTTGTCTTTCTTCCAGTCTTTCTCTAGAGCACCCATAGAGGGTCATGGAGAAGAGGCTACAAAAGAGTGCCAACACTCCATTGTCTGTAGCTCCTAAGGGTCTGTTTAGAATTCCTTCAAGTTTTTAGTTGAATCCTTCTAACTCTTTTTTATGACAGCCCTAATTTTGCCCATATGCTGCCACAGGTAAGCCAGTGCTTACCTTCCAGCTTCTTGGAGGCACCTGTCCTTTCTTAGATTTCATGCTAATTCGCTGCCCTGTGAACTCACCGCTTTGATGATATCAACATAAGTAAGATCTTGTGGTCTGCTTATCTGGCCTTTTCTTGGTGTTAGGCTGGGAAATACTCTTTTTGCCTCATAACTAGAAATTTGCTATATTCTTACTAATTAGTTTCCCTGTCATATTTCTGTCTCCCATCTCAGTTTATTTTTTCCAACACTTGCTTTATTGTGTCCTCCTTCAAAACATTCAATGGTTCTATATTTCATAACCAGTCAATTCTTGTGGTATAACCTAACATTCAGAGAAGCATACTTTTTAGTGCTAGAAAGCACCTTCAGAGCTGTTTACAGTCTAATTCCAACTATCTGTAAAACCTTCTCTCTTTTTACCCTTTAACCCAAACCTTCCTCTTTTAGGCACAATTTCTCAGTCTTAACCCACAAATATTCATTGGATACCTGATTATTATGCATCACATTGGGTATTCTGGATTCAGAAATGAATCAAATATAAACCCTTCTCTTACGAAGCTACAAATGAATGCATATTTTGCTCATTTCCTTTCATCTTTGCTTCTTCTGTGACATTCCACAATGGCCTTCCATAGCCTATCCACATCTCCATAACCTATTCTTCACACAGAATTTAGTCCAAGCATCATAATCTCTATTGCATCTTTGTTAACTATTACAGACTTATCCTTTTTTCCCCTTACTTGTGTTTTAAGGAAATTTATTTCCATCTCTCTATATTTCTAATTATAAGTCCTATGAAAGAATGGACCAAACGTTAGCAAAACTCTGTATCACACCATAGCAGCATGTGACAATTTAGGTGCTCAATACATACTTATTAGATGAGGTTATATACCATAGTCATTAGAAACATGGGTTGGGGTAAGATAGATTAGAGTTAAAATTCAGATTTTGTCATCGTGTGATGTGAGGCAACCTTTGTAACCACAGCTTTAATTTTTGCATTTGAACAATGAAGGATATAGGGTTATTGTAAAGATAATGAGATATTGTATATGAAGTACCTGATATGTAGTAAGGATACAATAAATATGAAACACTAGTATATTAGTTCTATATTATAGTGCAGTATGCTCCCACGTGCAGTCATAGACTGGATTTATCCTGCTACAAAGGGCAGTTCACCAAATGAAATCTGAACTTAAGACCGTAATGGCTTCATCAGTAGTTGATGCAAAAAGTATTGCTGACCTTTTGTCCGTCTTTCCAGTCATAACCATGCACACAAGTAGCAACACTGACAGCAGCATAGTGGAACACCAGAGTCTCAATCTATATGTCTAAGTGAAAAACACCGCTGTGAAACTATGTTCAAAGTGTTTTAATAACAGTTCAAAACTTCTTCAAAACTTAGGTTCAGAATGAACCAAGAGTAAACATTGTAATCAGAAGCGGGAAGGAGAAATTCTAAGTCTATTTAGATGAGGGGTAAGAGGGAACTTAATTGCAAAAGATGTAGGTTTTCTTTGGCTTTTTAAGATAGATTTTAGAGAGCAGAATGCAACAATAAACAAAGGTCAACACTGATATTCACTGGAAGAGGCACCGACCGCTAAGTTGATGGTTTTTATCTCTCTCTTCAAGAATATTCTAAACTATGAGGAGAAGGAGAAGGAGAAGGAGAAGGAGAAGGAGAAGGAGAAGGAGAAGGAGAAGGAGAAGGAGAAGAAGAAGAAGAAGAAGAAGAAGAAGAAGAAGAAGAAGAAGAAGAAGAAGAAGAAGAAGAAGAAGAAGAAGAAGAAGAAGGAGAAGGAGAAGAAAGAAGGAGAGGAGGAGAAGAAGGAAGAGGAGGAGGAGGAGGAGAAGAAGAACAAAAAGGAAAAAGTTCAGATGGGTTCACTGCTGAATTCTACCAAACATTTAAGGTAAAAAAAATAAAATTACACCAATCCTTCACAATCTCTTCCAGAAGAAAGAAGGAAAGAAACTACTTCCTAACTACTTTTTAACTCATATTTTAAGGCTGCTATTATCCAAAAGACATTGTACTAAAACCTGACAAAGACATCACAAAAATATAGATGCAAAAAATTCTTAACAACAAAACAAAAATCAAATCCAACATGTATAAAAAGAATTTACATAATGATCAAGTAGAATTTATTTCAAGTATGCAAGAATGATTTGACATTTAAAAAAATCAATTAACATAATTCATCATATCTCTGGAATAAAGAAAAAAATCACTTGATCATATCAAAGATTCAGAGAAACCATTTGACAAAATCTAACACCTATTCATGGTAAAACTTTTCAGTAAACTAGAAATAAAGGGGAACTTCCTTGACTTGATAAAGAACATCTACAAAAATACTAACAGCTAACATACTTAGTGATAAGAAATCAGATGCTTTCCCACTAAGATCAGAAATATCATACTTAGTGATGAAAAATTAGATGCTTTCTCACTAAGGTCATGTCCCAACACCATTCCCATTAAACATTGTACTGAAAGTCTCAGCTAAAGCAAAAAGACAAGAAAAGGAAATAAAGGGTATACAGATTGGGAAGGAAGAAATAAAATTGCCTTTGCAGATGACATGATTATCTAAAATACTAAAGAATAACAAAAACAAAACACTTCCAAAAACTAATAAGCAATTATTGCAAGGATGCAGGATACAAGGTTATTATGCAAAAGTACATTGCTTTCCTATATAAGAGCAATGAAAAATTAGAATTTGAAATTAAAATCATAATACCATTTACATTAGTATCAAAGAAAGGAAAGAGAAGAGAGAAATACTTAGGTATAAATCTAGCAACAACAAAAAATACATGTTACAAAGGGCAGTTGTATGTAGGAAAATACAAAATTCTAATAAAATAAATCAAAGAAGAACTAAATAAATGGAGAGATATTTCACATTCATAGAAAGAAAATTTCAATATTGTTAAGATGTCACTTCTTCCCAAATTGATATACAGACTTAGTATATCCTCAATAAAAATTCCAGCCATTTTGTGGATGTTGACAAACTAATTCTAATGTTTATATTTAGAGACAAAAGACCAAGAAGAGCCAAAACAATATTGAAGAAAGACAAAGTTGAAGCACTGACATTATCCAACTTCAAAACATACTACAAAGCTCCAGTAATTAACACAGTGTAGTATAGGCAAAAGAAAAGACAGATCAGTGGAGCAAAATAAAGAACCCAGAAATAGACCCACACAAATGCAGGCAACTAATCTTTGATAAAGGAGCAAAGGCAAATCAGTGGACAAAGGAAAGCCTTTTCAACAAATATTGCTGGAACAACTGGACATCGACATGTCAAAAAGAAAAACAAATGGACATAGACACCGATTTTACATCCTTCACACTTCACAAACATTAATTCAAAATGGATCACAGCCTTAAACGTAAAACACAAAACTATAAAACTCCCAGAAGATAACAGAGGAGATAATCTAGATGACCTTAGAAATGGCAAAGACTTTTTAGATACAACACAAAATACTTAATTCATGAAAGAAAAAATGCTAAGTTGGACTTCATTAAAATGAAAAACTTCCATTCTGTGAAAAACACTATCAAGAGAATGAGAAGACAAGCCACAGACAGGGAAAATCCATTTGCAAAACACATATTTGATAAAGGTCTGTTATCTAAAACAAACAATAAACTCTTAAAACTCAACAATAAGAAAATAAACAACTGATTTAAAAATGGGCAAAAGATCTGAACAGACACCTCAACAACGGTGAAATACAGATGATAATAAATATATGAAAAAATGTTCAACATTACGCTTCATTAAGAAATTGCAATCACAGTAGCTAAAATCCAAAACACAGACATCAAATGCTAGTGCAGATGTGAAGTAACAGGAAGTCTTATTGTTCGTGTAAATGCAAAATGGTACAGCCACTTTGGAAAGGAGTTTGGCAGTTTCTTACCAAACCAAACCTACGCTTACCACACAATCTAGCAGTCATTCTCTTTGGTACAGTAGCCTTCCCTTGCTCAAGTCTTCATATAGGCTCCATGCTTTCTGGAGCAACATGTTACTGTCAATCTGAACATGATTTCTGTTTATGTCTTCCACCCACAAATATCATGCCTTTTCCATTTTAACAAAGCACTTATCACGTACTGTGGCTGTAACTTTTGCACATTGAGGTGTGACAGCAAAATTAGCATGAATTTCTTTTTTCCTTCTTCACAATTTCACAGACAGAAGATTTGTTCTTGTCGTAAATCTTAGCAACCTCAGCATACAATTTTTTTTTCTTTATTAAGCCGAGAATTTTCGCCTTTTCACTTAAAGGAAACACTTTACGGCTTCCCTTTAGCATATCTGAATTGCCAGTATTACTACTCTTGCTTTTGGGGGTCTTTATTAAGTAAGCCAAGTGTTGCTTGAACATAAGCACTGTGATACCACAAGAGGCAATCTGATAACCAATACAGCTATTAAGTGACTAAAGGGCAGGGAGCGTATACAGCATGGACACACTGGACAAAGGGGTAATTCACATCTTGGGTAGGACGGAGCAGGACAGTGCAAGATTTCATCATGCTAAAAACGGTGTGCAATTTGAACCTTATGAATTGTTTATTTCTGGAATTTTCCATTTAATGTTTTCAGATCACAGTTGACCATGGGTAACTGAAACCACGAAAAATCAAACCATGGATAAGGGGGACTACTGTGTTTATCCAAATGAGTTGTAAATTTATATCCACAAAACCCTACACATAAATGTTCATAGCAGCTTTATTCATAATTGTCAAAACTTGAAAGCAACCAAGGTGTCCCTCAAGAGGTGAATGAATAAACTGTGGTATATTAAACAATAAAATATTACTCAGCACTAAGAACAAATAAGTTTTCAAGCCATGAAAAGACATGGCAAAACCTCAAATTCATATTACTAAATGGCAAAATCCAATCTGAAAATTGTACTGTGTAATTCCAATTATATGACATTCTGGAAGAGGCAAAACTCGGAGAAAGTGAAAAGGTGCGTGGTTGCCTGGGCTTGGCGGGTAGGGAGAGATGAATAGGTGGGGCACAGGGGACTTCTGTGGAAGTGAAACTACTTTGTATGACACTATCATGATAGACACATGTCATAATACATTTGTAAAAACCCACAGAATGTACAACACTAAGAATGAACACTAATGTAAACTATGGGCTCTTTTTGCTAATGATGTAGCAATGTTTCCATGTTTCTAGGATTCTAATAAATGTACCACACTGATGTGAGGTGTTGATGGTAGGGAATATGGGGGGATGGGGTGGAGGGGATGCGGGAACTCTCTCTACTTTATCCTCAATTTTTTGTGGATCTAAAACCACTCTAAAAAATAAAGCTTACTAATTTTTTTTTTAAATTAAATTAAAGGAAAAAAATCAAAGAAATTAAATCAAAGAAAAAATGAGAGAACCAGTTTTTCAACATCAGGAGATCTGTGGTTCCTTCTGTAAAATCAAATGGAGGGTTAAAGAGAAACAAACTTGGACGAAACCCAGTAGTAAGGAGCATGAGAAGCACCAAACAGACCAGATACAGTGATTTCAGATAAGGCCGAGCAGTTATCATTGGGTTGTAGATGTAGAAAGCTCTGTAGCAATATTACTCCCTACAAGAATGGCAGGGAAGACCTTTGACATCTAGGAAATAATCAGAGTGAGCGGCATTTAAGTAGCAATTTAAAATAAGTATATAGAAATGAGAAGGTATTTATCTGGGCCAAGTTGTAGCAATCACTTAAGAATCCCTTTGTAAGTATGTGAATATAGGTAATTAGTGGTCAATATGTATCTAGATTTTTTTAACAGTGATAATTACATGACTTTAATAAAAAATACTGCAATTTGCTTTCTCATGAGCATTAAGACTTTAATTCTTTCTTAATTTCCTGGACTTTTGCTAACCTAACAAGGGTCATTCAAAAGAACGTTATCAAAATTGCAGGTAGGCATTTTGTTTGAGATGCTCTTACTAATTTCTTGGTGTTAGCCCCAGCGTTTTTAAATTCCGTGTTTTTTATTCTATCATTTATTCAGCAAAGAAGCAATAAGCATCTAGTTTTTCCAATCTTGGTGTCTCACAAACTAGCAGCTGCCTCACTTTAAGCGTGTCATTAAATGGTAGCTTAAATATATAGATTGATAGGTAGGTAGATAGATAGATAGATAGATAGACAGACAGATATAGATAAAGATATAGATATATCGCAAGATTGGGGGGTGGCTAGCTGCACAACAATTAAAACAGCTATCTGAATAGTACCAAACAAATCTGACATTGAATCCGTCTCCTGCCTCCTATGAAGACTAATATAACAGCAGCATAAGGGTCTCAGTTTAATCTATTCACATGGCATATGTGTGCATGTATGCAGATGTGTATGTGTACATGTGAGTTTTTGTGTGTTTTTCACAATACACAGACACATAGACCAGTCCCCAGTGATCAGTGTCACAGGCCTGAGAAGGCTCACACCATGAAACAGGACTCATCCTGGTAGATTAAGTTTGGGTGGTAAAAGTTTCAGAGTGAATCAGGAGCCTTGGGCCCAAAGGACAGGCTTAGAGATCTAATGGGAACAGAAGTGCTCTGAAGTGGGGGAGGGTTTATCAGGAAGAGAAAAGAGTGTGGAAACGTGGTGCATGTGGCAAAAAGAATCAGGGGACAGCACAATGTCAGGTTTCATCCAGATTAGGTGGGATTACACGGCCCCGTGAAATCTCTCAGTGTGATCAGTAGGAAGCCACAACCTCAAGGACCAACACTGGAGGTAAAATGTTGCATGGTGAGGGAGAGACATCACCTGGCAATCAGAGCAGATTAGAAAAGAATAAGGGCAGAAGCCTCACACTGAGGCGGTGTTTGCTGGGACGTACTTGTGGGACCAGCCATGGGGGAGGTCAGAAATTGGTGGGCCCATAATGCCTTAACAACAGCCTATACCTCAGTGGGAGAAAGCAGGAGCCTAAGGATTCTTCCACTCTGTTTTTGGTTGTACTTACCCAACCAATAGCTTTGCTCCTTTATTTCATGAGTATCGGTTTCAGTCTCGTTACATATGTAAAATCACATTAAACTCACATGTTCCTGGGAGAACAGTAACATTTAATATGAAAATAATTTCTTTTGATTGCTATACCATGATTTTAGAATCAGATTCTAAGTTTGTTTGTGCTTCTTACAATCACCAGACAATAATACTAATAGCCTGATCTATTATCCATTTTTGTGCTAATTCCACTAAAGATTTCATATTGAACTCCCACTTAAGTGATAATCATTATGCTGATATATATATTCCTTGCTACATGGTTCGTCACATTTTAATGTATTATATTTATGAAGCCTTTATGCAATGATAAAACTTTCTCAGACCAAAAAATATTACACATATTTCATAGGTATTTGAAGAGGCACCCTTTCATTTGTGCTCCAGCATTTCAGCCTGAACCCACTCCTGAATGAGAGATCGACCATTCATTGATGGAGATCAACGGAAAAGCCATTGAGCATGCTCACCTTGGGCCATTTTCTCTGTCCCTGGATTAACTAGGATGAGTGCATTCTTCTCTGTTTCTGCTATGGAGGCAACCACACATGGGTCAGGACCAAGACCTACTTTCCAGAAGCAGTTCTGAAGCTCCATCTCATTTCCTGTTTGGGGACTGAGAAGTATAACACAATAGTCCTCAGTGAGTGTGTTTGCTTAGGAAAGACAATCCCAGCCTTTCCAATAATAAAAATAATATTCCATTCTCTGTCTTTCTGACTCTTTTGTCTGTTTACACAAATGTATTCAAAACTTAAGAAAGGAAGAAAACAGTGCTACAGATTGGACCCCTAAAAATCTCAACAGTTTTATTGCCTAGTTTTACTGTTTCCAGATTTATGGACTTTCTTTTAGGGAATTCATATTACACACAGGTTTTTTTTTTTTTTTTTTTTTTTTTAATTTATTGGGGTGACAATTGTTAGTAGAATTACATAGATTTCAGTTGTGCAATTCTGTATCACATCATCCATAAATCACACTGTGTGTTCACCACCCAGAGTCATCTCCCCTTCCATCACCGTACATTTGATGCCCCTCACCCTCATCCCCCACCCCCCAACCCCCTTACGCTCTGGTAACCACCAAATTACGTTCCCCAGATTAATTTTCAAACCCCGTGGCCATCCTGTGGTCACCGACTGCCCTCCAATCCCCTCACCCTCCCCCCCACCCCCCACCCCCCCCGCCCATCTAGCAACCCTCAGTTTTTCCTCATTGTCTCCCAAACAGTTTCTGATTAGTTCATTCACTTATTCTTTTCTTTAGAATCCGCAAATAAGTGAGATCATATGGTACTTATCTTTCTCTGTCTGACTTATTTCACTTAACATAATGTTCTCTAGATCCATCCATGTTGTTGCAAATGGTAAGATTTCTTTCTTCCTTATGGCTGCATAATACTCCATTGTATAAATGTACCACAGTTTCTTAATCCAGTCATCTACCGATGGGCATTTTGGTTGTTTCCATGTCTTAGCTATTGTGTATAGTGCTGCAATAAACATAGGAGTGCATAGAGATTTTTGAATTGAAGTTCTGGATTTCTCCGGATAGATACCTAGGAGTGGAATTACTGGATCATAAGGTAGTTCCATTTTCAGAATTTTGAGATACCTCCATACTGTTTTCCATAGCGGCTGCACCAGTCTGCAATCCCACCAACAGTGCACAAGCGTTCCCTTTTCTCCACATCCGCGCCAGCACTTGTTGTTTGTTGATTTATTGATGATAGCCATTCTGACTGGGGTGAGGTGGTATCTCATTGTGGTTTTTATTTGCATTTCTCTGATGGTTAGTGAGGTTGAGCATTTCTTCATATGTCTGTTTGCCATCTGTATGTCCTTTTCAGAAAAATGTCTCTTCAAGTCCTCTGCCCATTTTTTAATTGGATCGTTTGTTTTTTTGGAGTTGGGTTGAGTAAGTTTTCCATAGATTTGTGATATTAATCCCTTATCAGATATATCACTGGCAAATATCTTTTCCCATTCAGTAGGATCCCTTCTTGTTTTATTGATGGTTTCCTTTGCTGTGAAAAAACTTTTTAGTTTGATATAATCCCACATGTTTATTCTTTCTCTTAGTTCCCTCGCGCGAGGGTGTATATCAGTAAAAATCTTACTCCGGGTAATGTCTGAGAAGTTTCTTCCTATGTTTTCTTCTAGGTATTTTATGGTTTCAGACCTTACATTTAAGTCTTTAAGCCATTTTGAATTTATTTTTGTATATGGTGTAAGGAGGTGGTCCAACTTCATTTTTTTGCATGTGTCTGTCCAGGTTTCCCAGCACCATTTATTGAATAGACTGTCATTACTCCATCGTACATTCTTGCTTCCATTGTCGTAGATTAAATGGCCATATAGGCGTGGATTTATTTCTGGACTCTCTATTCTGTTCCATTGATCTATGTGTCTGTTTTTATGCCAGTACCATGCTGTTTTGATTACTGTAGCCTTGTAGTATAATCTGAAGTCAGGTATTGTTATACCTCCCACTTTGTTCTTATTTCTCAAGATTGCCTTTGCTATTCGGGGTCTTTTATGGTCCCATATAAATTTTAGGATTATATGTTCTATTTCTGTGAAAAACGACGTTGGCAGTTTGATAGGAATTGCATTGAATATGTATATTGCCTTAGGCAGTATGGACATTTTAACTATATTAATTCTTCCTATCCATGAACATGATATGTGTTTCCATCTATTTATATCTTCCTTCATTCCTTTCATCAGTGTCTTATAATTTTCTGAGTATAGATCTTTTACTTCTTTGGTTAAATTTATTCCCAGGTATTTTATAGTCTTTGGAGCGATTGTAAATGGGATTGTTTTTTTAATTTCTCCTTCTGATGTTTTATTATTGGTATATACAAATGCAACTGATTTCTGAATATTAATTTTGTATCCTGCCACTTTACTAAATTCATCTATCAGCTCTAATAGCTTCTTGGTGGAGTCTTTAGGGTTCTCTATATATAGTATCATATCATCTGCATACAATGATAACTTTACTTCCTCCTTACCAATCTGGATGCCTTTTATTTCTTTTTCTTGTCTGATTGCTGTGGCAAGAACTTCCAGAACTATGTTGAATAGAAGCGGAGATAATGGGCATCCTTGCCTTGTTCCTGATCTTAGGGGGAATGGTTTTAGCTTTTCCCCATTGAGTATGATGTTAGCTGTGGGTTTGTCATATATGGCCTTTATTATGTTGAGATAAGATCCCTCTATTCCCACTTTCTTAAGGGTTTTTATCATAAATGGCTGTTGGATTTTATCAAATGCTTTTTCTGCATCTATTGATATGATCATGTGATTTTTATTTTTCATTTTGTTAATGTGGTGTATCACATTAATAGATTTGCGGATGTTGAACCACCCCTGCATACCAGGAATGAATCCCACTTGATCGTGGTGAATGATCTTTTTAATGTATTGCTGAATTCTGTTTGCTAATATTTTGTTGAGGATTTTTGCATCTATGTTCATTAAAGATATCGGCCTGTAGTTTTCTTTTTTTGTGGTGTCTTTGTCTAATTTTGGGATCAGGGTGATAGTGGCTTCGTAAAAAGTGTTTGGGAGTCTTCCCTCCTTCTGGATTTTTTGGAAGAGCTTGAGGAGAATTGGTGATAATTCTTTTTTGAACGCTTTGTAAAATTCACCTGTAAAGCCATCTGGTCCAGGGCTTTTGTTTGTTGGGAGACTGTTGATTACTGATTCAATTTCCGTGGTGGTAATCAGTCTATTCAGGTTTTCTGTTTCTTCTTGAGTTAGCCTTGGAAGGTTGTACGCCTCTAGAAAATTGTCCATTTCTTCCAAATTGTCAAATTTGTTGGCATATAGTTGCTCATAGTAACTTCTTAAAACTCTTTGTATTTCTGCAGTGTCCGTTGTCACTTCTCCTCTTTCGTTTCTGATTTTATTAATTTGGGTCCTCTCTCTCTTTTTTTTAATGAGTCTGGCTAATGGTTTGTCGATTTTGTTTATCTTCTCTAAGAACCAACTCTTGGATTCATTGATCTTTTGTATTGTTTTTCTGGTTTCTATTTCATTTAATTCTGCTCTGATCTTTATTATCTCCTTCCTTGTGTTCCCTTTGGGCTTATTTTGCTGTTCTTTTTCCAGATCCCTTAAATGTGAAGATAAACTGTTGATTAGTGATGTTTCTTGTTTCTTTAGGTAGGCCTGCAAAGCTATGAATTTCCCTCTTAGGACTGCTTTCGCGGCATCCCAAAGATTTTGGGTCGTCGTGTTTTCATTTTCATTTATCTCGAAATATCTTTTGATTTCTTCCTTGATCTCCTGCTTGACCCATTCATTATTTAGTAATAAGTTATTCAGCCTCCATGAATTGGTGTGTCTTCCCGTTTTTTTCCTGTAGTTCATTTCTAATTTCATAGCATTGTGATCAGAGAAGACAATTGGTATGATTTCAATTTTCTTAAATTTATCAAGACTTGTTTTGTGGCCTAACATATGATCTATCTTGGAAAATGTTCCATGTGCGCTTGAGAAGAAGGTGTATTTTGCAGCATTGGGGTGAAATGTTCTGAAAATATCGATTAAATCCAAGTGGTCCAATGTATCATTTAAGGCTGTTGTTTCCATATTGATTTTCTGTCTGGAAGACCTGTCCCTTGTGGTCAGAGGTGTGTTGAAGTCCCCGACTATAATAGTGTTACTGTTGATCTCTGCCTTTATGTCAGTCAGTACCTGTTTTATATATTTAGGTGCTCCTATGTTGGGTGCATAGATGTTTACTAGGGTTATGTCCTCTTGTCGGATCGATCCCTTTATTATTATATAGTGCCCATCTTTATCTTTTAGTATGTTCTTCATTTTAAAGTCTATTTTGTCAGAAATAAGTATTGCAACTCCAGCTTTTTTCTCGTTTCCACTTGCATGAAATATCTTACTCCAACCCTTCACTTTCAGCCTGTGTGTGTCTTTTGTTCTGAGGTGAGTCTCTTGTATACAGCATATACAAGGGTCTTGCTGTCTTATCCAGTCAGCCACCCTATGTCTTTTGATTGGAGCATTTAATCCATTTACATTTAAAGTGATTATTGATAGGTACATAGATATTGCCATTTTTAAATTTGTAGTTAGGTTGTTTTGATCTTTCTTCTATTTACAGAAGACCTTTTAGTATTTCTTGCAATGCTGGCTTGGTGGTAATAAATTCCTTTAGCTTATTTTTTTCTGGAAAGCTCTTTATCTCTCCATCAACTTTAAATGATAGCCTTGCTGGATAAAGCAATCTAGGTTGTAGGCCTTTGTTTTCCATCACTTTAAGTATCTCCTGCCACTCCCTCCTGGCCTTCAATGTTTCTGTAGAAAAATCATTTGATAGTCTTATGGGAGTTCCCTTGTATGTAACCCTCCGTCTTTCTCTTGCTGCTTTTAGGATTCTCTCTTTGTCTTTAAGCTTTGCCATTTTAACTATAATGTGTCTTGGTGTGGACCTGTTTGGGTTAATCCTGGTTGGAACTCTCTGCACTTCCTGGACTTGTATGTTGGTTTCCTTCATCAGGTTGGGGAAGTTTTCAGACATTATTACTTCAAATATGTTCTCAATCCCTTGCTTGCTCTCTTCACCTTCTGGTATTCCTATGATGCGCATGTTGTTGCGCTTGATGTTATCCCAGAGGTCTCTTAGGCCATCTTCATTGTTTTTTATTCTTTTTTCTTTTTGTTGTTCCGTTTGGGTGATCTCTGCTACCTTGTCTTCTAAGTCGCTGATTCGATCCTCTGCTTCATCTAGCCTGCTGGTAATTCCTTCAAGTGAGTTCTTAATTTCGGTAATTGTGTTCTTTAGTTCCAACTGGTTTTTCGTTATGATTTCTACATCCTTCTTTATGTGTTCTCTAAGCTCGTTTGTTATGATTTCTACATCCTTCTTTATGTCTTCTCTAAGCTCCTTAAACATTCTTATCACCAGTGTTCTGAACTCTGTCTCTGAGAGGTTGGTTACGTCTGCTTCATTTGGTTCCAGTTGTGGAAGCTTCTTCTGTTCTTTTATTTGGGACGTGTATCTTTGTTTCCCCATTCTGGCTGACTGTGTTTATTTTGATATATTAGGTAGATCCCCTAGAGTTCTTAGTTCTTGCTAGGTTATCTTGTGTAGTATGTGTCCTTTATATTTGACTCGCACCACGTCGTCCTCCTCTGCGTGTGCTCCAAAGGTGAGTCTTGTGTTGTGTACACTGTCCCGTTCAAGAAGATCTTTAATTGCTTCCCGCTAATGAGCAGGTGGGGTCAACTCCTGGGCTGACCTGCCGTGAGACTTGGCTCTGCCCCCCGCAGGGCACTCTGCTGCGTGAGGGTTGACCACCCCAATGTGGTTTGGCCTCTATGGGCTCCAGAGCCTGCCGAGAACCCCCTCTAGGTGTGTGACCTGCAGGTCAACCCCGGCTGCACTCCGATTTGGTCTGGAGTTGGCCCCCAGATATGCCGAGTCCCGTGCCACCCAAGCTGGGCCCCGGCAGGGAAGTCCCAGAACAAGGCAAATCACCAAGCACAGCAGCAACGACAACAGCAAAGAAGAAAAAAAAAAAAAAAAAAAAAAAAAAACAGCCGAAAACCCCCGCTCGACACAGGCAAAGATATCAAAGATACAAGATAAAGCAAAACAAAACCAAGCAAAGCAAAACAAAGCAAAACAAAAAGCAGCGACCGTCTCGGCCTGAGCCCATCAAGCAATGACCAGGTTGTCCTCTGCTGTACCAAAGAGCCCCCTGCTTATTGCGCAGGCAGAGCCGGTCACCTGGTGCTCAGAGAGACTTTGGGACTGCAGACTTAAAAGCGTGGGCCTGAGGGGTCTGAATGATAGTCTCCACAAAGTCAGTGCAGCTTCTGCCCTTGTCCGCACGTATGCACACCGAGAGGAGCACCACCAGTCCTTTGTCCAGAGCTCGTGAGTCCTAGGGCACTCCTTCAGTGTGTGTGTATGGGTGCGGGCGGGAGATTTCTGATCTGCTGACCGTGCCTCACAAGCTGGGCCCCGGCAGGGCAGTTTCAGAACAAAGCAAATCACCAAGCACAACAACAACAACAACAACAAAGAAAAATATCAAATACGTTCACATGCAAAAACCACCTGCTAACCCCACTCGACAGAGGCAAAGATATCAAAGATATAAAGACAAAGCAAAACAAGACAAAACAAAGCAATACAAAAAGCAGCGACAGTCTCGGCCTAAGCCCACCAAGCAATGTCCAGGTTGTTCTCTGCTGTACCAAGGAGCCCCCTGCTTATTGCGCAGGCAGAGCCGGTCACCTGGTGCCCAGAGAGACTTTGGGACTGCAGACTTAAAAGCGTGGGCCTGAGGGGTCTGGATGATAGTTTTTACAATATCAGTGCAGTTTCTGCCCTTGCCTGCACAAATGCACACTGAGAGTGGCACCACCAGATATGTGACCAAAACTCTTGAGTCTTAAGGCACCTCTTCAGTGTGTGTGTGTGAGTGCGGGCAGGAGTTTTCTGATCTGCTGAAAGCCCAGAGCTGCGCCTGCCTCACTGCTGATCTCCGGGTGTGTCTCGGCCGCTGCACCCACCCCACCCTAGGCAAGCCAGGAAGGGTGGGGGCTGGAGATGGAGGGGTCTTCACTCTCCCAGCCCAGCCGTGCGTCGCCCTCTTCCCGCAGGCCAGAAAAGGTGGTGGCTGGGGGTGGAGGCGTCTCTTCTCTCCTAGCGCAGCCAAAATCACGCACACTGCCCAGACTGCCTGGGTCAGGGCTGCCCGTCAGGCTTCGCAAAGCGTGAGCTTTTGATACCACTTCTCGGTTCAGGGGCCGGTTTAAGTCTCTGGAAGGGCGGGGTAGGATTGGGAGAGCGGGGGGGGGGGGGGGGGGGAGGGGCCCAGGTATGGAGACTGCGCCCCCCGTCCGCCGCAGGGCGCGCCGCCTTCCCGGCGGGAGAAATCAGCCGTGGGAGCAGGGAAAGGGCCTACCCCCGGTCTCTGCGCTCTCCATTCCGCCTGGGATCCCGCGCCTGCCCGGCTCCGTGGTTTTCGGTTTTCGCCCCCGCCAGCTGAGGCTCCGCTGGGGACTGGGCTCTCCCGCCGCTGCCGGCCGGGCGCTCCCACGCCGTTTCTCCTCCTCCTCTCCTTGCTCCGTCCAGTTAGCTTATCCCCAAGAATTTCTTAGCTTCAAGCAATCCACGAATCTCTCCACTATATTGTGTGGTGAGCGAAAATTTCCTCGATGGGTTATAGTTCCCGTTTGCAACAAGATCTGGAGGAGAACTCAGAAAGTGCGCCCTGCTGCCGCCATTCCTCTACACACAGGTTTAAAGGCAACTTAGGTTTCTACAAGGGATGAATAATTAACAAAGCCTCTATTAACATTTCAAAACAAGGTGGTTATTCACTTACTTCATTGTCTGAAAGGGTAAGTGTTCATTAGAAGTCCTTAGTGACCCTTAGGAAATGAAGACCTTTTCATTTCCTAGGGCTTTGTTCAGACTTCACAAATCACAAGACAAGCTCTGTCAACACCTTCAAACAGCAGCTCTCTCTAATGAAGTCAACAAACACAGAAACTGGACCAGAACAAAACGGCTCTACGGGCTGAACAGGAAGTAGAGCAGCTGGGGCTGATAGAAACTTCATCATTGAAGTGGGCAGAGCCAGAAGAGTTGACCCAGCAACCAAGACTGGCCACCTCCAGTAGGCTGGTAATTATTGGGATAGTACATTCTTTTTTCTTTTGAAATTTGTCTTATGCTCAAGTAAAATCAAGATTGAGAATGATGTAAATCCAGGGAGAACAAAACAAAAACCCAAACAAATAAGAAATTGACCCAGTGAGATGGAGTCTCGTAACACTATTAAACCTTCAAATCAAGCTACAGTCCTTGGTTTTTTAGTTATGAGAACCACAAAATACACGATTTTGCTTAAGGAAGTTTCAGGGTTTTGTTTTTTTCATCTTGTGATTAAATATTAACTAATAGAGAGGGTCTACTTTTACTTTTCAGTTTTCTTTATGCAGAAGTTAAATGTTATAATGAGATATCATTTAGCTTGAAGCAGGAAAATAAAAATCACTCTAAGTATTTAAAACAGGAAACTTAATACTGGAAATTAGTTCCCCAGGTGACGAAAGAGCTGAAAGACAAACCAGTGACGGTGAGGTGACTCGATGATTAGCAGTAGCCGGTGGCTTGGAGGAGGTAGATTACTGGAGTCCGATGGCTAGGGTTACCTAGAGGAATTTGAAACCATGGAGGATCTAGCCACTGAGAACCAGAGCCATGGAAGAGAAGCAGACACTGAGAGAGATGTTGCCTGAGTCAGGGAAGAGGAGAAATACCCTGGCCTTTCATCTTCACTCTTTGATTCCCTGTCAGTGCCTCTCTGGCTAAACCTAAGTAGAAATCAACTGACACAAGAGCCTGGGAAACACATCCTGCAGAAACTGCTCCTCCCTCACCCCTACTCCAAAGATACTAAGTAAAGCTCGAGTGGGTCTGAAAGCAAACAAGCCGAGGTCCAGCACACAGAATATTTGTAAATTAGCAAATACCTTATCTCAAAGTGCCGAGTGCTTTCTAACTAGAAAATGGAGTGCAGAAAAAATACATGCTCATCAATACCATTGTTTCCCTCATTTCTCTCTCCCAAACCTTAAGGAATAAAGCAAATGGATATTATATTTTTAAAAGTTTTCCAGACTACGTGTGTATCACCTCTCTTCTTTCCATACCCCTCACCTGGAAACAATGCTCTACCTCAGGCCAAAATTCCAAATTTGGGCAATGGTATATTCAAATGCTGATCTTATTAATTAACTTTCTTTCCTGCTTTAAAATTGGGAGAAAAACAAACAAACCCCAACTAATGAACTGATAGAGACTCCAAGACCACTGATCCAATGTTATTTCTTAATTATATCAATGCTTCATACCAGAGAGTTTATAAAACTGAGAGGAAACAAAATCAAAGGAAACACAGTGGCATTATGTAACACTTTAAAACAAAACTTATTTTTTTAAGTGGGTTTTAAGATATAAATGGATTTGTATGTTTTAGAAGGGAAAAAAGACACTCCTTGATCTCTCAAGTACCCAATTGGACATGCTGGCACCATGTATAATGATTTGGCCCCAATCTTACCTCTAATAGTAAAAGGTAGAGACAGCAGAATTCAAGTCTGAAACTAGGGGACAATTCGTTCCATCCATTAGCAGAAATTTTATGAGTTCAGTAAATGAGGAGTGTCTGGTTGAGTGCTTAGGAGGAAAAGGGGAATTCAGTGTAGTAAAGTCATAATATACTACTTATTCAAAACCATCTCAGGAATCTAAAGGTCATCTGCCTCCCAGTCCCAAAGAAATACAGTTCTGCAGAAACCTCCCTGGCCATTTATAAGCTGCCTGGCTAAGCTTTCCCTTGGGGTTCCAAAGACTGACCCATCTGCTGACTTAAGCAGACAGACTATCCTAAGGCCTTTTTTAAATCCTTATATCCGGCCTCATCTATCCTGCACAGAATATGAGGCTAAGAAAATATCCGCGGATTTGCCCATGTTGCAGTAGTCAAATTGAGCCCCTGTTTTTGGCGGTGGTGTGCTTGGGCAGGTAATTAAGGAGTTCCTGCTCAATAATGGGGTTCCTCAGATGACTACGAGAGTCACCTCAATGAGAATTCAGAAACCTAAAATCCAGTGATGAGACTTGATCACAGACAGGAGAGAGATTCAGACATAAAGAGGCTCTGACAAACCTTTTCAACACCTTCCCTCTCTACCTGGAAAGTATTGATTGAGATGCCTGATTCTGAAAATGTCCTCCGTGGGTTATTTGGTGCTTTTAAAATAATGATAAAATTATTTTGCCAATTGCAAAGTCATTTATTACCCAATCACTTCTTTCAATTTATTTTATTCCTAATTTTAAATTAAAAGTGTTTACCATATTTTGCCATGTATAATGAATACCCTCCCATGTATAATGCTTACCCATGTTTTTGGCCCAAACTTTCAGGGGGGAAAAATCTTTCATTTTAATTTTTTTAATTCAAATTTTTATTTGTTTACATTTAGGTACTTGTTTTTTGTATTACAAAGGAATTTTAGCATTTATTTTTTAACACATGGTACAAGAAATTTTATGTACCAGTAACAGACTTACCATATTTACATATGAAGATTTACCATATTTACTACGAAGGCCAAGAACTCTTCATTGTTGCAAGATCATCGTAAGTTCAAGAAAACTGATTATCGTATTCCAGGGTATTACTTTGCATATGGATATCATTATTGATTTATAGAGTTACACTTTTAACTCATAAGCATAAATAAACTAATTGAAAACATTTATATAGATACGGAATTAGTACTACCCTTGTATAATACGCATCCTTATTTTTTCCTCACAAATTTGGGCAAAAAAGTGCACATTATACATGGCAAAATACGGTAATTTATTTTTATTTACAAATCTATAATTAATTGATACTACCGTGTTCAAAATTGATTAAATTTATTTTCTAAGGACATGCATATTTTATTAAGCTAATATAAATAAATGTGTGAGAGAAAGAAGAAAACAAAATTAAGATAAGATGTAAAATGCTGCTGGAAGTGAAGCTGATGCCAAAATACACACACACACACACACACACACACACACACACACACACACACGCTGAGTTCAAAACAATTGCATGGCAATAGGTGGCCTAGAAATTTATCTCCGCACTCCTAACAGACAGCATAAAAATGAAAACATGCTCATTTGATCCCTCAGAAAATGTATAGTGTCCTTTAGAAAAAAGCCGCTAGTCTTACACAAAACCTAAAACAAAACCCCTCATACAATGTAATAAAGTTATCGATAACAAATGTATAGAAAACACAATTATAATTTTTAGGGCATTTGGGGCCATGATATAAGCCAATATCATGATAAGCCCAATTCTCCCAAAGAAGTGGGGCCAGATCACAGTGACAGGGGTAGCTCTGTGTTGATATAAATTAATGAAGAAGGAGGTTTAAGAGTATACGGAAGTGAGAATGGATGCTTAAGGTATAATAAATCTTCTTTAAAGGTTAAGTCTTTCAGTTAGGCTTTGGCAGCTCCAAGTGGCAATGGGTTTTCTATCTTGCTCCTGGACCACTGTTCTTTTGTGTTGTTAGTTAAAAACCAACCCCTACACCTTGACAACAGAGCCAGGGTTTTATAAGAGAGCACTCTTTCATAAAAATCTCATCTTATAAGGACATGTACCTAACTGGAAGATACCCTCTTAGAAATAATCTTCCTCCCTACTGTTCTTTTTGCCTTTCAGTAATTACTGTATCTGTGGGCAGGTGGTATAAAGGCTATGAAGTATTTTAATTGATTTTTTTAGTTTCATTATAAACTGATACAAAACTGAAGTGTTACCCTTCTTAAATGTAATCAAGTAAAGATTACAGTTTTGATTAAGCATTGAATAGGTCCAGAAACATAATCAGGTACTTGCCTATTTTGTTATCCTCTGATTTAGAGTCTTTGTAGCAACTGAATGGCCTTAATCTACTAACAAATAAGATATATGATTTAAGCAGACAAGGAAGAACATAGTTTTGCTATGAAAAGTTTCCCCTCTTTTACGCAAAGGAATGGGCTAAAATCTTCCTAATAGTCTATTAAAAACTGCAAGCATTTGATATGGAAGGTAAGATGACTTGCAGTGTTCTCACGTAAGTTATAATCTTTTTTTAATCACCTCTTGTCTCAAATCAATCAAAAATTTTCTTGAACTCTTGCAATATAAAGCACCAGAGGCTGAAAGATTATAATCTCTACCCAGAAATGTTCATCTCATTAGAAAAATAAGATATTACTAAGTAAGAAAAAAATAGAATACTGAACTTCTATTGAAATATAAAATTGTGCCATACAGACAATAAATCTTTATTTTCTTTCTTTCTATTTTTGTCACTCTTAAGGCTTTTTAAATTAACTCCCCTACCTTCTAATATTGGATATCTTTAAGGCTCATTTTCCCATTATTTTCTCTACACACCCCTTCATTCCTTCAGTGATCTCATCCTTGCCATGGCTATGAAATCATACAAATTCTGGTGCTCCCCGAATGTTTTTGTCTAGTACAGACCTCAAATACAATAGTCTGCTGCTTATTATATACATCTACTTAAATATTTCAAATGGACTTAATATTTAACATCTCTAAAATTGAATTCTTGATCACCCTTCCTACACACCTCCATCACTAGACTTTCCAACCTTGATTGCTAAAGTCAAAAATTTGAGCTTCATGCTTGATAACTTACTACTTCTCTTTAACTCCTGTATCTAGTACATTATATAAATTCTGGTCAATTTTACTTCCAAAATATTACTCGAATCCATCTCAATCTCTTTTCACTCTGCCTGCTTACCCGGTCTCCCAGCACCTGCCCTCCTTCCCCGTCCATAACAGCCAAAATGATCAATTTAAAGTGAAAGTCACATGATTTAATTTTTTCTTAAAAGCTTTCAAATATTTTCTTTTGTATTTAAGATAAAGTATGAGTGTAATTTGAATGATATCCCTTGCCACATTTATGTCTCAAATAAAACCATTATGTTTTTCCACAAAATGCATTATGATTTATTAATATATTTCATATGTGTGGTTCTCATTTCTGCTTTGGTTTTATTGTTTTTTCTCTTTATCCATTCCCACTAGACTTTAAGTTCCATGTAGCGGGGACCATGAGACACAAGAGAATGATCTCATTTAATACTCAAAATATCCCTATTTTATTTATTATCCCTATTTTACAGATGAGGAAGATATAACTTAGAGAAGGTGAGTGACTTTCCTGAGGACACATATCTTATATAATGAAAAACTAGATTTAAACCAAGATCTATTGGTGATTGAGGGCTACATAGTTATCCATGACGCTGTGTCATCCCCTCCACAGATATTTCCCTCTGGAAATGTCCACGATCACAGCCATACTAAGGAACTTCCTCTTGTAAATGATTGATAAACCAAAATCCACATGAAAGGAAGTCTCAAAAATGTCAAATGTCAAGCAATTTTTAATTGCGTAATTGTGAGGGAGGTAGGATAAGAAACTGGTTGCCTCACGTTTTTAGGGGATGTACAGGGTATTTTTATATATAGAAACTTCAAGTGCTAAGGGCTTTCAAGAAAGACAGACCCAAATCTCGGTGCCTCTATTTCAGTTTCCTAACATGTAAATGGTTTTAGGATTTAAGAATTAAATGAGGTAATGTGTATGAAGCATTCAGCAGAATCCTGCATTCAAATATTACTTATTATATTAGTCTTTTTTCCAGAACAGCTGTAGAACCATACAGTGAGAAGAAGAGAGGAGACACAAGAGAATGTGTTCTCTAAGTCTGAAGGTACTTATGGTTAGGTAGCAGGGAATATGGAGTGACTAAAGTCAAGCCAAATGGAATCCCCCAAAGTTTAGGATCTGGAATGGGCTCCAATTCCCTGTACTTGATGATGACTCCCTCTAGAACCTATGGAGAACTTTACAGATGAGTTTGGTTCATGGTTTTTTCAAGCCCTGAGTGATTACAATCACTCAGCTGTAATTATTGAGACCCTTCTTACTTTATTCTGGATACTTAAATCTCTCCGTTAGCATCCTTCAAGGACCAGCTCATGCCTTGCTCTTACCAACTCTCCTTGGGACTGTAGTTCTGATACCTCCTTAGTTCCCCTTCTTGGAGCCAATTCTCCCAGGGCTGGCTGCCTGGACTGAGACACATCATCTAAGGGAACATTGGATTTCCTGTTGCTGTTCTATGTAGTCCTGTTAAGAAACCCTCCCCTGAGTTGTAGTGATCACCAGTTGTCAGTAATCTGTTTTTGGCTTCCTTGTTCTGCCGCTAATACTCTGTTCCTCCTCGCTCTTCTCCATCCTCAAAACATGGGGTAGGTTGTGATGTCCATTGAACCATATACGGATGTAGTAATGAAATCATGTTCAATTCCTTTATTTCATAGTGTAGTGTAATTAACTTCTTTGCTAATTAACCACTATTAAAAGGTTAAAATTCTAAAGACATACACAAGACATACACAATGGACACTTACAGAGGAAACTACTTGGGGTTTGGAGAATTTCTAACATGTTTCCTGAATGTAACTAATATATTCAAAAGTAGTTAATTAAAGCATAGCTTCTGAAAACCACAGGGAAATTGTCATTTCTTTAGAATTGATATTAAAATTTAACTAATTATGAATTATAATCATTAAAACTACTTCAGGAAACAATTTTAAAATGCTCATATGTATTACTGGCCTTGGGGAAAATCAGACTCAGGAGCCCTCCCAAATTTTCTGTCAGTGGTATTCTTTCATTTCTGTGACCCTGGTCTCCTCCCCAAATGCCATCTCTTTCCCTTGTGATGCATAGTCACCACCCAACAGATTGTCACCACCCATCAGCTAGTTTTCATCATACCTCATCACTGCTGTCACAGACATTTCCTTCCTGGCCAGACCACTTCCCGCTGACAGCTCTTTCCTAGCCCATTGTTCTAACTACCGTAGAATCTCTCTTTTTCATATACATCTAGTGTCATAGGGCACAGAATGAACCCAATGCTTAGACTCTGTTCACCCATGGAGTTCAATCATGCCTTACCTCATATACCCATGTGCGTTCATTTCCTAGTTGGATACTACCGGGTGAACAACTTGCCTTCTTCTTTGTAACTATTTGTGAAAACAAATGAATAAATGACAAGTAAAACTAATGGGAAAAGGGGATTGAATCCAGTAGTCCATGACCTCTCTCCATTGACATTCAAAAATATGAAAATAAGTCATTGAACTGGCAAAGTGCAATAGGACACCTGGGAGGGAACGTAACATAGAAGACAGGAGTTTGGAAGCATGAGTATGTCTGTTTATCAAAGCTATGGGTGAGTTGAGAGTACTGCTTCTTTTCACATACACCTTTAAAAATTCAATTATTATGAGCATGATTAACTTTGGTAGTATGAGTGTAATTTATGGGCCACAGCAGAGGGAGGGGCTCTGAACTGAAAGCGATTGTACCACTCATGAAGCTATTGCTGCTGGGACAAATTGACTGACATCTATGGCAGGAAGAAATACAGAGCCATCAGTAGTAGATTTCTGGATCCACTGATGGTAGCAATGAAGGTCTCAGAGGGAGTGGTCATTATGGTGTTTGTCCTCACGGAGGACGTACATTTCTGTTCACCCATTATGACACTGCATGGGAGAAATGGTAAGATATGGTTCACGAACTTTTATACGATCTCCTAGAGAGTTTCAGAGATATTTAGGGAGAGAAACCCCTGGAAATATTAGAAAGTTTTGTAGTAGATAGGGAACCCAAATTCTTATAATTTGGAATAATAACGTAAATGTATTTTTTTTTTTTAATTTACAAACTGCTAAAATTTCCTTATACCCTTACTCTTTTCTAAGAATACTTGAACTTAAAGGAAATCTTGATTTCTCCAATATCATTGTTTGGGTGTGAGAGAGATCACTAATTGCTTCTCATCTTTATAGTACTTGAATTTTTTGCTGGATACATGTTGTCTCTGAATAAATATTACCTTTTTCAGTCTTCCTTACAGGTATGTAGGGCCATGTTACTAAGTTATGGTGAACGAGTTGTAATTACATATAATTTTTATGTAGGGACCTATCATAAGTTTGTAGGAACCCCCTTTAGGAGACAGCTGACATATTGGTCTTTGTTTCTTCTTCTTCCTACCTCCATCCTTCTGCAAGGAACATTATACACTCCGTTGGATGACGAAGATGAGGGTAATGCCCTAGGGAGAGTAGAGCAGTGAGGCAAGGACGTTGGGTTCTTGATAAATTAATAAAACAGAGTCTTCATAACAGCCCTGGAAAACACAAGATGGAATGTTTGCTCAGGTGTCTAGCACCCAGACGAGGAGTGCTGGAAAAGCTGGGGGCGGGATGGGCACCTTTCCATGTGGTCTTTTCTAGCTTAGCCAAACTATCTGTTGGTGTTCCTTCTATCGTGCTGTTTCTTCTTAAGTGGGTTATTCCCTCAGCCTTTTGGCCATTCCCCAATGTCCTGTCCTCTGCACATTTGTCTTCATCTTCTACACGAGTACACTTACCTCCCAAGGCTGTTGAGTGACCAAGCCCTGCCTAGAATGACATTAAAACTTTTGCAACATGACTTCAAGTTTGTCATTCTCCTTGCTCTCTGGAATGCTTATGACGTTTTGGAGAAGAAAAGAACATACACATTGAAACTCCACACATTTTACTCAGGCGTTCCCCCCTCACTGAAATAAACCGTTCCTCCTTTTGATCACATGTGATAATGTGTGATAATATCTGCCTAGTATCCAACACAGTCAGCCCTCAATAAATAGTATTTTCAAAATAGAAACAAAGTTTATGCGTCATTTTTTTTCTGAGAGTATGTCCAATATCCCCAGAAAGAACTAACCATTGCCCCGTCCCTGCAGCTAATCATTTACTTGTATTTACTATAACATGTACCACATTGTATTGGAGTAGTTGCTTGACTGTTCGTCCCATGTCCCTGTATCAAAGGTCACAAACAGCCAGCCCAGGGGACAAAAATTATGTCACTGCCTCATTTGGCCAGCACAATACCGGCAAACAATCGAACTTGAAGGATTTGGCAAGCATTCTCCACTTTCTCAAACCCCAACTCTCCCTATTGTCTTATTCCTAACTTTTCATATAGTCACAGAAAAATTCCTGCCCCGCCCTTCCTCAACTGAATCGCTCTGAAAATAGAGAACAAGCTTTACTGATGTATAGTCGCTAGCATATCCCACCGCACCTAGTTCATAATGGGCACTCAATAAGAGCTAACGAGAAATGAGTGGAAAAAATAACTTCCTTGCTGTTTTGGCCCTACCTAAGGCTCAAGCTCAAAAAAGCAAAAAAAAAAAATTATAGAGTATTCCTGGAGTGTTTGCCTTTTCACAGATTTCAACACTGTAAACCCTTTACTACTTCCTCCAAAATGAGTCTTCCTCTAAAAGACAGCCGTTCTAAGGTACACAAGACTGGACACTGAAATACTTCAAGTGCTTTCTTGAGCTCTGCCTTGCACTGTGGCAATACCAGAGCAGGGGGTGGGGGCAGAGGGAACAGGATTTGATTCTGTCCAGATTTAAAAAGGAATAACAATCATTACTGCCTCCCCAGCAAGCAATGGCAACTCCTGGTAAAATCACCACCTTCATCTTCCTCTTATTCTTTGTAACGGTCACAGTGGAGCTAAGAGTTCTCTCAAAGCACAAAGATTGCTGTTGCTAGCCTTTTTAACATTAACATCAAAGATGAGTTTCCTTCCAGCATGCATACAAAAGTAGAGAATTTTATTTAACTCAAATAAATTTGGTGCATCTCATTACGAAAAGGGAAAAAGAAAGAAAAATGCACCACCTAGGAATATGAATACATTTTTACAATTGCTTTGAGATTCAGAGTGAATTTTTTAATACTTAATATCCTAAGTTGTTTTCTTCATTTCTACAGAAATAACTCTGCAAGTTTAGTTTATGTTTTTAAACTACTTTTTTTTCAAATCAGTGGGTAAAATTACCATATCTTTCAGTTGTATGAAATAGTTTTACAGTTTAGCACTTGAAAAACAACCCCCATCAATCACTAGCAGTAACTGAAGAACTTTTATGTATCAAACAACTTAAACTGAAATTGAAACATCCTTGATTGGTGGCAAAACAATTTTTGCCTTTCTAGTTTCTGGCATGTCTTCCCTTCAATAGGTTGTTACATCTAAGGGGAAGTCAATCTCGTGTCCCTATTTAAAAGGACTTAGGGGGTGAATGACAGGAAAATCCTATCCAATTATTAAAAAGTATGATATAACTACATATGTTTTCCTACAAATGCTTACTGCCTGAGGAAAACTCCTTAAAGACATTATTATTTTTCTAACACCTTTACAAGAAGAAATATTTAGCAATCTGATTAAATACAGGTTAAAACTGCTAAGTGATAAAAGCACATTTTGGAATGAAAATTGTTTACTCCTTGCAAGTTGGCAGTGAATTAACATCCACAGCAGTTATCTTCTTCTCCTTCCCAGCCCCCAGTAAAAGACAAGTCAGTCTTCTTGTGTACTTGCATACTATTTTCTGCCAAAATGTTTCATTCTGTCTAGCAGTTATGGACAAAGTTATTTTCCTGGGAAAACATGCTGAGGCGGCATTATAGAATTTTATTGTTAACAGATATCAACCTGCAGTATAATAAAAGATTAGCTCTATGTGAAAAAATTTAATTTTCAATCTGTTATAAAATGTATATGTTTTTATTAACACACAGTGAAGTTTTTTTTATTTTTCAATTACAGTTGACATTCAATATTATATTAGTTTTAGGTATACAGGACAGTTATTAGACATTTATATAACTTAGGAAGTGATCCCCCAATAAATCCAGTACCCATCTGATATCACACATAGTTATTACAATATTATTGACTGCATTCCCTATGCCGTACTTCATATCCCCATTAACATATATTTTAGTTCTCCATATGTAACAAAAGAAATCAATTTTAGGTACTTTTCTAAAGCCATTGTACAATTGCCTTCTGTTTCTCCCAATGGGAGAACAGTCAATTTCACAGGCAACAACAATGGAAAAATACCAGTGTAGAGAAAAAAGAAGGCTAAATAGTAGATTTGCTATCTATTTCTTTATTCTTTCATTCAACAAATATTTATTAAGCGTCTTTTCTGTGTCAGGTAGTGTGCTAGACGCTGACACATTGTGGTGTATAATACTTACAATTACAATCTAAAGAATAGTTTGTGATTCTAGGAAGCTAAATGTTAACTCAAGAAGACCGTTCTCCCAATGTCCTCCTAGATCTGAAGAAAAAGATTCTTAGATATGTGAAATAAATCCCACTTCCTCTCTCTCTGTGACTTGTTCGATATAATAAACTTAGCAGATTTTTCCCAACAGAAAAGTGAACCAGGGATATAAACTACAACAAAACCATGATCAAAGTGTGGAGTTTCTTATAGGTAATAGTTTTAATTAGATGTTAGATTTTATAATAAATTATAGAGGTGGTGTTAAAAAATTGAATAGTGTAAAAATGTGAGCATATCTTACTCCTCATTAGCATATCTTAAATATTATTTATTAGAATGTCAATAATTTATTAGTTTTTAAATTAAACATCAAATCACTTTACACAATTAAAATTTATGCAGAGGGATATCAGAGGGAGGATGTTCTAAAATCGCTCTCTCTTTTTTTTTTTTATTAAGAAAACAAATGATTTGAGGTCACTACACAGCCCTTAGGCACAGCTCAATTATTGGGCAGGGAGGGAGATTTGCATAACAACATTTTCATGGTTTGGGCAGTAGGGACACTTCCGGACTCAGGAAACAAAGTGCTTCTCAGAGTAAGCAAGTTGTAAGGTGAGAAATCCTGGAGTTCTTAGAGGAGTTGCCTATTAGTTCAGAAGACAATCCATAGGTAACTCTAACATGCCTTCTCTTTTCATGTCTGAGTTGAGAACTGCTGCACTGACCCTTTTTAACTCCTTGAGGACAAGGTGATGTCTCATTAATCTTTACATCATTCTATCCACAACAGTACCTGACATAGAATGTTTTGGACTCAATGTTTGTGTACCCACAAAATTCCTATGTAGAAGCCCTAACCCCCAGCGTGGCTATATTTGGAATAAGAAAGTAATTAAAATTAAATGAGATCATAAGGGTAGAGCCCTGACCCAAGAGAATTAGTGTTCTTCTAAGAAAAGATACCAGAGAGATCATTCTCTCTCTGAGCAAGTACCAAGGAAAGACCGTGTGAGGACAGTGAGAAGGTGGCTGGCTGGCTGCAAGCAAGAAAGAGAGCTCTCACCGCAAATCGAATCAGCCAGCACCTTGATCTTTGATTACCCCGCCTCCAGAGCTGTAAAAAAATAAATGTCTGTTGTTTAAGGCACCCAGTCTGTGGTATTTTGTTATGGCTGCCTGAGCTGACTAATACACAAAGTAACCAGTATGATTAGTTGTCAGATGAACAAATAATTTCTTCAAAAAATTCCAGGCTTTCTCATTCATTTTTTGAACACCTTCTGGGTCAGGTACTATGGCAGTCAAAGCACTATGTAATGAAAGAGAACTGCAATTATCTGTTTCTCCATCTATAAGATGAAAACAATATTACTATCTTAGGGTTATGAGGAATAAATAAGATAAAGAGACCGTAGCTCATTGACTACACAGAAGACTACTCCATCATTTGTTATCATTATGTCTTAGCAGGACACACCACAGATAAAAACTGGAGATTTTTTTTCTCTTTCTGTTGACAGAGATGCCAGGAATGTTGCTCAGCCCACCTGCCATTTTCAGGAGTGTATTCCTTGTATTGCCTTGGGGAACAAGGTTGGAACTTGCGTGAGGCAAGAAGAGACATAAATTTAAGGAGACACTCTCAGGGTCATGTGAGTGCAAAACTGTGCCTGCAAGACACAGAGAATGAGTGCCTCCTTAAATTTTGTACTCTAGTTGCCTCTTTATCTCCCAGTCTTGTTAGGGAATCTCTTTTATGAGGATGAATCACCTTAGGCTACTGGGAGTAACCTTCTTTAAGGAATGTGGGAAGCTGTCCCCATTTTGTAAGGAAAAGAGGTATGATAAGACCATTTGGATTTTGAGCACTTGAGAAGAAACTGCTTATACTGGGTTAATTAGTGTTCCCCACCCCCCAATTCATATCTACCAGCAAGCTGTGACTATGACCAGATTTGGAAACGAGATCTTTGCAGATGTAATCAAGCTAAAATGAGATCATAATGGATTAGGATATGCCCCAAATCCAATATGACTGGGGTCTTTATAAGAAGAAGAAAATTCAGACACAGAGTCACAGACACACAGGAGACAAAGTCATGTGAAGGTGAAGGCAGAGATTAGAGTAATGAATCCGCAAGTCAAGGAACGCCAACAAATGCCAGCAACTATCAGAAGCTACCAGAGGCGAGAAAGCATTCTTCCTGAGAGCCTTAAAGGAACATAGCCCTGCTGACACTTTGATTTCGGACTTCCAGGCTCCACAGCTGTGAGAGAATAGATTTCTTTTGTTTTCAACCACCTAGTTTGTGCTAATTAGTTACAGCAGTCCAGGGAACTAATAAACTCCTTGAATGCTATCGTGTTTCCCCAAAAATAAGACCTAGGTGGACAATCAGTTCTAATGCATCTTTTGGAGCAAAAATTAATATAAGACCTGGTATGATATGATATGATATGATATGATATGATATGATATGATATGACACCCAGTCTTATATTATATTATGTAAGACCCAGTCTTATAGTAAAACAAGACCGGGTCTTATATTAATTTTTGCTCCAAAAGATGCATTAGAGCTGATTGTCTGGCTAGTTCTTATTTTCAGGGAAACATGATAGATGTGAATCCCTGGGGAAAAAAGAAAAGAGTAGTGTGGCTCTATGGGGTGTAGGACAAAATAAGTCGTGACCCACTGTTTATGGAGGCTTCTATTTCCCTGGGGGCCAGTGTTTGTGGGTCCTCCTATTTCCCTGGGAGGGAGCTACCCATGTGCATTGCAAGACTGAGCACCAAAACCCCAGCAGCCACGAGTGGGACAGCTGTGACTGAGCATAATACTGGTGTTGGAGGTATCAGACTTCTTCAAAGACATGTAGAAGTCCCTGGAAACATCTCACCATCATTGTCAGGAGAGTGGAAGAGCACCTTCTGACATCTCCGTAGTGCCAGTACTCATCAGAGACCGCACATAGCAGCAAGGGCAAATGGAAGCGTGTCCACGTGGGTATGGAAGCTGAACTGGCTATCCTTTCTCCTCCGGGCTATCTATAGTTGCCAAGGTCACAGCTCACAGTGGCCCATGGGGGTGTTGAACTGGCAACCTTGGTGTTGTTAGCACCATGCTCTAACCAACTGAGCTAACTGGCCACCCCCTATCCAAGCAGTTTTAAAGTGGGTAGGCCCAAAACAAATTTGAAGCATGAGAAGGAGGAACCACAGAGGTTTTGTAGAGATGTGACATGCACAATGAAGGACAAATAGGAGTCAGCCAAGACAAGAATGGATGGGGACTTGATAGAAATATGGCACACTGAAAATCTGAAAAGAATTGAGGAAGACCAGAGAAAAGACTAAAGGTAGGAGTTCCAAGGTGGCATGAGATGGAAAAGTAAATGTCTTTATGTGGCAAGCTGGGGAAGGGGTAAAGCTGGTGGGGGTGGAGGGAAAATATTTGACCCTAAAAACAGGATCACAGTGGAGGAAACTGAAACTCCAAATACATTCATGTAAATGGCTGTTGTTTTATCAATACTATTATACCACACTACAATTATATTTTGTGTTAAGTAAATGTTAGTGTGCTAGCCTAGGAATTATGTAAGCATTTTAATAATGTTTGTATGGATCATGATGCTTCTGAATGCCAAACAATCAAGTGACAAAGGAGCCCAATCCATTTCTAAAAGGCCGACTAGCTATACTAGTGACATGCCAAACCTTGAAATGGCCTTAAAACTTGGGAGGGAATACAATTCAGCATAAATTATTCTCTACTACCAATACATTCTGAATTGTTGATAAGCAAAGTTAGTACTTTTCTATATTGTTCACCTGCTATTTTTCATAGAGATGGTCAGAAATGCCACAATAGATCTGGATAAAACGGAGCCAGCAACCAGAACCAAAGTCCAGTTAGAAACACTCTCTTGCACCCCTTTCCTACACTGAGCTGTTTACTAGAACTGGGAGGGAACTAGACAAAGAGCCTCTTTTAACCCCTTGGTCACAGCCTGGAGCTCCTTGGAAAGACTCCAGAGACAACTGTATGCTCTCCGGAAAACCCATCCTCTTGGTTTAGCATGAGGGAAGCTACAAGCCTGTGCTCCTGGACTTAGCAAAATGCAATGGAGATTGAATAAGGGTGACAGCGGCCTTCGATGAATTAAATCCTCTTAGAGGTGAGACTCTCATCATCACGCAGCCCAGGGGAAGGGACATGACTGATTGAGTTCATATTATAATACCTGGTACATCTCCTGCCTCAGGGAAGGAAACATAAAATAAAGATGCCTGTGCCCTGAAATACTCAAATATGTTCTTCAGAATTCAAGGACTTAAATTATTCATTGACTGGGGCATTTCTCTTTATTTGAAGGAGAATAAAAGGGAGGGGAAAAAAACCCCTAATCTTTCTGTCACAAAATAAAATATCAGCACTAATGTTCAAATTCACCCTCAGAACACAGCATAATCCAATATTATAACCAATTTTGTAAAGAGTGAAAGTGTATGCAAACGAAGATAAACAAAAGGAAAAGAAAACAACTGAGTACAAGAAAATAGCTCATAGCAAATAACATTTGGAATGAAAGATAGAAAACCCACACGCTATTTTGTTCTGTACTTAAGTAGACTGAGAGCAGAAACACACTGGAGACATTTGATAATCAATACAACATTACCCGGAGGGCACCATACACAACTATAATGTAATCTTAAAAACAAAACTCAAGGAAATGGAACATTTAAATTAGAAGTAATTTTAACAGCAAAATGGCAAAAGAAAAAAGCCTTCATGTCTTTTTATATCAGGGAATTCTTAACTTAAGGGTTGTTTTTCACAGCCAGTTTTTGCCAAGGAAAGAGAGAGAGAGAGGAAAAAAAAAAATCTTAGGTCTTTCCTGTCACTGCAGTCTTCATAATCACCACAATTCAATATGACACCATGACTTGTAAGAAATTCTCCCAGGCATCCATTTAAGTGGACACTAATTGGAAAGTTCAGTGAACAGAAAAAGGCTGTGAACAATACATATTTCAACATGCTGTACCCAGTCCTGACCTTAAGTGACAAGGAGGAAAAAAAATGGTTCAACACAGCCTGTGCATTCAGCTGTGTATTGTGAAACCGCTATGGGAATTGGCTCCAGGAAAATCCCCGGGTTCATGGTGAAACGACAGTCAAACCCAGAAACTCCACGACAATCAATCTGCTGCACACACATGGTTCTATAAGGGAGCATTTTGGTACCCAGCACTGAAGTCAGGGAGTCCACAGGCAGGCAAGGGGGCAAGAGTAAGACGTCACTGAAAACACGAGCTCTGAAATCAGATGAACAAGGATTTCAACCTGGCTCCACCATATCCTAGATGTGTCACCTTGAGCAGAGCGCTTCACCTCTCAGATTTGTCATATGTAAAAAGGGGAGAGTAATAACAACGTCAGGAGCTATTGTGAGGAATAATTTAGATGGTATGAATATACCACAGCACCTGCCACAGAGTTTTGCCTTAATAATAGCTAACATGCAGAGAGAGATTACCACATCACTGAAAAACTTTTGTCTCTCAAAATAACCCTATGAGTTAGATATTATGATTACCCGCATTTTACAGAGTAAAAGGACAAGTAATGGGCCCCCAAATCACATAGCTGCTTAGTGTTAAACTGGCATTTAAACCTAGATGTGCTAGTTCCAGTATATACCTATACTGTTTCTCATTTAGTTTTAGTGAATGAATAAATGAATGAATGGCAGCTATTTTTTTTTTTAATTTTTGAAGATTTGATAATCTTATTGGGATGTAATAGGCAGAAACATTGTAACCATAAAATAGGATACTACACAATCAATAGGTACTTTTAAACTGTCAGAGCACCGAGCCGTACCAACAAGACATGCAGACAGAATGAGTTGTAAAAGCATTATAAGAATTACCTCAGCTCCAGCACAGGAAATACTTGACCACTTACCCAAGATCCCGGGCAACCTGAGGTTCAGAGCACCTGTCCCCACCTTGATTTGGGTAGTCTCAGTGCTCTGCTAATTCTTCTCTTCCCTGGCTGGACTGGGAGAACTCACTTTTATTTTATATTCTGGATCCCAAGATTCCCAACTGGACAGAGTCTGTGTGCAGCTCTACACTCAGCATCTAAACTTATCCTTGGGATTTGCAGTCCCATAATTGTAGGAGACATTAAAAGGTTGTGCCTCAGAATTTGGAAATTTGGGGACAAAAAGTAAAAAACTTAATACATCACATTTTCATAATCCGTTTAACTTATGGTACTCCATCCATGGCAAAATCCTGCATAAATGACAGGACTTAGGTCCCAGGATAGAACTTTCACAGGACACAGAGCACGCATCAAAACCAGGATCTAATTGCCAGCTTTTCTTGCTCTAGGTACCATCCTCTTTCTATTGGCCCCTTACCGCTTCATAATATGCAAATCCACTCCCAAACTGGAATTACGCCTTACCCTTAGGTTAATTCTGGGAATTCCAAGAATTTTAGAAGGCTGTTGATAAGAAACTGTCTGGTCGTCTGTCCTGTTAGCACCCTGGTTGCTAAAGCTTTTGACATAGCAATGAGGACTCTGAGAGATTATAAAATCTATTGTTTGGATCACCAATGACATTTGGTGAGCACTGCCTTCTGCTGGCAGATTCTATTTCATAGTCACTGGGTTCAGCATACAATCTGGGCCTGACCAATTACAAAAGCCGTTTCCCTCGACATAGTGGTTAACTCAGGGATGGACACATAACCAACCTGAGGGAAGCCTATGAGAATCCTTTCCTGAACTTGCTATCCAGATACTGGGAGAGGGAAGTTCTCTGTCATTCTAAAATGAGAAGATGTGAATCTGGGTTTTTTTGTGCATCTTTCAGGTCCATACTTTCTTTCAGTGTCCCTATTCTATGCCACGGGTCAAAGCATATTTTCAGAATGCAGGCAAGACAAAACAAGTAAAAATGAGACACAGATGGTGAAATTCTTACCAGGGTTCCAGTGCTTGAGGCCTCTGTGAGAGCAGTTCTTCCTTCAAACATGTGAGCCCTTCTCATTAGTCTTCACAGTCCTTAAAATCTTTTTGTTTAAGGTTTTCGTGAAACCCAAGCCCATCTGAAATCTTGTTGACTGATTTATCTTGTCATCATTTGTCTCCACTACCACTCTCCACACTGGAATGTAAACTCTACAGTGAGCAGAAATGTGGTGTGTCTTATTCACTGCTATACTTGTATCGGAGGCATCTAGGAGAGAGCCCTGCACATAGGAGGCACTCCGTAAAGAGTGCTGAAGAATGGATGGATAAATGGGTGGATAAGGCAGAGCAAAGACCAAGATCCGTAAAGCTCTCTGGAGAGATGCTCCATGAAGACACACCAGCTCCCTACCTGTGAGGTGTGAGATTGAGTCACTTTAGAGACTTGCAGAGTCATCCCTCCTGTTCCTTTGGTGGGAGAACAGTGAGCAAGGGTTTTCTCCATCCACTAGGAGGCCTCGGGCACACATCTCTAGACTAGACAAGGAGTCTTCACTAACAGACCTTCTTCTTCATAGAAATAAAAGAAAATCAGTTTTTCTGAGGTCTGTGCGAGTTGCTGAAATGACATTACAGTGAGGTATGAGGATCTCCTGAGTAGCTCTCCAACAAGGATACAAAAAAGAGGCTCTGTAATAAATCTGACAGAAAGTAACCTCACAGGGTGATCCAATCATAAATTCCTAACTAGGCAGGTCATGGTGGGTAGTCATACCCCAGACCTATACAAATCTTTATCTTTATCTTAAGCAAGCCCTGTCCATTGTCCTTGGGCATCTAAGTTAACACACCTTTGAAATGCCCGAGCAATCCTCTTTTATAAACCTCTCAGAGGCACATAATCTTGTTAACTATCCGTACTTTTCTTTCTTCATGTAATCTTCCTTACATTCCCTCCTTAATTCCCAATGTATAGAACAAACTTTTTCTCAGTCTGTTGAGAACTTGCTTCCCGGTGTGCCCTCTATTTGACTCAAACAAATTCTAATAAACTCTTATAAATTTTTTTCTACAGGTTTGGTCATTCTTATGTCTGCAAACACCATGAAATTCTGCTCTGCCCCTTCTTAAGCATGTACCATGTACAAACTATGGAGTCAGGGATTGTAAGGATGAGTAGATGAAATCTTCTCCTTGCTGTGGAGTCTTAAGGAGATTAAGACACTTAGGGAAGACCTCACATACTAGGCAGTGAGCGACAATGAGCTATGGTTTCCCAGGTAGAAAAGAAGAAAAGAGTGAAGTAATAACTCCCAAAGACTTTATTTCCAAACCTATTTTTCTGTCATTAATATTCTCAAGACAAAATCATCTTCATCCAAATGAGGTTTTATGTGTCTGTTGTTGGATTTGTTAGGTTTTCCACAGACTCTTTTTGAGGGAGGGAGGAGAGGGGAAAGGAATAAACTCAAATGAGAATAGGATACTGGTCCTTTTAAAAGGGTTGTTATAAAAGAGAACAAAATTATTTCAAGTTTGAATGTTAAAAGTCTAGATTACCCACAAGTATGTGTTGAAACTGGCTGCATAGAATTATTTGCCAGACCATGAGATTTGAAATTACGAGCCATGTAATCCTGTCACAGCCACTTGTCCTCAAGATGTTTGCCTCCCAAAGTGGGGACAACCAAAATTAACATCTGTTGGGTACATATATGGCCAGTCACTGTGCAAATGCGTTATCTTATTTAGCCATTACAGCGAACCATGAGAAAGGTGTAGTAGTGTATCCATTTTTCAGAGAAGTTAATCAACCTGCCAAAGTTCACACAGGTAGGCAGGGCAGAGCTGGGCTTTGAAGAAAGTTAGATTCCAGTAGTCTTGCTGTCACTTACAAACATTTTTCCTTGCTAGACTGGCTGCCTAGAGCAGGCCTTCTGGCAACTTTACTACAAAAAAAAGGAACAGTCAAAGAAAACTTTTTTTTTTTTAAACCAAATTTAGCCGTCCATATTGGTTGGAAGAGAGGTGTAAATTGAAGGAGACCAGGCTGTGAGACTCCCTACTCTTGCCTTGTATATGAAACTCAATCAGCACATGATGAAACAATCCTCCCCTACCCCAAAAAAACTACAAACGCTTTGTAAGTTTTGTAGAATTTACTGATGGTTTTCTGAAGAGAAGGGAGCAAGGGTTTGATGGCACCTCAGACAATAGAAGTCTTCAAAATTCCCTTTAAACGTACTTTACCCTTTCTCAGAAAAACATTTTCTCTCCAGAATGTTCATATCTCCTCTCCATCTTCCCACCCTCCAGCCCCAGCCCGTAGCCCTAGTTTTCTGTCCCACCTGTCCCTCTACATCCCCTCATCAAACAAAATTCTGCTAACTGACAGAGAAGAATCGATGGGATAAATAAACAAACACATAAATAAATAAGCCAAAACTAACCCAGGGAACGAAGTGAGCCTTCAATCATCCTTCCGAAAGTGAGTGATGAAATGTAATATTGTAAGCGTGTACTATGTGCCAGACGTCCTTGGTCCTGGGGATACAACCATGAACAAGACAGCCTGGCGCTTATGTTCCAGAGACAGGACCTGGACACTAAATAAGTAAACAAATACACCCAAATCCTTGCAGGTCATGGTGAGTGCTAGGAGGGGCAAACATTTGGTGCTATGCTAACAAGGACCAGATTTGGTGAGAGAGAGCTACTTTATATTTTGTGGTCTGTGAAGGCTTCTCCAAGGAAGAAGAAGTGAGTTAGGACTCACTTTTGATGTGAGTCCTAACAGGAAGGGAATAGCCATGCAAAGATGTGTATTCTAAATGGATAAATTAGCGAATATAAAAGCCACGCAGCAGTCTTAAGAGGGTCATGGAGGCTGTGTAAAGTGAGAGAGGGAAAAAGAGATGAGGATGGAGAGTTATGTGGGTAAGACCTCATAGCTTAGAATAAAAAGTGTGGATTTCATTCTTCATAGAGTGGAAACCCCCTGTGGAAACCGAACAGAAATGATTGCCATTTTATACCTACTGTGTTTCCCCGAAAATAAGACCGGGTCTTATACTAATGTTTTCTCCAAAAGACACCTTAGGGCTTATGTTTAGGGGATGTCATCCTGAAAAAACCATGCTAGGGCTTATTTTCTGCTTAGGTTTTATTTTCAGGGAAACACAGTACTGTTTGGAGAATAACTGTGGAGGGTCATGGAGAAAAGGTAAAATGGAAGCTTCCCACACCCTCAACCCCAGGCTGTTTGGCATTGACTTTCATCTTGCTCGTAGCATTCAGCTGGTTTATTAAGTTAGCTTTCTACTGAAGGATTCCAGGTACCATGGGGCTTTGAATGGAGTGATCAATTTCTATGGGAAAGTGGATGCATTTTCAAAAGGCAACCAAACCAGCTGTGAGTTAAGAAAGCGATGAAAGATGTCTCTCAGGTTTTGAGACGGGGAAGTATTAGGGGAGGATCAGTTGGTGTGTGAAGAGGGGAATGAGAGATGAGAAATCTAGAGTTGATACCAACTATTTTAAAACTCTATTTTAATCTAAGGAGCATTTACTTTATTGGCTCGACAGTGAAGAAGCCAACAAAGGATATTTATTTGTTCACTTTGCTTTTCACATCTTTTTATTGAAGAGTAATTATCATGAAAGGCTTGTTTCATAGGAATGCCCCTTACTCACAGGGCCTAGGCTTAGTTTATTGCTCTGCTGCTGAAATTCTTAATTTTATCTTTGAACTTGTGTTTTGTAAGTGAAGTCCAATGGAGCGATGGAGGATGTGTGTGAATAGAGATTGATGAAATGTGTGTCTACTGTTTCTTGCTGCCCCACTTGCATGTAATGTTCATGATGCCCTAAGAGCACAGAATTCCAGGACTCCCCATGTGTAGGAGTTCAGGGAGATGCAAAATGAGTACAAAGAAAGCACATTATGGAAGCCAATCGTTTTTTAGAGTGTTGGTAGCATGTGTGCGTATGAAGAAACCAAATAAAATTTATTTGTTATCCTACAGTTGATGGGCAATGGAGGTAGATTTCCAGTTTGGGACTATTACGAATAGTGCTACTATGAATATTCTTGTACATATATTTTAATGCATATGTTTAGCCATTTCTATTGAGTGTTTATCTATGAGTGGAATTACTGGGTCAGAGGGTATGTGTATACTCAGCTTTAGTTGATAACTGCCAGTTTTTCAAACAATTATGTAAATTTTGCTTTTCTGCCAGGGATTAGAAAAGTTCTGTCTGTTCCATGTCCCTCCCAGCACTGGTGTTGTTTGAGCTTTTAAATATTAGCCATCTTAGTGAGTGTGTAGCAGTATTTCATTGAGGTTTGTGTTTTCAGTTCCTTAGTTTCTAATAAGATTTAGCATCTCTTCATTGCTTATTGGCCACTTACAGATCCTCTTTTATTAAGTACCTGTTAACATCTTTTGCCCATTTTTCTATTAGGTTACTTGCTTTTTTTCTTATTATTTTGTAAGAGTTTGTTACATATTTTATACTTCTCCTTTGTCAGATAAATGTATTGCAAACATCTGCTTCCACTCTGTGGAGTACATTTTCACCTCTTTCTGTTTCCTAATTTTAAAGCAATATGATTTATTAGTACTTTCCTTTTTAGTTAATGATTTTTTTATATGTCCCTTTTGTTGTTTTATCTTCCACATCCCACATAAGTATTCAGTTGACCCAGCACCACTTATTCAAAAGACCCTCCTTCCCCACTGCACTGAAGCATTGTCTTTCTCATTAATTAAGGGACTATATATGTATGAATCAATTTCTGGAATCTCTGTTATGTCTATACTCATCAAAACAGTTCTTTTATCATATCAGTCTCTCAATGCTTTGCAATTTTTTCCATCTATTCCAAGTCTATTTATCTATCTTTGCTCAAGTACCACATTGAATTGCATTTGATATGTTGTAGTATAAATTAAATATAGTACCCATTAATATCTAGTATTATATGTTCTCAACTTCGTTTTCATCTCTCTCATTGTCTTGCCTAATCCTGGCCCTCATGTATGGTATTTGATAAGCAGATGAAATGATAATTGTGGTATGTTAGGAATCTTGTAGTATCACAGATGCCTGGACATGGTAAGGACCAGAGAAAGGAAGTGAGAAAACTGACTTAGATGAATGATGATAAGAGTCTACTACTTGATATTAGAAATAAAAGTGAAAAGACAGATCTAATGATATAACAAAAGGCAAGGGAGAAGTCAAAGATTACTGAAGGTTTGAAGCCTAGATAACTGAAAGATTGGTGAGAACATTCATTGAAATGGGAAAGAGATCATCAAGAGCTGGTTTGAGGGAAAAAGAGAAGATTAGTTTAAAAGTCAATAAGTGGAATCTAAAAGATTTAAAGAACCATAGTTCGAAAGGTCTGGTAGGCAGCTGGGAATGGTGGAATGGAGGTTAAAAGAGATCAGGGCTGGAGACAGAGAATTGGGATTATGTGTATACTGATGTGTCATAGATTGGATGTGCCTTCAAAGGGAGAATGCATGAAGAGAAGATAGGGAAAGGGAGGAAAGTAGAGACCGAGATAGAAGAAAGAGACCAAAAGTAGAAAAAGACAGATAAAGAATGGACAGAAGAAGGAGAGAAAGAGGAAGAAGAGAAAGAGCAGAGGGAGGAAAAGAAAGAAAAAGATTTTAAATTTCAGTTAATAGAGAGGGATAGCCATATCTTTATTCTAATGTTGAATCCATGCATTGCTCAAGCATTCCACTAGAAATTCTTATTGGGGCATTCGTGGGACAGAGCCTTTGAGACTAAACCTCCCTTCCCGATGTGCTATTCTGTATCCACTGCTGTCTCCTTCCCAGCAGAAGACCCGTGGGCTGGTGTAGGAATATTTGGGGGCCCCTGGATTTCCTGTCAATGTGTGTGTACTGGAAGTGACAGCAGGTGGGTGGGTAGCGATTCCCTACATTATTAGAGTGCTCTTCTGAAGAGGAATTAATGCATAAACTGATCAACTTGGGGATCAGGGAAAAGTGTATTGCATGTTGTCATAAAATCGTAAGAATAATGCCCTGCTTCCTAACTGCATTCAAGAATTTTTGTTACATCGCTTATCTTCTACTACATTTAGTTAAACTTTGGAATGTTGAAGGGTCACAAATAAGGAACATGAAATGTTCCTGAAGGCCTATAGACTAGTTTAATTTACACCCAGGAAGCCAGATGAGGAGTTAACTATATTTAGGTTGCACTTCAGTGGTTTGCAAGGTAATTGTTTTACATTCTCAGAGCTTAAAAAGAACTTCCAAAAATAGAGTAGCCTATCAAGTACAAGAGACCATAAAACTTGAATTGTTGTTTTCTTTTTTTTTTTAATTCCCTTCCATTCTGTGATTTATCTAACACTAGTCAAACCAAATAGATAATACTGAAAGGCAACATTTTGGAGAAAGTTCTACCATCATTGATTAGAGTTTTGTATCAACCTTCTTCTTCTTTATTTTTATTTATTTATTTTAATTTTTTTTTGCTTAAGCACAATTTAAAGAAAATAGAAAATGAAACACGTATATAAATTTTTCCATTTTGATAGAGCCTTGGTATAAATTTGAAGAACTGAACGACATTTAGCAGTCATGTCCATTCCTCTTTTATCTCTCTGACTATTTGGGGAACACAAGCTATAAGTGAAAAGTGGAAAAATCTTCTTGAGTAGTTTATACTAAAAATAACATTCCTTACTTGGATACTGAGAGACTGATTTTTTTTTTAACTTTTTTTTTTTTTAACATTTTTTATTTATTTAAGTGTGTTTTCCAGGACCCATCAGCTCCAAGTCACGTAGTTGTTTCAATCTAGTTGTGGAGGGCACAGCTCACAGTGGCCCATGTGGGGATCCAACCAGCAACCTTGCTGTTAAGAGCACCACGCTCTAACCAACTGAGCTAACCGGCCGCCCCTGAGGGACAGATTGAAGCTGACAAAACAGTCCCAGAGTATTTTTCTCCCCTCCCTACTTTGTTAAGAATATTAATAAGTGAACACACCAAGTTACCTTGCGATAACACACAATCACATGTCCACTCATCCAAGTCACTGTATCATGACTGACAACTTGATTCCCAGAGTAATTGACTTGTGACAGTTATTATGGTCATCAATAGCCAAAACATTTCTAGATAGTTTTCAAGAACCAAAAAGAAATTGGAGCGCTTCAATCAAAATTACAATGCAAAAATGAGACAAAATAATTTGGCCAAATGAATAAGCCCAGAGTTATTTTTGTACTGAAATTTCTATAATTCCTCTAGCCATAAGAGAGATTTTTACTACTAAGACCTCAAATCTCACGTATTAGCATCTTTGTACTCTCAAAGTAATAAAAGTGGTAAGGATCAAGTACACACAGTGTTTGGTTGTCTTCCACAAACAGTAAATTTAAAATGTGTGTGAGAGAGGGGTGGTGTATGATACGTACTTAATCCATTTTTCTGTATTTAGGTTGTATTATCTTGATTAATAAAAGTCAAATATATTTAAGTAGATATTTCAGACTTCAGAAGTCAATTTGTTAAAAGAAATAAGAATCAATTTAATAGAGACTCTAGAAAACTAAGAGACACTTTGGGAAAGTATCTCAAAATGTTGACTTTCTAACCGGGAAACGTATCCTGAAAAAATATCACCGCGCAATTAGCATCACTCATGACTTTATAAAGTCTTCTTTTAATGTTTTGAGGAATGCAACACCTTGAGTTAAAATTCAGAGGTTGAATTCACTATGTGCTTGAACATTGTGTAAATTCACTGAACTGAGGCCCACATTTGTTTACCTGAGAACTTTTCAGCAAAGTCCTTAAAATGCACTTGCAGCTCCAAATGTCCGCTAAAATCACAAATTCTAAAGCTATGAATATTTGTGTGTGTGTGTGAAATGGTAAACTGAAATTAACACTGCACTTTTTCAATAAAACAGCGAGGTGGTACATAGAAATGTCGCCGATTTCGTTGGCTAAGGAAACACAGCTAAAGCTGTGTCTATTATGCTTCTGGGCAGCACCAGAATAACTTCCAGTCAAAGAAAGGAAAAATCATCTCATGTGGGGCATGCTGTGAACAGTGTTCCTCTGTACTCATCCCTTTGACTTGCAAAACACCTGCCAGGATTCCTAACATCGTCTGTTAAACTTTCCCCAGGTCTCCCCAAGATCACAAAACCACATTTTATTTTCAAATGGAATGTATCCTACTTAAATTGTTTTCAATCCCCATTAATTAGTAGAGAGCCAATACAAAAATGAAACACCTTTATCATTTGATGATGACAATAATTTTGGCCACCATTTATTACATGCTTACCATGTGTCCAGCACAGCAGTCACCCTTTACCTATGTTATTTCATTTAATCCTCACACATCCTATGGGATAGATTCTATATTTCATCATTTCAAAGAGGCCATTAGCACACCATTTTTTTCAATGTACAAATGAAAAAAGGGAATAATGCTGCCACGTAAAATGTGATGTAATGTTTTCTTGTCATTTGTTGAAAGCTCTTATTTCACACTAGCTTTTCATTGCTTTGCAATATTTTTCTCAATACAGTCGTCCCTCCATATCCATGGGTTTTAAATTCAGTATTTGCAATCCACGGTTGGGAAGACACGGATACAGAAGACTGACTATCCTAGATCTATGCCATTTTATATAAGGGACTTGGGCATCCACAGGTTTTGGTATCTGTGGGGAAATGGTCCTGGAGCCCCTGGTTCTGGAATTAATCCCCTGTAAATAGCAAGGAAAAAGGAATGATTTCATATCAAGGGACACGGTATTTCTCCCACTTTCAGTTGCCTAAGTTGGTGTGTGATAAACAATCCTTGTGCTGCACTCAGTAACAAAATGAACGTAGTTTCAGCAACCTGTGATTATCTTCCTTTCTTGGACATCAAAAAACCCTTGTTTCTTTCTTTGCAAGAAATTCTGGCATGATGATTATTCTTCTAATGATGAATAGTTGCTTCACAAATATCAAATTTAAACCCCATTGCTCTGTTTTTAACATATACAACAACTTTGTATGTGTGTGTGTGTAGAAAGAAAAGCAGGTTGATTCCAAATGCCAGCATTAAAGGAAGACAGTGGACTCTTTGTCACAAAGACTGCCTTCCCGCTTTTAATCTACAATAACGTTTTGTCTTATGCATTTTGTCAAATGCATTGTGTAATCTTTCTGAAGATAATTTAAATGGCAAATTAACTCAGCATGTGCAGCAACACCAATGCACATAACTCTGGTAAAGTGATGGCAACGGGACATGACAGCATGTGCGCGTGCGCGCACGCAGGCTCTCAGACAATGCCAGCTATATTTCAGCGGCCACATGGCCAATAGCGATCTTAAAATACCATTCATTCTACGAGATGTAAACAGGTAAAATATTGTTTCTTGGAATCTATTCAATATAGTGTTCAAAACATTATATAATTGTTAAGAAGCCAAGCCAGAATTGTTACCCAGGAAATCTGAATCTGGACCACATTTTCTTAATCGCCACACTACTAGTTTTAAGAAAATGAAGGAAATAAACCCATACCCTTATCTCAACTTTGCTGTAATGAACTAATGTTGGAACTCAATATAACTTTCACCTTAGGTCTGTGGATTTAATTTCAAACCTTTGCTGCTGCTTGTGTTTTTTTATTAAATGGAGACACCAGTCTTAGTACTCTGTATAAAGAAGTGACAGTTTCTGACGGGAGAATTTATGATCTAAATTAGACAGGACAAAACCATGAAAATGAGATGACAGAAGATTGTGAGAAGCTGGTCTTGATTTCAATTTGCTTCATTTTATGGTGCCATTTTCTTAATGCTTCCTCAATTTCCACTTGCCGTCTCTTTTTCTCCCAATATAGTCCCTTTGTTGCAAGTGAAGATTCTGAGTATAACCATATTCACACCACTAGTAAAATAGTTCTAGCACTCACATTATCCCTATATTTGGAACACACATCCATGTCCAAAAGAATTATACTCTTATTGCCACATTTAACAAATGTATGAATACAATGATCGGATTGTACAAAACTCTCTTGTAAGAAAAGTTTTTGACCAAGCACTAGATTCCAAACATGTACCTTGAATCTAGTGAAAACTCAGCAAGGTGGAATAGTTAGGAGCGTGTGCTCTGGAGCCAGCCCGTCTCTGTCCATAGCCTGGCTCTGCCATTAACCAGCTTTGCGAACTTGGTCAAGTTACTTAACTTCTCTGTGCCAAAGTTTCTATATCTGTTAGGTGGGGATTATAATAGCAACAAACATTCTGGATATAAAGAAAAGGAAAGGCTAAAACTCCTATCAATAAGGTTGCATACAAACTATAAAGAATAGTCTTTAAAATAGACAGATACTTAGAAATGATGAGTAAAGAACTTTGGGGGAAAAGAGGAGACATTCTTTATTGTTACATTAAATTTGAATTGACTACCAGTTCACCTTAGGTTTTTAAATATGTTATTGTTCCTCTATACATATCTAATCTTCCTAGTGGCCTTTACAGGGTTATCAATTCCCAGCCCAGGTCTTAGGCTTACTGAATAATACTTCTGTTTAAATTTCCAGAAACATATCCACCTACCATTTCCATAGTCCCAGTACTATTTGTTTATGCGCCTTGGCAAGAACATCTGATAAACACGCACTTTTTTCCCCGAAGCCACACTGACTCCTTGGTATTTGTGAGCACACTCAGGAGACTTACTAAGTGAATGAATGCCTATTGAATTCCTCCTTTCCCTGTTTTCCCTTTTAGTTAACAGAGATAGTTACCAGCCCTTTTCAGGACTGTTAAAAAGCATGTCCACATGAAGATAGTATATGGAAAAGTAATTTCTCATTCATGGCAGTATTGGAGCACTCCAAACAGGTAATGGTGAGGAAAAATAGTACAACTGTGGTGAAATTTCCTAATTCAGCAAGAAGTTTGTTTTCCCAATAGAAGAGTCTAGGCTTAATATATATTGCATAGACATATAACTACAAGTACTGCACAATACGCGTTAGGGGAAAAGAGAAGCAAAACCAGAGATGAGGGAATGTTATATCTCCACAGAGTACCATTCACCCCTTACTCTACCTTGCAGCTTACAGGGTGCCGTTCCCCTAGAATACCATGTGAACAGTGCCCTCTGGAGGAGTGCCACAAAGTTGTCTTAGTGAAGATGGAAAAAAAAATAAAAAAAACAAAAAAAACATGTAAGTCACTTTGAATACGCAGTTCCATTCTTTTGCAACCGAAAGAGTCCTGAATAATACAAACTTCCCATAACGGTGCAAAACGCTTTCATACAATAATGTCATTTCACACTGAGAATGTGCCTATTTTATGGATGAATTTAAGGATTTGTCTGATACTATCGTGGAGCAGATTTTTCTTTTTTTCTTTTTTTTGTAAATGGGGGCAAAAGGATGAGAATTATATTTAGATTATATTTAGGTCTCTTCCATGTGGGTTGAGCAAGTTTTCCTCTGGGGCCTACTATCCCATATTTATTTATGTCCTAATTCAGGCTTGGATTTGGGAGAAGACCATTCCTGGATCCTCACCCACTCACTGCTGATTCTAAGTGCTCTTCGTTCTTCCTGCCCACACTCTGGGTCAGATGTTGAACCCCAGTCATATTTAACCAATGCCTTTTTAATAGTACATATTAATAAACACTTACTATGTACCAAGCACTGTTCTAAGCACTGATATTTGTATTAATTAGTTTAATCCTCAGTAAATACTTATAAGGCAGGTATGACAGTTGTCCCTGCTTGATGCATGAGGAAACAGAGGCACTGAGAAATGAGAGATTATGTAACTCGCCCTGGTTACAAGCTAATACACGGAGGAGTGTGGATTCAAATGGGGGAAATGACACTCCGGCATCCATCCTTTGCTTAGATGCTCATCCTGTGGTGCTCAGGGGTTCTGCCTTAGACTCTTGGATACATTTTCTATCACCTGTGCACCTGCCCTTTTTAATGCTCACTCTCATATATATTTCCTGCTGCATGAACTCTATAGCCTGTGTGCCTATGAAACCTGATTGTTCCTCCTTGTTCTATCTACCTTGGCTCCATCTACATAGCCTCTGTGACTAACAGTAATCTAATGCTCATCTAATCTGCCCAGATAATATTTATAACACTTGACCCCACAAACTGACAATAGAAGCATGCACCAAACATTAGGTGACCCCACACTGAACTAATACTGCCAGCAGGGAGTTCCTGGAGGGACCCACAAGTAACAAAACTGCCTCTAATATTTGCCTCCACGCCCCGTTCTTTTTATCCCTGTTGGCCTTCAATAATAGGAAGTACCACCTGAGATAAATTTTCTCCTCCTGAGAATTCTGGGTCTAGTTATCTGGTTTCACTCACTATATTTACTGAAAGAGTTTGTACTATATTCACAAAGAGTTCAAACATCAAAGATAAATTCTGGTAAACTTAAAAGTATAATTCATTGGAGGAATAAAAGGTGCTGACAAAATCAAGGAGAAACTGGAAAAGTATGCTTTGAGGTTGATAAAAGGATACAAACTTTCAGCTATAAGATGAATAAGTTCTGAGCATCTAATGTACAGCATAGTGACTATAGTTCATAATACTGTATTATATACTTGAAATTTTTTGAGAGTAGATCTTAAATGTTCTCACACAAAAAGGTAACTATGTGAAGCGATGGGTGTGTTAATTCAGTTGTGGAAATCATTTCACAATGTATACTCATATCCAATCATCATGTTGTGCTCTTTAAATATATTACAGTTTTGTCAATAAAATAAAATAAATAAAAAGAAAAAAAAGAAAGAAAAGAAAAGAAAAGAAAACTAGGCTTTGAAACAGAACAGGCAGAACTGCAAACCAAGATAGCTCAGTGACTCAGTCTACTCCTGGGTCCAAATGTTGGAATGAATGAGCTTCAAATAACATTTTTCTTGACTCCACTCAAGTTTCTAGGCAAAACCAATCACCTTGAGTGCTGTGCCTAGCTTGCACCTGGGGCAGGGCAGGACACACGACTGATATTTCTACTCATATTGCCCACATTCTCCCAAAAGTCACAGTAAAATTAAAAATGGTTGATGGTTGTTAGGCAGCCAAACAAGAACACAGCATTGTCTACTCTACAGTACTGCCTTCTGTACCACAACCTTGACTGTGAATATTGGGTAATTTATTCCCAGTTTCTGTATCTGTATTTAATGGTACCTAGAGGGGTGCTTTCATTCAGAACTTTAGGAAGATAGCAAAAGGATTTACTGAGATCAAATAACTTTGTATTTGGTAATGCTACCTAGATACATGTTAAAATACAGCGAACTAGGAAGGATACATAGGAAGTACTGATAACTTACTTATCTCACACAGAACTTATGATAAACCTGGAGCAACGGGGCTTAGGGAGGGGACTGGCCCAGAATTAGGTCTCCTCTCTGGGTGCCATATTTTCCATGCTGGAAAACCTATTTCTGTCTTAAGGGTCCCACATTTTACTCTTGCACTTGTTTAAGTCACTACCTTTATCAGTTGATGTTTGTCAAGCTTTGCCTTCCCTCAAATATTCTGTTACACTTTAGCTTTGTAAAATGGCAGCACTCCCGGACCAGAACACTCTAAGGCTGTGGCTATGTTCTTTGATGACTACTTTCTCTTCAGAGGATCAATCATCTCTGGGCTGGGAGTATACAATATAACATACCTTTTAAAGGGGAATCACTTCTTCTTTGACAGACCAACTGAACACTGGTTTTCCTTTCCAAGGAAACATGGACACCATGATAATTTCTGAACAAGATTATTCTAAATCACCAGGCTTTGTTCACTTCAGTCCTTGCAGTGAGTCCTCAGGGTTAGGTCACAAATATTTTTCAATATCTTATGGGATTCACTTCCTTCCTGGAAGCCATTCCACTTATAGAAGCAACAAAGTAAATCAAAGTCTCACCTTTCACTTGACATAAACATGACCTCCCTCGATGAGCAGCCTGGCATTTATTTCTCACACCAAATTATAAAGTCAAATTTTGAAATTCAACTTTTTCATTTTGAGCAAACGTTCTTCATAATCATCAATCAAGGCATTACAAAAATCCATTCAACAAATAAATACATTTAGATATCTGGGGTTATATTTTACTAGTAACTCAAATTGACATATACACCAGGATTAATCAAATAACATCTTCTATAAATTGTATTAAATTTCTGTTTGTTTGTTTGTTTACTAGTGAAGATAGAATAGACTTGGGCTATGCTATTGATCCTCAAATTTTACTGGCTTTACCGAACAGGAATTTATTTCTCACTTTCACAAAGATGGCTGCAGATCCCAGCTGACGTCCAGGGCAGCTGCCCGTAATGTAAAAACTCAGCTTCTTTGATCTCCAGAAGTTAAAGCTTTCTGGAGTCTTTTTGCTACATATATTTGTTCATTCCAGAATTTTAGACTTTTCTCGCTCTCTCTGAAAACTGTCTTTAGCCCTTAGAAAATCAGCTGCTTTCTCTCATTAGTTGTCCCTCCCTCTCTCATACTCTTCCCTCACACACTCACTCACATATGTCATTTCCTCCTCCACATTTTGGTAACTCCCGACTAAGAAGCTCATCAACTGCTTAGTTACCTTGACTACTGCCATCTTCTCTGCCAGTTCTCCTTTGTCACCTACCCAATCTATTTAAAACTCCTCTGCCAAGATATTCTATTCACACAGCGAAGACCAAGACAGCTATGTCTTCCCACCCATCTCTAACTTCCTTTTCCTCCCTGACATCTAACTTCTGGCTATTTTCCATCCATCAATCAACAAAAATTTGCTAAGTTGCTTTCAGGATTCTACAAACTGTGCTAGGAACTCTATTCAAAAGAAAAGGATAACACATGGTGTCTCTCATCAAATATATTGCAATGTATTGGGGATGATAATATAAATGAAAAATGAAACAAATATATATTTTAGTGACTACTACGTGGTAGTACATCGCCATCAGAGAGAGTTCAGTAGAAGGAGACAGATACTTGGACTTGAAAATTTAGAAAGAATCTAATTCAATGGACTCCAACAATGACTGGTCATTATAATCATCTGAGAAGGTTAAAAATAAACTACTGCAGATTAGAGCATCTCCAGGAATGAAGGCACTGGGATCTGTAATTAATATATGTTATCTGTGTAATATATGTAATGTACACAGTATAGATATGGCATGTGTGTGCATATATGTATGCATGCATATGTACATATACATGTATGTAAGTAAAGTGTGTATATTTACTCATATGTTATGAGTATAAATAAACACCTCCCCAAATGATTTTCATGATTGCTCATGTTTATGATCCAAATCTATTCCATTCTTAGAATTGATTAATCAAAGCCAAAAATGAATTGCAGAAAAGTTTAAGTGCCATAGCCAAATTACACAACTGGTTACTGACAAAACTAGGAGCTAAAAGCAGGTTTCTAGACTCTTTGCCCCCTACTTCCTCCAATGCTATGTACTCTGAGAACATGTTAGGATGATTTGGAACTTCAACTGAACTTTGAATTATAGATAGGTTTCATAAACATGGGGAAAGGGTAGAATATATCAAGAAAAGTTTCTTTCCACCTCTGCTCCTATCCAACAACTTCAATTTCAATGAATATTTAGCATATTTATCAAGAGGCTAACATAAAGCATAGACCTACAAACAATGGGAGACATAAAGATACACAAGCTATTATCCATTGGGGAGAGTTTACCTTTGAAAGGATATTGCCTTTCAAAGTCCTTTTTAGCATGGGGACTCTCCTGGGGAGCTTTTTTAACATGTGAGTTTCTTTTATCTAATTCAGACTACTGAATCACAATTTCTAGAGATGGGATACAAAAACATGTATTATTAAACATGTTTCTCAATTGATTCTTATGCACAGTGAATTCTGAGAAACATGGTAGTTGGGAATAAAAACAAGAAAATGTCACAGATGATGATGAAAATCAAGATAAGGGTTTTCAGCTCAGAGATGTAAAGAGAGGAAAAGAGTGTTGCTCCAAACTTGTAGCAAGGACAAAGCTGCAAAAACTGCAAATTAATGACTTTTCTTGAATCCATTAAAGAACTGAGGTGGCGGAGCCACCAAGTAACTTGATGCCTGGGGAGACACAGAGGACTTTGGGGAGAAACAGGGCCAAGTACTTGCTTACCTGAGGCAGATAACACTGACACAATCTTAACTTAAAAAGATGCAGCTACATTTTTTTTTTTTTTTTTTTACAAATTGCTAGAGGATAAGGGTGAGCTAGAATGAGAGTGCCAAACCTTTAAGGATCTCAACTGTAGGGTCCTTCACACCCTCTTGCAGGCTTAGATCCCATGTATCCCACCAGGTACTCACAGAAGATCAAGGTGAATTCTGAGAAAGCCTCTCTTAGGGTGCTGGCTATGGGAAGAAACAGTACTGCTGCTGAAACCCTGGCTCACCCATCACCTCTGTCTCTCCTACAAAACAAAAGCATTCATGTTCAGAAGGAAGAACAATGAAAAACTGTCATTTTGGGACACTGGTAGAAACACGGTGCAACCGGGGGACAGAAGAGAAGAAGAAAGTGGGGACTCTCCCTTGGAGAGGGACAGGAGCATATGAGAAGGCCAAACTCCAGAAACCCAGGGACACAGCATCTGACCAAACTTGTAGTTTAATCAGAATATCAGAGAACAGCTGTTTCTCCTACCACTTGCCTCCAGGTTAACAAGAAGAATCAAGTAAAAATAACACAGCTGGGAAAGTGGAAAGAAACAGAACACCTCTTGGGCACAGTACAAAGCAAAGACCCTAAACCAAGATAGGAGTAGACATAGAGAAAGTAACCTTTGACGCATCAGGCCACATCGTAAATGCTAGAGGAACCACTGGAGGAATTCTAAACCTGCCAATACTAAGAATAACTGTAGTAACAACAAACCCCAAATGTAGCCCATCTCCTGACCAGGCTAAAGGCCTACCAGCAGGGAAGGTATACTCATATACTAGCATGAAAAATATTTACCTCAGTATCTACCTTCTTACACAGAGATCTTGCTTTCCACAAAAGATGAAGAGACGTTTAAAAAAGGTAAGAAAAAACCCCAAAAAAAACCACACTCTAAATATACAAAGTAATCATTGGAACCAGGCTCAGATGTTGGAACTATGAGGAAAATTTAAAATAATTTTTAAACATGTAAAAGGCTCTAACAGAAAAGCAGATAACATACAAATTCAGACAGGTAATTACAGCAGAGATGGAAACTAAGAAGGAATCAGATGGAAAAGCTAGTAATCAAAAACACAGAATCAGAGATGAAGAATAACTTCAAAGGTCTAATCGATAGACTCAACACAACCAAACTGAAACACAAACAGAAAAAAATAAAGTGGAAAAGCAAAACAGAATAGAGAACTCAAGAGCTGTGAGATAATGTCAAGCAGTCTAATACCTGCTTGATGAGAATTATGTGGAAAAGAGAGGGAATAGTGCAGAAGGAATATCTGAGGATATACTGGCCAACTTCTCTAACTTAATGAGAGATAACAAATTGACCCCCAAAGCAGAGACCACCACACAGGGTAGGGACCAAAAAGCAAACAAGCCAACAACCTCAACATCAAAAACAAAACAAAACCACATCTAGCGTTTCACATTCAAATTGCTAAAAGCTAAATACAGAGAAAATTTTGAAGGCAGCCAGAGAATAAAAACACATTACTTACAGAAGTACAATAATAAGAAAAACTTTAAGGAGATGTAGGAGATCAGTATATTCTTAGAGAAGTTCTTCCAAAATATTCATTAATTCTTGTGTTTTAACAGAGATCCATGAATTCTTCAATACCTTCTCCTCCAGGAACTTACTTCCTTTTCTCTTAATTGAACTTAGTGACTCCCTTATTAATTTGCTTCTAATGAATAGACCATGGATAGGAAAAAATAAATAAATTTACAGTGAAGAAACCTGGAAGTTACCGCTTTAACCAAGTGATCAAGGTTAATATAACCAGGAATTGGACATGTTGATATCATGTGCTCCCACATATGTTGAGATGGGAAGGGGACATTGCTCTCTGGCATCTTTCCCCAAAATCCACAACCTCAGTCTAAGCATCAAACAAATCCAAACAGAGGGGTATTTTACAAACACCTGACCAGTATTCTGCAAGAATATCAAGGTCATGAAAGACAGGAAAAGACTGTGGAACTGTCATAGATTATAGAAGAATAAGAAAAGATGATTACAATGTGTTATCCTGGCAGAAGACTTTACCTGGAGTAATTTCTGGAAGTGGTAACATTTGAGATGGACAAGGTTTTGGAGAAAGAACCTTTCTTCAGAATGCTCACTTTACTGACAAACACATTTCTCTTCTCTCCCATCTGTTCTGTCCTCCTTGCTTTCTTTCATTTCCTTCCCAATTACATTCCACATCAGGAAATTCTCTCATTCTTGTAACTGAGCTTATACCACCAGATTAAGCTATCTCAAAAGACTTCTGGGGAGAGACACACCTCAAAATAATGTGCCCATCTGCATCACTGAATTCTCAGGCCACCTTACAGTACAAAGGTGAAGCTCTTGACAACAGACTTACTGTGATAACTCTGAAGGTCAGGGCCATGATTTTCTTTCTGAACATGTACACATAAAAGATAATGCCATTTCTTTCTCTTTAGGAGACAAAAGTCCTCCCTGAGTGAGATTTTGGCAAATATAGAGAACTGCACATCTTTAACAAGTACTCTTGGATAATCAAAAGTCTCCTTTGAGTTGTAAGTTCTCAAGAGATCATGGACATAGATTGGTTGGACCAAAAAATAATAATTAATAATAGTAACTTTTGTGTAATCCTGTGTTTCTACTTAACATTCATTCATTGACTAATTTATTTATCAATTCACTATTCTTTGAAAACTTATTTTGTGCCAGATGAGGAAATACAAAGATGATTAAATTATGATCGCCATCTTTGAAGAGCTGTCAGTCTAGTGGAATTCAAAGACATACTTCAGAATCCAAGTAGCTTACTTATCTACCTGTTCAACTTCTATAATAGCCCATTAAAGGAATTACTGTTGATTAGCTTATGATTACACATGTTAAGTCATGTGTATATTATACATAAGTGGAATTATTGGATCATATGGTAATTCCACATTAATTTCAATTTTTTGTGGAATTCCCCATACTGTTTTTAATAGTGTCTGTACCAATTTGCATTTCCAGACCCTACCAAATCTTAATTGTACTTCAAACAATTAAAGATTTTCACAATTGGTATGGGTTATAACATATATTCTGCAAGAATATCAAGGGCATGAAAGACAGAAAAGACTCAGGAACTGTCACAGATTATAGAAGACTAAAGAGACATGATGATTACCATGCTATGGTTTTGTGGCAGAAGACTTTATGGGTATAAGTCTTCTGGTTCAGAGTTTAGATATGTATATTAGGTAATATTTTTAATCTAATAAATTAAAAAAAGTTGTACTCAGATATACATGGTATATTATCCCAGATGTTCTGTCAGACTTACTACTAAAATATCTTGGATCATTTTCTCTCAATATATGAAACTTTCTGAATTGCATGACCCTATACTTCCTCCATCCAAGATTTGTCTAGTGACCTCAAGGAAACTCTTGTTAGACTTTTGTTATATATTTAGATCTACTTCCCCAGCCAAACTTCTTGATTTTCTAAACATAAGTACAATAGTTTCCATTAACTAAGAAAATAAATTCTAAAAGAGATTATTACCCAATACAACAGAAATATGTTCGTTTTCTAAGAATTTATTTGCAAGCAGATATTTCTTACTTTTAAAAGACAAATTGTAAAAACCTTATATAGTGAGTATAAAGCAATGATAAAGATCTAAGATTTATAATCAGAGACCTAGTTTTGCAACTTACCATCTGTGAAACTTTAAACCTCTCCTAAATCTGATTAAATGAGTAATGTTTGTGAAAGCACCATAACTCTAAAGTACCATATAAAAATCTTAATTTTGTATCATTAATAACATACTATTATGTTTCATTTATCCAACATTTTATTTAAAATTCTTATTTAGAAATTAAACATTATTTTCTCCGAGTGACTTTTCCCAAAGTTTTTCTCCCTGTCTGCTTCCCCACACTGAGTCTGATTCATCATCGTAGCTCCATAATTTATTAATACTTCATGATCTGCAACAGAAAATACTCAACAAATACTTATGAAACAATTCCAGCCATCTCAGCTTTCTCCTCCCCTCTACTGCCAATGAAAACTGATATATTCTGAATTATGTCATAGTAAAGTTACTCTGTAGCTTTCTTCCAGCTTTACTCCATAATGACCTGTAGTCTTGAACAGAACGTTTCCACCTAGAATCACTTCAAACTGTCAGATTTATTAAGATAATTAATAGACATTCATACTTTGAATTTCACATCTTCAGTCAAACTCTATCATTTAAAAAAAAAAAATCATGAAATACCCACCATTGCTTAAAAGCCATTATGATTGTTCAGATAAGGAGAGACCAGTGCTCCCTCTGCTGGTTCTACGGAGAAAGAAGCTACCTGGAAAACCCTCTGCAGAGTCACTGACATTCTGGGCAGCACAGGCTTGCCCACCCTAAGAATGATCTCAGATTTCAGAATTCTGAGATGCATGATGACTGAGTTTGCTATACAACCTGAACTGAACTTAAACACCACATTGACTCTCATGGTTGTCAGATGTGAAAGAGATATCTTAAATTCTTTTTTAAAGGCTAAAAAAAGCAAACCAAAAAACAAAAAAACTGTTATCTAATAAATTGAAACCTAAGAGAGTAAAACAGCAAAAAAATAAAATAAAACTTGACAAGTTCTCTTAAATGATGAGTGTATAAAATTACAAAGACAGGTTTTTTCTCGTTGTGAATAGCTGTTAACTTTGCAACCCCAAAAGAATATGTGTGTAGGGTTGTAAACGTTGCAACGTATTAATGAGCATTACCTCAGTTGGCCCTCACAATAAATGCTGTACGGTTCTAACAAGGAATATCATCACTGTTGTTCCCTCCATTTTCAATGGCGGTATCTCTATAATGATGCATAGCTCGTCTATAGGGCGTGCAAAACAATCCCATGATCACGTTTATGCGTTAGATATTAATAGCTGACTCTAATGAATGCTTACTATGGCCAGGCATTGAAACAAGCAATTTACAAGCAATGCCTCACAATACTATGAAGGAGGTGCTATCATTATTCCCACTTTACAGATGAGGTAATTAAGACACAATCACTTTTTAAGGCCAAATTGTTATTCTAGATTACACCCCAACATCCAAAATGAGTCATGTGAAAATTCATTAAAGCCAACTCAAATACTTCCAGGTGATAGATTGCTTGGAAATCTGAGTACTCTTTGTGGAATGCCATGAAATAGTGATATATTTAGTTCTATTTTAAAAACTAGAAACACATTTTTTCTAGCAGAAAATATTACTAGAAAATATATATGAGTACAAACAAAATTATATTTATATTGTATATGTTTAAATAAAAAAGTAATATATAAATAGACTCCAGATTTGGAGAGCGGTCTAATGTCCCAGAATGCTTTCAACTCTAATAAAAATAGACACCCTAACACTTGCAGAATTATAATTTATTTCACTCATTGATTTTTACAAAAGTTGAAAATGCTTCAAGATATGTTTCAGCTGTTTTCAAATCAGTCAGGAGGTTTTCCCACACCTTTCTACAAGATAAAAACTAGCATAAATTAAAACGTATTGACCCCTCCCCCCCATGATTAAGTACAAGCTTTGTATTTCAGTTCAACATATCTTCCTTTTATTAATAATTCTTTAAATAGATTTGGCTGAAATCTTGGCTTTTCAAATGACTTGAAATAATATTAGCCATTACAGTAAAAATTTGCACAGTAATAGAAATGACATGAAATTAAAATCTAAAACCTTTTTCTGATCCTAATTTTAGGTTACATCCTCCCTTTTACTTTGCAGTATTTTCTCCACAAGTCTACTCCGAGTTTCTGTGGGCAATGCACATTTTTTGAAGCATCTTTAAAATGACACAGGTCTCCACATTCCCAAACTACACAAAAATTTCCATGGGAACATTTTATCGAGTTCAAACCACATAAGATAAACCTAATTACCTTATAATTTGATGAAAGAGCATGATCGATCAACTGTCCAATATGCCATTTTCATGCTTACTGTTTCCCAGCTTCATGCACTACTGAACACAATTCAGTAGTAGTTAGCAAGGTTTGATAATAATAAGGAATCATGAGGTGAAAACTTAGAATTCAGAAAAGTCTACCCATAAATGTAACTATTTTCTGAGTATTTGGGAAAATACCAACTTAGTGAAATTTTGTAACAGAACCCCTGTGCTCTGTGGGAGGCTAATTTGAGAATCACAGCTCTTTGGCTTCAGATTCCTTCTCAATCATCTAACTTTCCTCCCATTGCTGCCCCAGTAGAAAATCCACAGAAATTATCATACAAGAAATAGAACTGTGTCAAATTGGTTTTAATTTAATTTTATATTTGAATAAAATTGAATTAAATCAAGCACCAGCAGATTGGCTCACAGGCGGTAGAACATGGGAGAAAACGTACTGACTGCCATCCAGCTGAGTAACAAAAAGTCAGCTGAACTTTCAAAGAACTGGTAGAGCCTGAATGTGGTAGTGTGACAGGATAGATTCCTCTGGCACTAGGGTTTTCTATACTTACTCCCAGGTTCTTTTTCACAGACTCCAGCAGTTGCTAATGACAAATATAGGGGCATGGCGGATAACCTAAGAGTTCCCATAGGTGGTATTGGCTAGCAGGACAATAACTGCTGTTATGGGGCAGCACAAAACCCAGCCACCCTGTCCAGACCATTGTCTCATAAATAGCAAAAGCTTTAAGCTGCTGTGAAAGGAGCAAAGAAAATCCTGTCCCTCCTAGGCATAGGTATAGACCCTCCTCTGATGGGAGAATGTAGAAGAAAAAATATTCTACTCCTGGAGTACCTACCAGGAAGCTGTATGGGGTCAGCCCCCAGGTCCAATATTAATGCCACTAGAGTCACACTGTCACTACTGGGAAGTGCCAGGAAACTTTCTCATGCACTAGGAAGGACATCAAAGAACCTATTCCCTCCCGGTCCACCATCACCTATAATCCCCACCACCACTGCACAGTTATAAAAAAAGCCAGTAATTTCACTCCTAGGTATTTGTCCAAGAGAAATGAAAGCTTATTTCCTCACAAAACCTGTATGCAAATCTATCTAGCAGCCTCATCCATAATTCTTAAAAAATCTTGGTGGAAACAACCTAAATGCCCATCAACTGGTGAATGGATAACAAACTATGTTATAGCCATTCTGTGGAATCCTACTCACCAATAAAGAGGATGAACTACTGTTACATCCAACAATATGAAGGAATCTCAAATGCATGAAGGGAAAGAAGAAAGACACAAAAGGCAGCATACTATTTGCTTCCATTCATATGACATTCCAGAAAGGCAAAACTGTAATGACAAAAAGAGAGTTTAATAGTTGCTTGGAGGTAGAAGGTAGAGAGAGATTGACTATAAAAAGGCACAAAGGAACTGTGGGGGGATCTAAAACTATGTTTTAATTGTGGCATTAATTACATGTCTGTATATACTCATCAAGTTCATAAACAGGATGAATTTTATTGTGTGTCAATTATACTTCAATATATCTGACTAAAAACATCAGGAGATATTGTACTTGAGCCTCATTTCTGTCATACTCTGAGTGATTTCAAGAAAATTCAGTTCACTTAAACCAGTTTTATGGAGTAGCTACTATATGCCATGCCAGGTTATGTCTAAGAGGTGAATCAGCTGTGGCCCTCTGGGAATACATGGAGTAATAAGATACTTCTTTACGTGCATAGGGAATATAGTCAGTAATATGGTAATAACTATGTATAGTACCTGGTGGATACTAGACTAGCACTTCTTAAATTAGATAAATGTTTAACCACTATGTTGCACACCTGAAATTAATATAAAATAATATCGAATGTCAACTGTAATTGAAAAATTAGAAAAGGCGGGGGAAGGTGAAGGGGATTGGGAGGTTCAAATTTCCAGGTATAAAACAAGTCCTGAGGATGTAATAGACAGCATAGGGATATAGTCAATAATATTGTGATAGCGTGGTACAGTGTCAGGTGGTTGCTGGACATATCATGGTGATTGATTTTTTAGGTATATAAATGTTGAATAACTATGCTGCACACCTGAAACTAATATAGTACGGTATCTTAGCTATATTTTAATAAAAATCTTTTTAAAATTAAAAAATAAGACTTATTAAAATATATTTAGTAATTTGTGGATTAAACATGAAATACCAATGCAAAATCCAAAATATTCAGAACTATATGGCAATGAATTACACCATTTTAGAATTTGTGGGATATAACTCAAGAGATTCTTAGAAGGAAATTTATTACCTAAGACATTTATTGAAAAACAGTACAAATTTTGAGAACATATTTGTCAAGTGCTTAACTTAAAAAGCAAAGAGAAAAAAAAAAAAATTCCTGTAGTAAACAAAAGGAAAGAAAGATGTTAGAACAAAAGAAAAGAAACTATGCATTAAAATAAGGTTAATAGATTAAGTTAATTGCTTTACCATACAGATGTTTCTGTCTTTGGTGTATAATATGTATTGTTAATCAACAAGAGCTTATGTAGTATGAAGCTTTTCCTAAACTAATTTGACCACTAATTCTCTTGTATGTGTGTTTATGCCTGACTTACATCTAATGATTCATAGGGAAAATTTTAGGAAACACCAGTGTGTTAGCATACTTAAATCATTTAACTTTACTAAGCTGCAATTTTCCTCTCCAGAAAAAAAAATTGAAATGTAATTTCTTTCCTCATCTCTATCCCTCAAAGTCTAGTTGTTTCTTAGAGGGCAGAGGACAATAAAACCAATATAAGAGGTCCACAAATAAAGTTACATGAAATAAAAAAGAGAAAGCATTTGAAACAAACATAAAAAATATAATAGCTGCATTATGTGAAAAGTTTCTACAAACAAAAAGAAAAAGATAATCCACTAGAAAAGTGGGGAAAAGGAAAATTATTTGGGAATCCACAGAAAATAAGTACCAATTTACCTTTTTTTAAAGTTAAAAAAATGAAAAGCAGTGAAGATTGGAATGCTGAGAAAATAGTGTTCGAAGCGATGATCTGCCGCTTCCTTTTTTTCTAAATAGTTATTTAACTTAAACGACATGTAAGACGGAATACTTTCTCTTCCACACACGTCTCTACCAAGTTTTTTGACAATGCTGGATTCCACCAGTTCACTCAAAGCATAAACATTCATCAGGTACTTGAGAGCAAATGTACTCTCAAATGGGCTGAATTTGGTCGCCTTCCCTAACAACTTGTGAGTCAAATTCAAGCTTATTACTCTTCAATAATAATAGCCAAGCTACAACTACTATTTTAAAATTTTCAACTTGTTTTTTCTGACACACTCTTGCTAGGAAAATATCCGATAAACAGAGCAGTGCTCTTTTAGCTAATGAATATTTAGGAAATTGATTTGAGAAACAATTTTTAACCTGACGCTATTTGAAACATTGAACAGGTGCTGCTGCTGCTTAGGGAAAAAAATAATGGGGTACTAGGTGAAAAAGGCATATTTATTTTAATGTGATCCTGACATGTGCTAAAAAGGAAAAAAAAATACATAATTTACTCATTCTCTAATGGAAATGGCATTATAAAACTAAAAAGATTTGGTAATGTTGAGCAACAGTCCATGAGAAACTGGTTATTATCAACCCTCAGTGCCCAGTTTGCTAGTTAATGAGGTGAGAAGAAATCAAGAGTGGTTAATAATCCCACAAACTGATCATAATCAAATCATTACAATGTTAATTATAGAATTAAGGGGATTGTAACCATGAAAATAAAAATACATATAAAATCGCTGCTTTTGTTCTACGTGTTTCACGGGAAAGCTTATTTTCTAAAGCTAGATAGGGCTCAAAAAACATGGACCTTTTTCCTCAGAAACATCTTATTCATTTATTTATTTATTTTTAAATCGGGTTGAGTGGATTTTAATAATAACACTTAAAATATATTTATCCTTGTTTTGCCATGTAAATTTAAGAAAGAAACTCTCAATCAATCTGTTGAGATATTTAACTTCTTAGATTTATACGTACTCACAGGGCAAGTCATTACTAAGGCAAACTATTTTCTGATTATGTTGGAAACTTTATTAGATTTTTAATTTGGTTCTCAATCCCATGTATTTGAAAGAGCTAAATCAACTGCTTTGCTTCTAAGTGTTGGTACAGATTGTCTTTTTACTTACGTGGGACTAACAGATTTTGTCTAATTACACATTTGAATAATAACTTAACCTCAGAACTATTGCCTCTTTTCATTGAATTTGTCAATCTTCAGAGCATTAATTTTTTGGCGAATAGGGTATGTTATAAGAATTTAACCTAATGAAGGCAATATATTCCCCATTATGCTCTGAGAAAATAAAAGCCTCCACAAACCTTTTAATTCAAATTTACTTTTTCCTAAACATAAGGTAATTTATTCTGATTGCAAAAATTTGAAAATCCTGAAACAAATAGAGACAAAAAAGTAAAGAATCAGTATAGTCTCACATATCAAAGGAAAATGTTAACAACTTGTATTCCTTTCTTGTATCTATCTTCTTTAGCTAAAAATCATAGAAATATACAAATTTGTTGTGCACTATTTTCATTTAAAATGAATAAAAATAATCACTTTCCATACCATCTCTAGCTGCATTTTATTATATGGAATGAGACAAGCATAGTTTATTTTACTGTTAAAATATTAGTAGATTTTTGAAGTATTTCTAAATTTTCATGAAGATATCTTTGGGTAGAATAAAATAATAATGAAGAATCTAAGCAAAACTTGAAGTAAATGTAAATTCAAATCCTGGCTCAGCTACTTAGGAGTTTTGGTGAGAAGTGAATTATATAGTGTAAGTAAAGCCTGTCACATTGTAAATAATCAATGAATTAAAGAGATTATAATGAAGCTTTTCCTAAATTTAAAAATATTTTGATATCATATATGCCCGAAAATTGGATTTCTTGGTTAAACAATATAAGCATTTATAAAGATTTTCACACATATTTTCAAATTACTCTCCAAAGTGGCGTACCAATTTAAGCTCTCACCACCATTTTATGAGAAGTAATTTTCAGCAATGCTGGATGTTCTCATATTTTTTAATTCAATAGGTAAAATTTTTATCTCATTTTTAACTTTTATCTTTTTGATGATTTAGTAACATACATTTTTAAGCATTTATTAATCATTTGTACCTTTTAAATAAATTATCTGTTCATGTCTTTTTCTATTAACATACTGGAGTTGTATCAATTTATGTAACTGCTTTAAATATTAAGATTATTAATAATTTGTCAGATGTGACAAGTTAAGTAGCTTGTCAATTTCTCTACATTTAAATTTTTTCATAATATTCCTGATATTAAGAAATTTTATATTTTTTTCTTTAGTGAAAACTATTATTTTTTTCTTTTATGTATTCTTCCTCCCTTACTAGAAATTGGAAAATAATCACTTTTTATTACTACTAGGTCAAATTAATTTTGATAATGTAGAGTTACCTTTTTAATCCTGATAGTAGATACTTTGGTTTATGCTGTTAAGTGAGAATACAAGTTGAATTTTTCTCCAAGTAGCTAAACAATTGCCCAAATAAAATTTATAAAAGAATCCTTCTCTTTCTCATCGATCTACAATGTCTCCTTTATGATGTATAAAACTTTTACACATAATAAAATTTAATTTTAAAAGGCACCAATATTAATCAAAGATATTATCCATTGTACCTGATCTGCTTTTGGAGGAGAAGTTGTGATTAAAGATTTCAGCTGCAACCCTTACCCAAATTATCCCCCTCACCTACTGGGTTTAGGAAATTTCCAAGACCAGCAAGGAGGAGGCACAAAGCAGAATAGAGAGTAACTGAAAAAAAATTTTTCTACATTTTAACTCATGGTCAATCCTTTCCTTTCATTCTGCCCACAATAAATCTAGGTCATTAATGGAATGAGCTGAAATATGGATAACATTTACCAAGCACTTACAGTGTTCCATGTCCTTTTGTCTCCTCAAAACCCCACGAGATAGAAATTATTTTCCTAATTTTGCAATTATGTAAACACATTCAGCAATTTTAATTAACCTCCCAATACCACATCAATAAGTAGCCAAAATAGGAGTTGAACCTATGTCACTCTGAATCAAAAATCATGTTTGTTGAAAAATTACCTTATAGTTGGAAAGATAATCAATCTCTCTCTCTCTCTCTCTCTCAATGGATCATTTCTTTTGGAATAATATTATCTTAATAATAGCAGATTGCATACAGCATATACTCTAATTTGGGCTTTTATGTTTTTCAAGGGTAAGTGTGTATGTGAAGCTGAAAGGATGAGCAGGGAAGAATCGCACGTTTGGGACGTGGGACCCTGCAATAAAGGTGTGGATTGTCTTTCAGAAAGTTAGACGAGGATGTGACTACATCTCAACAGATCACCAAGGTCAATGAGGGTAAGTTAAGAACAGAAAACACTAGCTATAACTTAAAGGATGCAAGTACAGGGAAAAGCAGAATACTACAATGACATTCCTTCTTTACTACGGCCACCAATGACCACGGCTGAGCCTCAAGCCAGGAGGAGGAAGGAAAAGAAGGTAAAACAACGCTGACAGTGAGAGTTTCCAACATGAAGTGATGGAATAATCAGTCCAATACATTTGACTGAATTTTTAGATTTCATTTTGTGGGTCATGATGAATGTGAGTTAAGTTCCAAAAATTTACATAAGCCATACAGAACAATTGTAAAATTTATACTAGACACCCATGGAACTGAGCCCTACTCAAACTAGGTTAAAAGAAGAGACTACTGTGAAGAATAAAAGGCATAGTGAGCCTGTGAGCACACTGGAAGAGAGACCAAGAAATTGGAAAATCAGTCTTCTCTGGGTGGCTCACAGGGACCCAGGTGCTCCTCCATCTTCTCCTTGGGTAGCTACACGCTGCTCCCTCTCCCGGCCTCATCCTGGACTAGCACGAAGAGCTGCTCTGCTGCTCCCTGGAAAGGTGTAGTGTCAGTCAAGAAGCCTCCAACTCATAATACCGGTAGCTCCTGCCACCTCAAATTCCATTTCCTCATTCCTTGCTTGACGTTTCTGACTTAATGCACTTCTACTGATTTCTTACTCATCTCAGTCTTCCTTTCTCTTTGCCAGTGTTTTTTCCTTCTAATTTACACCCCAATGCCAATATCATTTACATTGTCACTTGGTGGAGATGAAACCCACGGACTCAGTGGGTATGTATGTGTGGATACACATGTATATGCTATATGTAACACTGGTCTTATGAATTATATGAGGTGGATCCATTCTCAGTCTAAAGCATATGCTTTGCAAGAAGTACAACATATGTCTTGTTCTATAATTCAGCGTACTTTCTATTTCAAGTCCCCATTCTGCTATAGTGGTGGAAACTCAATGTTAACCAGTTTGTGCTCACATTCCTCACTTTCCCCAGGATTACGCCAAAGTTTTAGGGACTTGTGTAGTGCCAAGAAATTGGAGTTTGGCTCCTGAGTATCTCCCATTTGTCCCTTCCGGATTCATTCTCGACCCATCTCCACTTTCCTCTCTGCCCTGGAGCTTGAATTGAATGGAGCACATTGACAGGAGTCGCTTCCCTCTGGCTTCCAGATAGAGTTATCCTTCCCTATTTGATTCTTTTTTCTTTTTTCTTTTACTGGTTTGTAAAATCACGCCCTTTCTGCATCCCTTCAGGCGTAGCAGTGTAACCTGCTCAAGCTGCTTGCCCCAGGTTCCTGGATTCTACACTGTGCTCACCCCTTTGTAATCACTCCTTTTGTAAAGAATCCTTCTCCCAATTATCCTACTGTGATGGTGCCAGCTCTTTCCTGCTGCGATACAGTCCTAGGTGGCTATGGTCTATATACAGATACTGAAATATTTTTCACTCTGTCTGGTTCCTAGTTGTCAGATCATTGTCAGAGTTATAGGTTTCTAAATCCCTCATGTTTGTCCACTCATCCCACGTCTTTCATCTCTCCCTGCTCTTTCCATGCTGTGCTGAGGACCAGAAAGTTCTGTGGGGTTGTCAAGGCCCTGTCTGCTTACGCTGTGTGTGCACTCTCTCCCCCTCTGCTTTTAGGCAGGGCGATCTTCCCTCCCTCCAGGACCTGTCCACATCTACACACTTCCCACTCTCTCTATCTGCCTTATGCCACCTACACCAGGAGAAATGTCTGAAAGGTAGGAGATGAGGAGAGAAAGAGAGTCCATGGAATATTGAGAGAGGAAAAATATACATCATAATACATAGAAATGTGTTAATATAGGTATTTAAACATCACCACCATGTAACAAATCCCATGAAAGTGAACATTCACATGGCCACTAGAACCATCCAGCTTAGGGTTTCTAAAAATAAGGACTTATGCATTTCTATTGCCAAATGCCAGATTCTTCATTTATATAGCAAATCATAGTCTAAAAATCACTTTTAGACTACTCCTGCGTGTAGAAACTCACTGGATCTTCAAGACAACCCTAAGAGGGTTATAAAATACACTCCATGTCATATGGTGAATTTTGTTCCTCCAAAATGTATGTGTTGAAGTCCTAACCTCTAGTGCATCACAGTGTAACCATATTTAGTTATAAAGTTTTTAAAGTGCTAGTTAAGTTACAATGAGGTCTTGAGAGTGGTTCCTAATCTAATATGACTAATGTCCTTATAAGAAGAGGAAATTTGGACACAGGCATTAGCACACACACAGAAAAAGCATGTGTAGACACAGGGAAAAGATTGCCATTTGCAAGCCAAAGAGAGCCCTCAGAAGAAACTAACCCTCGTGACATCGGATCTTGGACTTCTGGCTTCCAGAATTGTGAAAAAATAAATTTCTGTTACCCAGTTCATGGTTTTTGTTACCGCTGTCCTAGGAAACCAAAAACCATGTTATAGATCAGGACAGTGAAGTTGAGAGAGGTGAAATAGCTTGTCAAAAACTCATAGATTGTCTTACAGTGTATTATTTACATTAAGTTATTACACTAGTCCTTCCAACAGTTAAACTCAGGCAGCCTCCCCATATCACCTTTCTCATGAGATAATAGCAAAGTGATCTGCAACTATATGGTATTAGTATCATATGAGACTACTCGTGAGAATATGTGCATAAGCTTCTTCAAAGTCAAGCAATGCATCTGTGGGTTAGGCCACCAGGTTGTGGCTGCCTCCGGGCCATTTCCAGACTCCTGCTTCCCTCCTCCCTCCACTCCATCTGCTGCCTTTCCTCTCCTTTCACACTCCCTATCAATTTTCTTGAATTACAGATCCGTTCAGAGACTGTGCAAAGAGGGAGAGAGCTGAGGGAAGAAACCTATACCAGCAAGTGAACTGCACTGATATATCGTGAGGTACATAAAGGAGAGAACACCGTTGCAAATAGTAAGTTTCCAAACTGGGGCCAGGCGGAAAAGAATGAGGAAACAGTGAAAGCAACAAGAATTTCCAATTTTGTTCTGAATTCATGCACAAGAGATTGAGACTGTTTAGTGCAGTAGGATTAAAAGACAAGGTGGGAAAGAGAAAGCACGGTTATAGTCTCAGATTTATGGATTTCCTATTAGAAACTCTGGATAAATTACTTCTTTAATTATTGGGCTTCTGTTTCCTTACTAACAAAATGACTATGTAATAGTCAAAGTTCCTTCTAGTTCTAACATTTGGTGAGATTCGTTCCTGATACTGTAATTTTGTGCTTTTTCATGAAAGTATAAAACGGCACCATAGGCTTCAGAGACCATTGGAACCTTAATGTCAAGTTTTGATGCTCACGGGATGTGAGTTTTTAAAAATTAAAAATATTCCCAAGTGTAAAAGTGTTGCTCTGAAGTCAATTTTATTCCAACTCCAATAAGATAGGGATAAATTTGGTTGTTTGACTTACTTTAACCATAGCAAATGTTCCGTTTATTTAATCTTTCATTTAACCAAAATTGAAGTAACACCTGCTATGCGCTAAATGCGTACTAACTATGCCTACCTTTAGGAGCTCATGGTCGCTAGTGGGAAACAGACAGTATGGTGTGAAATACGCTATGGGTTGTGTTAGAATACAGGTAAGCTCATAGTGGCATGGAGCCTAGAAAAGGGCAAAAACGACACCTGGCCCAATTCTTACAAAGAGGATAAATTGAATTCCATTAGGACAAAAAGTGTAATGTGCACAACATCCCAGAGAAGCCTGGACATAGTTAAGGAATCGTAACAGAGGAACTCAGTCTGTCAACAGGGCTGCGTATTTTGAACACTAACTCATAGAAGACTCCCATGCACTGCTTATAAATGAGCCCAAACACAAAAAGCAAAAGTCCTTTGTTATTTGCCAGTGTAATGAAGACTTCCAAGAAATTCTATATGTGAATCCATAGTATTTATTGTATTCTGACTTGCTCTGGGAAGCAAACATGCCTGAAATCACAGAATATGAGCTATGAAAAAGACCTGATTAGTCAACTGGTTCAACCCACTCACTCAGAGATAAACTGATTGCTCTTAGGTCTGACAATAGCAAAGCCAAATCTACACCCCAAGAATCGAGACTCCCATTTCAATGTTTTCCAAGTTTTTTCTTCTACTGAAGCTCCACGTACTACCCACCAGCTTTTGTGCGTAAATTCCAGGGAGTGAAGTCAAGTATTCTCTGACATACAGTTAATCAAGCAATCAGTTAGGAGGCATGCCAGACCTATAAATGTCTTGGAGTCAACCGCATATGCCAGTGTGCTGCTATATATATTTATCTGCTTATTCCATATTCTGAAATATCCTTTCTGTTGGAATTGTCTGGCTAGAAAGATCCATGAATGGGTACAGTGAATATGAGGTTTGACATTTAAGTTCGCGAACTCATTCTAGAAAAAGTGCTACATCCCTTATTGCTGAATATCACTACAGTCACTTTCAAAGTTCTCCCCTTGGGAAGCTATGCACCAATGCCAACACCCAGTCCACCCTTCAGAGCTATTTGGGAACTCTTTTTCTGGAAAAGACTTCAGAGCTGTCGTCTTATTACCCTTGATGTCCTAAATGTCACCAAAATGTTTTCCTTTCAATATTTCCTTTATCTTCGGGTAAAGAAAGAAGTCACTGGGGGCCAGATCAGGTGAGTAGGGAGGGTGTTCCAATACAGTTATTTGTTTCCTGGCTAAAAACTCCCTCATAGACCGTGCTGAATAAGCTGGTAGAGCCATGAATTGTTGGTGAAAAGTTCAGGTCATTTTTGTCTAACTTTTTCACGCAGCCTTTTCAGCACTTCCAAATAGTAAACTTGGTTAACTGTTTGTCCAGTTGGTACAAATTCCTAATGAATAATCCCTCTGATATCAAAAGAGGTTAGCAACATTGGTGTAACAAGTTCACGAACTTACTTGTCAGACCCCTAGATACTGCAATAGTTTCCCCAGAGCTACATGAGGAAGCAAATGGGTGGCAGCCGATGACACTGAACATTGATTCATGGTTCATTTGGCAAAGATTTCATGAGCACCTAATATATGCCAGGCACTGCCTTAAGCAGCATCAGTGAAAAACAGAATAACTGAATGAGACCACGTGGGTGCTCATCTACTGAGCAAACAGACAACAAGCCAAGAAACAAATATACATAATTACAAAGTCAAACAATAGTAAGTATATGACACAGGTTCCAAATGCAGGAAATGAAAACAGTTTTCTTTACATTCTGAAGAAATAGAAAGTGCAGTAAGAAGAAACTGTAATGACTCACTTTCAGAAAAGAAAGATACTTGGCTATATTGAAGGCTTTCACATTCACCTTCCTCTGCCATGGAGTCATTCTTAGAAATGTAGTGGGAAGAAGTAGGAGGCACTCAAATTTCTTCTGCAGTGTCAAGAACTACTCTTTTAACCCTTATCAGACTGGTTTTTAGAGAGACACCAAGCACTTTCTTCACAAACACCCAACACTTTCTTCTCCAAACAGGAGGTATTTCCCGGTGTTTTTTTATACTATTGGGCAGTAGTTATTTTAACATTCCTAGAAGAGTTCACTGTCCCCTTTGAATATCTGATTTAGAATAGAGACCATCCCTCCCCCAAATAACAAGTAATACCTACAAAGAAAATATTGCATTAAATTTCAGGTGGTTCATGGAAGACCATTAGTGATCATCCTCCTGGAATGCCACTAAAAACAAAAACAAAACATATCTCTCTGCATGATGGACAGTCGGTTCTTGTTGGCCAAAGGGCTTTGAGTTGACAGGCTGCACTGCTCAGGGAGCAGAATTCATGTGTTTGATCAACAGCACCATTGACTGCTGCTTATTAAAGACCAAATAGGATTTCAATTCCTGTTTGTTATAAAAAGAATTTTAAATGTGTATGTGAAATTAGTTGCTCCTGAAATGCACCAAATAAATACAGCAATGAAATCTTCAAAACATATTATGTCTTATGGAAACATAGCTAGGTATATTATATATGTATTCTATTATATATTTCATAATTAAGAAATCTCGTTCATATATTAGAATCACTTGGGGAGTTTTTTAAAAAAGACTAATGCTCAGGCCCATACCAGACCAATGAAATCAGAATCTCTCAGGGTGGGACCCAGGAATTGGTGATGTTTAAAATCTCCCCAGATAATTCCAATGAAGAGCCTGGTTGCACCCCACTGTTTCAGAAGGGCTGACTGACCTTTACGCATTTCAAACCTGGCTTTACTAAATTAAGAAGAGAAATACGTAAAACTAAACCCAATTGGTCATATAATTATTTATTCAGTTTATCTGAACTCAAAGCCCAATGTTCTGATAGTTCTGAACATTCCTAATATTTCAAAAAAAAAAAAAATGAAATACATGAAAACCTCAGTAAATAGGTAGTTGGTTTCCTTATGTGGGTCTAAACAAACATAAATAACTAAGAGGAAAGATTCTTCCTATTCCTTCCTGGAATTCCAGTACCTCGCATAGAGCTTGGCACGTCTGAAGGCTTAATTAATGTTTGCTGTGTTGACCACATCATTTTAGTCCTTCCCTCATCCGTCAAACATCATAGGGAAGAGAATGTCATGATCATCAGTAGGTGTCTAATGAGGCATTTAACTGCATTCCTGAGGAGCAATGTTATGGAATTCATTCTTTCATTAAAATATTGATTACCTACCATGTGCCAAACGTTAGAGTTGGTGCTGGGAATGATCATGACAACTGAATCCCTTCAAAATCATTTCCAACATCTTCTTTTAAACAATGAGAGGAACTGAGGTACAAGAAGATTTATTTGGGGAAAGAGCAAAGTGTGTCACTTTTACGATAGGTAAATTTGAAGCGATAAGACTAATTTTAAGAGCAGATGATTGTGTAAGAAAGAAGTCACAATATGCACAATCTGTGTAGAGAAATCTTCTAATTCTGTCAGTTTCGTGTAAGCAACTGTGGGATTAGAAATAGGTTTCCTTTCATGTTTGGGTTAAAACGAATTTTATGTTTAGAGCAAATAGTACCAAGTTCTGTGTAGAGGTAAAGAAAATTGTCCCTGAGTCTCTAGGAGAATAAGCGAGATAAGTAAGGCAAAGAGTAATTCGAGATGGGTAAACGAGGCTTAAGGAGAATAAAGAAAATATGTTGATTTCAAAAGGAGTCTCTATTCTCAAACAAAAATATGCAAGTCTTCAGAGATTTCAGTTATTCATGTAGATTACTGTGAGAATGTATAAAATTTAGGAGAAAAAAGGCCTTAGGAATTGCAGATACTAATCACCTCTCTGACGTCACCTCCTAGCAGTCTTCCTCTCCTTCTCTATTCTCCAATAGCTCTAACCTTCTATTTATCAGGAAAGCCAAGGTTGACCCTCTCAGGACACTTCTATGGCATTGTCCTTCCCCAACTCATCATAAGGGGCATTTCTTCCTTTTTTCAATGTCTACTTAATATTCCCTCCCAGAAAGGACTTTTTTGCCCACCCTCTCTGAAACTGAGTTCCTGGGCCCCTTCCTTCCCGATGCTCTTACACTGCTCTATGATTTTCTTGTGAGCACATACTACTCCCAGAAATTATTTTATTTCCTTGTTTACATAATAGTCTCCTTCATTCGTGTGTATGCTCGGTGAAGACAGAATTCTGCCTTTCTTTTTCATTGCTGTGTTCCTGTCACAAGAACATTGCCTTTTTCACTGCTTTCTATGGTATTTTAATATCCAGTTGTTGTTAGGAAGGAACAAGGGAAGGCAGATTCAATAGCCAACGGATAACACTAAAGTTCACGCAAATATAAAGATATCGTGTCTTTCTTTGGTATAAAATAAAAATTAGTAAAATCCACTGTTGTCAAGGGGGAGAAAAAAATGTACCTTCTAACACATTGTGGAACTCTAAATTGGTGCAATCTTTGCAAGAAGGAATTTGGCAGTATCCAACAAATTTTTAATGTGCACATTTTTGACCCATAAATTTCTCTTCCCATTTATGATTTTTTAAATACAGACAACATAAACCAATCATAAGTTGTACATGAATGTTTATAGTACAGTATATGTGATAGAGGAAAACTGAAAAGTTTCTGAATGTCTATCAATTGTTAAATAAATTATGGTACACAAATATAAAATACTGACTAATTAAAAGAAGAATAAAGAACATCTAAGTGGAGTAGCATTGGATAATATCTGTGATATACTGTTGTCATTATAAGTGAGGTATGAATTATATGTCTTCTAATGCATAGAAAAAGATTTATAAGGATCTACTACCAAACTGTCAACTATGTTTACTTCTAAGCAATGAAACTGTGACACGAGGGTGGTAAATGATGGGGAAATTTTCACATTTTATATAACATCAATTTATGTTGCATTAGTTTTTAATTTATTACAATTTGTTTTAAATAAAAACATGTTGCCTCTCCAAAAAATAGTCCTACCTTGGGTTTCTTCAGAAAGCTGAGCCTAACCTGATGTCAGATAATTTTTGCCAAAAAATAATAGTTAAGTTAGAAACTTTATGAGAACAGAGTGCCTATGCCATGTGACTGCTTGAGCTCCAGATATTATGCATAAATTCCATTTAGCAGGAAGAAAGTAAGGAGGAATATTAAGCTTATTTCCCCTTAATATAATTTCCAGGATATTGTACCCGTAGGTTTATACCCATTGGATAGAACTTAGCAAATGGCAACAAGAGATGGGAGGAAAATTTATATTCTTTCGCACAGTAAAATAGTCAGAGTTCCTATCATTAAAGAAGAAAAGGAGAAATAATATTAGGAAACAATTAGTGGTCTGCATCAAAGGCATTTATATAAATACCCAGTTACAGTTAATTAATTTTTGTATTAGCACTCTATTTTTAGATTTTTTCATCCATTTAATGTTTATATTTAGATATTTCAGAGGTGCAATTATTGGCTGAGAGCAACATAGAAAAAATCAGAAAAACACAAAAAAAAAATTCTGGAAAAGATTTAAATTGCTAAAGATATATTTGTAAAACCTTTCTCAAATGCTCAAAATATGATTATATTAATATAAAATGGTATGCACAATTAAATTTCATTTTAACCCAATTTTCCTTTGTTATGAACCAAATTGATTTTGACAAAATGACACATTAATGTGCAATTCTCCATGAGGCTATATGTTCACTGGATTATATGCAGACTTTACAAATGAGGTGTATATGTTTAGGCCCATGGTATTTGTCATAGATAAGACTGGATGCTGGAAAATTCTCTCAGGCATGTGCCAGGAACCACAGGGGAGTGGAAAGTAAAACAGAGATAGCCTTTAATGTGTCTCCTCTGGCTTGGCTGTGGTGAGGAACTAGATAGAGTGAACATCTCATTCATGGGTGGTAGCCGAGAAGAAAGTCCTCCACACAACATACTCGTCAGTCTCCACTAATTCACTGCAATTAAGACTATATGGAGCCACTGCCATCCTCAGTGCCCTTACCTCTCTTTAAAGGATAGAATGGGAACTAACCCTGATTCAATCTGCTGTCTGCCAGCTGAAGACCTAGAAAAGTGACTGATATAATTCAGTCTGAGTCTAAAAGCCTGAGAATCAGGGGAGCCAATGATGTAAATCCCAGTCCAAGGGCAGGAGAAGATGAGATAAGACGTCCCAGCTCAAGCACTCAGGCAGGAAAAGGGAGAATTTCTCCTTCTTCCACCTTTTGTTCCACTCAGGCCCTCCATGGATTGGGAGATGCCCACTCATGTCAGGGAGAGCTGTCTGCTTTAATGAGTTTATAGATTCAAATGCTAATTTCAACCAGAAACACCCTCACAGACACACCCAGAATATTAAATCTGAGGCATCCCATCGCCAGTCAAGTTGACACATAAAATTGATCATTACAAGGACTATTATCCAAAATATACAAAGCACACTTAAAATTCAATAATAACAAACAACCTAAAGAAAAAATGGGGGAAAGGCCTTAGCAGACGTCTCATAAAAGAATGTGTGGGAATGACAAATAAGCATGTAAAAAGATATCCAATATCATATGTTATTAGGGAGTCACAAATTAAAACAATGAGATACCAATACACACTTATTAGAGTGGCAAGATCCAAAACACTGACAATACCAAATGCTGGTAGAGCAGCAGGAACTCTCATTCATTGTTAGTGAGATTGTAAAATGGTACAATCACTTTGAAGGACAGTTTGGCAGTTTCTTACAACACTAAACATAACCTTTCATTATGATCAAGCAATCATGCTCCTTCGTATTGACTCAAAGGAGTTGAAAACGTGTCCACACAGAAACCTGCACAAAGGTGTTTATAGCAGATTTACTCTTAATTGTTAAAACTTGGAAGCAATGAGAATGATCTTCAGTAGGCGAATGGATAAATAAAACCGTGGTACATTCAGACAATGGAATATTATTCAGCACTAAAAAGCAATGAGCTATAAAGCCCTGAAAACACAGAGAGAAAACTTAAATGCACATCACTGAATAAAAGGAGCCAATTTTTCTGAAACAGCTACATACTATCTGATTACCACTGTCATGCGGGTTCTCTGGTCCCGCTCCCCATACAAGAATGAAGGACATGGTGAGGCCAAAAAGGAACACCAATGGAGCCATGGATAGGGGGTTTATACCACTATAGTCTCACTGGCGGCTGAGTTGGAGACACAGGAAGCAGGAGCCACATGATGCACAATCCGTCGTCCACTTCTCTGCTAACCAACCAACCAACCCCTTGCTAGCTGCAATCCGCGCTTGCTAGCTCAGCCAGGGCAGTTATATCAGTGGCCAATGGCTAACTGGTTACAGCTATGGCCATCTACTACCCAAGCCAGCATCTTTCCACATGAGGCCAAGAGCCTGGAAACTGCTCTCTGGGACTCTGTCCCCCACAACCACCATATGACGTACTGGAAAACACAAAACTAGGGAGACAATAGCAATATCAGTGTTGTCTCAAGTTGGGATGAATAAGCAGAGACCAGATGATATTTTAGGGCGGTAAGACTATTCTGTACGATACTGTAATGGTAGATACATGTCGTTATATGTTTGTCCAAACCCATAGAATGTTCACCACCAAGAGTGAACCCAAATGTAAACTATGAACTGTGGGTGATAATGATGTGTCAATGTAGGCTGATGATTATAACAAATGTACCACTCTGGTGCAGGATGTTGATAGTGGCGGAGGCTATGGTGTGGGGATTCGGGGGGTTATGCAAACTCTCGATAGTTTCTGTGTGACTTTTCTGAACCTAAAAGTGTTCTAAAAACTAAAATCTATTAAAATATATTAAGTATTGATATTTGTTACATGTGTGAACCTGGAAAACATTATGCTAAGTTAAAAAGCCAATCACAGAAGACCACACATTGTATGATTCCATTTATTTGAAATGTCCCCAAACGGCAAATCTCTAGAGACATAAAGGAGATTAGTGGTTGCCGTGGCCTGGAGGTTAAGGGGTAATGAGTATAATGAGTAGTTAGTGTTAATGGCTACAGATGTTTCTTTCTTTTTTTTTTTTTTGAAGGGAGAGTGATGAAAATGTTCTAAAATTGGATAGTGTTGATGGTTGCACAACTCTGAAAATACTGAAAAGCAGTGAATACCACAGTTTAAACAGGTGAATGTTATAGGATATAAATTATATCTCAATAAAGCTGTTATTAAAAAAAGAAAAGATCAGCTCTAAAAAGTCTTTGAGCAAGGATAGTTTCACCATATTAGCGTGTAGTCTTAACCTTAAGTCAATGCGTAAGCATGACGCTTAAGTAACTTTAACTCCACTGGCTCCACCATTTACTTTCTTTGTGCCTATAAACAGTTACTTAAAGCTCGTTAAGTTTAAGTGTTTCTACATCAGTAAAATGGAGATAATCCTCAAAGCATAGCTGAAACAACTTATTATAACATCACAGAAAAAGCACCTGGCATGAGTTTTCTCACTGTTGGGGAACAAAATTACAAATGAGTAAGAGGGGAAAATTAAAACAAATCCTGTGTTACCAGATTAGAATCAGAGATATCAGTATGAATTCATATTTATTTTAATACATTGGCAGATAGATACAGGAGTAACTATAGATACTGTGTATACATGGTTTAACATACATACAGATATTTCCTAGCTCTGTTAGCAGAGAGAGCCATCAAGCTGTGTGATACTCCAGTAGCCATCAGCACATATAATGTCCAGATCTGAGTTTCTAAATACCATTGTCCAACAAAAGGAATTAGAATTACCTAGAGATATGGAAGATTCCAGGACTAGAGCAGGGAAAATACAGATAAATCTTACCATCATTAAGGATGTAAAGAAAGTAATTTTAGAAAAACAATGCAAGATGAGTTTGTGGCAAAAATAACATGAAAACCAACCTGAGAGAGCTCTAAATCGCCAAAGCTGAAACAATGTGAACAACACAATTAATAAAGTTACCATTGGATTATGACCCCTCAAATAAAATAACTATCCATGAGCCTACACAAATGATTGAATCCACAAATAAATTGGAGAGAAGAAATAAATGTCCTTACAAAAGAATTTCAAAGGATAAATAGAGAAGGAATGAAGGAAAAATCACATCACCATTAGACACAGTAACAGGTGCTACAGAAAAGATATGTAGAGGAATGTTCAAATCGATGAGTGAGAAGATATTTCCTTAGCCTCAAAGTATTGTCCCCTAAATATTTATTAATTACGGTGGTGGTTTAAACATTTGTTTACAAATTTATAGTAACTCTTCAGTGCAGAAACCACCTTAATCAAGTGATTAAGTTCATATCCCAGTTATAAGTCATGTTACTATCATGTATCTCTGACAACATGATATGATGTGGAGAAAAGGACTATCATCTCTATGGTATTCTTCTCACCCATAACCTAGGTCTAATCATGAGGAAACATCAGATAAACCAAAATTGAGAGACATTCTATAAATATCTGACCAGTACTCTTAAAAAAGTGCTAAGATAACAAAAAACAAGGGAATCTGAGAAACCGTCATTGATTGGAGAAGATGATGACGACATGATGACTAAACGCAATGTGTACTATCCTGGATTGGATCCTAGAACAGAGAAAGGACGTCATCGGGAACATTGGAGAAATCTAAATAAAATCTACAGTTTAGATAATAGTGTACAATGTTCATTTTTAGTTTTAGTAAATGTGCCCTGGTTATATAAGATGTCACTATTAGGGGAAACTGGATACACTGTATTCAGTTAGCTCTGTGCACTATCTGTACAACTCTTCTATAAATCTATAATTATTTTAAAATTAAAAGTTAATAAACAGAACAAGAACCTGTGCTGCTGTACATGCTCAATAAATCATTCTCAATAATATGTCCTTTTATAAGCAATCAACATAGCCTTCCAAGGTGATACCTTTTGAATTGATTATACAATCCGCTTTCCCCAATTCTGAGAACACTTCCCCAGCCTCACAAAATCCCTTTGGTTATAATGGAAGGGCTCCAAAGAATACCATTAGCAAATGTGATGTTTTCTACCACGTGCCTCTATGCCCTGCCCTGCCGTAATTCACTGAGCCAGGACTGGGCACTTGACCCAAACGGAGGCCATGAGCCCCTTCCTCATGGAATTTGAGATTCCAGTTACATCTGTCTGATTTCTTGAAAGGTGGTGATCCACTTAAAAGCTCTAAGAAGCTGTTTTCTCACATCTGGCCTGGGAAGCAGGGAAGCCATTTATTATTATATGGGCTGAATATTTGTATTCTCCCATAATTCATATGTTCAAATGCTTAACCCAGAATGTGATAATATTAGGAGGTGGGGCCTGTGGAGGTCCTTAGGTCATGAGGTTGTGGCCCTTATTAGTGGAGTTCGTGTACTTATAAGAAAGAGACCCCAGAGAACTCTCTCACTTTCTTTCTGCCAAGTGAGGACACAATGAAAAGTCAGCAGTCTGCAAACCAGAAGAGGGTCCTCATCAGAACCTGTCTATGCTGGCACCCCGATCTTGGAATTCCAGCCTCCAGAACTATTAGAAATAAATTTCTGTTGTTTATAAGCCACCAGTCAATGGTATGTTTATTATAGCAGCCTAAACAGACTAAGAAGCCATTCTACAGCACAGAAGCAGAATGAAACTGATTTGCTCTGAGAGACAGAGCTGACAAACATAGAAAGGAATACCTGAGTCACTATGGAGCCCTAGTCGTTAGTCCTCACTGGTTTCCAAAGCCAAGCTGCTTGCTTACCCTTAGATTCCATGAAATACCCACTTATCCTTATTTCTCATTAGCCACAAACAGGCTAGATTTGGTTTCTGTTAATATAACTTAAAAAGTGCTAGGGAGATCCAAGATGGTGGAGTAGGTAAACGCTGTGCTTGCCTCATCTCGTGAACATATTAAAATTACAACTAAATTATAGAACAATCAACCTGGAAAACCATCTGAAGTCTAGCTGAACACAAGTTTTATAACTAAGGATATAAACAAGAAGCGACATCCGGATAGACAGGTAGGATCAGTGGAGACATGAAACGGCCAGTCCCACACCCATGTGTGGTGGTTGAAAATCAGGAGAGATATCTCGACTACAGAGGTTCCCCATGAAGGGGAAAGGGACCGCAGTCCTCCCACACCAGGCTCCCCAGCCCAGAATACAGGTGTCAGGAAGTGGATTCCCCACAACTTCTGGCTGTGAACAACAATCTGGGTGGGATGGAATGCTGTAGGAAACTCAGACATCTTCTTAAAGGGCCAATGCAGGGACTTACCCTGGGCTCCAGCGGAGGGATGGTGATTTTGGGGGCGTCGGAGACATATGGGGAGAGACTGAGCTGTATAACTTCAGCGCGAAAACTGAAGGCACAGTCCCCATTATTCCCATGTTTGGCCCCTCTCTCGTGCAGCCAGCAGATGGGCGTCATCTTTCCTGTGTTGAGCCCGCCCCCATAGGCCAAATCTGAATCTGACCGGCTTGTTGAGCTCCACAGCTCAACTCTGTTGACTCATTGAGACCCTGCCTCACTTAACTTGCATAGCACAGGAGGCTTTATCAGCAGCAAAACCTTATCAGAGCCTACAGGTGGCAGCAGGCTTTGGAGTGTCCTGGTGTTTTTCAGAGCTAACGCAGACCCAGTATTGGTGGCAGCTGTGATGGTTTGCAGCTTAGCCTCTCCCACCTGCCTCTAGGTACAGCACAGGCAGCAACCAACCATGGGTTGCTTTGTATTCCCTGGATGGTCACAGGCAGTGGCTGACTGGGTGGGGCCTGCAACAGAGCCCCTCTTAAGAGACCCCAGAACCAACATCCTTGGAACTTGGCTTCAGACCCCAGCAAAGCACCACCCAATTAGCCCCACAAGTGGCACACCAAAGGGTGGTCTCAACAGCACTAGAGCCCTCTGGGACAAATCCCATTCAGTGGGGTAAGCCCCCTGAACGGCAGCCCGTAAGCTGTGGACATGGCCAAACCCCACAGCCAATCTGCCCGAGAGTCAATCCCACCCACTGACATGCCAATCAAGTTTCAACTATAACAGCAATCAAGGTTCAACTATAACAGGAGGGCACTCACCATCTACATAAGGGACACTCCTGGAGCACCCGGCTCAGGTGACCAGGGAGACTGACACTGGGCTCCACAGGATTCATACTACATAAGGCCACCTGGGAAGAATGGGAGACATAGCAGCCCTACGTAATACATAGAAACAAACACATAGAGGCAGCCTAAATGAGGAAACAAAGAAATGTGTCCCAAATGAAACAACAGGAGAAGACTCCAGGAAAAGAACTAAAAGAAATGGAGGAAACAACCTATGAGAGAGTTCAAAACAATGGTTATAAGGATGCTCCAGGAACTTAGTGAGAACTTCAACAAAGCGATAGCAAGCATAAGAAAGGACATGGAAACCATAAAAGAGAACCAGTCAGAAGTGAAGAATACAATAACTGAAATGAAGAATGCACTTGAAGGAATCACCAGCAGACTAGGTGAAGTAGAGGACTGAATAAGCAATTTGGAAGACAAGGTAGCAGAAAACACCTAATCAGAACAGCAAAAAGAAAAAAAGAATCCGAGAAAATGCAGAGAGTTTAAGAGACCTCTGAGACAACATCAAGTATAACAACATTTGCCTCATAGGGGTACCAGAAGGAGAAGAGAAAAATCAAGGGATTGAGAATCTATTTGAAGAAATAATGACTGAAAACTTTCCTAACCTAGACAAGGAACTAGAAAATCAAGCCCAGGAAGTGCCAAAAAAGAAATAGAAAATCAAGCCCAAAAAAGATGAACCGCAGCAGGCCCACACCTAGACACATTATAATTAAAATGGCAAAGTTTAAAGACAAAGAGAGAATCCTGAAAGCAGCAAGAGAAACACCATGAGTTACCTACAAGAGAGCTCTCAAAAGAGTGTCAGCTGATTTCTCAACAGAAATATTGCAGGCTAGAAGGGATTGACAGATATTCAATGTGATGAAAAAGAAGGACCTACAACCAAGGGTTCTCTATCCAGCAAGGCTAGCATTTAAAATTGAAGGACAGATAAAGAGCTTCCCAGAAAAGAAAAAGCTAAAGGAGTTCCTCCCCCACTAAACCAGTATTACAAGGAACGTTAGAGGGACTTCTTCAAGAAGGGGGAAAAAATATCAAAAATATGAATAATAAAATGACAATAACTACAAATCTATCAACAATTGCTTTCAATGTAAGTGGATTAATACTTCAATCAAAAGATGGGCTGGCTATATGGATAAGAAAACAAAAGACCCTTACATATGGTGCCGACAAGAGACTCACTTCAGATTAAAAGACACACACAGACTGAAAGTAAAGGGATGGAAAACATCATTTCTTGAAATTGGAAATGAAAAATAATTAAAAATCTGGGGTTACCAGACAAAATGATTTGAAAACAAAGGCTATAACAAGACAAAGAAGGACCCAGTAATCCCACTTTTGGGTATTTATCCTAGAAACCCAAACGATACTTTGAGGGTTTGTGCATCCATATGTTCATTGCAGCATTGTTTACAATGGCCAAGCTGTGGAGGCAGCCTGGGTGTCTGCTGATAGAAGAATCAATAAAGAGGAAGTGGTATATACATATATACAAAGGAATATTGCTCGGCCAGGGCAGCGAATGGGTTCTTGCCATCTGCAGTGGCATGGATGGACCTGGAGGGTATTGTGCTGAATGAAGAATGTCAGACAACAAAAGACAGATGCAATGTGATTTTGTTTATATTTGGAATGTAAAGAAGAAAATAAATAAACAAACAAACAGAACAGAAACAAACTCATAGATACAGAGAACATTTTGATGGTTGCGAGATGGGACAGGCATTTGGGGGTAGCATGAAAAGGGGGAAGGGATTAAGAAGTACAAATTGATTGTTACAAAGTAGTCTTGGGCAGGTAGGGTATAGCATAGAATATAGTCAAAAATATAATAATTATGTATGTTGTCAGATTTATTGCGGTGGTAGATGGGAGGAGGGTGACGGACAGGGTGAAAAGGTAAATGCATTAAGAAATGCAAATTGGTAGTTATAAAATAATCATGAGGATGTAAAGTATAGCATAGGGAATATAGTCAAATTATATAAATGTTAACCATATGCTGCACACCTGAAATTAATATAAAATAATATTGAATGTCAATTGTAACTGAAAAATTAAAAAGGGGAACAAAAGGTGAAGGGGACTAAGGTGTTCAAATTGCCAGGTATAAAACAAATAAGTCATGGGGATATAATGTACAGCATGGAGAATATAGTCAATAAAATTGTGATAGCATAGTACGGTGTCAGATGGTTGCTGGACTTATGGTGACCACTTCTTTAGGTATATAAATGTTGAATATCTATTGTGTACACCTGAAACTAATATAATATTTTATGCTAACTATATTTTTAATAAAAATTATTTTTTTAAAGTACTAATTGATACAACTACTTTGTTGGAAATAACACACATTTAGATTTATTTTCTGTTGTATTTGCTTTTTAACACTCAAGGTCGGTAATGTTTTAGTCACAGTTCATATAAACTATCTGGTTATATTACCCCTATCCTTACATTTATACCACATGTTTTCAGTTCTGGTCATTTGTTTATTCTGTGCTTTCTCTCTGAAATGCCTTTACTCTATCTCATCATGTACAAATTTCATCCATACTGCCAGCCTTGATGTAAGTGCACCTCTTCCAGGAAAACTTCTCTGCCACCCACTAAAATATATACATATATTTTTAAATAAAATATATAGATACCCATGTTTCTTTAGCTACATCTTTTATTCTTTTCTATCTTTGCACTGTAATTTACTTGCACTTATTGTCTTCCCTCTTAGTTCCCTCTTAGATATGAAGCTACTCGAGATTGGATTCCCGGTTCTGATGAAGGCAGCATTCCAAGAAATATTTATATAATAATGTAAATCCATAAGTTAATTGCAACTGCTTAGGGAGGATAGAAATGAAAGATATTAATGATATTTGTTGTGTTCTTTTACTACACCTAGTAAGAAAATTATTTTTAAGAAGTAAAGCTATCTCATATCTAGTTCTAAAAGAAAATATTGGAGAACACTTTCTTCGCTTTAGGTCAGGCAAAGATGTCTTTAATGGGACACAGAAAAGCACTAGTAAAGGAAAAATGAATACATTACACTATATTAAAATTAATAACTTCTGTTCATCAAAAAACATTAAGAAAAGGGAATGATAAACTATAGAGTGGGAGAAAATATTCATGAGATACATGAAAGACTCAAACCCAGACATGAGAAAAAAAATCTCCTACAAATTAATTTTTAAAAAAGGGATCAACATCTTAATAGAAAATAGGCAAAAGACTCTACCAGGTACTTCACAAACAAGGATATCCAGATGGCTGATAATCTTATGAAAATGTACACAACATCATCAGTCATCAGAGAAGTAATGGGTATTAAAACCACAATGAGATACTACAACATACCCACCAGAATGATTAAAATTACAAAGGCAAATCAAATGATTACAAAGTGGTTGAAGAAGTGAATAAGAATGCTACTAAGAGCATAAACTGATATGACCACGTTAGAAAGCAATTTGGTGGTATCAGCTAAAGCTGGATATGGGTATACTCTTTGACCTACTGTGAATGCATGCATGTGCTCATCTAAAGACAGGTACCAGAATGTTCATAACCCCATTCCTCATAATAGCTAAAACCTGGAAACAGATGTCTATCAGCAGAAAATGTATAAAGTCACATGGCACATTCATACCAAAGCATGTTGTATAACAATTTGTTATTGCTAAATCCAAATATATGGATGAATTGCATAAACACAATGTTAAGGGTTTTTTTTTGTTTTTACAAAGGAGACACAAATGTCTTCCTATTGTGGGATTCAACTTATGGAAAATTCAATACCAGGCCAAATTAATCAGTAGTGTTGGAAATCAGATTGTGGTTATCTTTTTCAGGACATAGTGAACGGGAGAGCAAAGAGGGAAGTTGCTAAGGTGCTGTTATATTCTATTATTTCTTAATCTGGTGACTGACTATACAGGTGTGACCACTTTATGAAAATTCATGAAGTTGTAAACTTATCATTTGAGTAAACAATTCTGTATGACTTTTATAAAAGATCTTTTTTAAATAAAAGGTTTTCACAACTTTATTTGTAGCAGCAATCTCATTGCCTTAGGCATTATGCCAAAAGGTTGTGTATGTATAAATTACATATACTTTTAATAGCACAAAAACTGTTAAAAATCAATATTTTTATATTAAGAGGTAAAATTACAGAGTGATTTATTCAGGCTACAAATAGGAACTATAATAAATGTTTATTGATTTTAAAATTATGAAGGCTTGAGAATTTAAATCAGAGTTTCAACATGCACAAACAATTCATTTGTTCAAATGACCTTGGTGTTTATGATTAACTGTGAATTTGATTAAGCAGAGGTATACGTTATCATTTTGCAATGTGAAAGTGTTTCCCTATCCACTTTTTTCCCCCTTGGATGGATCTGGGGTATTCTGGGAATGTGCTTATCATTATAAACTTATTTGGAAAAGTAGGTAATACTTAAAATACACTTCGGTGAGCTAGCCTCCATCAAAACAATCAGAGGAAGAACCAGAATTAATTATTAAGAATCTCTCTAGGCCAAGAGACAAAATCTGCATTGTCTGTATTCTGAGGAAATCTTTTTTGATTTTTGTTTTGTTTTGTTTTGTCGTTTGTTTGTTTATTTTTTCCTAGAATAAACTCAAAACAATCAACTCCCAAAGTCCCCACTTCCTAAAACCATCATATTGGTGATTTTGTTTCAACATTTGAATTTGGGTGTGTGTGGAGGGAGTGCAGTGGAGGGGACGGCACACAAACATTCAGTCTATGTCCTTGCCATATTTTTTTGAAATTCAAAGATGTAAGTGATTACTGGTCAATTACTTCTGACATGATAAAAACTCACAAAGCCATAGCTTAAAGGCCCACCACCCAAATCCTTCAAAATGAACACTAATGTTGAGAACAACCTTATTATTTCACCAAGCCTCTCCCTATGTCCCACCGCTTAGAGGGCCCCGCATATTCTACACACACGCGCACACACACACACACACACACACACACACACACACACACACACAAAGAATGTATACAAAGATTACAAACAGAGGTGGTGTTATAGGGGATTTTAACACCCTGTTGACATCAACGGATAGCTCTTCTGGACCAAAAAAGAGAAAAAAAGTGGTCTTAAATAACCCATTAGACCAGATGGAGTTAATTGATATTTTTACAGCATTTCACCCCAAAGCAGCAGCATCTACATTCTTTTTAAATAAATATGGAGCATTTTCCAGGATAGACCGTATGTTAGGCCATAAAACAAGTCTCAATAAATTTAAGCAGATTGAAATCATATCAACCATCTTCTCTGACCACAATGGCATGAAACTAGAAATCAATTATAAGAAAAAAACTGAAAAACACACAAACACATGGAGGTTAAATAATATGCTACTAATTGATAAATGATTTAACAATGAGAACAAGGAAGAAATCAAAACATACCTTGAGGCAAATGAAAATGAAAAAGCAAAGACCCAAGATCCATGAGACACAACAAAAGCAGTACTAAGAGGGAAATTCATTAGCAATACAGGTCTACCTCAAGAAAAAAGAAAAATCTCAAAAAAAAAAACGAATAAAGAAAACTCAAATAAACAAACTAACCTTGCACCTAAAGGAACTAGAAAAAGAACAACAGCAAAAAAACAGCAACAACAACAACAACAAAATCCAAAGTGAGTAGAAGAAAGGAAATAATGATCAGAGCAGAAATAAACAAGATAGAGTCCATAGAACAAAACAAAATGTCAGTGAAACCAAGAGCTGGTTTTTTGGAAAGATAAATAAAATTGATAAAACTTTAAACAGACTCATCAAGGACAAAAGAGGGAAGACCCACCTAAATAAAATTAGAAATGAAAGAAGTGAAGTGAAAATAAACACCGCAGAAATACAAAGGATTATAAGAAAATACTATGAACAATTAGATGCCAACAAATTAGACAATCTGGAAGAAACAGATAAATTCCTAGAAACAAAATCTTCTAAGACTGAATTAAGGAGAAACAGCAAATCTAAACAGACTGATTACTACTAATGAAATTGAATCAGTAATCAAAAAATTTCAAACAAACAAAAGTCCTGGACCAGATGCCTTCACAGGTGAATTTTACTAAACAATTAAAAAGGGATTAACTCCTATGCTTCTCAAACTATTCCAAAAAATTCAAGAGGAGGGAAAGCTCCCAAGCTCATGTTTATGAGGCCAACATTACTCTGATTTCAAAACCAGATAAAGACATTACCAAAAAAAAAAAAAAAAAAAAAAAAATAGGCTAATATCCCTGAAGAACTTAAATGCAAAAGTACTTAACAATGTATTAGCAAACCAAATTCAGCAATACATTTAAAAGACCATGCACCATGGTCAAGTGGGATTTATTCCTGGGATGTAAGGTTGGTTCAGTATTTGCAAACCAATTAATGTGACATACCACATAAACAAAATGAAAATCATATTATCATATCAATAGATGCAGTAAAAGCATTCAACAAAGTCCAACATCCATTTATAATATAAACTCTCAGCAAACTGGGAATAGAGGGAATATACCTCAACATAATAAATATTATGTTTGTCATACCATATATGACAAACCCACAGCTAACATCATACTCCATGGTGAAACGCTAAAAGTGTTTTCCTTAAGATCAGGAACTAGACAAAGAAAAAGAAATAAAAATCATCCAAATTGGAAAAGAAGAAGTAAAATTGTCATTATGTGTAGGTGACGTGATACTATATAGAAAGCACTTTAAAGATTCCACCAAAAAACTATTAGAACTAATAAATGAATTTAGTAATGTAGCAGGATACAAAACTACCATTCAGAAATTGGTTGCATTTTTATACACCAATAATGAACTATCAGAAAGAGAAATTAAGAAAATAATCCAATTTACAATAGTATCAAAAAGCACAAAATACCGAGGGATAAATTTAACCAAGGAAGTAAAAGACCTGTACTAAGTAAACTATAAAACATTGAAGAAAGAAAGTGAAGAATACAATTAAATGGAAGCATATATCGTGCTCATAGATAGAAAGAAATAACATAATTAAAATGTCCATACTACCCAAAGCAATCTACAGATTGCATGCAATCCCTATCAAAATACCAATGGCATTTTTCACAGAACTAGAACAAATAATCCTAAAATTTGTGTGGCACCACAGAAGACCCCAAAGAGCCACAGTAATCTTGAGAAAGAAGAACAAATTTGGAGATATCACACTACCTGATATCAAACTATACAACAAGGCTATAGTAATCAAAACAGCATGGTATTGGCATAAAAATAGGCACATAGATCAATGGTACAGAATAGAGGGCCCAGAAATAAACCCATGTCAACATGGTCAATTAATCTATGACAAAGGAGGCAAACATATACAATGGGATAAAGACAGTCTATTCAATAATTGGTGTTTAGAAAACTGGACAGATACATACAAAAAAAAAAAGAAACTAGGTCACCTTCTTATAATATATACAAGAAACTCAAAATGGATTAAAGACATAAATGTAAAACCCGAAACCATAAAAATCCTAGAAGAAAACATAGGCAGTAAACGCTAATATTGCTCTTAGTAATTTTTTTTCCTGATATAGCTCAATGGCAAGGGAAATAGAATAAAAATAAACAAATGGGACTACATCAAACTAAAATGTTTTGCACTGCAAAGAAAACCATCAACAAATGAAAAGACACCCTAACAAGTGGGAGAAGATATTCATTAATGATACATCTCATAAGGGTTTAATACCTAAAGTTTATAAAGGACTCATACAACTTAACACCAAAAAAGCAAATAATTTAATTTAAAAATGGGCAGAGGACCTGGATAGACATTTCTCCAAAGAGAACATACACATGGCCAATAAACATAGGAAAAGATGTTCAATGTCATTAGTCATCAGAGAAATGCAAATTCAAACCACAATGAGATATCATCACCTCACACCTGTCAGAACAGGTATAATGAATAAATCAACAAACAACAAGTACTGGGGAGGCGGTGGAGAAAAGGGAACCCTCATGCACTGTTGGTGGGAATGTAAATTGGTACGGCCATTATGGAAAACAGTATGGAGATTCCTCAAAAAATTAAAAATAGAACTACCTATGACCCAGCAATTCCACTTCTGAGTATTTATACAAAGAAATCCAAAACACTAATTTGAAAAGAAATAGGCACCCCCTATGTTCATTGTAACATTATTTACAATAGCCATGACATGGAAGCAACCTAAATGCCCAGCAATAGATGATTGGATAAAGAAGATGTGGAATATACAATGGAATATTATTTTTTTTTTAAATCTTACCATTTGTGACAACATTGATGAAGTAGAGGATATCATGCTAAGTAAAATAAATCAGACAGAGAAAGACAAATACCATATGATATCATTTATATGTGGAATCTAAAGACCAAAGCTAATAAACAAAGAAAACAGAAACAGACTCTCAGATACAGAGAACTGATCGTTGCCAGATGGGAGGAGGGTAGAAGAGTGGGTGAAAAAAGTGAAGGGATTAAGAATTACAAAATTATAGTTACAAAACAATCATGAGGATGTAAACTACAGCATAAGAAATATAGCCAATAATATTTTCATAACTATGTATATATAAATGTCTAATCACTATGCTGTACACCTGAAACTAATATGAAAAAAATTGAATGTCAACTGCAAAAAAAAAAAAAAAGTGGTATTACTGGAATGATGGAGTATTATCTGACTACAGACCAGCCTTCTACCTTTGCAAAATGTAGGGCAAGTTAAAAAAAAAATAAAAAAAAAATGGAGACCCACGTATCATATGTCTAAATATTTAAATGTTATAAATCAACCTAGAAACTTACATAAAATGTTTCATCTTCCCATTTTTACAAATATAACTTTCATAGCATATATTTTGGGCTCATGCGCCTGCAGGGGCTCTGTCTCGTGTGTCTCCTTCTGGGGCCCACCACACTGGAGGAGTAGCACTTTGCAGGGCATGTCCTTCTCTGGGCGATGCAGAAACAAAGGAGCAAGCCCTGCCTTGCATGAATATTTCAACTCTGCTTACGCCATCTTTATTAACTTCCCATTGGTTAAAGGAAGTCAGATAGCCAAATCCAAAATCAAGGAGACAGGAAGTACATTCTATCTAAAAAGAGGCCACGGCAAAGGAGTAAAAAGATTATTCTACTAGAACAAAGGAAGAATTCAGACCTTTTTTTTTTTCCCCAGAATTTTATGTTTTTATTAAAACACAATGTGCACACAAGCTATCTATTCGTTTTCTTCACGGCTCAACCTGGCACTAGGATTAGTGACTCTGATGACCAGCTGAGCTGCTCCTTCCACAATGGCTTTGCGGTTCTTTGAGGAGACGTTATGAGCAATCTCAGCATGTTAAGATTTGTTGCATATTAGCAACACTTCAAGCTCCTTGACATTGTGGACCAGAACTTCCAAAAGCCATGGGCAGCATGTGCTTTGTTTTCTTGTTACTCCCATAACCGATGTTGGGCATCACAATCTGGCCCTTGAACGTTCTGCGCAGGCTATTGTGAATGCCTCTGGGTTTCCGCCATTTACACTTAATTTTGATATATCGGCCTGACTGGTGCTGGATAAACTTCTTGGTCCTTCTTTTGACGATCTTGTGCTTGATGAGTGGTCTGAGGGCAGCCATTATACCGAGTAGGAGATGAGTACCACCTCCGTAGGCAGCTCAGGGGAAGCCAGCCAAATTATTAAACCCACATTACTCAAAGGTATAGTTCTTCCTATTCTGTCACACAACTTTGGCCGTGGAACTTTGGCTTCGGCTACTGCTATGGCTTGTTCTGGCTATTTTAAAATTCTCTGCTTGGGAAAAGGAGTAATTTTACAAAAACTATAATAATTAAAAGTTCATTGCAAATTAATGTGTCACCTTTTGCAAACATGATAAATAAGTACCAAACAAATGTTTCAGTAGATCAAAAATGAATACAGTTCAGCTTGCAGTCTAGCATAAAACAGTGTTTTTACTGAGAATTGTCTACTGTCTAATTAAACACTAAAGGGCTTTCCTTTAAGCGAACGCACAAATAATAGTAAAATAGCTAAGAATTTGTACAGTTGGAATTTGTACAGGAGGATAAAGAAAATGATAATCAATATTCTATTTATAAGTCCACATTTCAGACAAGTGTATATTTCGAATTAAAATTGTTTTTCCAAATAGTAAGACATTTGTGAAAAACTAGATGTCCTGCCATACTCAGCAGATAAAGACTTTAATATTAATATTTTAAATTGATCACCAAGCAAAAGTTATTTATAATGAAATTCCCCAATGAGTGATATTTTTTTCAATTTAATCCTGAGCATGAATTTTTTTTTAATTGAATGAAAGATAATATCTGGCATCATGAAGTTTAGAACCCAGTAGATCAATTAAAACACACTATAGCTAGAACACAGGCATAAAACTGATACCAAGTTGCTTGTGAGAAGTGATGAAACAAAATAGTTTGCATTATGAGTCAAAGTATTATCTTTCCCCACGTTGGGGAGGGTTACACCTTTCACCTCATGCAACATCAGACATAGCTAAGTGACCCTGTGGTTGAATTATACACTTCAGGCCTAGCCATATAATTTGATGCATACCTTCCTGCAGGAAGATGATGTGTCTCTGTGTTGATAAACTCAGGACTTGTTTCACCAATGATATACACTTAGAAACGACTGGGACAAGGAGAAGATTTGGGTGCCGTTTTGTGGTCCTACTGTGCTGTTTTCTCTCCATGATGAGACTGCACACATCTCCCATAAATACTGCTTCCTCAGCGTGGGTCTCAAGTAAAGCTGTCGTGGAACAGAACATTGGGTGACCTTTGATAAACCTGTAATGTGAGTGAGAAAAAAATCCTATCATTGTAAGCCATTAAGATTTAGCTTAACATAGCCAAGCAGTAACACAATATAGCCTAAACATACTGCTATAGAAGTAAGTTGATGATTCATCCCAAAAGTGATGTGCTACCATAACAAAAGACCTGAAACATGTGACATTAGCTTCTGTGCTGGGTATGGATAGCAAGGAAACCTTTTTGCATTGGAAAAATGACCCACGGCATATAGTTGCAAACTGAAATAACCTAGAAGACAGATGATGTACTAAATGAGTTTGTGGCTTTAAGAGGAGACATAGTGTTGGTACAATGCCTTGGTTGCTATTGGCTGTGTTTGATAAGTTACTAAAGGGAAGACCTGGACTCAGAAAAGGATAATTTATAAGCAAGAGTAATAGGAAATGAAGTACATATTCTGATAATATTGTAGTATTGAAAAATGCAACTGTTTTTCATCTCCAGATGATAAGAGATTAACCCAAAAGAGAAAGCTTTGGGTTGTTGTCACACAGCATCCTAACCGTCTGTCCCTTCCATCCTTTCCTTAGGAAAGAGGGTTGCGGGGTTGTCCCTCTAGAGGTTGAGTTTATAAGTCTCTTCTCTTGGTCCCAGTATGCTGGGTCTGCAGTCAAAGACGAGTAAATTTCCTCAAGGGAGGGACGACTTAAGCCAGACGGGACCCCGGGGACCCCCATGAGTTTGCCTTAAGAATAACAGGAATACCCCTCCTCCAATGTTCTCTGGGAAGCTGCTGACGCATGCTTCAATTGTCCAGCACCCTGTTGTGCTAGGAACGTTAACTGAGCGAAACCATCTCGCTCCCTGCTTAGCTCATGGGAAAATTACCTTGAGAGACCTACTCCCCTGGGGGTTGTACATACTGCACCTTGATCACATGGGGACAGCATGCACAGGTTGCTTTGGGACAGTATGATTGGGTATTGGCCATATGCTAATTGTATTGGTGGTGTAAGAGTTTTGCAGACCTGCCCAGAATCATGTGATGCCTATTGTAAAAAGCTAATAAATACCCACGACGACCCGATTCGGGGCTCCAGTCTCTTGAGGCTGCGAGTCCCTTGGTCCTCTGTGGTTTCCTTGCATTTTGTGTCTTAGTCTTTATTTCTCTTAACAAAACTTAGCCTTCGCCGCCTCTGTTGCCTTTTCCCACTGCTTGTGTTTTGCAGTTCGCAACATTGGGTGACAAAGACCAATTTAAAAGGAAGCTCTATAGGAAAGACAAAATCAAGGATGTGACCATAAAATCCATTTCAAACCTTCTGAATCAATTAAGAGAGCCAACAAAAACCCTTGCAGTTGGACAAATGGCAGAGGGAGAATAGACTAAAAGCATGATTCCCCCATGAAAATCCAATGAGCATCAAGTGTGCATAATTAACTTTAGAGAAACATGTATTGAAAATAATCATTAGTGTGAGTATTAATAAAAGAAACAAAACCAAATCAACTAGACAAGAAGCCATGTAAGTTTTTGATAGAGTTGTACTCCAAAAGTCACCCATTCTAGACTAAAAATGAACAACTGTTTGAGACATAAAATGACTCTTAGCCCTCAACTTTCTATGGGCAAGTGTCTCAGTTGAGGTTAAGTCAGGAAACCAGAGACTTTATAAGTATTATAAGGAATAAGAGATTTAATATGGAAATTTGAATTTACTCAAATGTGGGTGGAGCTAGGAAAGTGAAGGTGTTGGGAATAGGATTTGAAGGATCCAAGAAATAGTCACTAATGACTTTATCCTGAAGCACTAGCACGAGTGCTCGGACAACTTGGAAGTTGAGCGAAAACACAGGAAGCCTGTGCATCTCACGGCCAGAGGACCTGGCAAAGGAGGAGCTCATGGAGAGTTTGGGGCAAGCCTCTGTGGGCCTTTATCCAAGCTTGGATGAACGTGAGGCAGCTGTTGGTCAGTACAGCCAGCCATCAAGATGAGCTGGAGCAGAGGAGAGGACAGGAGGCCCACCAGGAATCACTGTACATCTTGTCTACCCCCATAATCTTCCAAGAGTAACTTTCTCCGCTCTCATCTGCCTTCCAAATCTGAGCAAAGTTCGTTTAACTGGCCAAGTCTCTTCTACACCATACAGAAAGGGGTTCTGAGAAATGTGGTTTCCAACCTGAAGGAGGAATCCAGACGCTAAGTGAACACTAAGCAATCTAGCACAGAACGAAGCAGGCTGAGAAGCTGATTAGCCCCAAGGAGATCATATTCAGATATGGTGAAGGATGATAACGAAAGAGGTAGGAACTCCCAGAAGGTAGAGGTAAAGGTCAGAAAATACAACAGACTGAAAATCTACTACAGGAAGAGAGACTAGGATGTAAACTTGGAATAGTCCCTACTCCAAAGCATGAAGGAGCACCTTGCGCAATTAGATTTCAAAATTTCTATGTACTAGTAACTGCTCTGTGCCTCCCATTATTCTCCTTTCTCCTTCCCAGAAAAAAAGGGCTTATTCTGGTTATCCTATCCCTATTCTTCTTTCCAATTAGTGTTCAACTGGTCTCATAAATTTCTTTTATTTTGTCAGGTGTTGGCAAACTATAGTATACAAAGGATACATATTAAATCATACCATATAAGTACTATAATGTAATATAAGTAATACATATTTAAATATATAGAATATTATATAACATAAGGAATAATATATAAATTTTATATATAAACATATAAATTACATTGTATAATTATATTATATTAAATTACACAAATTTAATGATTCTTAATTTTTAATGTAAAAAATAAACACATTACATAAATTATATATAATTTGTATATGTTATATTTAATTTATTATATAAGATTTACTTAATATAAGTGATGACAGATCTCCTGTTTTGCATCTTCTGCCTTAGTTCCAATTAAAAATTTGAAGATGAGAGCCTTTCAATTTGAGTGGGATCAAACAAGATCATGTGCAAAAATCAGTAAAAAGCCATCTTTATGACTGTTGAAACAAAATAGACGTTAAGTGCCTATCTATTGAATGAACACATAATGACATGTTTATGTCAATAATATTGCAGTTGCCTATCAAGGATGCCACATTTTATTAAATATCCAGAGATTTACTGAGAGGATTTTCTAACCGACATCAAACTCCACAATAAGTTTTTTACATTCATTTTCTCTGATTTGCAAAGCTAGTTACAAGTAAAGATTTTCTCCAACTTTGGGTAGAGTTACTTTTAGAATTCAGAGTCAAGAAACAAACTTATAGAGCTTTATGTGTATCATCAGTAAATGCCTTGATGGATTGGAATTTCCAGAAGCCAAAAAAATGAACGTAGAAATGTAAAATAGTACCCATAAAGGGAAAAGCCAAACAGATTTTTCTTTGCCATATACTCCAAAAATTTTCAGATTTCAGATGGGCTCTAAGTTTGGATTAAGTTTAAAAGTGATAATTTTAGTGACTCTATACTTAAATCATCTCTGAATTATAGAGGAACAGGGGCCCACCACATGATGGAAGCACTTCCTGTTACAAGGAAATCTTCCTTAGGTATCCTTCTCTGACCATTGCTCAATTTTTAGTAAGTATATGCAGGTAAGCACTGGTAGAGTGCAATATTTAAAAATACATTGGTTAATAAACTCTCAGGTCTTTGAGTTCAGAGATCTTTGTACCATCCCTGAAACCTAATAAAGGGCAGAGAACAATGTGCTATTCGATACATGTGGACAGTTAATTGATTTAGATTAGTGAGTCTTATAAAATAATATGTACATTAAAATAACAAATGGGGATTCAGAATTTAACCATGAAACAAAGATTTTAACCATTTTTAAATAGAGTTTCTTAAGGCTAGGTATCATATCTTTCTCATCTTTGTATTTTAGGACTGTAGCATAGCATGGGGATAAAGACATTCACAGTAAATGAGTGCTAAATAAGTGAACTAATAAGTCAGACTAGTTTCCTGCTTTTTGTTTAGAATATACTGCACATCGGGAAAGACCTTCCCCAATGTTATATATATCAAGGAAGAAAGGCTTGTTCCAGGCACTTTCTCATTACCCTGCTTAAGCACAGATCTCTGGTGCTGTTCTCCCTCCTTCTCAGATGTCTGTCATTTTGGCAAGTTAACTCCACAAATCTGGTAGTTGACAAGTTTTAAGTCAATCTTTCCAGAGACATTTGAATTATCGATCCTTTTCATAATCCAGGTAGAGGATCTGAATGGTAGACTTTAAGCATTAAGCGAACTGGTGGTCACAGTGTGAGGCGTCCGTGCATAGGTAAGAAAACCAGTTTAAGATTCTGTCTCTAAACCACAACACAGCCCAGTGAGGTAGATACTATTCTCCCCATTTCAAAGATGAGAACAGTTAGAATTTACCGTGGTGTTTTTCAAAGTTTGGCTCTGGACTGGTAGTGTTAATTTAGCATCACCTGGGAACCTGGTAGGCAAATTCTTGGGCTCAACCAGACCTGTTGAATCAGAGCCTCTGGAGAGAAGCCCAGCACTCCATTTTCATAAGAGTGCTAACGTTTGAGGACCCCTACTTTAGAGAGTTTAAGTGATTTGGCTTGCCCAGAGCCACACGCAGATGGGACAGGCAGAGCTGGGAATTCACCCCACACATCCAATGCCAGCCTCTCACTCTCCTCACGTCAGGGAGGCAGTTACTCTCCCACTGCCTCGAAAGACCATCCCTGTATCAGAATTGAAATTCAATAAGGGACAAGATGAATCCAGTTCCTAGAAGAGCCTCACAATCGCAGAATTTTAAAGACTCTTAAGAATCAGCTTATACATAAAGCCCAAAGAAGTAAATACATAAATTTCCTGATTAAAATAAAATACATATAATGTTTTTTAGCTCAAAAAATATAGAGATCAGGAAGGATTTTCTAAGTAGAGCCTTACTACTCATTTTATTCAGTGCTTTATTTAAAATTTCTTTTTCTGGGTCTCAAAAATAACTTTCTCTTTATCTGATCTGATGCAGGCAATAACTAGAGGCTTACGAGGTGCAGTAGTTCATAGAGTTCACGGTTTGGGTTCGTGTAATTTGTGTCCTAATTAGCCATTTTTCCTTCCTTGATTTGAGCAGACTTATCAAACCTTCTACGAATGAAAATTAAAGAAAACTCTGAACTAACGTTGTTGGAAGTAACGTAATACATTGATTGGAGACCCAGGATTTGGCATTAGAATCACCTGGATTTGACCCAACTTCAACAACTTACTACTATGTCGAAAAGTTTCTTTAGGTTCTCAACACCTCGGTTCACCATCTAAAATGGAAATAAGAACTGGACCTACCTCATACGGTGACTGCAAGGGTTTTATACAGTTACGGCACATAATAAAAGCTCAATAAATGCTGGCTTATAATTATTAATATTATTATTATTATTATTATTAGCCATGTGAGAATACTATAACTGAGCTTTAGTCGGCCATTTGCACATATATTTATTTACTCTAAATGTTGCTTCCCTTTATTCAGCCTTCACAATGTTCTGTAGAGCTGTTTTAATTTTCAGTAGCTATTTCTTCAGTATGTGTTTCATCTCCCCCAGTATACAGACCCATATAGTCATACACCCACTTATTCCTATGACTGAGATTGTTAGATTCATGATCCAGAGTAGGGCCCTCTTTACCATAGCTGATTATAAGAGTGAAAATTACTACAGAGGACCCCTTCTCTGAAAGTATCATTGCCACCAATCACTGGAATTCTGTCATTTTTAGTGACTTGTTCTATTGTATGACTATCAGTTCTTCCCTCTCCACACTCCCTCCTTTAAACAAAAATGCTACTGAAAATGGGGTAACTTACTAAACCATCAGTGTGAATAAATTATCGGATTGAATGAGAGAAGTATGGGTCTTGAGTGTATCAGATCTTCTGGGAAAGGGAATGAAAGGATAGTAAGTTCTCCAATGAGTGACTTGAGGTGTCAAAACAAACCTGGGCATTAGACATTAGTCTGTAAAAGCTGGCAAAGGCTTTTGCCTTTGAAATCAATGGAATATTGCAGGAGTGTCTTTCTATATACACAGTTTCATCTGAGAAATGTTAGCTTTATGACCTACGCAGGATCAGGGTAAAAATATGGAAGAAAAATATCCCCAATCATACACATAATAGTGTCATACATGTAACCTATAACTAACCCAATAATAAATAAATGAGAGAGAGAGAGAGAGAGAGAGAGAGAGAGAGAGAGAGAGAGAGAGAGAGAGAGAGAGAGAATGGATGGATGGATGATGGATGGAGAGATGGATGGATGGATGGATAGATGGATGGATAGATGGATTGAAAGATGATAGATAATTTCACATACATGAAATCTTCAAGCAGAATCAAACACACAAAGACTAGGAAAACTAAAATTAAGAAACCTAATGCTGATCTTTCCACCTATCCATATTAACCCAACAACTTTGGTCTAACTGGCACCATAAAAGTACATAATTTAGGTAACACTTCAGTGCTAACAAAGAGATAAACAATGGTGATGGTCAATCTCATCAGAGTTTCTTTTGACAGTAAGGAGTCTGGGATCCTCATTAAATTAGCTGACTTGAGATCCCAAAGTTGCAAAATGAGCATCTCCACCGTCCCAAAGCCATCACTATGTAGCATGGCCAATTACACTCAACAAGCATCAGCATGTGTGGGTTTTAAATGCTACAGTCAGTTGCTGTAGATGAGTTGGGCACATTTCCAATGTCTTCCTAAGAATGAAAATAAACATATATTCAAATGAGGGTAAACAATGATCTAATGGGAAACATTCAGTCAAGCGTCTGACAACCAGTTCAGACTGGCACTTTTATCCCTTTCAGTTTCAACTGTCCCTCCCAGTCAGTGGAATGACAAGACACAAGTATAGAGCCGAGGAGGGGAGAGGAGTGATGGTCCTTGCAGAAGTCCAGGAGTTTTGCCTAAATACCAATTATGACAATGTCTCCAACAGTGGCAGATATTCCATCTGCAAAAGCCTGATAGCTCTATCAGACCCTGCTCATTCAAGCAACTCCAGATGCCCCCGTTTCATCCTCAGCTTGAAGCAGATCTCAATGGGCTGAACAAATATGAGAAACTGAGACAAGTGCTAGCCACAATTATAGAGATATGTTTGTGCTGCTGTAATTAGGGTTGTGTCAGAGCTTCTATTAACCTTTGCATTGCCAGCATTTTCCCACTTGACATTCCAAGTGAGCAACAGCATTTAAATTAGGAAGGAACATAAACTGCTGAGTTACAGGCTCATGAAAAGGGTGAAAATGGACAGCAGTAGACAGGGACAGCCTCTATTGAGCTGCTAAACAAGTAGAGCAGGGAACAGGAAAGTTTACGAGAGTGGCTCCCACACCACTACTCCTGTATTCTTTGATGTTGAAACAATTTCTGGTGGTGAGGTGGACTTATAACTGTGTCATCTGAGACAATCTGGGCAATGGAAGGATCTCAAGAATTTGTCGAGGACTTTGTTTTGCCTGAATCATGTTCCCTGACCAAATACTGCTTTTAAACAGTGTAGAATAATGCTTTTCAGACCATTTTGAATGGTCTGAAAATACACAGAATTTTTTATTATCAGTGGAGTTTAATAACGTTGTATTTATACCCATTATGTCTTTTGACCCTCACAGTAGTCTATAAAATGCTTAGAATATACAATGTGTTGTTAGCGAAGTTCTCTTGATAGAGATTGAAAATAAAAGCAGAACAGATAAGTACTTTTCTCAAAATCACACAGCAAGTTAATTTCAGGACCAACAAACTCAAGCATATTGATTACTATCCAGGACAGTTCACATTAATCCTTACCACTCAGGACTGAGAAGCTCAAGTACCTTTTCTTCCCTGTACCGCAAAGCAGCCCTTAGTTGCTTTATCAAAAAAGAAAAAGAAAATGGCTCTAGGTTTCAGAAAGCTTACCACAATCATCACTACGAAATATTTATCAGGCATTTTATATGTAAAACAGTTTTTGTTTACTAACCTCCTTCAGTATCTGAAAATTTTTCACTGAAATTCTTGGTCACTCCTATGCTATTCAACCTTGAACTCTGTTAAAACTGAAAATAAAACAATATTTTCTCCCAAAAACCAGGTTCCATATTTCCTACCATACTGGATTTGCTTCCAATACCCATGTTTAAAACTAAAATGAATGATCCTAACACTATCTTTTCACCAACACTTTTCTGATTCTCTTCCCTCAAAAGATTAGTCTTAGAAATTTTCAAATGGCACTGATTTGAATTCAGGTGTTCCTTCTTTAATTAACATGTTAAAAATTAATTATGTTAAATTTTGTTCACCTAAATCTGGTTCATAATTGTTTTTTCCCATCAAAATTTTAGGCCAATTTCAAGTCCATCTGGCCCAGTGATCCGACTGACATTTGCTGCTGTGTGGCAAACCAGCGTGGATTGGGCAAGTCTGAGCTGATTATCAAGAAATCCAAGGCTAAATTTCAAATGGCTTTGGGCTGAATTACTGATTCCAAACTTGCTGATGATAACAATAACCTAGGGATATTGTTAAAAATATAGATTTCCAGATTCCTGGAATTCATAATTATAAGAAGTGCCTCAGGTAATACTTTGCTTAAACAAACTTGAGAAAAAATTGTGCTAAATGTTCCTTTTAAGTTAAAAACACATATAAAACAGAAATCTTGGTTACATTTTTTTTAAGATCTTAGGGGTTCATCTTAACTCAAAAAATTGAAATTAATTTATATCAATGAAACTTGGGAAAATAAAAATATGAAATATGGCTATTGTCCACTACATAATATATTTCACAAAATGTTGATTATAATTTTGTCAGGAGGCATCAGTTCTTTTTAAAATTTATGTGTCATAAGCAGTTAAGCCAGGTATAGGACTATGCTTGGCCTAGAGTGCTTAATAAATATTTCATTAAAGAATGAATAGAGAAAATGACTCAAGTCCCATCTCTCCATAAAGTCCTCACACATCTTTCCAATAACCTGTAATATTTTTTCCATCTTTCATATGCCTGTTATAGCCTACTCCACCCTACAACGCACTGGACCCAACGTTTTCTATTGCTCCTTTAGGGAAGCACAATGTGAGGTTGGTACAAAAGTAATTGCGGTTTTTGCAATTATTTTTAACCTTTTAAGCCGCAATTACTTTTGCACCAACCTAATAGTAAAGAAATACTCGTATGGCTTTAAATTCAGACACACAGGGACAATTTTTTTCTAACCTACAAAATGAGGATGTGCTAAGTATCTCACCAAGTTGTTGAGAAGATTAAATGAGTAACCTCTGCCAATCACTAGATTATGAACTACTAGAAGGCATGAATCTTTGTTTTCTCAGCACTTAACACAATGCCAAGGTCATTGTATAAGCTTAGTTTATTGTATTTTCTTTCCATCCTCTCTTCCTTAAATACCCTACAAATCCTTCAAATCAGGGACCAAGTCTTATACTTCTTTATATTCCCTTGCTCTATCCTTCATCAGTTATGCTGATTGTTGATTTAGAAAGACCCCCCCCCAAAAAAAAAATGGCACAGGAAAATAAGAGGAAGAAAGAAAAATGGTACACTGAAGAAAAACTGAAAAGGGTATAAAAGAAATGAACTACATATGCTAGGAAAGGTTGTCTTAGTTTCAATAATTCTCCCAGGCACCATGAAACTAGCCCTCAGTGCAGATCAGAATTGACATCCTAAGATTGCCAAACAGCAGCCATTTCTCACAGCAATAATTGCTTGCAATTTTGTTCTGTTCTAATAACTTAGGTTTATTAACTTACGTTCAGAACCAGGAGTAAATGTTTAATTTTACCTGCACTACACATTATTCACTCTGAAATTTAGTTTTTATTTACTGAGCCATCTCCTTATTTGCAAAGCTCAAAATCTCTTTCAAAAATAATTCATGTATTTTTTAATCTTTAAAGTCAAATGGAAAAGTAAGAATTATATACTATGCATGGACCAGAATTCTCCATATTCCTGGCTCCAAAGGAAAATGAAAATTAAAAACTAGTGGGAAAAAGTTTTTTAGGTGGCTTTCATTAATTAGCCTCATTACTTCAGAGCCAAAAAGCCGTTAGAAAGCCATTGAGAGTGGCCTTACCTTTTATAGATGAGAACCCAAAACTGACACCCAAAGAGGTTAAGTGACTCACCTCAGAACAAATTAGTCAAAATTCCAAGCAGGACTAATAATTTCCATTTCTAGAAATTTTATACAATTCTTACATTTTAGATCCATAAGTGATCTTAGAAACTCCCGAGTCTAACATAGCACTCCCAGATTGAAATCCCAATACAACATTCCTGGTTGTGCCGCCTGAATAGTACATGTGAGAGCTAATCATGACTCCCTCACAACCATCTCATTCAATTTATGAGATTTAATTTGTATATCAAGCCATAATATCCCTTTCTACCTTTTATTCCTAATTCTGATCTTTGAAAAAATGATTAATTCTGAAATCTTTTCTCTTTATGTTTTCATTGTTCTTTCAAGCATTTATTATATTCCAGATTTCCGAATATTTTTAAACTTGGTCACCTCCAGATTTTTTTTAAGGGTTTTATTTAAAAAATAGAGCTAACATACAACATTATATCAGTTTCAGGTGTGCACCATAGTTATTCAATACTTATATATCGAAAGAAGTGATCACCATAAGGCCAGCAACCATCTGACACCATATCACGTTATCACAATATTATTGACTATTTTGCCTATGCCGTACATTATATACCCATGACTTATTTGTTTTATACCTGGAAGTTCGAACCTCTTATTCCCTTGCACCCCCTTTTTAAAAAAAAAATTTTCAATTACAATTGACATTCAGTATTATTTTATATTAATTCCAGGTGTACAACATAGTGCTTAGACATTTGTATAATTTAAGAAGTGATCCCCCTGACTAGTCTAATACCCACCTGGCACTATACATAGTCATTACCATATTATTGACTATATTCCCTATGCTTTACTTTTCATCCTCATGACTCTTTTGTAACTACCAATTGTACTTCTTAATTCCTTGACCTTTTTCACCGTTTCCCCAACCCACCTCCCATTTATCACCCCAACAAATCAGTACCCATCTGACACCATACGTAGTTATTACAATATTATTGACTATATTCTTTATGCTATACCCTACATCCCCATGACTAGTTTGTAACAATTAATTTGTACTACTTAATCTCTTCCCCTTTTTTACATACTCCTCACCCTCTCCCATCTGGCAACTCTCAAAATGTTCTCTGTTTCTATGAGTTTGTTTCTGTTTTGTTTGTTTGTTTATTTTCTTCTTTAGATTCCACATATAAGTGAAATCACATTGCATCTGTCTTTCTCTGTCTGGCATACTCCACTCAGCACAATACTCTCCAGGTCCATCCATGCCACTGCAGATGGCAAGAACCCATTCCCTTCCACTGCCATGCATTCCAATGAACGACCACCTCTTTATCCATTCATCCATCGATGGACACCCAAGCTGCCTCCACATCTTGACCATTGTAAGCAATGCTACAATGAACATATGGATGCACACATACCTTTGAAGTAGTGTTCGGGTTTCTTCAGATAAATACGTAGAAGTGAAATCACTGGGTCCTTCTTTATCTCTTATTATTTTTATATTTGTTTTAAAGTCTATTTTGTCTGGTATAAGTATTGCTACCCCAGCTTTTTTTGTTTGCTTCCATTTTCATGACATATCTTTTTCCATTCCTTTACTATCAATCTATGTGTGTCTTTCAATCCGAAGTGTGTCTCTTATAGGCAGCTAAGGGTTTTGTTTTTTTATATCCATTCAGCCATCCTATCTTTTGATTAGAGCATTTAAACTTACTTACATTAAAAACAATTGTCTATAGCTATGTAGTTATTGCCATTTAATTATCCATGTTTTTTATTTATTTTTATTTTTTTTTGTCTTAAAGAATTTCCTCTAACATACCTTGTAATACTGGTTTGGTGTTGATGAACTCCTTTAGTTTTTTCTTGTCTGGGAAGCTCTTCATTTCTCCTTCAATTTTAAATGAAGTACTCTTGGTTGTAGGTCCTTGTTTTGCATCACTTTGAATATTTTGTGCCAACCCCTTCTGGCCTATAAAGTTTCTGTTGAGAAATCAGCTGACAGTCTTATTGTACCTTCCTTGAAAGTAACTAGTTGCCATCCTTTTGCTGCTTTTAGGATTCTCTCTTTGTCTTTAAACTTTGCCATTTCAATTATGCTGTGTCTTGGTGTGAGCCTGTTTGGGTTCATCTTTTGGGGGACTCTCTACACTTCCTAGGTTTGCATGTCTATTTCCTTGGCCAGATTGGGGAAGTTTTCCGTCATTATTTCTTCAAATAGGTTTTCAATTTCTTGCTCACTCTCTTCTTCTTCTGGCATCCCTATGATGTGAATGTTGGTACACTTGGTATTATCTCAGAGGTCTCTTAAACGATCCTTATTTTTTTTGGGGGGTGGGGTGGGGGAAGGAATTCTCTTTTCTTTTTGCTATTCCAATTGGTTGTTCCTGCTACCTTGTCTTCCAAATTGCTGATTTGATCCTCTGCTTCACCTAGTCTGCTGGTGATTCCTTCTAGCACATTCTTCATTTCAGTTACTGTATTCTTCACTTCTGACTGGTTCATTTTTATGGTTTCTATGTCCTTTTTTTATGCTTGCTATCTTTGTTGAAGTTCTCACTAAGTTCCTTGAGCATCCTTAAAATCATTGTTTTGAACTCTGTCTTTGGAAGTGTGCTTGTCTCCATCTAGTTTAGTTCTTTTTCTGGAGTTTTCTCCTGTTCTTTCAATTAGGATACATTTCTTTGTTTCCTTATTTTGGCTGCCTCTCTGTGTTTGTTTCTATGTATAAGGTAGATCTGCTATGTCTCCCAGTCTTGCCAGGTAACCTTATATAGTAGGTGCCCTGTGGGTCCCATTTGCACAGACTCTCTGGTATCCAAGCTGAGTGTTCCAGGAGTGTCCCTTGTGTGGGTTATGTATGCCCTCCTGTTATAGTTGAGACTCGATTGTTATTAACATATTCGTGGGTGGGATTGTCCCTTAGGCTAACTGGCTGTGGGCTTTTGGCCACATCCATAGCTTACAGGCTGCTGTGTGGGAGGCTTACCCCATGGAACGGGATTTGCCCCAGCAGGCTCTGGTGCCTGTTGAGACTGCCCTTTGGATGTGCCACTTGTGAAGATAATTGGGTAGTGCTATGCTGTGGTTTGAAGCCATCCTCCAAGTATGTTGGTTCTGGGGCCTTTTGGGAGGGGCTCCAGTACAAGCCCCAGTTCAGCCACTGACTGTGACTGACCTGGAACTACCTGGTAGGGGCTACGAGCAATCCATTGTTGGTTACTGCCTTTGCTGGACATGAAAGCCTGTAAGAGAGGCCACGCTGTGAACTGAGGACAACTCCCACCACTACCAGGTCTCGGGTAACCCCACAAAAAGCCAGGACACTTACCATTGTTCTATCCTCCTTTCCTCCATACCAGTGAACTTTCCATTGAAGCAGAAAACATATATAAACCCTAGCCCAACGATGGAGTGGGTTCCTCTTCCACTAGCAATTAGAGTACCACTCTGTCTGAGAGATGGCCCTTCTTTTCTTACTAACTGCTAAATACATTTACTTTTACTTTAAACTCTATACCAGCTCACGTTGAATTTTTCCTGCATGAAGTCAAGGACCCTCCTTTCTTGTAACAAAGACGTCCTCATGAAAATCCTTTGAAGTAGGCATGATTGCTTAGCCTCTCTCTCTCTCTCTCTCTCGTTCTCTCTCTCTCTCTCTCTCTCTCTCTCTCTCTATATATATATATATATATATATATATATATATATATATACACATATCAAATATATATATCAAAGTTGGAATTTGAAGTTAGGCATTCTAACTATATAACTTTATACATACACTTAACCATTGTGCTTTATGCTTACAACTGTTTTATTCTCACAAACACAGTAACACAGCTATGACAATTGATTTTATTTATTAGTTAGTATATGTAAAGGTTATGCTTCTAGAATTAAACTATAGCATTCTAGAATTCTGTCCGTGAGGATTGAGTCCCAATCCCCAAATAAATTATTAGTTCTTCCTTCTTTTAAAAAATACATCTCTTGCCACCCAACTGCTTCAAGATACCACTTCATTTCTTTTATTCTCTTTTCAGAAAAATTCCTTTACAAAGTTACCTACCTCACTGTCTCCAATTCCTCTCCTCCTGCGATCTCTTAAAGCCACTTACTTTACTTTTCCCCAGATCCTCCATGAAAATAGCTCTTGTCATTTTCAATGACTTCCACTGTTCTAAATCCAGTATCAATTTACAGTTCCAATCTTTCTTACCAGCCACATTGAACACAGTTAATCCTCACTTCTCTTCTAACCACTTTCTTCACTTGCCTTCTGGGACACCAACTCTTTTGGATTCCTCAAAGCTCACTGAGCACTTCTTCTCAGTCTCCAATCCTCTTCTTTATCTTGAGCTATTGGTATTGGAGTGCCCCAAGGCACAGTCCTTGATAATCTATACTCACTGCATTGCTTATCTAATCCTGTCTCATGGCATTATACATAAGCTCTCTGCAAAGGCTCTCAAATTTACAATTCCTGCCCAAAATTCTCTCCTCAACACTTTATCTAGATGTCCAAAAGAAAACCAAAAAACTCCTAATCTCCCTTTACTACAAACCCACTCCTCCTATAGCTTTTCCTACTTCACTTGATGGGAACTCCATCACTGCTCAGGCCAGAATTCTTGAAATCAACACAGACACTTCTTTTTCAATCTGTCAGACATTCAATCTGTCAGAAAGTGTAATAGTAAAAACTTCTACTTTCTTAATTAAAAAAATAAATACATCTGATCATTTCACTTCTCCACTCAAAATCTTGCCCTGGTTCTCTATTTCACTCAGAGTAAAGGTCAAGTCCTTACAATGACTTATGTCCTGCCTTATCCAGCCCTCTGTTACCTTTTTAACCCCATCCTTATTAATTCACTTAATCCTTATCAAAAACCCTTATGACAGTTTGCTATCCCTATGTTATAGGTGGGGAGACTGAGGCTCAAAGAAGTTGAGCAATTGATCTAAGATTAAAAGGTCAGTGGATGGCATACGCAACGTGACTCTAGTAACTATGCTCTTTATCATCATTGTTCATCTGCTTGACTAAAAAGCAACTTGACTTTCATTACAGAACCCTGAGGAGGCTCAGAAACTGGTGGTACTTTGTACCCCTAAAAAATAGAAAGTGAGTGTGGGGCTAAAAATAGGAAAATTCATTTAAAATCTGATAGCATTCCACTCTCTATACTGCTTAGACCAGCAAAGAATCTTCCATCTTCCCAGCAATGGAAAAAGAATGGAGGTTTACATGATGGTGATGGTGAATCAGAAGGATAATGGACTGGAGGACATCAGGCATTAGAGAGGGCATGGAGAGCCATACCATTTGTCAATCTAAAATGAGAACATTTTCTCCCTTATATTTCTCATCATTATTCATATGAACATTTCAAAAATAATTTTTAGAGTATTCGCATGGAAGAATATAGACCTAGCTAAACAGTCAAAAAATTAATGAAAATGACAAGTCTGCATTCAAAGACAAACTATTTAATGACTAATTTTTTTAATTGGTTCTAGGCTGAGACCTTGTATAACAAGTTTCAACCTGGAGAAAATGTTTTATGCTGCAGTTATGAAACTCTGATAATAGAAGATTTAATGGAATTTCAAATAGGTCATTAATTGTAACATGCCAATATAATAACAAGAAGATTAAAATATGTCTAAACTAAACAAGTTCAATACAGCTTAGGTATTTTGTTTGAAATTAAACTTTCCCAAGTATATATTTTGATATTAAATCTTGAAAAATTAAATACTGAAACAGATAGCAAAAGTGTTTTGTGGCAAATTATAGATACATGCCTGAAAGCTTACTTCAAATATAACAACTTTGCAAACACATGAATTAGAAATTAGATCAAACATAAAATAAATTGGGGATAAGACAGTTGTAGTGTGTGTATATTTATAATTTCTTACGCTTTTTGGAAGAATTTTTTGTGGAAATACGATTTTTCGCGGTAAATTTTGAGATGTTTGTGAATTCATTTACTTCTCACAAAATAAGATTATACAATAGGAAAAAAGATTGGATAGAGTGTTGTTATTGAGTGCATTGAGTATAAACCTTTGAAAAACAGATGGTGTATAGAGAGAACTCATTTTGTGGAAATAAACACAGGACTTGGGTGGTAATATCTACTGTGTTATTTTTCTTTGGGTGGTTCAGTGGTGTTGGAGAGCATTATATAGATGCCAGCTGTATTGTGGGGTTGGTATCAAAAAGACCTGCTGGTGAGTTGGACATGGGAGGTAAGGATAGAGAGGAATGAATGATGAACAAGTTTCGTCATTCATCATTCACTGGCTTCAGCAACTGACAAAAGGTGATGCATTTTACTTAAAGCAGATGGGAATAGGGTGAACAGGTTTATGGGGTGTGGAATCATGAGTTTTGTTTGGGACTTCCTAAGTTTGAGAAGCTTGTGAGTCATCCAACTGGTGAAATCAAGTAGGATGTTGAACATCCAAGTCTGGAGTCATCTGCACTAAATCAGCAGCAGTGAACAGGGTCAACATTACCTGCATGCAGAGTAAGTGGCAACCCTGAAAAGAGATGTGGTGAAGTAAGAAAAGTCTAGAAGAAAAGTAAGAAGATTTAGATTCTTTTTTCTCCCCTTTCATTATTTAGATGTGGGTTTCATTCTAGCTTTCTAGAACTCACAGTCGTACAATTGTTTATAATACACACTCTGGATTCAAAATACCTGGTGCCAAATTCCAGCTGTACTTCTAAACAAGCTGCATAACTTCAGAAAAGTTATCTAAGTTCTGTGTGTTTTAATCTCATCTATAAAAAGGAATGTCATTATAACTATTTCACAAGGTTGTTTTGATAATTAAATTAATACGTTTGCACACACACATATACACAAACATCACTTAATGTTGTACCTGGCTTATAAATACTACTTAAGTGTTTGGTATTATTATAAGAAAGATTAGTTTACAATGACATTTTGCAAACTTTATCTATTGATGAGATCTTTGTTCAAAATAATATTAGGCAGAAACCAAGTATGTACCTAAAAGAAATACAGACAGAATGACTGTGGCTAGAAAGTAGAACCTGGGTCCCCCCCCTCTCCACCCCCAGCTTAACACTTTTCCTTCCCTTTCCTACCACCACATCCACTGAAGAAGATCTGTGGAACTTCTGAAAACTACCAATCTAGATAATCTTTCAAAAGTGAGGGAAAAGTGTAGATGTTTTCAGACATACATGCAATAAAGACTTTACCACCCGTAAGTCCTCACTAAAAGAACTCTGTGCTTTGGCAATAAAGAAAGTGAAGCTGGAAAGTCAGTCTGTCTTGTTGGAGTGTTGCTTCTTCTCTGCCTCTTATGTTTTGCACCATCAGGAGGGTCCTACACGTGGATCGCAACCCTGGCCTTCCTCAGCCCTTGCCAGCCACAGCTCACTCAGTCCTCCTCTGAATATTGAGTTAAAAAGACTAGAAACTTTGAAAGGAGGGACTGGGCTTAAGTAAGCCAGCCCTTCCATCTTCCCTTCTGCTTGGGACGTAGGCTGCCTGCAAGAAGTTCCTATGAAGCACGTGGGGACAAAGTGTGGGGAGTTTTGCCTCATCCAGCACTGCCTGTGACTTAATTATTACCATCATATGGAAACTGGTATTAGGAAGCCCACTTGTCCACCAATGGAAATTTTGTTCCAGTATCAGCTCTACTGGCAACAAAGGTCATATTTTGGTCCTCATATGACTTATATTTTGTCTTATTTCTCAATTCATTCCTAACTTGGTTGAGAAAGAAGTGTGCTATTTGGAAAACCTCCTTGACAAAGTGTGGGACAAAAGAAACAGCAATGAACTCAGAAAAGGAACAAATCCATTGGCAAATTCCTGAGCTAAGAGATGTCCAGATCACAAAAACCAAATTTGTTTATCCTAAAGAAGTTGGATTTTATCCTATGTTAAAGAACAATATTTCAATTAAGTAAATTTAAAGATGTAATTGGCTTTATTTAACAATTCATAAATGAGGCAGCAAATAGAAGGGAGTTCCAAGGAGTTGTACAAAATGGGAAGTTTTTATAGGCAAAAGGAGGATGGGACAGTAAGTTTAAAAGAGTGGATTATTTGAGGCAAGATCACCTTCCCTTAGGGGAAGGCAGGGGGTCTTACCAGGCAGATCACCTCACTAATGGTGACCAGGAAATTCCTGATTGGTTAGTTTAAACTTCCATTCCTGGGAGAGAATGAAACTGAAATTAGGTTAATTATAAAGTCTCGGTGGGGTTACTGCAAGTGGCTCCCTTTTAGGTCTGTTGTTCCTTTTTAACACCTATAAGCAGGCAAAGACCATTAGAACACTTTCAATCAAAGATGACATGACCAGATCAGTATTTTCATTATTTTCTTACATAGGATTAGCTAGAAGGAAGAAGAGAGAACTGAAAAATGGGACCAGGTTAGAAAGAGAACGTGACATTTTCTCCTTTCTCGTGCTTTATAATTTGGTCTAAGGCTGTCTCAGATGATGATGTCACGTTTTTCCAACCTATCGCCTAATTTTGAACAGCTGGTCAGCTGGCTCAGTAAGATTCCATTAAGCCAAGCAATCAGATAAGTAAAGTTTGAGCTACATTCTGGATTTTTACCATAGCATTTCAAAATATACTTTCCAACTTTTCATTTAAGCAAAGAATGAAGTAATGTTTCTCTTCTGATTTCCAAAGTTAACATTTTCATTGAACATTTATGATATATTGTTATTTAGAAGTTTAAAAGGCAAAATATTGATAGTCATAAAGTGATGGCTTGAAACTTAAAATTCCTGTCCATAAAATAGACCATTTGTCATTCACAAAATCAGCACAATGTTATATTTGTATACAACATGTATCCAAAGATACACGATGTCTGACAATTAAGTTTGTGAACTTGCCACCACGTGCTTACATTGGCAGCACTGTACAAACAGCTCGCTAAGGTTTCATAATCTTGGTATATCAGTGTCTCACAGCTGTGTTCATATTGACATGTGGTGATGTCTTGCTGAGTGGTGTTCATTATCATTGCATGTTTTTGTGTGTCATCATGAGAATATCTGAGCTTGAATTGGAGCAACAAACAAACATTAAATTTCTTGTTAAACTTGGCAAGAGAGGAAGTGAAATCAGGGACATATTAGTCCAAGCTTATGGGGATATTGCCATGAAGAAAACAGCAGTGAACAAATGGATTAAACATTTTTCTGAGGGGAGAGAATGCGTCACTGATGAAGAGAAATCAGGGTGGCCAGTAGCAAGCAGAATTGATGAAACATTGCAAAAATTCATCAAATTGTGCATCAAAATTATAGGCTGACTGTGAGAAACATAGCAGACCAAGTAAACATCAATAGAGAAACAAGAAAATCTTAACTGAAAATCTTGGCATGAGAAAGGTGTGTGCAAAAATGGTCCTGAAGGGACTCACCAATGAACAAAAGCAAAGGAGAGTCAAAGTTTGCCAAGTCCTTTTGGAGAGGCAAGACGATGTTTTGGGCCATATTATCACTGGTGATGAAACGTGGGTATACCAATCCAACCCTGAAACAAAGCGTTAAAGTGCACAATGGAAGTCAGCCAATACTCCATGACCAAAAAAGTTACGTTAGTCCAAATTAAGAGTCAAAACGATGTTGCTAACCTTTCTTGGTATCAGAGGGATAATGCAGTATGAATTTGTACCAACTTGACAAACAGTTAACCAAGTGTATTATTTGGAAGTGCTGAAAAGGCTGCATGAAAAAAGTTAGATGAAAACGACCTGAACTTTTCACCAATAATTCATGGCTCTTACATCATGACAATGCACCAGCTCACACGGCACTGTCTGTGAGGGAGTTTTTAGCCCGTAAACAAAGAACTGTATTGGAACACTCACCCTACTCACCTGATCTTCCCCCAATGACTTCTTTCTTTACTCGAAAATAAAGGAAATATTGAAAGGAAGACATTTTGGTAACATTCATTATATCAAGTGTGATACAACATCAGCTCCGATGGCCATTCCAGAAAAAGAGTTCCAAAATTGCTTTGAAGGTTGGACTAGGAGCTGGCATCGTGCATAGCGTCCCAAAGGGGGGTACTTTGAAGGTGACCATAGTGATATTCATCCTTTTTCTAGGATGAGTTCGTGAACTTAATCATCTGACCTCGTATGCTAGTTATGCTATTATCAAGAATAAAGAAAAAATGCTCAAGTATAAGACAGAAAAAAACCAATCGTCACTGGGGAAGTTTTCATGCTGACCTCAGACTCCTTTACAATGTATCTTGGTTCTACAAAGTTCAGAGGAAAAAAAAAACCATCTTTATAGTACAATATAATATTTCCATATGTTAAAAAACTATTTTTTCAGAACACCTGGAAGATGAATAGAGTGAGTTGAGAGTAAATATGTGACTACAATCTCCTCATCATATATAGCATGTAATCACTCTGTTGTATTAAAATTGAGACCTTAAAAAAAGACTCCAATTTCTTAAATTTTTTTTTCCAAAATTTCTTCCATAAGCTTAGAAGAGCTTTTTAGGAAATATCTTTTATATAGAAGAAAGAAGAGTTTATTGGAAATTCACACCTTCTTCACAATTTGGGGGGGAGGGTGCTTGTTTTCTTTTTTGATCAAACAGAAGTTTGCTATTTTTTTTAATCTTAGAAAAAATCTATAATATAATCATACTAAAAGTATTTTCTTTTTCCAGTTTATCACTCTATTTTTTAAAGAAATATGACTGGGTAACAAAGAGAGATGCTAAGTTTTTTTCGATGTGGTGATATTTAACTGATTTTTAAATCTTTGTACTTTTCTGCAATATTTTAATTATTTATAATAAATATGCTTAGCATTTACAAGAAAAGATATAATGTTATTAAAAATAATACTAGAAAAAAGTCAAAATGTTAACTATGTATTTGTGTAGGGAATTGTTTTTTTCTTCTTTGCTTTTTAATGAAAGTTTGTTTCATGTCTTTTTTTTTAAGAGGAATTTTTTATTTTATTTTATTGGGGAATATTGGGGGACAGTGTGTTTCTCCAGGGCCCATCAGCTCCAAGTGGTTGTCCTTCAATCTAGTTGTGGAGGGCGCAGCTCAGCTCCAAGTCCAGTCACCGTTTTCAATCTTAGTTGCAGGGGGTGCAGCCCACCATCCCATGTGGGAATTGAACCGGCAACCTTCTTGTTGAGAGCTCACGTTCTAACCAACTGAGCCACCCGGCCACCCCTCTGGAAGCTCAGCAGCAGCTCATTGTTTTCAATGTCGTTGTGGAGGGCGCAGCTCACTGGTGGTTATGGGAATCGAACCTGCAACCCTTTTGTTGAGAGCTCGCACTGTAACCAACTGAGCTATCCAGCCACCCTGCTTCATGTCTTTGAAAAACATAGACTTCATTTGAGGTGATATGAAAAAGTTCAATAATTTGAGACAGCATATTGTAGGATACAGAGTATTCAAACCTTAGATTGAGGCTAAGTTAAATATCATCTATTGTTGCATAGCAAATCACTACAAAGTTAGATGGTGTAAAATGACAGCTGTTCTATATACTTATGACTCTGTATTCAGGCATTTAGGCAATGCACAGTGAGAATGACTTACTTGTTTTTGCTACATGATGTGTGGGGGAGGCTGGATGTCTCAACAGTGGTCACATGTCTGAAGTCTTGGTATGATTCTCAAATGGGCACTTTGATTCTCCTTCATGGGGTTCCAAGAGGATGCACTGCAAAAAAGACTAGTCCCCAAAGTGCAAGCACTTATTAAGCCTCTGCTTATGCCATGCTTCCTAACATTCTATTAGCCAAAGCAAGTCACATGGTCAAACCTGGACTCAAGCACAATGGCACACACGAGGAATTTGAATCTCAGCTCCATCAGTTTTGACCTTGACAAGTAATTTAATTTCTCTGCATCTCAGTTTCCTCCTCCATAAAATGAAAGTACGTAATACCCAGTTCACATAATTTGGGAGATTAAATGAGACCATAAAAATATAGCTAACAGAGGGCCTAAGAAATAGTAGGTTGTTGATAGGTATTAATTCCCACTTATTACACACATTGTAAAAGGTAATTCTTATTGAAAAGAAAACTGGTTGCTTACCTTATAAAATCACCTTTTGAATAAGCCTCACATTTTTGTACAGTTGTGATTAGCATTGTTTTAAATCTGCTTTTCAGTGTTTTTATTTACTTTGGGCCCCCATGCAAATTATATAATTCCTTCCATGTGTTGATTGTTATTTTCTATTTTTGTTTGTCATTTTGCCTTACTTTCATTTTTACAGACTTCTAATTTGAAAGTATAACACATTTCCCATTGAACTACTTGGAGGGCAGCTTATGTTTTTCCCCAAGAATTGACATATAAGTGTAAGTTTAAGATGTACAATATGATGATTTGATATATGTTTAGATCGTAAAATGTTTTCCACAAAAAGTTAAGTTATTGCATCCTTCACCCCACATAATTAACATTTTGTTGTTGTTGTTACATTGAGAACATTAAGTCTCTACTCTCATAGCAACTTTCAAGTATGTCATACTGTATTGATAACTATAGTCACTATGCTGTACATTAGATCCTAAGAATTTATTCATCTTATAACTGAAAGTTTATACCCTTTGATCAATATCTTCCAGTTACCCCATCCCTCAGCCCCCGACAACCACTATTCTACTCTCTAGTTCTATGAATTCAATGTTTTTAGACACCACATATAAGTAAGGTCATACAGTATTTGTCTTTCTCTGTCTGACTTACTTTACTTAGCATAATGGAAGAGTATCTCCTTTGATCTTCATACAACCTTATGCAGAAGATAAAGAAATTATCATCTTCACATTTGGGAAAATTATGGCCATAAAAGGTGAAATGAATATTAAAGGTCATTCAATGACAGAGGCAAGACTAAGCCCCAAATCTCAACCTTTCTAGGCCTCAGATCTCTAGACTATAACATCTTTTTCTATAGTCTCTTGAGCCTCTTAAGCAATGTATGTTGCCATTCCAGAAATGTTATTGCTATGTTTCTACAATTTTTTAAAATATCCCCTTGAAGGGGTGTCACACAGGGTGTCGTGCGGGGTCTCTGGTCCCACTTCCCACATAAGAACGCAGGATATGGTGAGACCAAAAAGGAACACCAACAGAGCCACAGATCGGGAACTCATACCACTAATTCTCACTGGCGCCTGGGTTGGAGACACAGGAAGCAGGAGCCACACGATCCGCAACATGCCGTCCACTTCTGAACCCTCCAACCCCACTTGCTAACTGCAACCTGCCGTGCTAACTGCAATCTGCGCTTGCTAGCTTAGCTACGGCAGTTACAGTGGCTAATGGCTAACCGGTAACAGCTGATGGCCAACTAGCCACAGCTGATGGCCACCTATTACCCGAGCCAGAACCTTTCCACATGAGGCTGAGAGCCTGGAAACTGCTCTCTGGAAGTCTGTCCCCACAAGGGGATTCATGGTAGCTAACAGAACTTAATTAGTTAAGTTCTTTCTCCAAATATCAAACACAAAATTATTATGAAATTAGCATGTGTTTAACATTGTTTACTGGCTTTAAAAGAGCTTTTCTCTTTTAGTTTGACTAAAACAGGGCCTATAAACTAACCAATAAACTGGAGAGAGTACTTAAGGGAGATCCTTAGAACCACCTGTTTTCTGCTTTGAATCCAGCAATTTCCCTTAATTAGGAAAAGTCAAGATCTCATAAAGATGCTGGGGAATCTTGGTATTTGCATATATGTGTCATACACCAACTCATATGCATGTGTGGGGACAGAGCCCCAGAGAGCAGTTTCCAGGCTCTCGGCCTCATGTGGAAAGGTGCTGGCTCAGGTAGTAGATAGCCGTCAGCTGTGGCTGGTTGGCCGTCAGCTGTAACCATTGAGCCACTGGCCACTAATATAACTGCCGGGGCTACGGAGGAGAGTGGAGAGTGGAGGAGAGTCGAGGAGAGTTGGTCGGTTGGCAGCAAAGCAGACAGCAGGTCGCACGTCATGTGAACCCAGCCTCCAGTGAGACCATAGTGGTATGACTTCCCTACCTATGGCTCCGTGGGTGTTCCTTTTTGGCCTCACCATATCCTGCGTCCCTATGTGGGGAGCGGGAGCAGAGACGCTGCAGGCTGTCCCGCATGACAGCATGCAAGCACACACATACAAGTACACATACACATCTGTGGAAAGGAGTAAATGTTTCATATCTATATACTGATATTAAGTATTCAATCCTGTATAATCCTTTAGAAAGGTAACACATTTGAGGAGGGGTGCAACAATAAAGTTCAGCTCTAGAAAACTTGAAAAATAAAGAAGGACTTAGAAGGATATGGGGTGACTCACAGAACCAAAGTAGAAACTGAAGAAGTGTGCTCAGAAAAGGGCTTCAAGTAGCAAGAACCAGGTGTGAGGAACCAATCGGGATTCTACCAGTTCACCCATGTGGGCATGACTAGGATCTATTCATTCTATCTTTCTATCACTCCTTTCAAGAGTCAGATCTTGGAAAAGAACATCTGATTGGTTCATCGACTCACTCCTTTACCAGGTGAGAGTAGGGCCCTTTGGTTGCCAGTTAACAAGACTGCAAACAGTCGGCGAGAAATAATTCCCAAAAGAAAACCGTGGTGCTCTCATCAGAGGAAGAAAAGGATGCCAAACTGCTAAAAACGAGTGAGATGAAATAGTAAAATGTCTTTTTTAGACTTACTGCGATTTATAGGGGAAAGATTTGCCTCAGGTAAATCCAATAAATTAAGCTGATTTAAGATTATCCCTCTGAATTGTTACAGACTTAGTTTAGAAAGTCCTCAGGGCCTAAAGTTTGATGTAGCTTCATATTATTCTCTTAATATGTTACTTATGGTTACCTGTTTTATTGTTATTAAACTGTCATTTAAAAACACGAACGGCACAATATAGTTCATTCTAAACTACATTTTCTTTCATCACATAATTACATTAGAAAACGCTAAGCCTTCTGCTACAATGAGATAATACAATTCATAGGTGTTCAAAGACACATGGTAAAAAATGCCTAAAAGGGAAATGTTATCTTATAGTAAAATATGCCTACCTCTAAGGGCATTGTTTTACCATTGCTAATGTGCTTTTGGAATTTTGACAGAGATGTACCTATAGGATGCCACTGACTGACAAATCATTACATAATGAACACCCAGAGGGCGAGAAAAAATGACACTAAAAATTCAAAACAAGACAGTGAGTGCATTTTAAAATGAATTTTGAAAAGCATATTACATGCAAATTAAAACCTTGTTTTGCAAACTGCCATAACTGTTTTCCTTGATTATAATGAGGCATTTGGTAGAATTAAGTATCTGATATCTATAAATCATTTAAAAATGGAATAAAAAGCTGTGGATATTGGTGTGTGATGGGTTGCCACTGAATTTACTTAGAGAATGAGGAATAGAGATGGGATTCTGTGAGTTTTCCAGCAAACAAGAACCAGTTTTTCATAAGAGTAGGTAAAGACTGTGTGAACTCAGTTTTAGAACTTACAATTAGAGAGAGAGCTTAGAAATCATCCAGTACAGACTCTTCATCTTATTGCCACTCATGTGCTTTTTATGTCTTGTTCAAGTTAGTAGTAATCCTAGTCGTGTCAACTCTGATCTACTCTTGTATTACCCACATCAGGGAGGAAACTTTTTCCAGTATATCTAGAAAGAGTTTCAAATTGCTCCACCCCACCAGGAGGTCTCTGGGTTGAAGAAGTAGGGAAAGATCATGATGAAAATATGGGCCAGGTCTCTGTCTTTAGAGCACGTTAAAAACACTCCAAGAATCTACAAGTTCGTAGGGACCTGAGAAGTTATTTGTTTATACATTCCCTGCTTTGTTTTTAAAAATAATTTATAGTGGCTTTAGAAGTCGGGCAGCAAAACCTTATTTCCCAAAGACAAAATCTGTGCCTTCTCAAACTCATGTTTTCTTTTTTATTTCAATGACAAAACACACATTTATTCACTAGAAGCTATGATTTGATAAAGCTAGTTATTAGAAAAACCTCTCTTATACGGACTCATCTCCTATTTTCTATAATGTACACTTTGTGTGACTTAATACAACCCTTTTATAAGACTTTTTTTCAAGATCATAGTCCATCCATAAACTCCCCAAAAATGCAGCAAATTTTTCTTCCCCTGTCAAAGACATTATCTAAGACAGTCGTTCATCCACCATCAAAAATTTTCTCTTCTGATTCTGAACCAGCGTCAGAATCACCTGCTGTGCAAATTACAGGCTCTGCTCCAAACCCAATGAATCTGAATCTCTGGAGAATCTACATTTTAAGACCAGAGAGCCTACATTTTAAATAAGCACCTTCTGATTCTTATATAGACTTAAATCTGAGAGCCAGTGCCTAAAGAATAGGGATAAAAGGCTGATGTGGATTCAACCACCTTTCAACTTACTCTCAGAAAATCTTCTCAGACTACAAGGTACAAAACAGTTATCTGAAAGCTCGAAAGTCCCACAAAGCACAGCAATTTACGTAGATGTAGGAATCCAGAACATGGTGAGCATTTACTTTGTCTGTTGGGAGCTAATTGTTCAAAAGGTTTGAGGGAGTACAATATAGTGAGGGGAAAACTCACATCAGGTCCGGGAAACTGGGGCTGGAGGCATTGAAATGCTACCCTCATCTTCTCTCATGAATATGAATAAGACCCCAATACATCTGAAATGTAAGGCAAGGTTGTTTTATGGTAAACTTTGGATTCTTGAGATACCTCTATAAAATCTTGGCTTTGGTAGCCCACATTACAGTTAAACCAATTTTATGAGCCTTAACCAGTATTCCAGTACATGTGTCTGTAAGGATAGCAGAAGACTGAGTTCTACACTAAAGTACTGAAAGGATCCGAGGGCCTAATCTTTGGAGCTCTCTTTTTCTCTGTCTACATTCACTCTTTTGGTATTCTCAAAGCTTTAATAATTAATACGCTGATGACTGCTAAATTATCTAGTCCAATTCTCTTATCTAAATTCTAGAGTCATATTCAACTGCCTATCTGACATCACTGCTTAGACATCTACTAGACATCTCACACAAAATATTTCTAAAACGGAACTGTTCAAACCTGTTCCTCTTGCAGCCTTTGCCATCTTAGTTAAGTGCAACTCTACCTTTGCAGTTTTTCAGGCTAAAAACCTTGGAGTCATCTTTAATTTTCCTCTCTTTTTCACACCAAATCCAATCCTTCAGTAAATCCTCTTGGCTCCGCCTTTAAAATACATTCAGAATCTAACCTCTTTTGACCATTTTTACCATTCCCAACTGATCTGAGCCACCATCTTCTCTTGCCTGGATTATTGCAACAGTCTCCTAATAATTGGTTTCCCAGGCTGCAACCTGACCTCACTTTAATCCATTTTCAAGATAAAACCCAAAGTAATCCATTTAAGACTAAGCCCAAATATATTACAGCACTGCTCAAAGTTCTCCAATATCTCCTCATCTCACTCACTCATAGTGAAGCCAAAGTCCTTGCCATGGCCTACAAAGCCCTACATAGATCGTATTTTCCATGACCTTGAAGATCTCTTATCCCACTACTCTATACTTCAATCATTCTGCCCCAGCCATCTGCCCCCTGACCTCCCAAAGATGACATCATGTTCCTACCTAGGGGCTTTGCACAGGCTTCCCCCAGATAATCTCATTACTTACTCCTTTATCAACTTTGTGTTATTGCTCAAAAATGTAAACTTGTCAATGAATACCTCCCTGACCCCCCTGCTTAAAATTGACCCAGTGCCGCCAGAACTACTTCTTGTCCTCCTTTGCTGCTGCTATGGTTTGAATGTCTGTATGTCCCCCCCACCCCATCCCTGCTGCTCCAGTTCATATGCTAAAATCTTAATGCCATGTGATGATATAAGGAGGTGAAGTCTTTGGGAGGTGCTTGGATCAGGAGGTGGAGCCCTCATGAATGGGATTAGTTCTCCTGTACAAAAGACCCCACAGAGCTCCCTAGTCCCTTCCATGTGAGGGCACAGTGACAAGACACCAGCTATGAGCTCGGAAGAGGGCCTTCACCAGCAGGTGACAATGCTGGTACTTTGATCTTGGACTTCCAGCCTCTAGAACTGTGAGCAATGCATTTCTGTTATTTTTAAACTACGCAGCCTGTGGTATTTTGTTACAGCAACCCAAACAATCTAAGATACCTACTCTACTTTTCTCTCATGTGTTGTCACCATTTGATATACTGCAAAATTTACTTTGTCATTTTCAGTTATTATTTGCCTTCCTTCACTAGAATGTAAACTCTATTGAAACAATAATTTTTCTTTTTCTTTTTCCCCACTGTTGTGTTTCCAGTACCCAGAATGGTTCCTGGAACAAAATAAGTTTTGAAATAAATGTTTTTTGAGTGAATCAGTTAATGAAGAAACAAGCCTAACTGGCTCCGTGGCCTTGATAGACTAGGTCACTTAAGTTCATATCCTCCATCCTCATTTGTAAAATGTGATTCATGATCCTTATTAAGATCCTTTCCATGCTCTAAAATTTAACTCACAGTTGTAGATCTATAGATATGGCAGGAAGCCCATCGAAGCTCTGAGACAGAGTTTCACTATTTGAGCACTGTTGTAGAACCACATTGGAGTGGCTGTGAGAAAGGCACCCAGTGGTCCCCGTGAGAAAGACTGAGTGTCAACATAACTTGGTGTCAGGGTGGATCTGAGCTTGCACTATCCTGTTTCAAAGAGTCAGTGTAAAAATCTGTCTGTTAGTTTTGTCTTTGTATCTTTTTGCTACTTTGGGCAACCCAGGCACTGTTCACTACCTCCACTCAGCATGATTTTGTAAATGCTAGCCCCACTACAGGGTTTCAAGGGACAAAATACCTAATTAAAATGAGATTTCTGGTGGGAATAGCTTTCAGAGAGTAATGATGTGACTAGACATTATTTAACACAAAAGGTTTGAGACTAGCAATCAGGGGAATCAATCCTAAATCTAATTCTATCACTATCAGTGTGACATCAGTGAAGCCACTTAATCTTTATGCCTCAGTTTCCTCATTTGTCAAATAGAGATTTGCCATTACTCACAGGGTAATTGTGGGAATTGCAGAAAATAACATAGAAGTACCTCTAAAGTTTATAAATGCCCTACACCTACATATGTTAAGGAATTGTTTCAGCCTTTCAAAGTACTGACAATGTGTTAAGCGCTGAAAATGACAGAGAATTAAATGTGACCTTTGCTCATAAAACTGTGACGCAGTCCTCTAGGCTCAAATCTACCTAACAGGATATGACACTGGGAGGTACTCCAGGAATGAGGGAGTTGACAGAGTGGAAAAGTCAGGCATATGCAATTATAATGTTGAATCCAATCATCATCATGAGTTCAAGGTAGATATTTAAGTATCATCATGGGGATCAGGAGGAACCTGCTAGGTGGGTAGTAGCAGAGGGTTTTCATGAGGAAGGCAAAGTTATCCAAGACAAAGTCACTCCCAACTCAAGAACTGAATACGTACTTTACAAGTCATAAAAGGCCCTATTTAAAAGTCCCTAGCATTTGCTGCATGCAGAAATGGAGTTTGGTTGCCATGAGACCATAGTAGATGTTCTGAGTGCCATACTTGGTACCAGCACAGCTGTAATTGGGACAGATTGCAATCAGGACACTTTTCTCTGGCTCCATAGATATTGACAAAATCCATGTTTTCTTTTTCCAGGCCTCAGTTCAGAAATCATTGCTGATCAAACAAAGCACACATTCCCTTTGGCACTAAATTTGACTTGGCAGAGTCTGTACAGGGATCCTGGCAAGCAAGAGACTCATTTTTCTAAGCCATGGCCAGTCCCTGGAAGTAAATCAAATCCAACTATGGAGTTCCAAGAAGAAAAGTGAGAAATTTCAGAGATGGGCAGAAGGGAAGATATAAGAATAACCGTAACAAGATCCTTAGGGGGAGAGCCATATTGGATTAAACTTTACTTTACGTGCCCTACAGCAGCTATACAGTGCCTAAGCAACCGCCTCAGAAAACTAACTGCATACGTTAATTAAGGAAAAGACGAATGCCTAGCCAGGATAGGCTACGTCTCTATGATTATATCATTTCGTTGCAGAATCAAAACATTCAGCCTTTGGAGTCACTGGGGACTGGCTCACCACTGTATGGAGATACAACTGTTATATCTGAATGCCTTCCATATGGCACTGCCACCAAGATGAAGCACCATTTGGAAGAAGAAACAAATGTGAGCTTTTTGCTGTGCCCAGTCTGATTTGGCCATGGTCACATAGACAAGTTCTACAAAGGAAGCATTATTGCCATTGTTGAAATACAAATCTCCTTTTGGAAGACAAATGTCAATTGAAAAACAAAGTAAATGTAAGCCTATGTAAGCAAGGGAGATTCTTCTTTTCTTAAACTTTGATTTTTTTTTCCAGCTTGAATTCTAACTGACAAACAACAGTTTGTAAATTTAACATGTACAATGTGATGACTTGATACATGTATATATTGTGAAATGATTGCCACAATAAGGTGAAACACGTCCTTCACATCACATAGTTCCACTTTGTATGTTTAATGAGAACATTTAAGGTCCATTCTCCTAGTAAATTTCACGTATACGGTACAGAATTGTTAACGATAGTCCACAGGCTGTATATTAGACACCCAGAACTTATTCATCTTATAATTCATGCCCTCTTCTACTTTTCTCTGACAAACTTTCAACCTTTAAAGTTCTCAAAACTTTTCTGCCTCCTATTCTTGATTCTGGTCCCTTCAATGATTTTAGCTGCTCTTTAGCTCATATACACAGGAACTTCTCTTATATGATACAGTTAATGCAATACCCAGCCCTACAAATATTCTGGTTACTGGAAATTTATGCTTCTGACATACCCTATAAGGTTTCCAACAATAAAACACAGTTATATTTATTATATTACATTATATTATCGTCATATAACTATACCTCTAATGGATGTAGTGTAATCTTCTCTTGGGGTGACTCATAAAAAGTACTTTAGGATCTTGGGGTGTCTCAGCTATATATGTATTCCCAGCTAGCAAAACAACTGTGTCAGAGTGCTGGTGAGTAGAGCATTATGTTTCATAGGTTCCTGGTAAGCACAGCTACATCATTGCTCCCCAACGATTTAGTGTATAGATAGCTCTTGGTAACCCTAGGTTTTTTCCTATTTACACACTTACCAAGATTAGCTCTACTTAGTTTCCTAGATATAACAAGATCAGGTGTGCTTTAGTTAGCATGTTTTTAAATATCTGCTTGTGCTCCAAGTTTTTTTCCAAAATAGCATCCTTCTTATGTTTTCATTTCAGATTCTCTCCAGGCTCAAAAATTTTATTTTCCATGGCAATTTCTTCCCCTGACTGTTTATTTTAAGGCTACGTACAATGAGTCCTCCCAAAAGTTGGCTCACTGACTGTTCATTGGCTACATCTTACATAGCAGAAATAATCAATATATTATTAAGTAAATAACCAAAATTAGTTCTTGGAACTAATATAGATTTATGGTTTTCTTAGCTTGTTCTGCAGAGCTCTGAGATTCTGCAGATGTGCTTTGCTGGCCACTATAATAGAAGGGAAAGCTAAACTCACTTGCATCTCATATTCTTCAACACGAGCAATTCTTTCCTTGTCTGTTTTATATATTGAGATTCCACACAACGTTGTTTGTAAAGTGGATTACATAGCATAAAAAAAAAAATAGTTTGACAATAAGTAATGTTGCCCCAGCTACTGATTGACTGTGAATACTTCATTTGGTTGATCTAGTCGCTTGTTGACAAATCTACTATTGAGCAGTAGCAGTGACGCAGAGAAGTCCTCTCTTTGGTGTAGAAATATTTTTAAATACTTACCCATGGACTTACTCCCAATGCTTACTCTACAAAGTAGCACTATGCACAACACTTAACTGAGCTTCCACTCTACAATTCTAAAATCTAAGCAAGAATATGTGTTGTTGCTTTGAAGATTTGAATTAGAAATTATTGGAGAAGCACGTTCAGATGCAATTTGACTCTTCTCCATATTGCAGTAATTATCCAGCATTGTAGCTGGACTCAAGGGATTTTGAACATAGTAACGAATTGCTGCAAACCTTCCAAGAAATACAGAACCATATGTCTCGGGGACTTTGTTGGAGGCTGAAGCTATAGATAAGGATGTAGGAAGGGAACGCTAATACTTCTAAAGCCAACTGTGGAAGGTTATGAATTAGAATTCATTGCTAATGTGGCTGAAGCTGGAATGCATTTTTCCCATGCTGTTTAGTGTGGAATTTGTCATAGCAATAGGGAATTGGGTGCTCAACTTTATAATTTTCTTTCTAATGATTAAAGAACAGAATGTCCAGATTCTTAGAATTTTCATACTAGCAGTTCAAATTTATGTATAGCTTAGATTATATGAACGGCTGGCTACAATTGAAAAACTCTCAGAAGCTTAGGCAAGATCAGAAAAACGTCAAACTGGGAGACTGAAAGTAATGAGAGTTAAAACACAGTACAGGGGCGGCTGGATGGCTCAGTTGGTTAGAGTGCGAGCTCTCAACAACAAGGCTGCCGGTTCAATTCCCAATGGGATGGTGGGCTGTACCCCCTGCAACTAAGATTGAAAACGGTGACTGGACTTGGAGCTGAGCTGCGCCCTCCACAACTGGATCAAAGGACAACTACTTGCATCTGATGGGCCCTGGTGAAACACACTGTCCCCCAACATTCCCCAATAAAATTTATAAACACACACACACACACACACACACACACACACACACACACACAAAGAAAAAAACACAGTACAGTAGTTCCCCCTTATCCACGGTTTTGTGTTCCACAGTTTCAGTTACCTACGGTCAACCATGGCCTAAAAATATTAAATTGAAAATTCCAGAAAGAATTCATAAGGTTTAAATTGCAAGTTGTTCTGAGTCGCGTAATGAAATCTCATGCTGTCCCACTCAGAACATGAATCATCCCTTTGTTCAGTGTGTCCACACTGCATACATTCCCTGCCCGTTAGTCACTTAATAGCCATCTAGGTAATCAGATAGACGGCTGTGGTATCACAGTACTTGTATTCCAGGCACCCGTATTTTACTTAATGTTTCATTCACCTCACTTCATCTCATAACATAGGTACTGTATCATCTCCCATTATCCCCAAAAGACAAAGAGTGAGTACAGAATAACAAGATATTTTGAGAGATAGAGAGGCCACATTCACATAACTTTTATTACAGTATATAGTTATAATTATTCTATTTTATTATTGGGTATTGCTGTTAATTTCTTACTATACATGATTTATAAATTAAATTTTATCATAGGTATGTATATATAAGAAAAAACATGGTATACATATATAGGGTTTGGTACTATCCATAGTTTCAGGCATTCACTGTGGTTCTTGGGACATATCCTCCACAGATAAGGGAAGACTACTGTACATGAAAGTAGCCACCTGTAGAAGTTCCATATTCAAGAGACCATTTTTTTTTTCCTGAGGAGATCTAAATATAGGCAAGGAATCAAATGTAAATGAGAAAAGCAGTAACTTAATCAATTATATTAATTTATTACCTGTAGAAAGAATGGGATGTGTTTATAGAAACACAGCAATTTAAACTGAAGCTAGAAAACGGGGAACCAAAAATAAAGATTCACAAAAATTTCTTCAAACTAAGAAGAAGAGATACTATATTTAAACTCCCTGAGATAAACTCTCATTGTATAAGGATACCTCACCAAGCTTTTCTTATAGCCTTTAAACAACTTTTAGGATCTCAAGAAAGAATTGAGAAAATAGACATCTATCATCAGTCGACTTTAAGTAAAAGAGATTATTCTAGATATACTGGATGGGCCTGATTCAATCAGTTGAAAAGCTAAGAGCAGACCTGAGGTTTTCTGGAAGAAACAAAGAATTCCACCTGCGGACTGCAGCTTCAGCCTTTTCTGAGACTTCCAACCTGCCTTTTCTGACAGCCTACCCTACGGATTTCAGACTTCTCTGACCAGCTTTCACAATCACATAAGTCAGTTCCTTGAAACAAATCCCTTAGCATGATATGTCCTGTATGTCCCTTAGTATGTCCTGTTGATTCTGTTTTTTCTGATTGAACTCTGATATGCTCCCACACAACCTTTCTCAGAGACCATATTTCATCGTAAAAAAGAGGAAGACTAGGATTAAGCAAACTGGGAATTCAATTTAAAAGAGAGATAAAGGCAATCCCAGGATGATGGTGACTATAAAAGCCCGATAATGGCTGTGGCCCATGTTAGATAGGCTGTCTAACATCCATGAGGGAAACAGGAATACGTACTCATAAAGAAAAAAATATTAATATGTATCAAATTGGAAGCTTGAGAAGAAGACAAAAAACAGACAGATTTTAAAACAATGTTGACAGGAGTTCTTAGTGATCAAGACAAAAATATACAAGTTGCCTGCCATTCATTGAGCACAGGGAGTAGAGACACCAACAAAAACTCTTCCAGTGCCCTAAATGTGCCATAATTAGCTTTTGCCTGAGCTTATTATCAACTTTATGTTCTGTGTTCTGAAGAAAAATCTAATTTCCATTACAAAAGACAAGGTTAAAATAAAAAGTCTGAGCAATGAATTCTTTTCCATGATTTGGGGTGTTAGAGAAAATGAAATTTTCTGCATAAGGTTGAAGGAATGATCTGGGAAAGATGCCAGGAAGGAAATGATTTCTAGGAGGCAAAGGAGAATTAAAATTTGTGTTGATAGAAAAATGCTTTTCATAGATGGGAAGAAACTCAGTACAACTAAAGTTGAGCTGTGGGAAATAAAACACCCAGTGCCAGAGTAACAACTTTGATATCTTTCAGTTACCAGAGTCTATACAATCAAATCACATTATTTAGATATCAGCATCATGTTTTCTGCTCAACTGGGTTAAAGGCTAAATTTAAAGTAACTTCAGGAATGAATTGGATTGTTAGGAAAAGGAATGCCTTCTGAAGTTCTTGGGAGTCCAGAAATCATTAGGTAATGGGACTATGAGCAATGGTTTCTCTTAGCCTCAGGTAGATATATGAAGCGTCACTCAGGCATGTCACAGATCCTGAAGTGGATGGACAGGTTATAAATAGTAAGTACAGTTCTCTAGAGTCAGTTGAGTAGTTCTTCAAGGGCTTCAAGTGGCTTCAAGACTGTCTTCTTCCATATCAGCTTTTGAGGGTTCTAGGGAAAATTAGAGATGCAGCGCTTTAATCTTAAAACAATGGAAACAAATTTTATCTTAAAATAATGGAAACAAATACATTTATATGTGCACAGGCGGGAAAACACCATAGTATCATAAGTTGGGCAGACTGAGACATGAGGCATCCTGGTACCTTAGCAACATGTATATCCAAGGAAGGAAGAGAAGCTGAGATTGAAAAAGAGGGCATGAGCATACCAACCAGTCTTGGGCAGCTAGCTTTTGGGGTACATAGTCAGGAAGTCAAATGAGTAACTAAGGGTCCCCATCAGTCAGGCAGAGAACAACGTCAGGAATCCATGTGATATTGATTATCACTCTTTCGCAGCAAGTGTCTTGCCAGGATCCAGGGTCCACAGGAAAAAGGCTTGGTGCTCATCAAATACGTAGTTGGAGTCACAGCCAAGTGAGCTCCAGCTCAGGGACTATGTCAAGTCCAGCAAGGAAAGCAGAGCAAATTCACGAGCTGGATTAAAATGGTGGGTAATGGGGAAAAAATCCTCCTACGACAAACGTTCATATGTTCCCATCCAAGAGCTTCCTCCATCCACGCCAATTACAAACTAGGAAGAATAATTCTTCGCTCTATTGATAGGTGGTGCTAACAAAACTGCTCTAACTTCCTGACCTGACCAGGCTCTGCTAGAGAACTGGGGTCAGCCTGGTCCAGTCTGAAAAGGACATTATTGTATCCAGCTGGCAGAAACTGGGGACAACAAAACTAGGGAAAATGAGATCATTAGGAATGAATGGTACACGTCTGTAGCTGCATAAAAAGAAATGACACTTGAGTCTTTATTTCAAACCTGTTATATATGTTTAGAGTCCAAGAAACCCTTGTCAATGACGAATCAAAGTTTTTAATGAATAGGGTTGCGGGAGTTCTATGCTATATGCTTCTAAAAACTATGCTTCCGATCAGGCCAATGAAAAGAAACATCTGCACATTTACTCAGGCAGATACTTGTTCACAGTGATAACAGGAATTATGTTTTGATCTCAGTAATAGTTTATGAAGCTGACTAGAAAGTCATGGAAAGAATGATCAAAGCAAGGACAAAAATAATCTATACTTTCTTTTTCCCATACAGCATGAAAAATCTTTTTTACCCACCTTTCATTATCCTTTGAAATAACTTGTAGGGGAATAAAAGCAGATGTCTGGAGAAGTCATCAAGAAAGGCCATAAATCAAAAAGAGATTTCAAATAGAAATGTTTTTAATGAACTGGCTGAAGGATTTGTGTTTCTTTATTTTTTTACTTTTTCCCCCTGTTCCATCCCAACTGATCCCAGAATGTTGGTGGCAGGGTGTTCTATAAATCAGTACTTTTCCAAATCTAAATGTGCTGTCATTCTATTTTCATTGGGAAGAGAAGACTTAACAAAGTGGGTGGAAGCATGCCTTAGAGTACCAAAAAAGCTTTCTTCTGCAATCCCGTCCTATTGCTTTCCTTTTAGTCCATGGCATATCACTCTGGAGCTGGAAAACTTGGGATAAATCCTTGGCCATCCTCCTGTTACACTTGCAAGGGAAAAATACGAAGTGACTCCTTTTAAGAGCTGTCTTGATTCACAGAACATTCATTCATTGGCTTTTCTTTTCTTTTCTTTCCCAGAGTCATAGTATTTAACAACAAAATCTAAAAGATCTTTTGGTAATTTGGGTACTTGTTTTTCCTTTGTAAAAGAATAGGTAATTATTTTCTATCTAGGTAGGGGTTTTGGATAGATATATTATTTCTGCATTAAATAGATCTTCACCCAACAAAGTCAAGTGATTTCTACAACTTTCAGTTCTTAATTAGATCCTGATTCTAAGTCAGCCAGTGGTTTTAGTGTGAAAAGGGGCCTGAAGAGAACATCTTGCCCTGTTCCCTGTGTTCTAACCAATGAGATGCAATTATGCCCATGTTGTACTTTTATGGAGTACAGTTCAGTATTATGCTGAGGTTTCACTGCAACTCAGGAGGGCATGAGAATCCAGGACAATTGCTTCTCATGAAGGGCATTGATCTACCACCACACCATGCTGTTCCTCTTCTGGAACAGTGGCTGATTTAAGCCATTATTGTTATAAACCAGGCCACAGACATTAACTTAGTAATTGAGTTCTGTGAAATTTCCAAGCTAGATTACAATGATTAAAGAGTATCTTCACAATAACAACTTCATAATTAAAACAAACGAAGGTTTTGTGAACACTGTGGGCAATAAAATACTTTTTTTTTCTTTTTAATAAAGCAGTAAATAATATTAGGAGGTATTACTGGTAATTATTTAGATTCTCATACCAATGTATATAATTATAGAATTTCTACATATCATAGTGAATATATTCTGGTCTGAGATAAAATTCTAGAATCAAGAATTGTAATCAGAGAAACAAACAAAAAAAATGAAATTGCTATGTAGAAAGATGTGGTAGTACACTCTGGTGCAATAAGGTAAAAATTTGCCGTGGTCCCTCTGTCCCTTTTTGGGTGGGTCTAGAAGGGGTGAATAAAAAAGGATATGGGCAACCTCGGGTTGGACATTTCCAAATGGGCGTGATGGGCTGGACATTATGTTACCCTTGCTCCAGAGAATGATGTCAGTCACCACAAAGCATAGCTCAGTCAAAATCCTGGTTTTCCTAGGGAGCAACGTGCACCAGAAGAGGGAAGTGGTATGTCCACAGTCTCAAGATATTTGGGTGGCATCTCCAGCCAGCCTTTAAGAAATCTTCATATCCAATGGGAAATGGGGATATGGAAAATACAGTTTACTAGTATGATAATATCTTGTTATAAAATGTTACTAAAGTAATTAAAGCATATATTTCTATGACATGCTTTTGAAATATTTTATGAAATCGGAGACTTAATTCTTTACGTTAACCATGTAGACAAAGATCTCTATGGAGTAAATTAGCACTCCTAACTCCATGTGCATGTAACCATGTATATTCTTTTCTTGTTTTAGAATAAAATCTTGGTTTTTATATTTCTTGTAAAAAATGTAGATATTTTAAAAATAAGATCCACAAACTGACTTTTCAAACACTGTGGCTATGACATTTTAAAACAAATTAGTATAAACTCTATATGATTGATGAAATTAAGGAATTATTTTTATTTTTAAAAGCAATAGTTTTTAAATTTTATACTTATAGGTGAGAATATTTCTGGGCAATATATCTAAATTTAAATATATATATGTATATACATATTATATATATGTGTATATATATATATATATATATATATAAAGAATGTAGGGGAGATTAAAAAGATATAAATAAACCATATGAATCTACCTTCAGATATATTATAATTCAAGATTATATTGTAGAGTAGATAGTTGTATTTACCAATGTAAGGTAGATTATGCTTTGGTTAAAAATATAAACACACATTTTAGCTTAATAAAAACAATAATTTGTTTCTTGTTTACTGTGTCTGTTGTGAGTCAAGGTAGCTTTTCCAATAAATGTGTTTCATAAGGAGACTCAAGAAATCAGGCTGCTTTTATAATCTTCTAATGGTTTTCAGAGCATATCAATTTAACTTTTATCAAAATCATTTAAGTGAGAGCTTTCTTTAAATGTGTATAGGATGCTAACAACTGTTCATTTTTATTATGCTACAAGTTTCTATTAATATAACGTTATGATAGTTTTCTTCTCTTCATTTATCTTCACAGTATTTACATTTGCTACATTGCTTTTTAAGTGATGTTTGAAAGGCTTATTTATATGATTATCTTTATAATTGTAAGATCATAGCTTCCTCCCCACCAAAAAAAATCTATTTATATTACTGTGCTTTCTTTTCCCGTAGAACAGTTCAGCCAAATGACCTGTCTAAGCATTTAAAACTAGCATTGATTTTGGCTATTTCAATTTGATTGTGTTCCCCAAACAATACAGGTTTAAAGTAATTTAGAAAATGCTCTGCAATATGAAAGAATTACAAGAATCTGAATGTAAGACAATATCGTTTTATTCTGAGGCATACTTTTGGATAAAATATCAAGAATCTAATCTATGATATTCTAGTCATTATGCTAAGTACTGAAACAAAGATAATACAAAGGGGCAAAGAGAGAGACCTCAAAACTGCATATGGGTGTGTGTGCACCATTTTGACTCTGATAGGGAGGGGAGATCTCTCTCTCGGTGACATGTATGCTGATGGCCAAATGAGAAAGAAAGTGAACCCTATGAGGTTTGGAGGAAGGACATTCCAGGGAGAAGGAACATGAAGCAGAAAGCACAAAAGCCATACGGGATGAACAAGTTCAGCTTGTTCAAGGGTATGAAAGAAGGTCATTCTCTGGGCAGAAAGCTGTAGAAGATTAGTTCAGAGTAGAAAGAAAGGTGTCAATCAAGCGAGCTTATAATGGCCATGGCGTAGGGTTTAGATTGAAATGTGCTCAGAAGTAGCCCTTGGGGTACTTTGAGTAAAGCTGTAGTATGTACGATCTGATTCATATTTGACAAAGGCCACTCTGTCTTGTACAGAAAGAACAGCAGCCAGGAGCAGGAATGGAAACAGAGATTTGGTAGGAGGCCGAGGCTCTAGTTCAGGTGGGAGCGGGTAGAGGCTTGGACCAGCAGTGGAGTGGAGAGAAATGGACAGGATTCCCTATGGAAATACCAAAGACACACAATGAACTGGAAAAATATTTTCACCTCATATCGCAAAGGGTTGCTTTTATACAGATCAATAAGAAAAGCACTGATAGCCTGAAAGAAAAATGGACAAAAAATATTAAGACGCGGTTTGCATAAGAGGAAATTCAAAAAAGGTTTCTAAATATATGTTAAGCTGCTCAACCTCAGTCCTAATAAGATAAATGAAAATTAAAATTACACTGAAATACTTGTTTATCTAGAAGATTGGCAAAATGAAAGAGTTTATTAGAATATAGACTTGGGGAAGGTATGAAAAAATAAACTCTCATGAATATAAATTTCTAGTATGATGAAATTAGTATACTCTATGTGAAGGAAAATTTGGAGATGTCTACCAAAACTACAAATGTACTTGTCCTTAGACCCAGCAATTCTGCTTGTTATAATCTATCCTACAGATAAACTTTTATTCTACATCCTGGTAACAGATGCTGTCAGTGCTTTGCCCATATCCCTCAGATACACAACCCTCAGTCAGTGACTCTCAGATGTTGAGTATTTACCTCAGCTCTTTCACCCTTGAGATTGTGACGAGTGTTTTGCTCTTTTCTCAGACTTCCCCATTTTAAATTCCCATAAAATTAAGCTCCAGTTACCCAGTGAAGGACTTGGCTTTATAGTGCACCATTGGTTGATCCCTTTTTCCTAAATCATTTTCCTCTTCCTTCACTACTTTTCCCAGCACCCCCAAATAAACCACTTACAATCAATGGTGCTTCCTGGAGGAACCCAACTGAGAATCCTCAGCCTCTTCTCTCAATGTGCTTTCCACCTTTTGTTTCCTAGTGAGGACGCTGTTGGCATTTGCTCCTGCCTCTTGGGACTTTTAGCATCCCTCTTCCCTGAACACTTAATTTCTATAGCATTCCAGTTCACTAGTCACTGTGACCACCAAAAACTTAATCCATGCTTTTCCATATTTCCACATGTCCCTATCTTCCCTGGGAACACAGCTTCCTCTGTGGCCCTCACAAATAGTGCCAATTTCTTCTCTCTGGTGTCCCATAACCCTGGGCCTGGTGGGGGCCTAAAGTGTCTTCCTTACTGTTTGTACTTTACTGCTTCTAGATCATTTTCCTGCCCTCTTTCCCCAAAACTCCAGCTTTGAACTTCATCTTTCCTACCAAAATACCACTACCCCTCATTGTAGGGGTACCCCTTGAGGACTCCTCCTTATTCCTTAAAGATTTTAGCCCCGAGCTCATTGTCATTCTCTCCAACACTACTCTTATTATAGTTCTTGGAGACTGTAATATTTATCATGGCCTCTCAGTTCCTTGACCTTCTCTCTTCTCTTTTCCAGCGACTTTATATGTTCTTCAAAAGAGAACGTGTCACCACAATATCCATTTCTCTGTATCTGTGCCACAGTACTGCCTTCCTTTCTGTTAGTGTGAATGAACGACCTCTGACCCTATCTAGACCAGCATGGTTTCTAGTATCCTATTCCCACACATTCTTACCTGCTTAAGGATATCCCCCCAACAAATTATACCTCTTTACCTCCATCATCAATTTTTCCATTTCTACTGGGTCATTACCAGCATTCAAGTATGCTGCAATTTCACCCATAAGTGTATTAAAATGTTTATGTACTCACCTAGTTTTTGTCCTACTTTATTGGCCACTTTGCTATAGCCTTTCTATATAGGCTGATTCTATAAGGCTGATTCTGCCTTATCCCCAGGACTTCTAATTAGTGGAGGGTACCAGGACTCAGTGCATGGCCTTTTCTCTATCCATGCTGCTGATATTGGTGATTTCATCCGGCTTCATGGCTTTAAATTTCATACACATACTGACAACTGCAGAATTTAAAATCTTCAGCGGGGCCCTCTCCTCTGACTTTTAGACTCCTATATCCAACATCCTACTTGATATCTCTACGTGGATACCAGATAAATGATTTTAACTGGAAATATTCAAAGTCAAATTCTTACCTCCTCCTACTCAAACATGCTTTCAGTGGTCCTCTTCTACTCAGGAAACGGCATACCCATACCCATGTTGCTTGGACATACTCCTTGTATCATTATTTGGTTTTTCTCTTTCTCTCATGCTCCACATCTACTTTATTAGCAAGTTATTTTGGCTCTACGTTAAAAGTATGCACAGAATTCAACCACCACTTACTCTGCCACTGCCAACATTCTTGTACAAAATATCACTGTTTTTAAAATTGTAATAGACTACTAATTGAGTTCCATATTTTCATTTTTGCCCACCCTGCCCTTGCACCATAATTTAACTTCAACACAGAAATCAGTGATCTTTAAAGACTTAAGCTAGATCATGTTACTATTTTGATCAATTTCTCAAATTTCATTTGGAGGAAAGGTGGCCCACAAGACCACAGAGAATCTAATCCCTCAGGTATAGCTCCATATGTCCACTCTGATTTCTTTGAATAAATAATTGAAGAGCAGTACAGACAGATTGAGCATATATTTTGGGAGTAGAACTATATAGACCTGCCAATGAATTAGTTGTGAAAGGATTAGGACGAGTGCAATTAAATGTGGTAAATGACTTATTAGCTTTTGGCCTGAACATCTGGGTAAATGGTTAACTTTCATGAGAAAGACTGGGGAAAAGTAAGTGCATGGGCTTGATGTATTTATGTAGAATAGGGTTATAGTGAGTAGATATGAATTCTGTCATGTACATTTTAGGTTTTAGGCACCTATTAGACATCTAAGTGAAGATTTATGTGTACACAGCTGGTTATACAAATCTGGTCATAGAAAACTAGCTGAGTGTGATTTCATGGAACTCTAGAAAAGAAAATGTTTCAAAGAGAATGCAATGATAAACTTGTTTTTGATGTGGTTAAGAATGAGGAAAATTCGGACAGAGACTGACAATGAATTAGACAAATGCAGATCATTAGTGGCCTTGAAAAGATCATGGCATTTGGAGTGGTGGGATGGCTTAAGGAGAGAATGGGAGGAGTTAAATGAAGGACAGTGTATACAACTGACTTGATGGTGGGAAGGTAAGTTGGTTCCCTTCTGATTACATTCTTTTTTGAAATATATTTATTGTGATATAATTAACAAACTTACGATTTAAAGTATACAATTTAGTGGTAATTAATATATTGACAAGGTTGTGCAACATCACCACTACCTAATTTTAAGACATTTTCAATATCCCCAAAAGAAACCCCATACTCATTAGGACTCACTTTCCATCTTCCCCACCCCACCGTCTAACCCCCAACTTCTGGAGACCATTAATTTACTTTCTGTCTCTATAGATTTGCCGATTCTGAACATTTCATGCGAATGGAATCATACAATGTGTGACATTTTTTTCACTTAGCATGTTTTCAAGATTTATCTATGTTGTAGTATGTGTCAGGACTTCATTCTTTTTATGGGTGAATATTATTCCATTGTATGGATATTCCACATTTTGTTTATTTATTCATCAATATACAGGCATTTCTATTGTTTCCACCTTTTGGCTATTATGAATAATGCTGCTATGCACATTTATGTACAGGTTTTTGTGTGAACATATATTTTTATTTCTCTTGGGTACATAACTAGAAATGAAATTGCTCGGTCATATAGTAACTACAGGTTTGGCAATTTGAGGAACTGCCAGACTGTTTTCCAAAGAGGCTGTACCATTTACATCCCCACCAGCAATGTACTAGGGATGTATTTCTCCACTTCCTCACTAACACTTTTTATTATCTAACTTTATGATTACAGCCATACTAGTGGGTGTGAAGTGGCATTTCACTGCTTTCCCCTGCCCCAGTTTTATTGAGAAATAATTGACATGCATCACTGTATAAATTTAAGCTTTAAAATCAGGGACTATTAGCCTTCCATCTTTATGTTTTCTTTTTCAGAATAATTTGTGCAATGTGTTTATCTAGTTTTGATATTAAGATAATACCAACCTCTATGCAGTTTGTTTCAAGTCTCATTCAAGGTTTGGATCCATTTTGAGTTAATTTTGGTACACAGTGACAGATAGCAGTCTAGTTTCATTCTTTTGAACGTGGCTTTCCAATTCTCCCAGCACCAATTATTGAAGAGGCTGTCTTTTTGCTCCATTGTTTGTTTTTGGTTTCTTTGTTGAAAATTATCTGTCCATATTTATGTGGGTTTATTTCTGGGTTCTCAATTCTATTCCATTGGTCTGTGTGTCTGTTTTTCTGCCAGTACCATATTGTTTTGCTTATTGTTGCCCTGTAGTACAAGCTGAAGTCAGGGAGCGTGGCCATCCCAATAAACTTTAATTAAAAAAAAAAAAAGGATAATACCAACCTCATAGAATGAGTTATCATGTAGTCCCTACTCTTCAAATTTCTTGGAAAAGATTGGGTAGAATTTATATTATTTCCTCCTTAAAAGTTTAGTAGAATTTACCAAACTGTGAAGAATTTACCTGTGGGCCTGCAATTTTCTTTATGGATAATTTTTTTGGAAAAAAAATTTCAATTTCTTTGGTATCAGTCTTTTCAGGTTATTGTTTTCTTCTTGAGTGTTTTTTCAAGGAATATATCCATTTCATCTAAGTTTTCAAATGTATTGGCATAAAATTATTTATATATCCCCTTATCATTTCACTGTCTATAGAATCTGTAGTGTAGCATCTGTCATTCTTGACATTGGTATTATGTGTTTCTTCTTTTTTTCTTAATCAGTCTGACTATGGGTATATCAGTCTTATTTGATTTCTCAAAGAATCATTTTTTGGTTCATTTGTTTTTCTCTATTATTTGTTTTATACTTTTTATTTCTGCTTTGATCTGTATTATTTCATGCCTACTATTTACTTGGTTTAATTTCCTTTACTTTGTTACTTCCTTATGGTGGAAGTGAGTTCTCTGACATGAGACCTTTCCTTTTTTCTGTCATAGGCACTTCACAGTACAAATTTCTAAAAGAAATATTCCACAGATTCTTATATGTTGTGTTTGTATTCACTCAGTTCAAAGTAATTTCTAATTTCCCTTTTGGCTTCTTCTTTGAATGATGGATGGATATTTAGTTTTGAAATATTTGGGAAATTTCCAATGATCTTTGGATTATTGATTTCCAATATAATTCTATTGTGATCAGAGAACATACTCTGTATGATTGGAATCTTTTTTAATTTTCTGAGATTTGTTTTAAGGCCCAGAATATAATCTGTCTTGGTAAATGCTTTGTGTAAACTTGAGAAAAATGTGCATTCCACTCTTGTCGTGTGCAGTGTTATATCAAGATCAGTCAGGAAAAGATGGTCATGAGCATTGTTCAAGTGTCCTCCTTCATTGTTGGTTTTCCGCCTATTTGTTCTATTATTGAGAGGAGTGTTAAAAATCTGAGTATAATTATGGATTGGTCTATTTTTCCTTGCAGATTTGTAAGTTTTTACCGCATATATTTCGAAGCACTGTATTAGGAATACATAAACATTTGGGATTATCATGTCTTCTTGATGAATTGATCGCAGATCCTTATGAAGTGACCATCATAATCCTTCTGAAATGACAAAAGATGTGTTCTCATTTGGATCTTTTCCAATAAAAAAATATCTCATTTCATAAGGATTATAAGGGATCATGGCTGGTAATGTATTTTTGCTCTGAAAATTTCCTTGTTTAATGTTATATGGCCACCTCAGCTTTCTTTTGACTAGTGTTAGCATGGTATATTTTTTTTCCATCCTTCATGTAGGCAGTATATAGTTGGATCTTGCCTTTAAATCCAATGTGACAATTTTACTGTTTAAATTGCAGTGCTTAGACATTTACATTTAATATGATAATTGATATGGTTAGATTTGAGTCTATCATTTTGTTATTTGTTTTCTATTTACCTTTGTCAAATATGTTCTTTGTTCACCCTTTCTTCTCTTCCTACATTCTTTTGGATTGAGTGTTTTTTATGAATTAATTTTTTCTGCTTTGTTGGTTTATTCACTGTAAGTCTTTCTTTTGTAATTTTAATGATTGCTTTACCTTGTCACAATCTATGTTCAAGTAATATTATACCACTTAAGCTCCACAACAATAATTTTACAATAGTATACTTCCATTTCTCCCTCCTGGCCTTTATGCTAATGTTGTCATGCATTTTATTTACACATACGTTTTAACCCCACAGAACATTGTTATTATTTTTGTTTAAACAGTGAATTATCTTCTAGAGTATATAAAGAATAAGAAAAATGTTTTATACATTTACTCATGTAGTTACCAATTCCTTTGCTCTTTATTCATTTGTATCTATTCATATTTCCATCTGCTATTATTTTTCTTCTGCCTGGATAACACTTATAACATTTCTTATAGTATGCATCTATTGGTAATAATTCTTTCAGCTTTTATATGTCTGAAAATATCTTTATTTTACCATTGTTTTCCAGTTACATATAATTTAGCAAGATATATAATTCTAGGCTGACAAGTCTTTATTATTATTTATTATTAATTATTATTATTATTACTTTAAAGATTATTATTATTATTATTACTTTAAAGATGTTCCTGTGCTGTGTTGTTTCCAATAAGAAAAATATCTCACATCACTCTTATCTTTCTTGCTCTGTATGTGTTTAACTCTGGATACTTTTAGGTTTTTTCCTCTTTAGCACTATTTTTGAACAATTTGGTGATGATGGAACTTTGTGGAATTTTGTTTCTTGTGATTGGGTTTCATTGAGCTTCTCAGATTTGTGGGTTTGTAGTTTTTAAATTTGGAAAGGTTTTCAATCTATTTCTTTGAATAGTTTTTCTGCCTCTATCCCTTTTCTTCTATGAAGACTCTAATTACCCACCCAATAGGCCACTTGTAGTTGTCCCAAAACTCACTAATACTCTTTCTTTTTTTTTGTATTCTTTTTTCTGTTGTTTCATTTTAGGTAGTTTCTATTGCTTATACCTTTAAATTCACTAATCTTATCTTCTGCTATATCTAATTTGCTGTTATTTTCATCCAGTGTATTTTTTGTGTCAGACATTGTGGTTTTCTCTATCTCTAGACATGATAGGTTTGTTTTTTAAATCTCTGTTTAACTTTTTGAGTACATAGAATATATAGTCACAGTAATTATTTTAATATCCTTCACTAATAATTACATAATCTGTGTCAATTTTCGGTCAGTTTTGCCTGATTATTCTCCTCATTATGTGTTGCATTTTCCTATCTCTTTGCATGCCTATAATCTTTGATTGCATGCATACTTTATGGATATACTTTGTTTGGTGCTGGATATTTTTGAATTTCCACAAATCTTCACCATTTTTCAGAAATGATCTTAAGTTACCTGCAAACAGTTTAATTATTTCAGGTTTTGCCTTTATGGTTTGTTTGGGAGGCTGGGAGCAGTTCTTAGTCTAGGGTGAATTATTTCCCACTAATGAGGCAATACCTTCTTGAGTAATCTACCCAATGCCTTAAGAATTATGAGTTTTTCCCATCTGGCTAGTGGAAACAGGCACTATCTCTGGCCCTGTGTGTGCCCTAAGCACAGGTTCTCTCTATTCCTTACAGATGATTCTTTCCAGGGCCTCATGTAGTTTCAGGCATGTGATCAGTTCTCTGCTGAATATTTGACAAGAGTCCCTCTACAGACTGCCAGCATTCTTTCTGTGCAGTTTTCTCCTCTTTGTCACCCATTGTATTAACTCTGACGGCCCTGATCTCCCTGGATTCTCACCCCATCTCTTCAATTCATGGTTCTAACTGGGCTTCACCTCAGTTCTCTTTCCATATATCATGGCCTGAAAACTCTCGTGTCTTTTGTTTCCTGTTTTTCAGGAATCACTGTCCTTCACTGCCTGATAGACACTTCAGTGTCTTCATGCATTTTATCTGTTTTGTTTTGTTTCTGTTTCTTTCCTTTTTTCTTTTTCTCCTTTTTTTTTTGGTTACAAGTTGGAGGATAAATCTATTCCTTGTAACTCCGTCTAGGCCGTATAGATTTTCTTAGAGGTAGCAGGAAGGACTGTGAAATGACCCATCATCAATGTGTTTTCTTCCTTTTTCGGATGATAATGGTAAATTTGGCTCAAATTATATATATATATATATATATATATCATATATATATAACAAGAACACTCATAGTGTGAATGTTAGCCCAAGTTTTGTTCCGGCAGAGTTTACAGCCAGGGGTCTGATAGATGGGAAGTTGATGGGAAGTTGCAGACCGGATGCAATGTGTGATGAACTGGGGAAGTGGCAGTAAATGTAGAGGTAGACCTGGTCAACAGTCATTTAAATTGAGTAATATGACAGCAAATAGGAGGGCCCTAACTTTCTGGCTGAACTTACAGGCACTGTTTGAGTCCTAACCTCCTACCACCTACCTCAATCATAAGATTGTTTCTACTGAAATACTCCATGAAAACACAATCTTTAAAAGAAGAGCAACACATAATATCAATAGGTGAGGAAATGAATCTGATTCTCCTAAAACAGTAGGTATCCTTTTTACCAGCCTTGGAGACATTGTGTGTCCACAACGCTTAGAAATATGTCAAGGAGAATACATCTCTTCTGTCTTCCCAGCAAAAGTAGCCCTACTATTACAACCTGCTTCTCCTGTTTTATAATCTGCTTTGGTCAATATTTTTTTAAGAAAGGAAGAAAGCTGACCGACACAGCTGGAGATGAGAAACTGGTCTTGGAAACCTGTTGACAAAACAAGCTAACAAAGACATGTTGGAAGAGCTGCGGTCAGTATTTTTAAAATAATAATATCTAGATTTTTGGGTGCGGTTTGGTTTCCAGTGTCCTAAAAACTCAATGGTAGCTGTGATGCTCATAAAATTCTAACTCCTCCTGCTACCCAAGGTAGTCTATACAGGTACAGACCGAGAATATCTGAGTCACATTATGACTGTAATATATGCTCCTACTAATATTTCATCTGAGTTTCCTTGCCTTAAATGACATCAAAAGATATCAACATATAATAGTCAGATATAAAGTACTAGTGTGATTTTTTTAATATCTAGTAAAAATACAAAAGGTATTAATTGTGTGAAGAATGCCCATCTTGGTTAGGCTGACCAACCACAATACTGAGCAGGAAGATTAGTCTCTCCAACATAAATATTTAGTAGGACACATCACTACTGTGATAATAACCACTGATTTTCACTGAGTTTATGGATCTCTAAGGCAGGTTATGTTTCATGACTAAACTGCATTTTAAAAAGATTTTTTTCCAAAATCTTCTTTAGAAAGCCAAACTTCTTATTTATTTTAACAACTTAAATTTAAAAGACGTGACATTTTTCCAAGTGGGTTTGGTTAGAAGATCAGTTGTTCTCAACCCAGGGGGTCATTTTGCTCCTGCTTTTCTCTTGGGGGACATTTGGCAATGTTTAGAGATGTTTTGGTTGTCAAAACTGAGGAGGAGGGTGGTACTGGCATCTAGCAGATAAAGGGAGGGATTCCACTAAACATTTTACAATGTACAGGGCAGACTCTTACAACAAAGAATTATCCAGTCCCAAACATCAATAGAACTGAGGTTGAGAAATCCCGTTTTATATGAAGGCTATGTGATGCTGTTAAACTTCAATATAAATTCCAACTGAGAAATACCTGTGTTGCTAACTTTTAAAATTACATTTGTTTCAAGAAAAAGTAACTAGTATTATTTACTATTTTAAAATAATAACCTCTTACATTTGCTTTGCATTTTACAATTTACAAATTTCTTTCATATGTTTTAATCTCATTTGCTTCTCATAACTCTGATGATGAATCCTTTTCCTGTTTTACTGCCAAAGCCACTTTTGTGCAAAAAGACGCTAAGAGTTTCAAACAAGGTCACATAGATTCAAATTCTGGATGGAAAATTCAGTGACCTTTTTCTATCCTACAGTCGTGACATTCTTGTTAAGAACATTATATAAAAAGGCATTTAAAAAATTTGAAAAGCAAATCATTATGCATCTATGGGGATACTGACTCTAGAAGACAGATGTCATTTGCTCTAAGGATGGAGAGTGGGAGAGGGCAAGGCATGGGTTGGATGGATATTATGGGACGCGGGAAGCAAGCATGGGAGGTAAGCAGCAGAAAGAACAATGACATTAGTCAAGCCCCATGGAGGAGCATAGACAGATCCCTAAGTTTATAGCAACCATTTTCCTGTTAAAATCATTCTTTCTCCCTTTAAACAGGATAAGACCCTTCTGAAAATATTAAATGGATAATCGTGTTGAGTCCAACCAAAGGAACAGAAACCACAGTTTACTTCAAACAGAGAATTTGATACAAGAACTCTATGGCACAGGAAAACAGAAGAATCCAGTATTTAACAACCACAAGAAGCCACACACCTTTAACCAGGCAGGAGTCAGGAGGTGGTATTGCCGGGGCCCAGGGCTGATCCCTGGTAGGCCTGCCCAGCCGGAAATGGAGCCTGGAAGCAGAAACACTGCACCTAAGGCAGGAAAAGAGCTGGAGAAGTAAACCGGCTTTCCCCTTCCTCACTCCCTCCAAGCTCTTGACAGTGCTTTCTATTGGCCTAACCCAGCAGGAAGCCAGCTGACAAGGGAGCCTGGGAAACAGCCTGCAGGAACAGAGAGGGAAAAGGGCAGGGGATGGATGTGAAGGTAAATAGGCTCAGAACCATCACATACCCTGTGTGCATTATACCAATAGAAAGACACCCTGAATTAATTTAAGGCATCGAGTGAATATTCTGGGACCTAAATCATGTTTTCCTTCAAGTCAAGGAAAACATGTCTTTATTTGGGACCAAACTAAATAAGTACAATAAAAACCAAACTTAGACTAGAGAAGGAATTTGACAAATGAAGCACAATAATATTTTGTGTAAATATCCAGACCTTTATGTTTAAGTGATTACAATGGAGAGAAATAAACAATAGGAAAAAAGAAAGAAAACAGCTCTAATAGGTGTTTGGAAAGGAAGGTGGGATTTTTGTCACACCTGTTTTGCACACAGTAGGCTCCACATTCAAAACAGAAACAAATTCTTGCTGGATTCTTGGCAACAAGAAAATAAAAATGTTCATCACCTTTCCTCTCAAAATTGTAGACTGTACAAAATATGATTTTTAAAGGACTAGACTAATATGCCTACTGGGGAAAAAAATTGAGAAGGGAGACACAGAGGCAATACTGTACTCCTGTAGGCTCTCCCTCTAAATTGGCTGTGTGCTCTGAATATGCCTAATTCAATTTTAATAAGTATATTGAAATTACAGAATCACTAGTGTAAAATCTAGAAATCTGGAAAGTAAAAGCCAAACTTCTATTGGCTTTTTCAACTAAATACTGGTTAATATTTAGAAGAGATGTAATCTAGTGTAATTTCTGGGGACATTTCGTTTTCTTGCATATGTTCTGTTTGCATAATGAGTGATCAGGAAAGCCTCCAGAGAAGTGCATCAGTGATGCTGTATAACCAAGGCATAAAAGGCCTCCTTTAGAGAACAAGACACCCAAAGCACAGAGAAATGTGAACAGGCACGTAAGTAGGAAAATGTAAAGTGTGAGTGATTGCTTGTAGCTATCTTGCTTTAGCCACAGTGGACTTCACTGGTCAGTCCCAGTAGATAGGGTAAGACAGAAGCATCCAAAATGCAGTAGTGGACCTGTCTTGCAAATGGGGGACAGGGCAGAGAGCTGGATGTCACTGCAGACTTACTGGAGTCCAGTCTGCAGAGAACATCATCATATCTACAGGATCAACTAAACAAATACCTTAGTCCAAAGCTGCAGTTTCCTGGGGACAGGGGACATTAAGACAATAACCAAGGGCCCTAAGCAGTGGAAGGAGCCTGTGACAGGGAATCCAGAGGTTGAGGATGCTGTGAAATCCAGGCAGGGCAGGTGACATTTGGAATAAGGGAGTATCTGTGTGAGAAGTGTGGGTAAACGGTGTGTGACCAAGACAAGATATCAAACAGAGAAGCCGGGTTATGAAGAGGGAAGAGAAAGCTTTAAGGGATGATTGGGGTGTGGAAGGGGCTGAATCAAGTGTGTAAGTGTTTACCACCCAAGCCACTTTTTTAATCCTTTTAAGGCTCAGATTCTCACTATAGACACAATGCCCAAGGCCCATAAGCTTTTCCAGGTTTTATCAAATTGCTTGAGAGCTAGAAAAGAAAATGTCTTTGCTCTAAAATGAAAAACCCAAAAACTGTAATATGAAATTAGTAAATATTTCAAAAGGAAAATTACATCTCTTTCATTTGTATAACAAAACATATTTTTTGTGTGAGATATGGTTACATTTTCCAGTGTTTGCTAGCATGTGGGATGAAGCCTCTAAAAGAATATCCAGGGTTTGTATAGCCCTTGAGTTGGTCCTTCTTCAGCCTGGCATAGATCAGGCAGAGAAGGTCAAGAGAAGAGGAAGGCTTGGGGGAGGGTGTCTGGGACAGTTGCAGAGGTTGGTATTGACCAGGTAGGTGCTGGACGGTACAAGCGCAGTGTCTCTGCAGATGGCATGTCTGGCTTGTAATTCTGGAAATGGCTATACCAGGGTTTTTAACACAGCAGACAGGTTGGCAGAGAAGGGCTCTGAATAGCAGAGAGAACCATCTGGAGGCAGGTGGGCACTCATTGCTGTGTTGGGGTATGGATGCAGAATTGGCAACAGCTAGATAGCTGGGCTTAGCTTCCAAAGCGGGGAGGTGGCAGAAGGGAAGGAAGGACTGAGCAGGAGAACTCAGTCCTTCTGAGGCAGTAGAGCCGTGGAATATTAGAGAGTCAAGGAACACTGATGCCCAGAGGTTCCAAGGCTACCCAATGGACCTTCTCGGACTTCTAGATTGCTCTTCTAAATGCAGGGCCCAATTCTATATTCCTCCCCCTTGGGAGGAGGTGTGCCTTAGTCAGAGTGAAACAGGAGGCCTGTTTCTGCTGTAGGAAGGGCCCCTCAAAATAGCCAGAGAAAACAGCCTTGGAATTGCCATTTCTTGAGTCAGGGTCAGAGAAGAGTGGAATGAAGTGACCCCAATTTTCAGAGAGAAGAAGTCTAGAGAGACAGGGAACCACCCATTGGCTGTTGCAGGGGCAGATGTTTAAATAAACTCCTCTAGCCAGAAATGGCCCTGATAGGCAGAAGGGTGTGTCTCCCTGGGAGGGGATCAAAGACCCTGACCCTGAGACACTGTGATAACTGAGCAGAGATAAAAGAGGAGGAGACTGAGCAGCTGCCCTTCTAGAGCCATTTGGGGCTGCTGCAGAGATTGGTGACCTCTGGCTAGAGAGCACAGAGTAGAGCTCTAGGTTTCATCTGGGATTCTCTGCAGGTTCCAGAACCAACTACAACTTCTCTGGTTACCTGAGAGCAGAGAAGGAGCAGGGCCAGAGCACCCCCAGAGGACAGTGAGCTCAGCAGGCGAAGCTGAAGAAGAGAGAGGTCATCACAGACTACTAGATCATGGCTGCAGTGACAGCCTGGATCCCTGCACAGTGAAATGTTTCCAACAACTGTAAGTGAGCTTGAATGAGAGTTGTCAGGGCATGCCTGGACTGATGCTGTAGGGCCTTTGGATAATCTTGTTTTCCTTCTATTATATTGTGAGTAGAGGACTTGCAGGTAGCTGACCAAGAGTTTTCTAAGATGTTGTATTGCCTGGGTTGAAGCATTGCTACTTCCTATTCACTGGACATTGTTGATCCAGAATCTAGGGATTACTAACGTTTTACGAACCTCAAAAATATTTCAAACCTAATTAAAATTAATATTTAACTCAACTGCTATAAAATGTTAACAGTATGCCATCAAGTGAACTGTAACTCAACCCTTTCTCTTCACCTGGTGATAAAAGAAAAGGAAACAAAAATCACCTATCTTATAGTAGATTCGACAGATTATCCAAAGGACCAAAATATTAAATATATGAATGTGTATTTAATTTGAAACAAGGGAGCTTCCTGAAATATTTGACATAATGTGGCTGGGGACATGAAAATAAAGGTTATCAATGAAGAACCTAACCAAAGGAAATAAAAATTATCCTGTTCTCAGAATTCTGGGTAGGCCCTTTTCTTTTTTCTGGGAATGATTTTTGAGTGATAAGTGTATCATACTTGCTGGTGCTTTTTTGGCTAGAGATATCACTATACAAGGGTTGTAGGTACAATGCTCGAGTTCTGAAATTTTTGGATCCTTAAGAAGTGACCACACTTCTTAAGTGTGACCACACTTCTTAAGAATGGACCACATTAAAAAGGGTAGGGGTATGAGCAAAATGTCCAGGGAAGCTCAGAGAGTCATCACCTAAGGTTCACGAAGTATGTCACCTTTGCTAACAAGCATATTACTACTGTGTTTTAACCTCTAAACAGAAGGTAACAGTGGATTTGGGAACTTTGGCCACTGTATGCTTTCATTTTGACAACCAGAATTGGAAAATAATACAAAATTGGTGGTGGTACGGAAGGCAGTTCTGAGTCCATTGTGCATACCCTGCCACGAAATGGGAGTGTCTGTGGTTTAATTTAGAAAAGGGGAATAAGATGCTGCAGTCCCTAAACTATCAAAGTGGAATGCTTGGTTGGCTCTCCAGACAGAGCCTTATAGTGTTAGGTCAAGAAGATGCAAAGTCTGGTCCTCATCTGTGCTCATTAAGTTCAGAGGATGGCTCTTCTGATCTTTACTAACCGCCAACCTATTAACTACAATAAGTAGAACTTCCAAGTAAGCCACATCCATTGAGGAGTCTGAATGGTTTCCTACAAAAAAATTGACAGAAGAGCAAAACGAGTATCATAAAGTTTCTTGGTGTCTAAGGAGTTGGATGATCCTAATAGTTAGTACCATAAAAGTGTAAGCCTGATACAGGACTGGTGGAAGCACACTATGCTCTACACCAGTGATAAAGTTCTTATTTATTTTTGAGTCACTTACAGGAACAATAAACTAAAGCCTATTGTAATAGACTAGTTTATTGGACCACTGCCTGACGAGAACCCACTCAAGTGTCAAGGGTCACCAAGTAAAACTCATTTCTTAACTCCCAATTGGCAAACTGCTTAAAGGATTGATTATAATTTGACTCCTTGAGCGTATTACATTTATTAGTGCCTAATGATTGACTAGTGGAAGAGAGGGCATGATATAATATGAACGGGCTGAAACAACGACGAGGGCTGGGCAAAACTTACATACAAATTTTCACTGTCTCTGTTACATATCATAAAGTTAACACAGGCCCACAATGAATATAGCAAATAGTTTTAACTGTTCTTTGTTCATGTTTAGAATGTGAAATTTTACGCTATTATTTCCTTTCCCCACCACTTGCACCAATGCTTACTTTCACTTGTTTTTAAATTCTTGGCCTAAGGCAACGTTGAACTCTATGGTTAGGCTGAGCTTATTTTTTTTCTACTATTTCTTGGCATATTTTGTGTGTTAAATACACGAATAAGACTGCCAATGTAGTATTAATTTGAAGTGAGGGGGATCTGTTTTCCCAGATTTCAAATGCCAGTAACCCTGGGATGAATTATCTTTTCTGATCCGCAGAAGTTGAAAGGATTTAAAAAAGATAATTGAAGTCTGTGCTTCCAGTGCTCAACACGTAGTAAAACAACCGAAGTTTTCGTCCATCCCCTCCCTCTTCCTCTTCTTGGAAAACCACGTAAGCAGTCAGTCATTTCATTGATACATAGCTTCAGTGAATGGAGCTGGGGTCCTTAAATGACACTCCTGCCTGCTTTGGCAAAGCCTGAATCGTTAGTCCCCCAAACCTCTTCAATGAGAATATTCTTAGCAGCTAGAGCAATTATGTCTTGCCCAATGGGCGTGCTGAATAAAGTTCTGTTCTTTGTCACCTGTGTCTCTAAACGCCGTAAGGCAGTCCCAACTCTTCGGACGTTTCCTTAGAGCTTTATTTACCAACGTCTAGTCTTGGGAAGAAGCCTGCTCTCCCTCTCCCATGCTTCCCAAGCATCCTTGAGGTCCTTCGGCGGCCCCCTCCCCTCCTAGGCCTGAGATTTATTTCCCTTTGAGGCTCATCCTGCTCCAAAGGAAAACCGTGCCACTGTGGCACTTCATTTGTGTAGTCGAAGTGTTTTCCAAGTCTTTCTCGTTGGAGACTGTATACTGATGTATTTGTTTTGTCAGTTCATATAGGTCTGGGCTCGAAACAGGGGTTCCGTAAAAGTTGTACCTCGGCTTTTTAGCCTGGTACAGCCCCAAGGAAATCGTGAGCAGAAACGCTTGCGCCGTTCGCACCCGACGTGGATCCATCAGATCAGTTAGGAGGCGTTATCCTGGGGCCTTCTAGGTAAGGAAAGTTTTACGTTGGGCCGGAGCGGGGTCCCCTCAAAGCGAGGTCCGCGCTCGGCCTCTGCGGAGCGGCCCGGCTCGGCCCGGCCCGGAGCCCCGCGCCCGGCGCAGCCAGCGGCGGCGACTTCCAAAACCCGGCGGTGGATCCGGGTCGGCCCGGAAGTGCCCGGCGCGGGAGGGAGTGAGGCTGAGCCTCGCGAGCCGCCGCCGCGCGCACGCGCCCTCGCGGGCTGGGGCTGGGGCTGGAGTCGCAACTCGGAAGCCGGAGCCCGGACGGGCCCCGGGCGGGGGGTGGGGGGGCTGCGCGGGGGCGGGAGCGGCCGCCCCTGGCGGCGGGTTTGTTTATCCCGGGGAAGAAGTTTAGGAGCGGGAGATAGGGAAGGAGGGCGGGTCGGGGAGGAGGGATGCGGTTCGGCGGAGGCGGCCGCCACAGGGACTCGCCGCCATCACCTCCGCCGTCGCGGCCGCCTCAGCCTCTGGCTCCTGGGGCCGCCGCAGCTGCCACCTCAGCCGGAGAGGAGCCGCGGCCGGGACCGCCCGCCGCAGTTCCGCACGTACGGGTAGGTGCCCCTCCCCCTCCGGGGTCCTCGCCGCAGCCCCGGCCGTTCCCCCCGCCCCCCACGCCCGGACTCGCTCGCGTCGGAGCCGGGCGGCCTCCGCCTCCGCGCTCACCGCGCCCCCATCCCGTTTCGCTCGGGAACCCGGCTCCGGCGGCTCCTTTCGCGGCTCGCCTTCCGCCCCCGCCCCTCAGTCCCACCCTCCGCCCCCCGGACCGCCCTCGCCGGGAGTCTCTACTTCCCCTGGGGGCGCCTCCCTCCCACCTCCCCCATTGATAGCCCAGCCTCCACCCACCAGGATCCCCCTGACCTGCATCCAACGCCTCGCCCTGTTTCCTGTTCAGTCCCCCTCTGTACCTGTAGACCTCCATGCCCGCCTATTTGTACCGTGGCTCTTCTTCCCTCCCTGAGGACTGCCCGAAGGGAGAAACTGCCTCATCCCCGCACCTCGCATCCATGTCCACACCGCCGATTTCGAACATACTCGAAATTGTCATCCGTGTTAGCCCATTTTTAGGGTAAATTCTCAACTCCCCCGACAGACATCCAGTACCTCCACCTCGGTGGTCATGCCCTCCACCTCCCTACCTCCAAGCACAAATTGCCCACTCAAATTCTCCTTCACCGAGGTACATCGAGCTAACTTTGTGGTGCAGAGTCCAAGACTCGATTTCCCCCCGTTCTAGTTCCTTCTGCTATCATTTCTCCTAATGGCTTAAATCTATGTACTCGTGTAGTGAAACACGTAAAAGGAAGAGGATGGCATCTCCCCCGAAGTAGAGTCAGTAGGAATGAGATTCACCCTTTGCTTTATCCCAACTTTTGGCTTCTTTCTCTGTGAATAGTGTCATTCAGCCATACTTCTGATGTTTTGTCTATAATCCTGGGCCTAGATTGTTCCATTATAAGACTCGTCTTCCCAGTTTTTCCTTACAGTTGAATCGACTGTTTTTCTTAGACTGGAAACTTAAGTAATTAAAGGTTCATGCCTTGGAAAATTACATCTCTTTTGCCATAATGGGAATAGTTGAATATTTCAAATTATCATCCTGGTAATCTTGGGAGAAATGGTGCCTGGTGTTTAAGAGCTCAGACTGTAGCCGAACTGCTGTGATCTAAACATCAGCCTTGCCATCTACCAGCTCTGGCCTTGGACAAGATCTCTCTGTGCCTTTATTCTTAGAACTATAAAATCCGGATACTGATATACTTCATAAGAAGGTGGTGATAATTGCATAACTTAATGCAGGTAAAATGCAACAGTGCCTGGCACATGGTAAGCGTCAAGTAAATGTTCATTACCTCTTGACTTGATTTGGCTATTGGTAGGTTAATTGTAAGAGAGGAAGGTGGCCATCAGAAGCTACCTTTTTGCTCTTTTTCATTTAACACCCTTTTTGATGTAGATATGATTCATATTTTGTTACTGTGTAAGTTAATTCCTTCTGGTGTGAAAAACACAGAGTTTTAGCTCCCAATTTTCAGGTAAGTTACGAGGCTACAAGCAGGTCAGTCCCAATCTGTTGTCTGGAAATTTTAAATTTCTATCTTTGTTTTGAGATTAAATAAAGTTGAAAGTGTAGTAGATTTATCATAGTGGAAAATGGGGATTTTACAGATGCTATAATTTTACAGATTAAATACTCAAAACTGGTGGTATTCTTCACACCCATATGTCCTTTATGTTGAATTGCTGCTCAGGATGGAGCTTTGTCTTCATTCAGAAGACTAGTGGCTTTTCTCTCTTAACATGTTACGTTCGTTCACATGACCATGGCTTGATGTTTCCCAAATTTTGCTCACTCTAAAACTCTGACAATTTTTGTCATATTTGCTTATCTCCTATGCATTATTATTTTCTTAATATATATTTTTAAAACAACTCACTTAAACAATCCAAATAGGTACTGTTTAATGTTGTTACAAATAGCAAAATTTTGGTATCACAATTTAATGTCCTAATTACATGTAAAATTATGTGCATATGCAACTATCAGAATAGAGATCTTTGCTCATATATAGCTTAAATGTTTGCTCATTAATAGCTTTTTGTGTCAATAACAGAATGCACTCCAAACTTCGGGTGACACTGCTTTTGCTTATGCTATTTCCTGGTCTAGAATAACCTTTGCCCTTTCTCCTGCATATGCAAATCTACCTATCTTCCTTCCATCTCTTACTATAATCCACATAGTTCCTGCCAACATTGTTTTTTGTTTGTTTGTTTGTTTCTTGGCTCTCCTACTTTCTGTATTGTGTATTTTTGGCTTTGAATAGTATAGGCAGCTCTGGTTCAAGAAAAATGACTCCCCTAGAATCAGACTTTTAAAATTTAGGGGAACTTTGAAGGGGTGGAATAAAATTGACATTTTGCGTCTACTCTGTGCTAAGCACTATTCCTTTGGTTTTGTCAGTACTCATTATTTCCAAAAATATTTAATGAACACCTACTTTGTGCCAGGCCTTGGGGATACACAAGAGCAGCCCTTCTCAACTGGGGTCTCAGTGAGTATCAAGCCCTAATTCTCTAAGGCATCCAAGGTATGCAGTGAATTAACTCCACTCCTATGCACCTAAAATGGTACTAGCTATGTACCAGCCCTGAGAAAGAGAACTGAGGAAATAGTCACTTACATCACTTACGTAGTGTTTAATTCCTACAGAACCTTGGTTGATAAAAGCTTCATCAGAGAATAATAATACAGACTCTATTCTTGTGTAATTTATATTTTAGTGGCAGTGATAGACTAAAAGGAAATAAGCAGATAAAATTATTTTATAAGAGCACTGGTAATATTAAAGATAATGATAATCACTAACACTTATAAAACACTGTGCCCAGCACTGTTTCAAATGACTTATATATATTAACTTGTTTAAACTGCGTAACAGTCCTTTAAAGAAGGCTTCATTTTATCTCCATTTCACAAATGAGGAACCTGAGAAACAGAGATTACTTAACTTCCACAAAATCATTTAGCTAAGTAAGCAGTAGAGCCAGGAAATACGGTTTTACAGTCTTATCACCTTTTGTTGCCTCTCAGATCTTCCAATTTCTTGTTGGTTACCTAAGACAAGGTTCTCCACCTTTCTGAAAAATCCTCTCTCTCTCTCTCTCTCTCTCTCTCTCTCTCTCTCTCTCTCTCTCTCTCTCTCTCTCTCTTTCTTTTATTAAATCGCAACAGTTTCCCTGTCTTTATGTTGTTTAGGGAAGTAAAAAAAAGTTAACTTTGTAAGGCACCTGGTACACAGACTTATCCCAAGTCTTATTTATGTATGACTAGATATTGAAGTCATTTAAATTTGGTGTTCCTGCCCACTGTTTTGTTTCCTGACTTAGATTTATTATTTAGGAAAAGTTTGTTGAACTGATCTGTGCCAGGCACTGTGCTAGGCTCTGCTGACACATGCTAATGGAAAGAGTGTACTTGTCTGTATTCATGGAGGCAAAAGTCTGTTGGGGAATAAAAAAAACTAAACAATTACAAAAACAATTTCAGTTATGATAACTGCCACAAAGGAAAATTATTGTAAGCAGTGAAAGCCCACTAGTGTATCAGTGAATAGTTCTCTAAAAAAGGACTTTGAGCCGGAAACCTGAAGGATGAACTGGAGTTATCCAAGTGATGGTGATTTCAGCTTTCTGGAACTGAAAAGTCCCGTAGGGGCTGGACCTTAGCACATGCACCACCTGGGTGATATAAAATAAGACTGTAATAGATCACAATGGTCAATCATTGCTAAGCATTTTGTACTAATCCTAAGAGCAATGAGAAACCACTGGAGAATGATAAACGGCTGAATAAGTTACTTAACATTTTGTTTTAAAAACATCACTTGGCTGCTCTGTGGAGGACGAATTGGAGAGAGGGAGACATAAATCCTGGGAGACCAGTTAGCCCAGTGCTTCTCAAACTCATCTGTGGTGAAGGACTTGTTTTGTTTTAGTTTCTAATCTGTACTGTACTTTAGTAACACACAATAAAATGGATGTTGTGGAAGTGTCAAATTGCGATAAAAATGTCTAAATGCTTCCTCAGTTTCTGTATTTACCTTGTCTCAGACCAGTAGCAATAATTCGCGGACCAGTATTGGTCCACAGACCATACTGAGTAGTATTGAGTTCAGCTATTATAGTAATTTAGGCAAGAGATAATGGGATCTTTGTCCAGGATGGCAGTGATAGAGAAAAGCAGATGGATTTGACAAATATTTGGAAAGTAAAATTGATAGGATTGGGTGATGGATTAGATTTGGAGATCCAGAGAGAAGAGAAGTCTGATTTCCAGAGTTAGTGGTTCTTGTATCTAACATGGGGAATACTGGGGGAAGAGCAGTTTTTTGTTAGTTTCTGGGAAGGCAGGGAATATTGATCATAATACAGTTGGGAATACTCAGTATATTGCTTATAATTGATGTCTTAGTGTGGGATGAGGTTGCCTGAGGAGACTGTATATAGAGAGAAGATATAGGGACATAGTCCCCTATAAATCTTCAACATTTAAACATTGGGAAAAAGAAACGAAGCAAAGGAGACTGTGAAGGTGTAGCCAGAGGTTGTAGGAAATTTTCCTGGTCGTTACTGAGGCTACCAGTAAGGCGAGAGACTATAAAAGGAGGGAGTGGCTAATCAATGTTGAATGAAACTGAGAAATCAAGTAAGTTGGGAACTACAAAGTATACGTTGTATTTAACAACCTGAAGGAAATTATGTATGTCTCAATAAGTCCATCCATAAATTATTTGATGATGAATTTTGTTTTAATCTGCCAAAGCAACAGTCCTAAATTTAGAATAAAATTATCATATCTGTAGCATGAGCCATATCTTCCTTCCTGAGCTCAGAACCATGTTTCTGTTTGTTGCCATCTGGATGTTCTATAAGCATCTTAAACTCTATTTCTGTAACTCATTCATTCACAACATAGTCCAACAGAATATGTTATTTTAAGTACTATTTATCCGGCATTGAATACTAGACTTTTAGGAATGCAATTAGACCTCAGAGACTAGGGGCAATGGACAATTCGATACTGTTGTTATAGTATGATTAGAGCTGTCAGCAGTTTATTCAGGTTGCCTTGGAAGCACAGAGAAGGGGCATCAGCGAAGGCTTTCAAAGAAAAATGACACTTGGGCAGAGTATTTCTGAAAGACAAGTGGAGTGGTGGAGAAGGCAATACAGTGGTAGAGGAGGCTAAGGAAATTATATTTAAGAAGTATTTTGAAAGCATGCGAAGGCAAGAACAAGGAATTGTGGCTCTAGTATGTTAGGTTGGCCATGCCATTCAGAAGTTTTTCTCTTGAATTAATACCTGTTTCTGTTTTCTGTTTGATTAATATCACCACCCGTGTCGTCACCAAACATGGAACTATCTCTGAAAACCTTAAGAAATTAAAGATTGTTTTTGTTGTAGTATTTATTGTCCAAGGTAGTGGAGCCAGGAAATACGGTTTTACAATCTTACTACCTTTTGTTGCCTCTCAGATCTTCCAATTTCTTGTTGGTTACCTAAGACAAGGTTTATGTTTGGTGGTTAGCTTTATGTTTTATATATTATACCTATACTTATAGAATCATTAAGTAACTGATAGTATAACTTAAATATTTCAGTTATGCTTTAGTGATTTTTTTTTAATTAGAGAAATTTTATACATATAACTTGTTATCAAATTTAGAGAGTTGAAAATGAAGGCCTGGGTAAGGATTGCTAAGAGTTTAGTACTAAACCTCAGGTAGATGGTCAGTGATGGTGCTTTTGCACTCAGTAGAATAAGAACAATCCCCTGATACTTGAAATGCTATTTAAAGTAGTTGTCTAAACATCCTTGGACTTACCTCTTGCACCATTGTAGAACACAGTCCATCTGCGGGGATTACTTTCTGAAGAATATTGTAGTTGGAAAATCTTAATTGGCAAGATCAAAGCCTCAAAGGAAATAGTGTGTTGGAAGGGGAAATGATGTTATAATGGATTTTAAAAATGCAGTAAAGGATCTAGAAGATACCTGCTTTAAAATAAAAGGAAGTGGGCTATATCAACACTTGCTTCTGACATACCTCCTTGAGATTATTGTGGAAACGTGTTATTCTGAAGGCTGTCTTCCTTAAATTTTGATTTAAGAAAATTGTAACTTTAAAATTTATTTTTATTAGTTCTTAACTTGCTTTAATATTTTTTGCTCTTGTCTTCTCCCTGGTTTTTGTTTTTTTAAATCTTACTACATTTTTGTGTAATACATGCTTTTCACATATTATTATGGTTTTTACAGGCACTCTTTTCCAGGCTTTTTATTTATATAAATAAATAAGTAAAGCCCTTCTGTGATATTCTTCAGACTTGCCTACGTGTTTCGAAGGAGGACAGAATAATTATTAGCATTGGATTCTGAATTGTGTTACATAACTATGTAAAACAACTTTTCGTAGGTTAAAGATAGCAGATTAAAAAAAATTTGATCTACAAATATAAACTTGCATTACCTCAACTATGGTTGGGACAGGTTGTTTATATACCTGAAGTGAAAGAATGCTGGAAATATAATTCATCTCTGCAATATGAATGTGCTTAGAAAGTACCGCCTTCCCCCGAAACGCCTTTGGGGTTGTCATATTTGCTTTCATCCTTTATTAAATACATGAATAAAAATAATTGGGAATAACAATTCAAAACAAAAAAAAGGTTTTCGCTCATATTAGATAAAGCAAGATCTCAAAGGTTGTAGTATAACTGAAAAGTAGTGTGGTGCTTTTTTAATATTGTTTGAGATTTGTTAACTAAGAAGATAAAATTGTTTCCTGTGTGGGTGTGTTTTCTGAAGCAAATTTAAGGTTTTCCTTATGTAAAATTCAATTGTATTTCTCCTTTCCTGTGTTGCCGACCCCCACCCCCATAATTAAGTGGTTTTTAAGGTAGAGTGCAGTTGTCTTATGGCATTTGTTTTCATTGTAATTTGGATACAATTTCTGGTGTTTTAGTGGGAAATTCCCCTGAAAGGTAAATAGTTCTCATCCTATAAAACGAAAACAAACAAACAAACACAAAATATTAGTGAATATAAATTCATCCTGAAATTGTCAAGGCTAGTATCAGTATTAGCGCAGGAAACTATCAAATAGGTACATGAATTTTATTTAGCTAAATTTTTTTGGTGGCGACTCTTAGGATCATTTAAAACCTTTATTAGTCAGTTCTTCAACATGGCAGTTTAATATGTCCAGTTTTGTTAGAGAAGATCAAGTGGGGAGTGAGCACATATGAAATCGATTTGGTCATTTCTGATTCCATTCAGAGATTTATTGATTTATTGATTGATTTATTGATTGATTTATTTGAAAACGTAAAAATGCTTTTTCATGTGAGCATTTTATCAATGGCATTTGAGAACTGGCTTGAATCAGTATTTTGATTCACTGTTGGTATTTTTTTCCTCAGGTGTCTTATTTCCACTGTTTTGTCTGTCTGCCTCCCCCCATCCCAAGTCCTTCATCAGAAAAGTTTCTTCATCAAATTGTGTAAGGAAACCAGTATTTTTTTTTCCTAGCAGAGTATAACCAGGATTATTTGAACTTGGGCCTGAGAAACTTGACAGTTTACTATAGTGTAAAGATACCATGACATGGAATTTCCTCGTAGATCATTTTGTTTTAAAGACAACTACTACCCTTTTTAAAGGTACTTGTAGCAGACAGTGTCAGTACTTTAGTTATTTTATCTCATTTACTTATTACTAACCTATGAGATGTGGATAATACCATAAGTTTTTAATTGCAGTTGCCATCGATTACCAGATGAACCATTATTTTATGTACCCCAGAAAGAGAGCGAGAGCGCACTGTAAATCACAATTATAAAATACCATCAATTTCAGAAATGTTAAAATACGGGAAAAAAATGGGTATCTTAGAATTAGTGAAATGTGGCATTAGTGCTGCCTCGCTTTATGGTTACCACCCAGTCTTCAAAATAGCTAACCTCCTAATATCAAATAAAGTCAGGATAAATTTAGTTCTGCTTCATTTCAGAGCTCTCCAGGCAGCATAGCATAGAGGTTAAGAGTGTGCATGCAGACTGCTATTTCATAGCTTTAGCTTTGTGATTTTAAGCAAGTTGCTTAGCATCTCTGCCTCAATGTTCTCATCTGTAAAATGGAAATGATAATAGTACCTACCTCAAGAGTTGTTATAAGAACTAAATGAGTTATATTTACATTTAGAATAATACTTTCCCCATAGTTAAGTGCTTTGTATAGATGTTAGTTAAATAAAAGCAGTAATGCTATTTTTGATCTAAGCTATATAAGTTGATGATGTATTTAAAAGGGTGGGAAAAGGGGCCTTGTCAAATGGTTCATTGATATTTTGTGCATACAATGAAGATTAAAGTATTTTATTGATTTGTCTCTTAAAGCTAATGTAAGATTGCAGTCTTGGCAAGTTTGATTTCTAAATTGCATTTTTATTTTCATAAAAATGATACTTATAAAGCATCAGCTGAAATCTGCTTTTCTTTCACCTCTGTTACATTTAGTCATAATATCGATTGCGAATAAGATGGATGTCTTGAAAATAACCTGTAATATACTTACGATTCCTGTCAATCTTACAAGGAATTCATTCAGAAATCTTTTAAAGGGTTTCAGTATTAACCATGTATTTTTTTTTTTTTAATTTGTAGGTGGCCTTGCTATTTCATTCATACCACAAATGTTCAGAATCAATTTTTTTCTTCATTCGCCCTGCTCCTTTTCCTTTCCCCATTTTGGATAATGGCACCACAACCAGCTGCTCAAACCAGGAACCTGGAAGTCAAACTTTCCTCATATCATTTTCCGCACCATATCAATCTCTTTTCCACCTCTTTAATATTTCTTCAATCCTTCTTAAACTTCCAGTTTCACAGAAACAGCTTCATAGAAGCATATACCTCTTCACTGGTTGAAGTATGAAGTTTGCTGTGGGTGCAGAGGCACGTTTATTTCAAGCTCTGCAGCAGGGAACAGGTGCTGGAAGTTGTAGTGTTGCAGTTTGGTAATGTTTGGAAAGGAATGGGCAGTAATTTCAGAATCAACATCCCACTCTATGGAGGAAAATTAATACTGAGGCAGTTTTTGTTTATTTTAATGGTTTTATGTGTATACGGTTTCATTGCTTCATATTGAGATTTAAAAATCTTGCCATATACCCTGATAACAAAAATAGGTTAAGATCTTCCTTTGACCTTGATTTTGTCTCTCATTCCTCTTTCCCACTTTTGCCTTCTATCAGTTTGTTCTTTTTTGTTTGTTTTGTGCTTACGTCATTCATTTACTCCGCAAATATTTATTGACCAACTATTTTGTGTTTACAGTGGTGAATTAGAAATAGCCCTTGACCTGAAAGACTCACTATTTAGTATTTATTAATTCTGTCCAGTCATTGAATTCTTAGGCACAGTACTGAAATCTTTATATACACACTTCTTTTTTAAAATTAAAATTACTCTTTTATAGACAGATATTGGTTAATAGTATGTTTTGTTCTACTATATATACTTAAACACATTTTAACTTACCAAATGTTATGTGGCTTCAGAATGTTTTGAGTGGCTCTTACCCAGCCTCTTAAAATTAAAACCCATCAGGAAGTGTTCTACTTGGCAGTGTGTCATTGTTAATTTTAGAGGCTGAAAATGGATAGGCTTTCATCATCTTAGATTCAAATGGTCCATTCTTAGTTATCAACCAGCCAACTGAGTCCTTCAAAACTAACGTCTTAAGGCCACAGACCCAATCCAGGTCTGCATATCTTGAATTTGAGTTTTGGGTAAGTGGGGCGTTAAGAACAGGACTCTGAAATCATAGAACTTTTTTAGTAATAACTTTCCATCTTCAGCCAGTATTTCCTGTTGGCCAAAGGACTGTTTTTAAATAGGCACATCAATGTATCCAATATTTTCTGGAGAGAACTTTGTTATTAAAATTCTTTTCAAATTAGTATTTTTTCCTAAACAGGATTTAACTTTTGTATTCTATTACCTTAATACAGCTTTCTTTGTTTTAATATAAAAATGTTTTAAATTAGCATGAGGGAAGATTCAAAAAAGTGTTCTGTCCCAATTTTAGGGTGGAAGTAACGTGGCACTGGGAAGAGGATTTTTATTATAAATATGTAGGCATCAAGGTTGCGTATTTATTAGATATTTATTTTCTTCTTTTTGTTTTAGTTAACCTGTTATTGAAATATAACATGTTCAAAGACATGCACATAGCATCATACAGCATGTACACCTTTGTGTCTGGCTTCTTGCCCTGAACATTTGTATGTGATCTTTCCATGTAGTGTGTAGCAGGAGCTTGTTCATTCTCATTGTTCTGTAATATTCTCTTCCATTGTATGGCTATAAACACACCATGATTTATCCATTCTACTGTTGGTGAACATCTAGGCTGTTTCCAGTTTTGAGCCACAATGAATAATGCCCCTATAGAGTACTCTTCTACATACCTTTTGGTACACATGAATACATTTCTGTGTAGCACATTCTGTACCTTGTAGTGAAGTTGTTGGGCCATGGTGTGTGTTTATGTTCAGTTTTAGTATAAATACCCAGTGTTTTCCGAAATGATTGCATCAGTTTATAGTCTAATCAGTAGTGAATGAGAGTTCTGCTTGTTCCACATGCTCTGCAACATTTGCTTGATACTTGTCTCATTTATTTGGCAGTTCTAGTGAGTATAAAGTAGTATTGCATTGTGGATAGGCTATTTTTTCAAAATAAACATGATTCCATTTTCCCCACTCATACTTACACATCCCTCCCATGTGCATACCAACAGAAAGTACAATAGAGGCATGCTTATTTTCACAAAATCCATTGGATTATACTGGTTGCCTTTTCAGTTGATAAGATGCAGACTATAAAACACATTTAAGTATAATTTAAGGAAAATGAGACCATCATGAAAATTATAGCTTCACTGTATAGTTCACTGATTTTCAGACAAATGGTGCACTTCTGCCTATTACTAAACATGAGAAAGGTTTTAAGATTTGCAAGCTGGTGAAAAGTTTTGTAGGCTCTTTTATTGAGTGAGTTTGCAACATTGGCCCACAGCTGTAATTACATAGTGCTGGAATGCTCTTGCTGTTACTTGACTGTCTACCCAGATTGTAGGTTGTATTCATTCATTATTTTGTGAGGTTTTGCTACCTCTTGAATAAGGAAAATACTGCCTATACAGCAGAGCTTACTCAGTTTTCAAAACTTAAAAGTCAAATTGAGAAAAATTTACCAACATGCCCACAACAAGCTGTGTATTGTTTTATATTTAATTTCTTGTTATTTATGGATTTTTTCCTTGTGTCACAAAAGGCAGCGTTGCTAATATGTATTTTTCATTTTCAAATTGTGTAGTGAAAATCAAGGATGCAAAAAATATTTCAGTCTGCATATTCTTTCAGTATTAGGATTATGGTTAGTCTCTTCTCATTCTTCAATGAATGTCGATCATGTTAGAATCATATGTGGGGAAGCACCATTCTTGTACATTTTGGGCATCGTAATTCATTGTTTACTTCTATGTAAACACACATATAGAGTCATAACTGCAGATAAGCCCATAGTTTTTCCTTTTTAACCTTTTATATGCCTTTTTGTAGCTAATATTTTTATATCTTACTTCATTTATTATTGCTGCAAAGTACAACTGCAAGGTAGAACAGTTGTTTGATAAATACTTGTGCTCTACATATTCACATACAATTACTGATTTTCACTAGTTATAAGAACCTTGGGGGTCAGGGGGAACTACCTTGGAATTACTGGCTCATCGTCAGAGGAGCTGAGATGGCATTCATGTCCGTAAAGGGTTCCTATGAGGTACGAAAAGAACTCAGTTTATTTTGCAAAACATTTCCTTGTTAGAGAGGTAGGATTAGTAGGTGGATGGCAATAGATTCCTCATTAAGTCTAGTTTGACCACATGTTAACTTCGTTTTAGAAAAGACTGGATTAAAATCCAGGGTCTCCTCACACATTGCTCTTCCTGGATCATATTCCTTTAATGACAGTTTTGGGGCAGGGATCTCCATGATTGGACATGGGCTAGGACACAAACGATTAGAAGCAACTAATTTTGGTCTTAGGTGATGATGGGAAGAGAGAGGTTTGATGCCACTGCTCTTACCACTTTGGTACCAGCCTGTTGTTTCATGTTCCTTGCTGCAGCTTGAAAGATTCACGAAGTCACAAGGATGGCAGTAGGTGCTGTCAGTGGGAAATTACAGGTTTGTGAGCGGAAATAGTGGCTGGGCAGTCCTGCCATAGAATGTGTAGAGCAGCACTGTTTACTAAAGCTTTGTGCGGTGATAGAAATGTTCTATAAGTTCCACTTTCCATTTTCATGGACACTAGCCACTTGTGTCTACTGAGTACTTGAAATGAGTCTAGTACAATTAAGAAACTGAAATTTTAATTTATTTCATTATTTGGTAAGACTTTTATTTTGCAACAAATCCTTTTGACAACAATTAGTTAAAAAACAAATATATATTTAATGAAAGCATACACTTAAGAAATTGCTATTTTGTTTTTTTAAGATTTTTCTATACCATTGCTCAGCAGCCAAAATAAAGGAGCAGACAGTGGGTGGTTAGATTGATATGGAGTGAAGGAGGGTTTACAGAATGGTTGTGGTTAAAAAAAAAAAAAAGTGAAATGTTAAGCATGCTTGCTAGAGAGTGTTTGAAATGATGCATTGTGGATTTTGTTTCTGATAAGGAAGGGAAGCTGTATGGGGATAATGACTTAAGAATGAGAAGGGCTAAATGAAGTGTTGATAATAAGTATCGTGGATTAAATTGATAACAACAGGAATAAATTCTGTTATAAAAATGATATACTGAGGTTTATTTTCATAGTTGGTTAAGCTATTCCAGGTAATACATTCCAAGTCAGAATCTTTGGAAAAAAATTGCTAAAATGTTAAGTGGATGAGATCATTCAGGAAGGCACGGAACTTTGCTGGTAGGTCAGAATCCACAGAAGTGAAGTTATCCAAGGTGATGGCAGGAATAGTGAAGAAGGCAATGGAGACAAGTGTGAAAGTCCTCCATAAGGGAGCTTAACCGGAAGAGGGGAGTAGATCAAAACACAGGCGAAGCTGGTAAGAGAATATATTAATAATATTGGACTCATGAAATTGCCACTTTTGGAAGGGTGGAAAAGTAGTCTGGGAGAACAGTGAAGAGTTGGAAGAGCTCTACTTCAACTTTTTTTCCCCTAAATCCTTCACAGGTGTAAGGACAGTATTATTTTAGTAATTCTACTTTAGGTATTTGCCTCTCTGTGCTTATCTTTGTTTCTCCAGTGCCTGAATTATTTAGGTACCTAATAAATGTTTGTTCAGTAAATGCTAGAGTGTGAAATTCTTTCAGTGTCCTGGAATTCTAGAACAAAGAGCATTGCTTAGACACTTTAAAAAAGTGATTTGAAAATTAGTAAAAGGAACTGTTACTTTAACACAATTGTATTTTCAAAGTATAGAATTAATTACCCCAATTTTAATTAGACATGTTTGTATTTCAAAAGGTAATACAGGAAATGAATTATATAATATTTTACATAAATTAGTGGATAGTAGTTTCATAATGGGTTATTAAGGGTAGCTAGGATATTTGGGGATTATTCTTGATTTTTACAGGTTGACAAGAGGATATTGCAAAATTGATGCATATCTTTCAGACCTTTCAACGATTATTACAGCTCTAATCTCCATCAACTCCTTACTTTGCTGTTCCATTTCATTGGCACATTAGTCTCTTGAGGGAGGTATTGTAGCACATTAATTTTGGGCAAGATAGATAAAGAAGTCTTCAGTGATTTAAGGTAAAATTTTTAGCCATTGCTAAATGAGCAGGAGATGAAGAATGAAAGTGAAAGACTTAACAATTCTGTAAAAGTAAAACTATGGGGGTCAAAAGGTTTAAACAAATGTTTACCCATATTTTCCTAAAAAGATTTTGGTGGAGAGTAGGAGAAGGGAGAGGGAAAGAATATAGCTTTTATTGTGGATGAATGCTTTAGGACTCAGTAAATTTGAAAAATGCCCAGGGTTAATATTAGTGGATCCAGAATTGGCAACAAACTGTAGACACTACTGTAAGTATATTACAGACACTACTGTAACTGTGTATCTCCTTTAATATCATCTTTCTGAGTGAGGAATTATTCCCTTTCTGAAGATGAGGAAGCTAAAGGCCAGAAAAGGAAAGTAACTTGTTCAAGGGTTATGAAACATATATATATGTATGCATACATGTGTGTGTACACACACACACACACACACACACAGCATGCCAAAAAAATGTATACACATTTTAAGAAAGGAAAAAAAAAACTATTAAAATTGTAATACTCAATATACACCGATAACAAAAGATGAATACAAGTTGTGTATACATTTTTTTGGCACCCCGGTATATATATGTTTAAATTTGTATTGTTATATATACAGATCTTACAGGTACATTTCAATAGTTTTAACAGATGTGTTCACCTGTATTGCAACAGCCCAATCAAGATACAGATCATGTCTGTTTCTCCAGAAAGTTCCCTTGAAGGTTACCCAATTCCTTTGAGAAGTTTTGGACATCAGTCTGTCCCTTTCCAACTCTAGCTCCACATTCCTTGCATTAAAAGGGAGATGGAAGTTGAATTTATTTTATCATTTGTATTTTTAACAAGAATTCTTTGTTTTCTGACCACCTTTTCAAAGCAGCTTGTTCTTGTTTTCAAGTATATTTTTATGAGAAAGAAATTTAAGTGTACCATTCTGTTCCCTGAATTATTTTCATTTCTACTAGGATTATTTGGTTTGTTTTATATTTTTGGATCTTTTCGCAAATATCTGTTGTCTTTGGTTTTCCATTAATATTTTGAGATGAAGAAGTAAGTTGATGAGTAACAGTATCTGGCTGGTACGGTTTTTTCCTGAAGTTGTTAGGTCTGTTCCCTGGCAGGCCTCTCCCCTGAAAAAGGAAGACTATGAATGTGTTCAGTGTAGGTGGGCAGTGTTTCAACAGTGACCTATAGGTTGCGTGTGTAAGTTGCGAACCTGTATACATGACTGAGTAAGGAGAGCTTTATTTTGTGTGGTAGAGTGTTTTCATATTTAATGTCTGTTAGGAATGATCTCTTCTCACCATCTTGTCCCTAATGTCTGTTATGATACTCAGTTAACTCCAATCTGTATTGTGTTTGTGTCTCAGTCACTGACACTCTCATAAGGAATGTGCCCAGACTGGTGGCCTGCTTCCTTTAGAGGGCAAGTCTTGGGCTTTGGCATGATGGTAAAACCCACAACTGCCAGCCTTGGGAAAGGGGAGGGCCCTACCTTTCTCAGCTAGCCCAAGCGCTGTTTCCAAAATGATTAACCTGGGGATTGTCATTGTCCTTTTCCTGCTGTTTGTATTTGATGAAGGGATGGTTCTTATTTGGGCCTCCTTGAAAGAACTGTGAATACCTCTAGTGTCTTGGATTGTGATTTTTCTCTCTTCGTTTCTCTGCTAATTTGTTCCCATCTAATTGATTTCTCTACTAATTTGTTCTCATTTATCTGCCTTGAATTTCTCAAAATTTCTGTTACACTAACATTACCATTTCTTATTTTCCAGCCTTATTATGCCTTCATTCTTTTGTAAAACTGTTTTGTCATCTCATTGCTATGTTGAAAAGTAAAAGAGACAGATAAATGTGCTCGCTTCACTGCCTTGAGCCATGGCCTGTTTTCAAAATTCCATCTTGGGTGCAATATCTGATGTAGTTATCTAGAAATTAGAAAATTGATGGAAGGCTATATAACTGTCACATAAGTTTGGGAGAGGGTTTGAATCCCTTTGTGGGTTTTTAAACCAGACATCTTTTTCTTTTTTTTCCTGTTACTAATGTGCTGAAAAGGATGTCCTTAAGAACTTACATGTTGGTAGTGTAAATTTAAGCTGAAATCCAGGCAGGTGTTACCAAATCTTAGTGTTATAATTTTGGGCAGGTGATATAGCCTTTTTGTACTCAGGTTTGCATCTATATATAACATTGGCAGAGGCAGTTATTACCTTCTTCATAGAGTTATTTTAGGAATCAAATCAGATAAATACTTAAGCCTGGCATATAAAAAGTCATTAAAATATATATATTCTTGGTATTATTAAATTGCTTCTATTCAGGAAAATGTTAGTTATGAATTTTGATAGCTCTTTCCTTACAGAACAAGTGAGTTTCTTCAAAGTTGGCTATGAAGTAGTTTATTATAAAATAAAATCTCACAGTGATTCTCTTTGTAACACTGAAGGTGCATTTGCAGAGGAAAATCTTTCTGCTATGTTAGTTGAAAACTTGGTGAAGAAGTTTGTTGGTGGTTTGTGGGAGTCAGTAGCAAGCATACTTGCAGGGGTTTGGCTACTAGAGATTGTTGTTCCCTTATTAGGAAGCGCTGACTGGAGTAGTATAGCTCTTTGCCTAATTGGGCTCAGAGAAAGCCAGTAAATAACACTCATCTCATTGTATAATTTCTGTGTGTGCACTTCTGTAAAGCTGTGATAAATATGATGTATATTTTAATGGTCTTTTTAAAAGACCATGTAGCACCCTACCACCACCACCCCGCTTCTCCTACTGGGATCTCAAACTCCGAAGTTGTCCCAAAACCCAACTTCTTCTTGTCTTTTACATGAATTCCCTTTATTACTGAACTAAGTCTGTTTTCTAAACTACAAATCTTGATATCCATAATTCCTCAAAATCTTGTCACTTGGACCTCTGCTATTCTGACTTCTTATATCATAAATTAGTTTTACCTGTTTTAAAACTTTGTCTGAATGGAATCATACAGCATGTCTGCATTTTTTGACTAAACGTTATGTCTATGAGATACATCCATGTTGCATGTTTTAATAGATTGTTCATTCTCATGGCTGTATAGTATTTGATTATATGAATGTGTCACAATTTATCCATTATATTGTTGATGGACATTTGTGTAGTTTTTCGTTTTTGGTTATCACAAGTACTTGATTGCTTTATTTTCATGTTTATATATGGAGTCCATCTATGAACATTCTTGTACACATCTTTTGTACAAATTATATTCCTGTACACGTGAATGTATGCTATTGGATATATACCCAGCAGTGGAATTGATGGGTTGTATCCATTTGTTTGGCTTTAATAGATACTGCAAATAGTTTTCCTAAGTGGCTATACTAATTTATACTTTCACTATTAGTGTAATTTTAGATATTCACTTCTCAATATCTGTCAACATTTATTTTATTGTGTTTTTTTTTTTAATTTTAGCTACTGTGTTGTGTGAGTAGTGGCATCACATTTTTGTCTTACTATGTTTGCCTAAAGACTGATGAATACCTTTTCATATGTTAAGTGACCTTTTGGATATCCTCTTTTTTACTTTTTATGTTAGTCTTTGGCCAAATTTATGTTAGTCTTTGGCCAAATCTGTTGTATTGCCTGCATGTTTTACAGTAATTTGCAGGAATTCTACTTATATTTTGGATATATTCTATTTATATTTTGGTCCTGTGTTGGATACCTGTATTGCAAATTTCTTCTACCTTGTGTTCTGCTTAAGAAATATTTGCCTACCCCAGAGTTATAAAGATACTCTCTCATTTCTCCCCCCAAAACAGTATTGGTTTACTTTCATATTTATATCCAAAGTACATCTAGAATTGACCATTGTATATGATGTGAAATAGGAGTCAAGATTTTATTTTTCTGTATGACTATCCATTTGACCCAGCCCCATTTATTAAAAGACCATCCCTTCTGTACTGAACGTTATTACTACCTTTGTCATGGGTGAACTGACTAAAAGGTGTGTGTCTGTTTCTGGCCTGTTTATTTTCTTCCACTCATTGACCAGTTTCTCTATTTTTCACACCAATACCACACACTGTTAATTTCAATGACTGTATTTTAAGTGTTGATACTTTATACTTACTTCTTATACTTGAGTCTTGATGTCATATACCGGATATACTTAAAATCCTTCAGCTTTGTTGTTCAAGATTACTTTGGGTATTCTTCACCCTTTTATTCATTGTGAAATAATTTTACAATAACCTGCCAATTTCCACAAAAAGCACTATAGAGATTTTGATTCTGATTGTGTTGAATTTATATGTCAATCCGGGGGGAATCCTTTATTAGATAAATTTTCAATTTCATGAACATGGGATATTCCTCCATTAATTTAGCTTACCTTTACTTTCTCTGAGTATCATTTTGTAGTTTTCCGTGTAGAGATTGTGAATATCCTTCATTAGATTTGTTTCTAGAATTGGATTTTTAAATACTAACAATGGTATCTTTTAAATTTTTTATTTTCTGATTGTTGCTAACATATAGAAATGCAATGGATTTTTGTATGTTGTATACAGCAACCTAGACAAAATTACCTGTTAATTCTATTAATTTATACATTCATATTATCTGTGAATAATGATCATTTCTCTCTTTTTCAATTCTGTGCTTTTTGTTTTTCTTGCCTTAAGGTACTGGCTAGAACTTACAGTACAATGCTGAATTCAAGTGCTGATAGTGGTCTTTCTTGTCTCGTCTGACTGGGAACTCATACTGTAGGGGTGTGTTTTAAGACATTTTGTAAAATTAAGGAAGTTCTCTTTTGCTTTCAGTTTGTTAAGAGATTTTGTCCTGAATTGGTATTGAGTTTTATCTAACATTTTCTGCATCTATCAAGGTGATCCTTTTCTCCCTTTTTTGGTTAATAAGATAAATTACATTATTAGATTCTGATGTTAATCAGCCTTGTATTATTCGAATAAAACACCATTGGTCATGCATTATACGTTTTATGCAATGCTAAGTTTCACTTGCTATTATTTTGTGTAGGATTTTTACTCCTGTGTTCATGAAAAAGACTTTCCTATATTTTACTTTCTTGTAATGTGCTTGACAGGTTTTGGTATAAAAGTCATACTGGTTTCATAAAACAAGCTTCAAAGTTTGTTTTCGTTTTCAATTTTGTGGAAGAGCTTGTGCGGTGAAGCTATCTGTAAGTTTTCTTTGAAGGAGGGTTTTAATAACTAATTTAATTTTAATCAAAGTAGAACTATTTATGATTTTCATACTGTGTATTAGTTTTGGTAAGTCATATTTTTCAAGTAATTTTCTCATTTCATCTATGCTATCAATTAAATTAATGCAACGTTTTCATGATTGCCTCATTATTTTCTAGGGCATCATTTTTGGTGGTGTAAAATTGTGTCCCCTCTGTTTTCCTTTGATTAGTCTGACTAAACCTGTCAATTTTACTAGTTTTTCACAGTCAGCTTTTGGCTTTGTATTTTGTCTTGTACATTTCCACCCCCTGACCCCCCACCCCCAATCATTGGTTTCTGCTCATACCTTTATTATTCTACTTTCTTTGGGTTTGACTTTTTTTTTTTCCTCCTTGCTTCTTTAGATCAGCTTTCCTTTTTTGCTACATTCGTGAAAGGTTGTATATTTCCTAAGCATTGATATTGCTGTGACTTACAAGTTTGGAAATTTTTTATCTTTGACTTACGAGTTTGGAAATTTTTTATCTTGAATATCATTCAGTTGAAAATATTTCTGATTTCCATTGTGATTTCTTTTTTCACCCATAGATTATTGTTTAGTATACTATTTAATTTCTGGGGACTTAGATATTTTGTAGCTATCTTTTGCTTATTGATTTTAATTTAATTCCACTGTGATTAAGGAAATTTGTTTGCAAGGCTTTCTTTATCATGTAATAATATGGTTGGTTTTGGTAAATGTTTTTTGTGTAGTTGAGAAGAATTTGCATTCTTTTGCTGTTGGGTGGCATGTTGTCTCTCTACTGTGTTTCCCCAAAAATAGGACCTAGCCGGACAATCAGCTCTAATGCGTATTTTGGAGCAAAAATTGGTAAGACCGGGTCTGGCTAGGTCTTATTTTCAAGAAAACACTGTATTATACCAGGGCTGCCAAAAAAATGTCTACAAGTGGACACTTTGGTCATCGTTGCTCATGCAGTAGTTCACCGTGATCAGAAATGTCTGAGCACTGATGGTAACCACTTTGAGCACTTCTTGTAATTTCACAAGTCAAACGTGACTTGTATTCATCTTTTGTTATTGGTATATATTGAGTATTACAATTTTAATAGTTTTCCGTTCTTAAAATGTATACATGTTTTTGACGCTCTCTGTATATATCCATATATATACACACAGACACATGTGGGTATCTAATCTATTTTAATTATTGAGAGGAGTGAATTAAAGTCTCCTATGGTTTTTGGAACCAATGTTACTGCATGCAGACAGATTTAGAATTATATTTTCACAATTAGTCTTTTTTTCTCATTTTATTATGTTCCTTTTTACCTTTTCTAATGCTTGCTTTAAAGTGTGTTTTGTCTGATCGTGGTATAGGTGTACTTGCTTTATTTTGGCGAGGATTTGCAAGGTGTATATTTCCCATCCTTTTTACTTAAATCTTTCTATATCCTTATATTTAAGTCTTCCCAGACAGTAAATACTTGCGTTGCTTTTGCCTCACACAGCTTCCCATAATGTTAACACTACATTGAACGCATATTAAACACCCGTAAATAGAAAAACCTTGTTATTATATTCAATAATATAACAATATTAAACTTAATTGAAACCAAGAAATTAACATTGGTATAATACTGTTAACTAACTGAAGACTTAAATCAGATTTTTTACCAGTTTTCCCGCTACTGTCTTTTTACTATTCTGAAACCTGGCATTGCACTTAGTTGTTATGCCTTTGGTTATCTCGTTATTTAATCCAGTCTGATAAGTGGAGTGTGTAGCCTATTTACATGTAAATGTAATTATTTTTATCTATTATATTTTGTTATGCTGTCTCACTTTTAGTGGTTACCCTAGTGATTACAGTATGCTTCATTGACTTACAGCTAATACTAATTCTTAGACTTGCCACTTCCCCAAGAACGATAGACCCTTGAAACACTTTTCATTCCATTTACCCCCATGCCTTTTACATTATTGTTGTCATGCATTTTAATTGTACACATATTTAAGCTCCACATGACGTTACAATTATTGTTTTGTTGACAATTTTGGGAAATTCTCATTTATTTACCTTTTCTTATTGCAACTCCACTCACACTAGGTTATACTTTCATTGTGTCTCACATTTGTCTTAGGTTCCTTTTGTATTTTTCATAATTTTTTCTACTTTAGTGCAGATATCTATTGACCTTTAAAGTATATAGTCTGTTCAGTCTGCTGTTAAACATATATTAGATTGTTAATTTCCGTTTTCCAGTTCTAGAATTTCTACTTGATTCTTTCTTAAAGAATTAAATTCTTGATAAAATTTTCACCTATTTTTTCCATCTTTCTCTCTCTTCTACAACATGTTAATTACAGTTATTTCAGAGTTCTTGTCTTCTGACTTCTGTCTGGAAGTTCTATGGGTCTGTTTTTGGTGCTGTTTTTTTCTTTCCTAGTTTTTAGTCATAGGCATCTGTCTTTTGACACCCTGGTAATTATTAATTGAATACCATCCATTATGAAAATTGGAAAGGCTCCAGATGGCATCTTTTTTCATAGAGGATTCATGCTTTCCCCTTCTAGATATAAAGCATAGGGGTAGGTAACTTTGAGACAGGCAGGGACTGTGTGAATCAAGACAGAATTAGGCTATTTGTCCATTTGGTTTGTCCTCATACAGCCTAGTTTTCCAGGCCTTCAGATGAGAGCCTGATGTTCTACTTGAACCTGAACTCTAATCCTTGTCTCCTCACAATATGAGATATATGAAAATGTTGCTGTGCTTTTTGGAGGCTTCCTTCTTGGCATCTTGCTCCATGCAGGGTCAACATTCAGCAGAAATATTAAAGAGCATTTTGTATTAGGATCTTAGCTCCTGAGGTATCTTTTGTTTTCTACCTATGAGGCCCACAAAATCTTCGCTGGTATTTCTACCCCTTGGCAGCAGCCCTCAGCCAGGACAAAACCTGGATTCTCATTTTGCTTTGTAACTAGAATCAGCAAATAGTCTTACGGAAGAAAGTAGCTGTAGCATATCAGCTTACCTTTAGATTATTCACTCTTCTGTGGAATTTTGGGACCCCTACCCTGATTGCTTGAGCAGCTCTAGATGCCTTTAAATAGATAGTTATTTTTATCCAAGTTTTTCTACTTGATAGCAGAACTTAATTCACCTGCCAACTATTCCATCCTACTCAGAAGACCTCTTGATAACTTTTAAGTACTTTTTAATATACATTAATTTGACTTGATTATTACCACCACTACCCAAATTATTTATCCTCATACGTCACCTGTGAAGTTTTCTTTGCTATATGTCTTTTCTAGTACTCACTTTGTGCTATGTATATATATTATTTGATGTTATTCAATTACTAACCATATTCGAGAAATGAGATGCTATAGTCAAAGGGTAGACAAAGGAAATGCCCAATGTCTATAAGATTACAGAATTCATGACAAAACAATGATTCAGGTTGGTCTCAGTATTTCTATACTTGGTATTAAAATCTGTGCTTTAGTTTGAGTCTTCTTATAATTCATTTGCTTCCCTTAGAATCTAGCTCGGACTATCTTCAGGACATGCTTTCTGTCCTGACAGTGCTTCATTACTCCATACATTCCACTGTCCTGTTATATTGAAAGTATCCTAGCATGTATTGTCTCTTCTGCTATTTTATCATCTTTTCCAGAGTAGGGACTATAATTTATTCATCTTTGTACTTTAAGATCCATTAGATTGCATAATATATCTAGCATATAATAAATGTTTATTGCATTCACATGAAGTCATATGCTTAATTCAAAGACATTTAAGAAATTTATGATACATGTATTATCACCTTTATAAACATTTATTGTGGTCTAATTATTCTTCCTGATAACAGTCTTTGCAAAACTGTTGAAGGTTATATATTGTTACATATTAATTCATTTCCTTTCATTATGTAATCATAGTCATTAGCTATATAAAATTGCTTTGACCTCAGACAGTATTTTTAGTTATAACTTCGTGAAGCAGTTCAGATAACTTTCAACATAAGTATGGTAGTATTTTACAGTTGTAGAGTGATTTACATTTTGTTAGTTGAAGAATTAGTAAACAAAAATATATTGTATGATTAACATTGCAATTGATTAAGCTAGCTCCTGGAAGACTAGCACTTATTACAGATGACACTACGAAAGAGGTTACAGATGATCTCATAAACATGATAGTCACATTTTATAACTGGATAGAATTTTGATAATATTCTTCAGAGAGTGATTTAAAAAAACTACTTTGCTGGATAATTCATATATTTCTTTTGTCTGGAAGCTCAGTAAGCCACTGTGTTTCCCCGAAAATAGGACTGGGTCTTATATTAATTTTTGCTCCAAAAGACACATTAGGGCTTGTGTTCGGGGGATGTCATCCTGAAAAATCATGCTAGGGCTTATTTTCCGGTTAGGTCTTATTTTCGGGGAAACACGGCAACATGTTAGGAATACTGCACAATTCAAGACAGTTGTTCAAAAATCTTAATAGTTTTTATTTTGAGAGTTACTAAAAAGAATCTGTTTAGTACTTTATTCTGTAATAGTGGCCAATTTAGACTCAGTGGTTAGCGAAGAAACTTTATAATTGCTTCCATTACTTTTTTAATGACAAAAGAAATATGTGTGTAGATGAGAGTGATGTATGTGCATATATATTTTTTAGTGAGGTAAAATTCATAAAACAAAATTCACCATTTTAACAGTTTTAAAGTGTACAATTTAGCGGTGTTTAGTACATTGACAGTGCTATGCAACCAGCACCACTGTCTAGTTCCAGAACATTTTATTGCTCCAAAAGGAAACCTCATATCCATTGAACACTCACTCCCCTCCCTCCAGCCCTACGCAACCACTAATATGTTTTCTGTTTCGATGTAGCTGCCTATTCTAGATGTTTCATATAAATGAAATGTGTGGTATTTTGTCTGCCATTTTTCACTTTACATGATATTTTGAGGGTCATCCATGTGTAGCATATGTCAGTACTTTATTACTTTTTATTGCTACATAATATTCCATTGTGTGGATATACCACATTTTGTTTATCCATTCATTTGTTGATGGTTATTTGAAGTGTCTATCTGTGGATTGATTATTATCCAGTAACCTTTTGGCTATTTTGAATAGTGCTGCTGTGAACATTCATGTACAAGTTTTTGTTTGAACACCTGTTTTTTATTATTTTAGATATATACTTAGGAGTGGAATTGCTGGATGGTAATACTATGTTTAACTTTTTGAGGAACTGCCAATCTGTTTTCCACAGTGACTGAACCATTTTGCATTTCACCAGCAGTATACAAGTTTTCCAATTTCTCTGTATCCTTGCCAACACTGGTAATTTTTTTTATTACAGCCATCTTAGTGATTATGTTCTCCTTTTCTTTGACTTTCATCATTTTTACTGTGATGTGTTTGTGAATCTGTTTGCATTTATCCTACTTAGAGTTAGTCGAGCTTTTAAAATTTACCTATATTAATATTTTTCAATAAATGTTTTTATAATGTTTTTTCAATAAATGTTCAATAATGTTTTTCAGCCATTATTCAAATTTTTTTCTGCTCCTTTTTTGTCACTCCTCTTTTTTGTACTCTCATTATATTTACGTGAATGTGTGTAATAGTGTTTATGTTTCTCTGAGGCTCTGTTCACTTTTCTTTATTCTTTTGTGGCTTATTGTATAATCTCTATTGATCTCTTAGAAAGCTTAATAATTCTTCTACCAGTTCATATCTACTATATATGAATATAACCCCTTATGAATTGAATAATTTTTTCATTTTTCAGTTACATTTTTGAACTCGAATTTCCTTTATTTTTAAAACAATTTTTACCTGTTTATTGATATTCACTATTTTTTGAGACATTGTCAGCATACCTTCCTCTACTTAAACACGGTTTCCTTTAGTTCTTGAGGCATATTTACAGTGGCTACTTTGAATGCTTTGTCTGTTAAATCCAACATTTCGCAATCATAGACAGTTTCTGTTACCTCCTTTTCCCCCATTATATAGGTCATAATTTCCTGTTTCTTTGCATATTTCATAATTTTTTGATCAAAACTGGACATACAGGCATACCTTGGAGATGTTTCTGGTTCGGTTCCAGTCCACTCCAATAGAGCAAGTATTGCAATAAAGCAAGTCACAATTCTTTTGTTGGTGGAGTGTCTTGCCTTCAATTTGTAAAAACTCAACATCTGTGAAGCACAATAAAGCAAAGTGCAATAAAAGAAGGAATGCCTGTAATGTAGAAATTATTGGAACTAATTTCTCCCTTCCAGTATGTGTTATTGTTTCTTGCTTCTTTATTTGTTTAGTGAAAGGCTGAGTTAGTGCAGTCTGTTTTTCTCTCCTTCTACCCTCCTCCCTCTCTTACACACACACACACACACTTTTTTAAAAATTAAATTTATTGGGGTGACAATGGTTAGTAAAATTGCATAGGTTTCAAGGGTACAATTGTATAATACATCACCTATGTATCACACACAGAGTTTTAAGCCTCCAGTGTTGCTCCTCAGAGGCACAGCCTTGTTGGGTTTTCCCAGTTACCCTGGGGTGACAGTGGTTTGGGCAGGGCTCTCTTTGAAAATCTCTTTCCCTAACTACGTACAACTGTTAAGCTCCACCCGTCTAGTGCTGTTGTTTTCAGCAATGCCTTGAAGTATTAATTGCTCCACAGACTAATCAAATTTGAGTTCCTTTGGAGGGATAGTTTCCTAAGTCAGTACTTTGAGATTTGTTCTGACCCCTGGCAGGCTCCTCCTAGCTAGCTCCCTTCCTTGTTCTCTCTTGGCAAACAAACTACACTATAGATTAGCCTTTTTGTTCAAAGATTTTTCCAGTCTCCTCTCAATTGCCTTTCACCAGGACTTGGATTGTTTTTTAGAGCATCCTTGTCCTTCTGTTGCAAATGAAGTCAGTATTTCTTTGAGAAGAGATTTGGAACTATCTATTTTATAGTCTCCCTTCTCCCTACAGGCAATATCTCCAAGCCTTGTCTCTGGAACATGGAGTGGTGATGATATGTTGCTCTCCATTGATATCGCTGCTGTAGGAGCTGAGCACGTGGTGGAATGGGGAGACGGGAAGCGAACAGTACCCTCAGGTCTTCTTGGCTTGGCTCCCACTGTGGAACTCCCACCTTACAAACTAGAACAATAGCAGTCAGCGCCCGAGCAGCACCGCACGTAAGGTAGAGCCTACACCACACCAATGGGGGCTTCATGGAAGAAGGGAGACCCCTCCCCCTCAACACCCTCACACCTCTTGGCCACATTCATCTGGGAACTTAGCTTCATTGCAGGTAGCTGGAGGCAGGATGGGAAATATTGACATCCTGCCCCTCCCAGTAAGACAGACTCTTGAGTCCCCTGGGGAAGAAGGAGTGTTGTGCCCTTGGTTGTACCAGTCTGGAATGGAGTTCCTGCCTCCCTGAGCTGGAAGGTCTGAGGGAAGGACAGGTCCCACTTCAAACACTATAGAATCTCACTTTTCTTGAAAGTCCCTAGTAGATTTTCTTGAATATAGTTTCTTCATTTGCTCTATGCCCCCAGAAGCATTTCCAGAGACTTTAAATGGTTGTTCTTTTACAATTTTCACGTGTTTCACTGTAGACCAAATCCATGGAGTTCCTCAAGCTGTCATGCTGCAAGTTTTCTTTTTGATTCTGTCTCTTTACTGGTTATAGGTCTGTTCAGATTTTCTGTCTCTTCTCAAGTCAGTCTTGATAATTTGTGCTTTTTAGAAATTCGTCCATTTCCTCTAGGTTATTTAACTTTTTGGTGTACAATAATTCATAGTATTCTCTTATAATCCTTTTTATTTTTGTAAGGTTGGTAGTAATGCACTACTCTTTTATGATTTTAGTCACTTGAGTTTTTTTTTTTTGTAAGTCAAGTTAAAGGTTTGTTAGTTTTGTTGATTTTTTTTAAAGAACCAGTTCTTATTTGATTTGATTTGTTCTATTGTTTTTCTGTTCTCTGCTTTATTGAGAACTTTATAAAGTTCTCTATCTTTGTTATTTCCTCCTTTCTATAAGCTTTGAGTTTAGTTTGTTTTTTTTTTTCCTAGAACCTTAGGTATAAAGTTATCTTACTAACTTGAGATCTTTGTTCTTTTTAAATTTAGGTGTTTACGACCACACATTTCCTTGTTAGTACTGCTTTCATTGCTTCCTATAAATTTTGGTATATTCTCATTTTCTTTTGTCTCAACATATATTCTGATTTATCTTGTGATTTTTTTTTTGCCCGTTGGTTGTTTAAGAATGTGTTTAGTTTCCATATATTTGTAAATTTTCCAGTTTTTTTTTTTTTGTTGATTTCTAATTTCATTCCATTGCAATCAGAGAAGATACTTTGTATGATTTCAGTCTTTCATACATTTCTAGACTTGTTTTGTGGCCTAGCATATGGTCTAAATAGAGAGTGTTTCATGTGCACTTGAAAAGAATGTATATTCTGCTGTTGACTGGTGAATGTTTGTTAGGGCTAGTTGGTTTTTAATGTTGTTCAAATCCTCTATCGCTGATGAGCTTCTTGGTTCTGTGCATTATTGAAAGTCAGATATTGATATCTCCAACTATTATTGTAGAACTGTCTTTTTCTTTTTAATTCTGTTAAGTTTTGCTTGACACAGTTTAGAGCTCTGTTATTTGGTGCATATATATTTATAGATATTATATCTTGATGAATTTTTTACCAACGTCTATTTTGTCTTAGTATAGCCAACCAGTTCTCTTTTGGTTATTTGCATGAAATATCTTTTTCTGTCTTTTCACTTTCAGTTTATTTTTTGATTTCCATAAATGTGTGGAACCACCCCCCCAAAAAAAAAACAACCTAAAAACGCTAAAAACATTTTCTAGTCTGTAGAGATTAATTCTGTGTTGGGATACTCCTTAAACTCTTAGCGAGGTCCTTTACAACTCACCCTTAGTCTTCGCTTTCTGCTTGCTAGGCACCTAAAGGTCAGCCAAAGTTGATAGTTCAGGGTCTTCTCACATATTTTTCAAGCATGCATGTAGCCTCAGGTATGCACATAGTTTTCTAGTTCCCCTGGTATGGGAACTCTTCAAAGCTCCTTTCCCCCAACTGTCTTTCTCAGTACCTTTTGTCCCAGGCTTTCCTGTCTGGCTCTTGCTAGCCCCAACTCTTATGCCTTGTGGCTAATACATTTGCCTTTAAATGCTTTTGACAAATGGTGCCATCCAGAATGCAGCCTCTACCATGGGGAAGCTCCAAGTCAAGTGAAATAAGGTAGGCCCTTGAGCTAGCTGGCCCTTCAGGGAGTTACTAGACTGGACAAGGCATACAGCCACACAGTTCTTTTAGAATAAGTCCATATAGCTCCCTCTGGTACCAGCAACCTGCACCAGGAATGTGGGCTGATATCGCATGCCTGCTGCTGAACTGGGTAGGGGGCCATGGTGAGTATGTTAAAAATGCCAGTTTCTCCCTGAAATTCAACAGCTGCATTCATCATTAAGCATTCCCCTGGTTGTAAGTGTTGTTTTGATTCCAGAGTTCCGAAAAAATTGATTCTGACAGTTTTTGCTAGCCTATTTATTGCTTTTGTGGAGGGATAGAGTTTTGGATTTACCCACTTTGCCATTTTCTGTGACATCTTTGTGCATATACTTTATTACATACCTGTGAACTTCTATCTCTCTAGTGTAAGATTCACAGATATACATATAAGGTGTGATCAAAAGATATGGTAAATGTTAAAAAAGATTTATTACAGTAAAAGACACATTGCCATTAATCCCCCTCAAAATACTTCCCCTCGCATCGAACACACTTACCCCATCATTCTTGCCATTTTCTGAAGCAGTTCTGGAAGTCCTCTTTCATGAGTGTCTTTACTTCACCCTCCATCATGACAAGCAAGGCTCAGTGTCACACATCGTTTCTGGTAACAACAATTTCTGTCAAGTAAAAACATTACAGTGTGTCCTCATCCACCTTATTCACCGGATCTGGCACCATGCGACTTCTGGCTCTTCCCTGAAGTCAAAATGACCATGAAAGGTAAACATTTTGAATCAATTCAGGACATCAAGGCAGCCACAACAGCACAACTAAAGACACGAAAGAGGACTTCCAGAACTGCTTCAGAAAGTGGGCAGAATGATGGGGTGAGTGTGTTTGAAGTGAGGGGGAGTATTTTGAGGGAGATTAATGGTAATGTGTCTTTTACTGTAATAATTTTTTTTTTCGGCGTCTGGGCGGCTCAGTTGGTTTACTGTGCGAACTCTGAACAACAGGGTTGCCGGTTTGATTCCCACATGGGCCAGTGAGCTGCGCCCTCCACAACTAGATTGAAGACAATGAGCTGCAGCTGAGCTGCCAGAGGGGGCGCCGAACAACTCAGTTGGTTAGAGCACAAGCTCTCAACAAGGTTGCCGGTTCAATTCCTGCATGGGATGGTGGGCTCTGCCCCCTGCAACTAAAGGTAGAAAACTGAACTTGGAGCTGAGCTGTGCTCTCCACAATTAGATTGAAGGACAATGACTTGGAGCTAACAGGCTCTGGAGAAACATACTGTTCCCTAATATTCCCCAATAAAATTTTTTTAAAAGGCAGCTTTTAATTAAAAAATATATATTTTGTGTATTTAAACATTCTCCATACTTCCTGATCACAACTCGTATGATAAGAATGTGAAGAAATGCATTGATATGATAACACATTCAGGATACAGATAACTTCTGGTAGAGGAGGAGATTTGATGATGGTGGGAAAATGGATACACTAGAATGGTGGGAAGATGGTTGTTTGACATGTGACTATATATTCTGAATATTTGAAATTCTTTATAGTTCATGTAGCTGTGAGTATGTCTATGACATACAAAACATTAAGTCTGACACACAGACATTTTGTTAAAGTAGAAAATTGCATGTGTTTATTCCAATAAAAAGTAAGAGTCTTCCTTTAATAAGTAAAACTAGGAAACATCACACTTAACATTTTTAAAAGAAGCGTATTTAGAATATGGAAGAAGCCTTTACTTATTTGCTAATTGGTGTAGATTGCTTGTCTTAAATTATTCTCCAGATTTTGGTTGTGCTTTTTGCAAGCTTTTTCGTGAGAACAAGAATAGGAAGTCCAGAATATCATGATTGTAACTGATAGTTTATTATCTTTTTTTTTCTTTTGAAGAGAAGGAAAAAATAGAATACTGGAAATAGCACTGAAATGAACATTGGGAGATCTTTGTCTTTCTTCTAATATTTATCTAACAGTGTAAACTTGGATGGTTTATTTCTCTAGTCTAATCCATTTCTCTCATCTTGGTTCTCATCTGTAAAATAAGAATTGCATCAGATAGATAACAGCTATTTCAGCTCTGTAATACCAGGAGGGGCAGCATGATTATTTGGAAGGGATGGGCATAGAGAGTGGAGCCAGGTAAATTTGTCACTTTCTGGTTACTTACAGTGTAAAGTAAGCCTTCTAACTGATCTAATAATTTTCTCATGGTTAAGATGACATTATTACCACCCATCTCGCATGAATTGCTGAAGAATAAACAATGTCGGTACATAATGACATGTAAGTGCTCACAAAGGTAACTGTTCACCGGCATTCTCCGTACCCCCATCCCATAACTGCATCATTTGAAGGAGTAGCCGGAAAGAAAACAAAAATCTTTGTAACCTTTTATTTAGTTTGCTTTTATATATAAACTGTTTTGTGAGTTACACTTGAGAAAGGTAATAACCCTTACAGAGTCGTTAAAGAACTGTCTCTTCTCCAGGTTTTTAAAACTTACTTGTTATTTATGTATTTTATTAGGATTAAATTGAGTAGTGTCTTATAAAGCTTTTCTTTGACTTACCATCTTCTCTGACCTAACATCTCTTAATCTCTACTATGTTTATAAAAGTGAGGTCCTTTCAGGCATACTCTTTGTGTAATTTGTTTATACACAACTTATCTTGAATTCTTCATTGAGAAAATGCTATATACTCTTGATAGTTGCATAGTTCTTCGTGTATAAATATATCACAAAAACACACCTTGTTTATACTCAGTTATCACAGTTGTAATACTTTTCCCAGGATGAATTTCTAGGATGAATCTGACAGTATTTCTGTTGATACTAATTGTAAAATTGTCCTACAGAAAATTCTTACCAATATCTGCTTCTGTGCAATTTTGCCGACAGATTGACAGTTTAAAATAATCTTTGATGATACTGTAGGTGAAAAATGCTGTGGGTTCTTTCTGTATTTCATTGATTACAAATGAGGTTTGTAGCTTTTGTAGCTATTTTTCTACAAATTGCTTGTTCATCTCAATACCTCTTTCGGAATGTTTTTGAAATTATTCTTAGTTGCCACAAACTATGTAAATGATTCTCATGGACATCAAATAACTCCATTGGCATTTTTATATAAAATTATGAGCTTATTATCATCATTTCCTTCCCTTTTTGCCAGAAATTTCACCATAAAAAATGAGCAGGGTGATTATTAAGACAACTTTACAATTTATGTTCCCACTAGAAATGTATGAGAGGGCTTGTTTGTATGTTGTCCCCAATCTTTTGGATTGTTGCCAATCTGATAGATTAAAAAAAGGCTTCTTAATTTAGTTTTAATTTGTATTACTCTAATTATGGGTAAAGTTCTTTTCATGGGAATTATTTGTTTGAATTCTTTACTTTTTCTTTCTAACTTTTAGGAATTCTTTATATATTAGGAAAATGAACCTTTATGTGTTGTATGTAAAACAAATACTTCCTTGGTTCATTGTTTTTAAAATCGGTCGTGATGGTTTATCTTATCAGCTTGCTTCAGAGCCACTGACACATGTATTGACTAGGACACAGCCCTTTCACATATTCCTGCCTGTAAAGTCTGAGTCATTACTTTTTCAGTACATTTATTAACTATTAATTTACTTAAGAGAAATATCCAACTTGTTTTTTTGCTCCTATTTCCACCCCATCCCAGTTTTACCAGCCTGGGGCTAGCCTAGAAAAACAGTAGCTTTGCTGCCAGATCAGGTGAATTAGATTTGGGGATGGGAGTGTGGAACCTATGTACCATATTTCCCCAAAAATAAGACGTAGCCAGACCATCAGCTCTAATGTGTCTTTTAGAGCAAAAATTAATATAAGACCCAGTCTTAATATAAGCCGGGTATAACATAACATAACATAACACCGATTATAATGTAATGTAATATAATACTGGGTCTTGTTTTAATTTTTGTTCCAAAAGATACATTACAGCTGATGGTCCGGCTAGGTCTTATTTTCGGGGAAACATGGTATTTGTCACTAAAAGTAGCAAACTCACTTTGAAGGAAAGGAGACAGCCTGCAGTTCTGCTAACCAGGCAGAAAAAAATAAAGAAAGAAAGTATAAAAAGCCAGAAACATCAGCAGCCACACAATATGGTGGAGACAGGCAATTTACTATAAAAAAAAATTGTCCATAGAGAAACAAATCAGAATCCAGAGTTGCTACAGTATATTAACTAAAATGTCCAGTTTTAAGGCAAAAGTTATGAGACAGGCAAAAAAATTGGGAAACTATAACACATATTCAGTAAAAAAAAGCAGAAGCCAGGCATAAAACTATATATTATACAATTTTATTTACTGGAAGTTTCTAGATAAGGTATAACTATAGAAAGCAGATTAGTGGTTGCCTAATTTTGGGTGTGGGAAGGACCTTGTGGAGTGATGGGAGTACTCTAAAACTTTATTGTGTACAACTTTATGAATTCACTAAATATCATTGATCTGTACATTTAAAATGAGTGGTGATACGTAAATTATACCTCAGTAATGCTGTTAGAGATGGAGGGGGAACCAACATCTTTAAAATGATGGTACTCTATTAATGGTCATAACTAACTGTTGGGACTATATATATGTGTTTGCTATTCTATTTTTAAATAAAAGTAACCATTTGTGGTTTATGAAGGTAATTGAAGATAACAGCTGGAAGTACTTAAAAAAGCAATACCTAATTTTTACGTAGAGGTGAATAATTTTTGTTCAAGTGATACTATGTAATGCTCTTAAATTGTTTAAACATTATTCTTTGAGGCATTCTTATTTTCTTCCATCATTCATCTACTGTATTATTGCTTGTTTAATTAAGGGACACCCATTCTTTTTCACCTCTCCTTTAATGCTGATTGTGATTTGTAAGTGCTTCTGATAGAATATTTCCAGTGTTACCATCCTAACTTTCTTACCTGGCTGCCATGCTGATTTCTCACTTCCTTATGTTGTGCTACAAGTATGTTACATGACAGGAACTCTTGTATGTGAGGAACCTACATAAATCCATTTGGGTGAGTGTATTAATATAGACACCATTATTGAAAAGTGAAATTACGTAAACTAATGATTAATTGAAAAATTGTTCCATTTGAAATTTTCCTTTCAGTTTTCACCATTGAGTATGATGATGTTTGTCGGCTTGTCATATGTCACCTTTATGGAGGTATATTACCTCTATACCCGTTTTATTGAGAGTTTTTATCATGAATGGATGTTGAATTTTGTCAGATGCTTTTTCTGCATTTATTGAGATGATCATATGATTTTTATCCTTCATCTTGTTAATTTGGTGTATCACATTGACTGATTTGCAGATGTTGAACCAGCGTTGCATCCCTGGAATAAATCTCACTTGGTCATGGCATATGATTCTTTTAATGTGTTGTTGAATTCCACTTGCTAGTATTTGTTGAGGATTTTTGCATCTGTCCATCAGGAATGTTGACCTGTAATTTTCTTTTCTTGTGGTGTCCTTGTCTGGTTTTGTTATCAGGGTAATGATAGCCTTATAAAATAATTTTGAGAGTTCTGTCCTTCAATATTTTGGAAGATTTTGAGAAGGATTGGTATTAATTCTTCTCCGAATACTTAGTAGAATTCACCAGTGAGGCCATCTGGTCCTGGACTTTTGTCTGTTGGGACTTTTTTATTTACTGATTCGATTTCCTTATTACTAATTAGTCTGATCAGATTTTGTATTTCTTCGTGATTCAGTCTCGGTAGGTTGAATGTTTCTAGGAACTTACCCTTTTCTTTTAGGTTGTCTAATTTGTTAGCATAGTAGTTTGTTATATGTTTATATACAGTACATAGTAGTCCTTTGTATTTCTGTGGTATCAATTATAATAGCTCCTCTGTCATTTCTGATTTTATTTGAGTCCTCTGTTTTTTCTTGGTGAGTCTAGCTAAAGTTTTGTCAGTTCCATTTATCTTTTCAAAGAACCAGCTATTACTTTCATTGTGCTTTTCTATCTTTTTAAACCTTTCATTTATTTTGCTCTATTCTTGTTATTTCTTTCCTTTTACTAATTTTGGGCTTCATTTGTTCTTTTTCTAGTTCCTTGGGTGGAGGGGTTTAAAATTAGGTTGTTTATTTGAGACTTCTTTTTTCCTGATGGAGGCATTTATCACTGTGAACTTTACATTTGAACTGCTTTTGCTGTATCCCATAATTTTTTGTCATATTTCCATTTTCATTTGTCTCAAGGTATTTTTTTAATTTCTCTTTTGATTTCTTTGACCCATTGATTGTTCAGTACCAAGTTGTTTAAATCTCCGCATATTTGAATTTCCCAGTTTGCTTCATGTAATTGATTTTGAGTTTAGCACTATTGTGGTTGGAAAAGATGCTTGGTAGTATTCCAGTCCTCTTAAATTTACTAAGACTTGTTTTGTGGCTTAACATGTGATCTATCCTGTAGAATGTTCCATGTGCACTTGAGAAGAAGGTATATTCTGTTGCTCTTGGGTGGAATATGTATGTTAGGGTGTCATCTAGTCTAGGATATCAGTTAAGGCTGATGTTTCCTTATTGATTTTCTGTCTGGATGACCTATCCATTAATGTAAGTGGGGTATTAAAGTCCCCTACTGTTATTGTATTGCTGTGTATTTCTCCCTTCAGATCTATCAATACTAGCTTTATAAAATTAGGTTCCCCTCTTTTGGGTGCATAAATACTTACAAATGTTATATCCTCTTGTTAGATTATCAAGTGATATAGTCTCTTGTTATATTTATCATTATATAATGCCCTTCTTTGTCTCTTATTACAGTCTTTGTTTTAAAGTTGATTTTGTCTGATACAAGTACAGCTACCCCAGCTTTCTTTTGGCTTTCATTTGCATGGAATATCTTTTTCCATCCTTCACTTGCAGTCTGTGTGTGTACTTACATTTAAAGTGAGTCTCTCATAGGCAGCATATAGGTGGGTCTTGGGTGTGTTTTTTTTCCCCCTATCCATTCAGCCTCTGTATCTTTTGACTGGAGAATTTAGTCCATTTACATTTAAAGTAATTATTGATAGGTATGTAATTGTTTTTCTGTCTGTTTTATAATATCTCTCTGTTTCTGTCTTCTTTTGCTCTTTTTCTTTGTGATTTTATTACTTTCTTTGGTTCTATGCTTAGATTCCTTTCTCTTTATCTTTTGTGTACTTACCATAGGGTTTTGCTTTGTGGTTATCATGAGAATTACATATATCAACTTATATCTATAATGGTCTGTTCTAAGTTGATATCAACTTAAATTTGATCACATTTTAAAACTCAACATTTTAACTCTCCATGTTTTGGGTTTTTTTTTTTTTTTTTGGTCACATCTTAAACATCTTTTTATCTTGTGTATTTCCTTGAGTAATCACTGTAATCATAGTTTTTACTACTTTTCTCTTTTAATCTTCATACTAGCTTTATAAGTGATTAGTCCACTACCTTTACTCTATATTTACCTTTCCAGTGAATTTTATTCTTTCACATGTTTTCTTGTTACTAACTGATGCCGTTTCTTTTCAGCTTAAAGAAATTTTTCAATAGTGCTTGTAAGTCTGATTTAGTCATGATGAAATCCTTTAGCAGTTCCTTGTCTGGAAAACTCTTTGTCTCTCCTTCAAATCTGAAGGAGAAATATGACAGCTTTGCTGGGTAGAGTATTCTTGGTTGGATTTTTCATTTTCCTGTCAGCACTTTGAATATATTGCACCATCCCTTCTGGCCTACAAAGTTTATGCCGAAAAATCTGCTCATAGTCTTATGGGGGTTCCCTTGTGCATAACAAGTTATATTTCTCTTTCTGCTTTTAACATTCTCTCCTTGTCTTTAACTTTTGCATTTTAATTATAACGTGTCTTGGTGTGGGTCCCTTTGGGTTCATCCTATTTGGAACTCACTGGCTTCCCTGATATTGTTGTCTGTTTTCTAACCCCAGGTTAGGGAAGTTTTTAGCCATTATTTCTTCAAATAAGAATTGTGTCTCTTTTTCTCTCTTCTCCTTGTAGAAGCAGTATCATGAGAATTTAGTTTGTTTGACGTCACCTAAGTCCCTTAAGCTATCTTTACTTTTTAAAATTATTTTTCCTATTTGCTGAGCTGGTTGGGTAAGTTCCATTGCCTTGTCTTCAAATTGACTAATCATTTATTGCTTCATGTAGTCTGTTGTTGAACCCCTTTAGTGTATTATCCAGTTCAGTTATTGTGTATTCTATAGCTCTGTGACTTCTATTTGGTACTTTTTTTATGTTTCTCTTCTCTTTGTTGAAGTTCTCACTGCGTTATTCCATTCTTATCTGTAGTTCGGTGAGCATTTTTATGACCATTACTTTTAACTCTTTATCAGGTAAGTTACCTGTTTTCATTTCATTAAGTTTTTTATTATTATTATTATTATTATTATTACTATTTCATTTGGAACATATTTCTTTGTTTCTTCATTTTGTTTCACTTTCTGTGTTGGTTTCTATGCAGTAGGTGAAACAACCACATCTCCTAGGCTAGTTTCCCCCAAAAGGAAGCTATGCACACACACACATACACATCTGGTGTTCTAATTTTTGTGCCTACTGGCCAGGGGTATGATACCCCTTGATAATCTGGCTCTGGTGGCCAAGGGGGGCTTCCATTCACGGGACTGGACTGTGGCAATTGGCGAGTTGGGTATTGGCATGCTACCACTCTCAGTGCATGAACAGGCAGCAAACTGAGGCACATATCCCAGTCTTTCTGTGAAAGAATACTCTTTGTTTGGCCTGAGGGTTTGGCACACATCTAGCATCCTGCATAGCTGCTCTCAGGGCATGTAGGCTGTGGACACCATCTTGGTGCTGTCTCTCTCCTTTGCTCCAGCTTGCTGGTATCACCCAGAAAAGAGCTTGTATGCACAACTGGAGCCCCTATTTTTGCAGCTGCCACCCAAGGGACACCTGGCTCTGGTGGGTAGCATGACTTACTCTTGTGGTCCCATAGGACTCTATGTATTTGCATACTTTTAAAAGTTGCCCGAAAGTCTGGCTCTCATTCAGCCTGCATGTAGGTGCTGACATCCTCCCGTTTGGGACACTGACAAGTCTTGGCATATGCTTAACTACTGGGTGCTATTAAAAATGTAATGGGTTGCTTAGACAAGCACAAAGGTTTGAGAGACAACCAAGAGCTAGGGCAAAGTTGAACAACATGAATCATCTCCTACTGAGGCCACTACGTCAAGTCTAGTGCAGATTTTTAATGTGCTTCTTCATTTGTAGTTTTAAAGTTTTCATACCTTTTATAGGTTCTTTTGTTTCTATGTATCTTTCAGGTGTTTTTCTTCAATCTTTGTTTTCTCATTTTATACTGTTTCATTGGGTATAGACATAGATCAAATATTTTGTTTTCCATTTGGATGAAATCCTACCCTTTTTTGCCATAGTGGTTTATTTTTATAGGAATCATATAGTGTTCTTCTCTTATTCTTAAATGAAAAGAGGGTTCTCCAGACCCGGGTCCCTGTGTTGGAATGTAATCTTGAAATGCCCCCTACCTATACTCCTGCAAAGTAACCTACATATGTAGCTCTTTTGTATTTTGCCTCTTTTATAGACTTCCCAAGTTGCAAAGCATCATCATCATATAGTTACTAATGTCCTGGCCAGGTTATGGGGAATTAATTATGCATCCAAATGGATGTAGTATGAGAACAGCTACCTGGGAGGAAAATTGCTGATATGGTACATATTATCTGGTGGAGAGCAATATGATAGGGATGAAGTCTTAGCAGAGAACAGGTTTATCTGAGATGGAGTTAGACTTTGTGGAAATCTATGTAATTCTTCTTACACTGCATTACCCATTAGGTCCCATCTGTGTTTCAGTTGATCAAAACTTTGGGGCTAACAGATGAGTGACTAATATATGTAATTTCCAGGGCTCTGCTTACTTTTCAAATCTTTTGGTTTTTGTGACTATGCCAATGAAAATATGAAAGAAGGTGAATCAGATATTGTTGCCATGCTATTTTGTGATTTTTATGATCGTACTATTAAGCTATATAAGTTTATGATTTATGGTATTTTGGTAAGTCTGCCTTTATCTACAAGTATTAGGTTTGTTTAGATTTCAAGTGTTACATTACAAAGGCTGATTTTATTTCTTAAAGACTGAAAAAAGATAATGAAATCTTCATGTTCCCATATAGTCTAATTTGGGAAAGCAGTTGTTTTATAACTATTTAGTTTTTCTTCTCTTGATTCAGTCACTTAAACCTTTCAATCAGTAAATGAAAATTTTTTCCTTTGTAGTAAAGTACTCAACTCTGGGATATTGCATAAATCTTGGAAGACTGCAATAAAGTGGCAATGTCTCGGGAACCCACCCCGCCTCTCTCTGGAGATATGTCTACTGGGCCTATAGCAGAGAGCTGGTGTTATACACAGGTACATGTTGTTGAAAATGCCTTACTTTATGTCACTTATAAATTTTGTAGTATTTGAAGGATACTGTGAAGCATAGTTACAGAAATGGCATAGTTATTAGAGAAGTTAGGAGAGTGGGTTATAGAATGTTTAACATGTGACAGGTTAAAAAGCATAAAAGTCATCATAAAAGTGTTTTTCTGAATCTCTTTAGGTTAAAGTAGTAAAATTTTCCTACATGTGGACCATTAATAACTTCAGTTTTTGTCGAGAAGAAATGGGTGAAGTGTTAAAAAGTTCAACATTCTCATCTAGCCCAAGTGACAAAATGAAATGGTAAGAGTTTTGATTGTTTTGGAGTTTTGTTTGGAGTTTCAGCTACTTGATGGTTCTGTTGTTATTGTTCCTGAATGGATATTCGTCTATTTTATAATTGATTTGTAAGAAGTTCCTAATAATACAGAGAATGGTAAAGAACTGTTGGGATGTTGATGGGATATTGACAAATGACTTTAATATTGCCTCTTTCTTGAATGTTTAAAGTACTTTATTTCTCCATGTGAGCCTATTGTTTTATTTTAGGTGCCTGAGGGTAAATCCAAAGGGATTAGATGATGAAAGTAAAGACTACTTGTCCTTATATTTGCTTTTAGTCAGCTGCCCAAAAAGTGAAGTTCGAGCAAAATTCAAATTTTCCCTTCTGAATGCTAAAAGGGAAGAAACAAAAGCAATGGGTAAGTGGTTTGTAAACTGAGTGAAGAAGTCTCTGTGTAACTACATACTGTGACTTCTGCACTTTTACCTAGAAAAATTTAGGATATTCTTTTCCTACTAAAATATGCTTAACCTAAAACGTTAACTTTGGCCATTATTTAATTTTACATTATTTAGTACAACTACAGTTGTACTAAATCTTGGACTTAATAGACATGTAAAATTAAAAAAAAATAATATTAAAATTCAACTTTCTCATTTCCTAAAACAACATTCACTTGTCACTTGGAAAAACAGTACCTATTAAGGGCAAGGTGTTTGATTCAATGCCTGACATATATAGCAGGTGTTCAGGAAATATTTGTCTTCTCCCTTACTGTTTTTGCCAGATAATACAATCAAAGAACACTGTGAAAAGAGATTAAGTATCTTGTCTCTAGAAATTTTTTGAACAATAGACAATACTGACTGAAAATAAATCAGTTTTTCTTAGTCTCAAGACCTGGTAAATTCAGTTCAAGCTTCACACACAGAGCCAGCTGATACCATATAGCCTAGAGCTTCATAATAGAAGAGCATTGTAGGAGATGTACAGTGTGCATAGTAGGACAATATATAGTGAACTGTCACATTAAATTTTAAGTGTTTTGTAAAAGTGAATCACAGAATCAAGTAACGTTATTACAAAATAACCTCCTCCAAATACATGTTTAAATAATGTCTTTTATTGCTGAAGTAATACATAGTTTCATACATATATTTTTACATTGTCTGGCATTTAAGATAGTGGAGTATCTTAATAGGTCAGACTGCCATAACAAAATACTACAGACTGGGTAGCTTATGAACCACAGAAATTCATTTCTCACAGATCTGGAGGCTGCGAAGTCCAAGGTCAGGGCACCATCACGGTCAGGTTCCCATGAAGACCCTTTCTGGGGTGTGGACTGCGTACTTCTCACTGTGTCTTCACATGGTGGGAGGGGTTAAGGAGCTTTGTGGGGTCTCTTTTATAAGAGCAACATTCCCATGAGGGTGAAGCCCTCATGACCCCATCTAATCCCTTCATGACTTCTTATTACCATTACATTGGGAAGTATTGTTTCAACAATAGAAGAAATTTGATGGGATACAGACATTCAGTCCATAACATGGAGTATTTCAATTAGATTTACTGCTGGTTTCTACCTCCAATTAATTCTTTGTATAACATAGTGAATTCTTACTGTAGAAGATCTTACTTCATAGAATATGGTTGTTATACAGTATGATAGGCATTTGAAACATTCACTTCAGACATATTTATTAAACCTTTTAGAAATTATACTGATCACTGTCTTTTGCACTTTTATGAAAGTTATTTTTAGGGGTGAGGGGATTATGTCTAAAGACCTAGGAATGATAAGGGACTGTTTACCTTTTTCACCAGTTAATTGATTTTTTTTTAATTCAGTAAAACTGAAGTCAGTGGGATGGATGTCCCAGGAAAACCTAAAGGATGCCCTGGTGATTTAGAGCATCAATTTTTAAGGGAAAAGTGGGAAATGAGAGGTATATTTTTAATCAGGTTCTGATGGTAGACAATGTATAGTATGCCTATACCAGTGTGTTTTGATCCTACTTTATTATTATAGGGCCTAAATCTTCTCCACAATTTTGATCTGGCTTTTCTTCTACTTAGATAACCAGAAATCGGAAAGTGAGCTCATTTGATGGCTAAAATTTGTGTATTTACTGTGGGATGATCTGGTTCTATCTTATGTAACTCTTAATGACATTTTATTTAGAAACACAATTATCTGTACTTTTTATGATGGATATATTGACCAAGTCATATTTTTGCATGTTAATTTAACTATGTTATCATTAACAAAACTATTTTTTGGATACTTGTTTTATTTAAACTTTTATTCTGTTTCCCACCAGAAAGCCAAAGAGCATATCGATTTGTACAAGGGAAGGACTGGGGTTTTAAAAAATTCATTCGAAGGGACTTTTTGCTTGATGAAACTAATGGTCTTTTACCAGATGACAAGCTTACGTTATTTTGTGAGGTGGGTACATTTTTTATTTCAAGGAACTCCACGGTTATATTTAGCAATAAAGCAAAAACAAACTACAATAATATTGGGTATTCTGTAAAATTAATAGTTGGTATAATTGATAAGGTTTCATTTGTATATATGTTTTACCAGTGAAAGCTGACTAGATTGTCTTAGAAATCAGTAGTAGCTCACTGTGAAAAATTTCAGTCACATCTCTATTTATAAATTGTATATGGAGTTATACTAACACATACTAAATATTTCTTCCTTTTAGGAATACTATCGATATGTACATCTTTATATAAGAATTTTAAATACCTCTTCATCCTGAATAATTCTGACATAGATGGTCAATATTTTTTGTTATATTAAGATTGATCATAGTAGGTATTATTAGTAGTTTATCAGTTTGAATCCATACTTGAACAGTAAGTGCCTGAAAAAGATTGGGACACTTTTTATTCATTCAAACAGTTGAGTTTATTTAATCAAATGTTAACATTATAAGCAATAGCATTTCAAATCTTTAAGTATGCCTGTGTCTGCAGACAAACTTAGGAGGTATATTTATATGCATAAAATACTATATTTTGGAAGTTACCAGCATTGCTTCTGCCAATAATTTAAACTTATGATTTACTTTAATTTGAAGTTGGGATTTGCTTCTGTCTTTGTTATCATTTTGTAATTTTATCTATAACTGCTGAGATTCATCTTTGGAATGAATTCAAGGATATTGTGTTAGCAGTACAGTTTATAGAGAATATGCATCAGTAACATAATTTTATCAAAAATGTTTATTGTAGTTGATAATTTTCATAGGAAAGCCACTTGAAAAGGTTATGATCAAGTAAACTCAGTGTTAAGTATATTTCAATTGGTTATTGTAGATAGATGAGTGTCTTGGAAGCTTGATAACTTCCTTAACCTGCTACTAAGTTAGCTTTAATTTCTTTATAGAAAATGTGCAAAATTTCTTGGCAAGATTACAGACTAATTGTATGTCATTATGCTGTGTCAGAAGAATAATTGAAATATGGCTCTAGAGACTACATAGTGCAAATGTAGTGCATTTATTTTCACTTAGACAAGTTAAATGAACTGTCTAATGAATTTGTTGTGAATACAATCATTTGGTTGGTAAAGCACATACTACAGTGTCTTGAGCAGAGCTTATCGTTAAAATTTTTTTTTAAATAACTTAAGACGTTTATTGTCAATAAATAGATATTCTAAGTAGTAGTCTAAATAAATATAAGTCATGTTATTTAAAAATTTTAGCACCCTTAATATATAATCTTCTAGAATTTTAGCACTTATCTTAAATTTCAGCATGTTAATTTTTAAAAATCTTGTAATCTTAGAATTTAAAGGACCTTTAAAGCTGTGAATACAATTTAAAAAAACTGTAGCTAAAAGTGTTTCGTGAATAAACTTTTAAAAGATAATATATATTTTAGCATTGAAATGCTATTTACAGATATTTTTCTAAGCATATTCTATTGGAACCTAGACAACCAAGAAATTCAGAATAAAGGCTGAAATAAAGATTTTATGTTTTTTCAAGTATACTTTATCTACAAGCTAGATTAGACACACTAGTGACCTTAAAATAGAACCCACCATGATATACATTTTAAGTTGTCATTGATCAGATTCAGTTTTGGAGACTGTAATATGTACCTTTTTATCGAGACATTTATACCCTGGGCACCGTATTTGGCATAGACAGGCAAAAAGTACTTTGAGCAAACATTCCTCATGCTCTCCACTGTTTCTTCCATACCTCTCATTGATGCCCTTCCTTCTACAGCATCTCCAGCACTGCTTGCAGAAGAGGAGGAAGCATTGCACTGCCCTCCGTAAAGAACTGCCTCCTCCCCCTCCCCTGCAAGTGGTGCTGTAGACAGGTAAGGCAGTTTGGTGCTACCCTTTTTGAGCAAGACATAACTTAATCTTGCAAGTTCCATACTATGAACCCAATAGCCAGAGGTAGAGATTTCTAGCCATGTAAACAGCTCTGCCTCTTCTCCCCCAAGGTGATACAGAAGCAAGGACTTGAGGAATAAGTAGAAAAAATAGAAAATTGGTTAGATTAATTCATCTTTTGAATCCAGCAGATTTTAAATAATCTCATAGTCTACAGCCCCATGCCATTCCGTGATATATAGAAAAATGATGGATGGATTGATAGAAAGAAAGATGGATAGTGAGGTTTTCATTAAATTATTTCATTTAGAAAGATACCCTGTTTTCCATCCTACTTTTCTGTTGCTAAGATATTCTTTCTGTTTTATACTACTTGTGGTAATGGATGGAAGTTGGGTTTTATTCTCTAAAAAGTCCTTTTATGGCAAACTGAAAAACTTGACAATCCTATTTCTATCACCCAAATGATAGAAATAGGATACCTATCTATGGAAGTGAAAAAGTCTTGAGACCCACTATTCTATAAGATGATGTGAAATCGTACTGTTAAAAGTTTCTCACTTTGGAGCCAGTATGAGGAATGGTTAGGTTGTTGATTAGAGTGGCAAAATTTGTAGCCCTAAGCACTTTTGTAAATTCCTAGCTTTCAGAATTAGTTTGTGGAGAACTGAGATTTTTAAAAATTGGAACCAGTTGTCACCACACTAGAGGAGACCCAGATTTCTAGAGTCATTATAGTTGATTAGAGCCTGTGCATGTTCATTGGTAGTCCTAATTGAATTCTCAAAGGTAAGCCAACAGCAAATTTGAAAAAGAACTGTCAAATGAGTTTGAGGTGCTGCATTGCAGCATTTGTCAATTTTGAGTATTGTTCACTTGCCTTTTTACTTTGAAAGAACAATTTAACCTGAGGAAAGAATCTCAGCCTTTCTTCTGAATTTTTTACTTTAGGTTCTATTCAGCAGGAATGTTCATTATCTATATTTGAATATGTACTAGAAAAAACTAAAAATTTAGTAATTTCTTAATTATAGGTATTCATTGCGTGTCAATTTTTAATTAGATCATTAACTTATCTAGAAGTAGTCCCTTGAATATCCTTTGGAGTATGAAATGTCTCAGTTAAAATTTGTCGTTGCTATGACACTACTATATAGATATGTATGTTAATAATATAAATACTTCTGAATTATGATTACATGTACAAAATACTAATACCGTTTTTCCCATCTTACTTTTCTGTTGCTAAGATATTCTTTATGCCTGGTAATAATGGCTTTATTTTTTGATGGCTTTATTTCTTGTCACCTGATTTTTGCCAGGTTTTTACATTAAATATACTAGTTTGGGTTAGGATAATAGACAATGAATAGAATTTAAGAAATCCATTTCTAAATTAAATATATCATCACATTTTTATAACTGCACTTGCATACTTTATGCAAGTAATTGAATTGATCCAGTTCTTGCTGTCTAGAAATTTCAAGAGAAATGCTTCTTCAGAACAAGTAAACACTGTCTATATGATGAAAAACTGATCCCTAACTAAACCTTGAATATTAACACCAACATATTTGGTTTATGAACATTAAGTTACAATGTATGGTGTAATCGGGCAATCAAGTAGGGATTAGAGAAGCTTTTTTCTGTTTTGTAGTTATTAAAACTTTAGAAATTATTTGAATAATTAAAAACTCAATAGGAGAATATTATTTATGTAGACAGTATTTTTTGGCTCCTGTGTTTAGAAAAGCATCTAAAAAGATTGTTGTGATAAATCCCCTTTATGAATCATAATTGTATTAAAAGTACTACTAATTTAAAAGAAATATCCAAAGAAATATTGCGTATTGCAAAGAGTGCTAAACAAAAAAGGAATCTGGAGATATAGGTCTAATCTTCCTCTGATACTGACTAGCAGTGTAATTTAGGACACTTTAGTTACCGTCTCTTGACCTCACTTTGAAAACATTTTACAAAACAAGGTAATTGGATTAGATGATTTCTAAGGGACATGATTCCAAAAGGTTAATGCAAGTTGGCAAAAACAAAGTGATTCATAAAAATATACTCAGAAAATAAAATTTTTCTTTAGAAGTGTCTATTCATTCACACGAGATATACGCATGCATCTGTATGAATGAGGACTTCTGAGATTTAATTCTCCAAATATTTTATGCTGGACCATTATTATACTTTTTGTGTTAGTGTGTTTGTAGTTTGGTTGAATTTACCCATATGCAATTTACATTTCCTACATAGTTTACTACATTTATACATTTCCTTATTTATACCTACTTTAATAAAAGCTTTATGAAATATGTTTTTTAAATGAGCACGGTTATCTATTGCTGCATAAGAAATGACCACAAAACCGAGCAGTTTAAAACAGCTTATTTGGTTTCCCCCAAAATAAGACGTAGCCGGACCGTCAGCTCTAATGCGTCTTTTGGAGCAAAGATTAATATAAAACCCAGTATTATATTATATTATATTATATTATATTATATTATATTATATTATATTATACATTATATTGCAAAGACTCGGTCTTATATTAAAATAAGACCAGGTCTTATATTAATTTTTGCTCCAAAAGACGCATTAAAGCTGATGGTCCTGCTAGGTCTTATTTTCGGGGAAGCATGGTAGCACTTTCATAAAAAATGGTTCATTTACTCTGAAACATATGCTTTACTTGTTGAGGTAGTATTTTTCTATACTTTATTAAATGTAATGTGAAATTTCTAATAATAGAATACCTTTTCTTAAAAGTGGTGTGCAAGACTTGGTCAGTAGTGTTTTAAGATTGTATTCAGTAGATAGTGGTCATCTTTAATGAGAGATGATTTAATTCATATTATATTGGAGTCTGTAAAAGGAATGTAACTCTATCAGCTTTTATTTATTGATTAGTTAATAGGCAATAAAACATCTGAAAATCAAACTAAATTATATTTATATTGTTCTTACTGTTGACTTTTTAATGAAAGATACCATAAGCTTCAATAACTACAATTGCTTTTGTGAGAATTCTTGTACTTTTAAAATTTAAATCAATTTAATTAAACATTTGAATCAATTTTACTAGACTTGAAACATGTAGAAGCAGCACTTGAAATACTTCCCAAATTGCATATCATAGACTGTAGCTTTACAACCTTTTGTAAACTACAACTGTCAAAGCCATTATGAGTGTGATACTATGGTTACTGTATGTATAATAAACTTGAAATACTGATAGGTCTGTAGTGTGAGAAAATAAAAATTAAAGGAATTTCTCCCTCCACCTCACAAACATGTCTTCTCCTTGTTTGAATTTGACATCACATTATGACTTACTTCATGTTGAGAAATAGTTTTTGTAATTATTTCAATAACCAAGCAAGCATTCTAATCAATTGATAACCCTTTTATTCATACAAAGTGTCACTTGAAAATGATCTAGTTTGTTTCAGATTTTTTTCTATATTTTTTCTCTTTAAATTGTGTCCGTAAATTCAATTCTTAGGTATTAGCATTTTTGATCAGGATTACATTGAATTACTCAAATCATTTTAATGATAAGAAATTTAAATATAGTTTTAGTAACTAATTATTATAAATTATAAAAGTGTTTTTCTTACTGTCCCTTTTTTATTAGGTGAGTGTGGTCCAAGATTCAGTAAATATATCAGGGCATACTAATACAAATACTTTGAAGGTGCCTGAATGTCGACTAGCAGAAGATTTAGGTAATCTCTGGGAAAACACAAGATTTACAGATTGCAGTTTTTTTGTGAGAGGACAAGAATTTAAAGCTCATAAATCTGTACTTGCAGGTACTGTCTACTTTTGGGTAATATAGTACATTTTTTTTCATAAGTTTGTGCATTAAATAATGATGCTTAATCTTGTTACAGCTCGATCCCCAGTTTTTAATGCAATGTTTGAACATGAAATGGAAGAAAGCAAAAAGGTAAGAAAATATGGTTTAAAAGCTAATATTGAATTTGTATAAATGCAGAATAGTGGAATGTATATTTTAAATGAAACAGTGCATGTTCTCATTTTTATACAATGATTTTAGAAAACAATACAAAGATGGGGAAATGTATTCCATAGTAGAACAATAGATGTAACCCAATGTGGGTGAATATTCCAAATAACAGTTATTTTGATTCCCACTTGGTCGGAAACTAAATGGGTAGTTGTTTTCCAGATTAGTATATGTGGACTGTTCTAGTCCATAGCTGTTTGAGAGTTCTCTGGTTAAGGTGTATATTTATCCTGTCAAGACTTTATGAGTTAATTCTGGAATTTGTTTTCTAGAACAAAAACAATGTCTACATTCTTTTTACCACTAAAGTAAGAGGATATTTATTAGATTTAACAAAAATGACATAAATTACATTATTGTACATTAACTGTAATCAAGGTATTACCTATTTGGTTTTCCCAGACATTTCTGTCACCTGTCATCTTAAAATGTTGTCAGATTAAAGATCAGAGGCTGATTCTTTGCTGGTGGTATTAAAACTGATCCTTAGTGCTCCAACTCCGGAGTTTATTTGTGTGGCTCAGCTTTATTCTTTCTGCAGAGTAGAGGCTGCAACAAAATAGCTGCTTTTTTTCTTTTGGTTGTTGGTCTGGGCAGGTACTATGATGAGCCTTCTTATCACTTCCAACTAAGGAGACATCAGTGATGTCAAGTGGTATTGACTACAAAGGGTCCGAAAAGTTTGGTATCGTTTAGTATTAGATATTTCACTTGATTGATTTCAGGAGAGGTACCCAATTTACAAAGCGCAAAAAAGGAACTAGTCCTATTTGGACTTGAGTATGTGTCAAGCACAGAAGTGAGGTGTCCATAGATAATATTACATGGCATTTTGCAAAAGGAAGCGTTCTGAGGTATAGTGGGCTCTAGAATTATCTCATATACCTGACCCTCTTTTGCTTAAAGCTGGGAACAGAACCATTAGTCATAGGATCTTAGGTATTGCATTACAACTTAGGAATTTAGCAAAAAAAAAGTTAATAGACATCTTCCTCTAAGGTAGAGGTTAGAAACTCAACACAGACATATTTTGTCAGGCCTACAAGTTTTTTGTTTTACTCTTTTTAATTGAGAAGTTGGGGTTTATATTCCTATGTGTTAGTATTAGGCTGGGGTATACTTGTCCTGTTAGATCTGCCTGTTTTACTTTGCCTCCTTAGCTTACTGAATATTTACTTACCTCAATTTTAAAAGACTTGAATGTATATTTGAGTTGTACAGTACTTGAGTGCAGATTTAGGGCTTTTAAATTGCTGTCAGAGTTTCCCCTTGGTTCGTTTGTGTGTGTATGTTCTTTAAGTATAACTTTTCTGTGTTTTCAATATCAGAATCGAGTGGAAATAAATGATGTAGACCCTGACGTTTTTAAAGAAATGATGAGATTCGTTTATACAGGGAAAGCACCAAACCTTGACAAAATGGCTGACAACTTGTTGGCAGCTGCAGACAAAGTAAGTAATTGGGCCTTGAAGAGCCAAAAAATGTCCTCAAGGTTTTGATGCATCTAGAAAGCTGTCATCAAATGAAAACCCCAAATAACTTGAGATATTGAACTAATTTATACTATTTGTAGATGGCTCTTGAGAATATTATGAAATAGCATACAGTGGGATAATAAGGAAATGAGATTTTTTTTTTTAATCAGTAAGACATAAAAATATCTTGAGCCAGTATTTGGAGAAAGTGAATTTTTCATGGGAGATTAAACTGTGAACTCAGTAGTTTTGAGTGTATCTTTACTCTGTTTTATAAAAACACACAATAGCTTGTATAATTTATTGCAATTTTCAGGTATTCTTAGTTTTAAGATACAATGCCTGACTATGTTTAAAGAAAGGAAGAAATATTGGGTATTGTGTCTAATTTAATTCTCTGTATTCACAGATTTATTTTCTAATATGGTAGAATAGAAAGAGAAAAAAAACAATGTTAATTTTATAATACTCTTTTATGATGGTGAGGAAACAGTGCAAAAATACCAGGAAATTTTGAAGCCAGTAGTTTTTAATCCTGAAAGCACATTGGCATCAAAAATATTAAATACATAGGCATAAATCTGTCAAAAATGTTCATGATCTACATACTGAAAATTATATTGCTAAGTGAAATTCAGGTAGACCTAAACAAAATAGAGAGGTAAATCTCATGCTTGAATCTCAAAATAATTGTATTAAGTTGAAGAATTGAAGAATCCAGACAAAAATGAGTATAAATTATATGATTCCAATTAAGGGAGACTCCAGAAAACACATACTCTAGCAGAAGAAAGCGTATCATAAGTGTTGCCTGGGGTAGGGTGAGAGAAAGGGTGACGGGGCAGGAGGAAACTCTTGGTCATGAATATTTTCACTGTCTTGATTTAATGGTGTTTATGTGGCTGGATAAACTTATCAAAGTGTAAACTTTAAATATGTGTAGTTTGTTGTATGCCAATTAGACCTCAATAAAGCTGCCTAAGATGTTATAATAAACGCACACTAAGATTTTTGGTGGTTATGAATATGATTTGTTTTATAATTAATTCTTCAAGATTGAGTTGTAACAACATGCAGTGTACTGGTTGGTACACTCATGTTCAAAATAGTAGAGAAGAGAAGTACACTCATTAAGAGTGTTGAGTAATAAGGCTTTTCTTTTTTTAAAGAATAAATAAGGTTTGTTTTTTTTTCAAGACTAAAACTCTGTTCTTAAAATATACATTGTTTTACACTTATGCAAATTGAAATTTTCTTAAGAAAATTGGTTGTGCTCTCGAATGTGTTCCTATTTTCTTCATATTAGGTTTTAAATAACTTGGAGACTTTTAAAGTACCTTCAATTCAAAGGATAATGTGCTTTTAACTTCATTTTCTAAGTCACAAATATGTATTTAAAACTTGGTAGTTTGAGTAAATGTTTAATGGTTATGTTTTCCTTTTGGATAGTATGCACTGGAACGGCTGAAGGTCATGTGTGAAGAAGCTTTGTGTAGTAACCTCTCAGTAGAAAATGTTGCTGATACCCTTGTTCTTGCAGATTTGCACAGTGCAGAACAGTTGAAAGCACAAGCCATAGACTTTATTAATAGGTGAGCTATGCTTGCATTTCAGTGGGCATGACACCTTCAACTTTTTTGACTGGACTTTTTTTAAGTATGTTTAAATCTTCAACGCAGGTGCAGTGTACTTCGACAGCTTGGATGTAAAGATGGGAAAAACTGGAACAGCAAGTAAGATGACTTCTGTTTCTGACTTAAAAGTTGATCTGCTTACATAAAATTGTTTGCATAGCCTTTTGTTCATCTGCAATAAGTATGAATCCAGATATTAGTTATCTGAAGAAAGCTGCTGGTTGTTTAAAAAAATAATAATTTGAGTACTTAGTGGATTCTTGAGGCTATGCGTCCTTGTAGATCAGCTGTTAATGTAAACTGGGATGGATGCTGTAATAGCTTAAGCACATATGCTCACATAGTATATAGCTGAGTCTAGGTATTTCAGTGGCTACTAGAATTGCTTTCTTTGTCCCCTCAGAAAGGATTTCTAAAAATACGGAAAATACTCATTTTATCCTTTGAGGAATGTACCCGCCAAATTTGCCTAGGAAGTCTTTACATTTGAATGTTAACCCATTGCTTCTTAGGTTAGCCAAGTACCTTGCATCAAATGCTATATTAGGGTAGCTGCCTAACATTCCAAAAATGGGAGCAATTTGATCTTTACTTACCCTGGTAAAACTATAAGAGGTGGCATAGTTGTTACATCTTTCTAAGCCTGGACTTTCTGAATATGAGCTATTAGAATTTATTATTTTCCGTTTTCTTCTCTCATTTTTAGAAACACTTTTCTACTCTTTGTAATTATTCAAAATCAAAAAGGGAGAGTTGATAGGTTGAAAAATTTGTATCTGCTTTTGATTAGTTTTTGTTTCTAAACCCTTAAATTCTGTTTTCGCAAATTATCAAAAATTGATATGTCAAAAAAGACAAGTTTACAAAAAAGTCAAAAAAGACAGTGTTAGCTACAATTAAATGAATGTTGGACTTAATTATTTCCCGTTGCTTTGATCTGTTTTGGTATATATGCAGTTGGTTAACGGAATTCCTCTCAATTTGTAAATTCTCTTTTCTAAAAGTAAAAATTAGTGACTACTTTTAAGTTATTGGTTGTTCTGTATATTGGTCAATGTGCAATAATACATTATCATGATGGTATAGGACTGTAGAAAAATATCAATTTGAATTTATAATACAATGTATTCAAAGCAAAAGACAATTTTGTGATCCTTTGTATTATACTTAGCCACTTTCAAGCTCCAGTTTTATTCTGTTAAGAAAATATTTTATGTTGTATAACTTTTTCAATGTCAAAAAATATCAGCTTATTTTATATCCTCTGAATAAGCTGTTGTATGTACAGATGTTCAGTAGCTATTTGTTGAATTAAATGAATGAAAACGTCAGGTATATTAAGAGACATCTATATGATTCCAAACAACTATTTGAAACTATAAACATAATGACAAACTTGTAATTTGATGTCAGGCAAATAAAAGGGATTGTTTTATTATTAGCTACTGTTTAGTTCAACAAATATTTACCTAGTACCTGTTGTGTCTCAAACACCATGCTAGGGTGCTGCCTATAAATACAACTATGAGGAAAAATCCTTGTTTTTGAGAAATGTATCTAATGAAAGAAACAAATACATGCACATATCATTCATATATAAATAGAAATATAGATAAAAATTTAGTGAAAGAAACAAATACACGAATGTTTTGTTATAATATGGTAAGCAATGTGATGAAAGAGGGTACTTAACAAAGGCTGGAGGTTTAGGGATGCCTTTCTGGAGATGACTGAGCTGCCTTAAAACATGAATACGAATTAGCAGAACTAAAAAGGAACCAACAGGCATTGCAGACAGAAAGGATAGATTGAATCAAGTATGAAAGCATGAAACAATAGTCTGTCATTTTACACATACTTATATTTATTGTCCAGTAAATACCCAAGGCACTGTGCTCAGAATCAAGAATATAATGGTGAACATGACAGATGTTTTTCCTGGCTTCATGGAGTTTATAGTTGAGCAGGAGATAAATAAGAATTAAACAGGTAATTGAAACAAAGTGTGATGGTAAAGGATAGCATGCTCATCGGAGCATATCGCAGAGGAACCTCACCTAATCTAGGGGTCACAGAGAGCTCTTTCAAGGGAAGTTTGTATAAAGGCCTAAAGCATTAAGTAGTAGGAAGTACCCTGGTGAAGAAGAGGCAAGAGTGGGAAAGTGTATCCCTTCTTCTGATTCCCCAGAAAAAGGGAATCAGGTATTTAAAGTTTTGGTGATAAGAAAGAAGAGTATAGAGTGAGAGAGAGAGAGCGGTTATGAGAAGAAGCTGGAGAAAGCCAGCAGGGATCAAATTCTGGAAAGCCATGTGAATAACATCAGGGCTTTTAGACATTACTTGAAGAGTAAGGGCATCCAGTAAAAGGTTTTAACTTAGAGCATGGCCTAATTAGGTTTGCATTTTTCGCACTTTCATTTCATGCAGGGTAAGGAATAGATTGTGGGGAGGTTGAGGTAGTGTGGTAATTGAGGAGCAAGGTTAAATAAATATAGGTAGACCAATTGGAAAGTTATTGGAGTAGTTTTGGCAAGAGATGAAGGGTGATATTAGACTTGATTGGGGGAGACAGAGGGAACAGAGAGAAATGACCGGCTATAGTATTTTGATGGAACAATCTATAAGATTTGGGTATTATTTGGATGCAGGGTTGATATAAGGGAGAGAAGACAGGAGACATGGAAGGGTAACTAGCAATTAGGTATTTTAGCAATTAGGTATTTACTCTGATTGCTCAGTGAGAGCATGTTGTACATAGGATAAAATAAGCAGTTCAGTATCAATATACAAAATGCCTGAGCACAGAAGTGGGAGGTGGAAAGCTAAAGAGAGGAAGTAGAAAACCTGTTTCTCTTTCTAAAGAACTTGGATACAGGCACTGGGGAACAATGGAAGAGGACCTAATGTAGTCATACTTATATTACGAAGGCAGCATGGAAGCTGGTTGTGAGAGGAGCAAGATAGGCGACTATTAGACCAATTAGGAGACTGTCGTAATAACTGTACATGAAATGATACGGGCCTTAACTAGGGATTCAGGGTGTGTTTGGGAATTAAAGTAGGGCATTGATGATTGATTGGAAAGCACAGGGTCTAGGATGACTCCCAGGTTTCTGACTTGAATCACTGGCTAATGGTGGAAGCATTAGCTGAATGGGAATGAGGGAGGAAGAATTTGGAGCTTCAGGAAAAACATGTTGAATTCTTACCTAACAAACCTGAATTTATGAGTCTTGAAGCACATCCAAATAAAGAGAACAAATGGTTTTGGGAACGAACGTTGTGGGAGGCTTAAGATTGAGCGAATCAGTAGTTTTTATCATTGAACATGACAGTAAAATTGTGAAGAATGGATGAGATAGAATAAATAATGAATGTTAAGGGAGAAGAGTAGAAAGCAAGAGTTGGAACTCTGGAGAAAACCTGCATGTAAACTAGGGAAAAGAGCTCAAAGAGCTGCTACGAAAATGCTAACACTGGGAGTGGACCTGTGGGGACATACATACTTCAGGAGAATAGACCTCCCAGAAAAATTTGATAGTTTCAATTGCAACAAAAAATACTAGTAAGGTAAAGGTGATATTTTAGTGAATTCAGATGGTTTGAATACATACAAAGGCCAAGTGTTCAAAATGTTTTGAAATCCATCAATAAAAAAAATTGACAGTGCATTTTGAAAAGTACTCTTTAATAAACATCTCTTCATTTTATTTTTCAGCCAAGCGACAGACATAATGGAAACATCAGGGTGGAAGTCCATGATTCAGTCGCACCCTCATTTAGTAGCAGAGGCCTTCCGAGCGCTAGCATCTGCACAGTGTCCACAGTTTGGCATTCCACGCAAACGGCTAAAACAGTCCTGAAACCTTTCATGAACTGTAGAAAAATGGAACTGACTTTTATTCCTCCAGGTCCAGAAGGATTCTAGTAGACAAACCATAAGCCAGAGTTGTTTCTGTTATCTTGTCCACAGAACAGAAGCTGAAAAAAGCATATTGCTTACGTTTCAGGTGGATAATTTATGGTTTATTCTTCAGCTTTAAATTAGACTGACTATACTCTAATTCACTTCAAGGCCTTAAATTATCTCCAGTGACTTCTCTTGTTCATATAATACTTTAATTTTTTTATTGTGCCTTGTCTTTTTGACCAAGGCTATGCAGGATTGCACTAGCTCCATAATGCAGTAATATTGATAAGTGAAGATAATTAAGTTTCAAAAGGATCTTCCATTAGCTTGAGAAGAGCAAAATTAATTTTATAGGGTTTGTGCTGTGCTATCTCAAAGTTTAAAACTAGGTTGTCCTTAAAAGCACTTGCATTGGAGATAACTGGTAATGTCTCCGCTCTAAGTTCTATAAATACAGGAGAACCTGCTTACCTCCGAGGTAAGTTATGGCAATACACTGCTTCAATTCTAATTTATTTTTCATTTCAGGGGGCAAATATGCAATGAGTTGGCCCAAATTTTTAGTAAAATTTGTGATGTTTGTCTGTATGTTAACTGTTCAACAAACTGAGAGAAGCATAACAAACCTTTGCTTGTGTTTCTTTGTGGGTTTATCCAAGTTTAAAATGATTTAGAACTGATTGAGGTTAAGATTTCAATGAGAAGAAAGCATGTTTTGTGCTGTATTTTTTTATTTTAATTTACAGTGATCTGCATTTATAGGAAGAATTCTGTACATGTTAAAAGTAAGAATGACCAAATGTAAATTTAATGAGTGGGCCAATTAAGAAAGATATATATGCACTTTTAATGCGTAACTTTTGTATGCTGAATGGTACATATATTTTTTTTTGCTTTTGAGGAATTAATAAGGTATAATTAATTGTGTCTTAACTTTTGACAGAATTTTTTAAGACAGATGGAGACAACTGGGATGTTTGTGATAATTGATAAGAAAGATATCCTTTATTATAGTTAAATTGGTTTCGATTTCAGATATTCATTATTGAATTTATTCCTGCTTTATCACATTTTGGAGAAGGCACCTGAATAATAAATAAATCCTGTGCAGTCTACTCCCTTTTAAAAACAATGAACTGATACTATTCACAGATTAAAGGAGAGAACCCTTAGAAATGTCAGGCCACACTCTGAACCTTTTCCACTTCTCCCCACTGCCCCCGCTCCCAACTTCTTTCTGTTTCAGTTACTATACTAAACATTGTGGATGATACTGAAATTCTTCGTAATGTGAACAGGATATACTATTTATAAACTGCTTTTCATGGGCCAGTTCTTTATTATAAATGAATTTTAGCTTTAAACATACACATGTTCAGTGTTTGATAGGTCTGTTCACAATGGAGGTCTGTTCTGGTGCATTGTCCTGGAGAAGGAGGAGCTGTCAGTGTCAAGTCACTGCATCGTATTTCCTGTAACGGTGACAGTATGCTTCTTAGGAAGGATTTATATTTGACCACAAGTGGAAAATTGCATCTACCTATACATTTGCATATATAATTTTATTCTCCAGATTAAAATTTGTATAATTTGTTTATTTAGTTTTTGAATTTAGGACGAAAGGAAAAAAAAATTAAGCCTGAGGTTTTAAAATAGATTTTTTTTGTTGTCTCTTTGTTAGGTATTCACTGAAGCAATTCTAATATATTAAGAGTGATTCATATTTACTTTAAACAACACTGTCAAATGAACATTTGTTGTCCATAACAAACTGGAGTTTGAAAGGATCATATTTTCAGATGTCTTCATGTCTTTCTATGTAGTTTCATTGAGTCTTTGTTGTGTTAACTTAAATTTGAAGTTGGAAGAATCCCTTGGGATAGAAGATTCTTACGTGTGAATGGACTCCATCCTATTTAACAGTACAACACGGAGCAGAAACTCATTTCCTTAACTTTACCATGAGACTGAATTTACAATGTACAGTTTAAAAACACATACATACAAACTAAGATCTTAATTTAAATTTTGCCAGGGTCTAATAAGAAAACAAAAATTCCTTCCTCAGGCTGTAGAATTTTGTTGTCATGTCAAAAACAGTACTGGTATACACATTTATATCAAATGCACACAGGCACATTGTGAATTTACTGCTTGAATCTACGTTTCTAACCATAGTGACTTCAGTAATAACACCATATAATGAACATTTCAGCTTGCCTTTACTTAACTTGTTTTCATGTTTATTGCAAATCTTAAGGGTTTTATTATAAAGATTTTTTTAGTTTGATAGCACATTTTGTACCAAAAACGTCAAACACTGTGCTGTAAGAATATCCACGTTTGTAGAAATGTCCACTTTTCAGATAATATAATGCCTACCTTTATACTAACAGAATTGTATGTAGTTGATTTATTTTTTTTATTTATTATGTATATTTTTGGTATTGTGGGTTCTTGAGGCAATGATAAAAAACTGTTAATGTATTCTGATGTGAGTACTCAAATAGCCTTTTTTTTTTTTCATTTTTAAAATACATTGTTTTCAGTAGGCACAGATTCTGTTCTGTTTTTGATTATCAACCTGCTCCTGTTTCCCTTTTGTCACCTAAACAGAACTTCTCCTTAGAAAAGTCGTGACTGGTTTTCAATGTTACATATTACAACCATTGGAATACTGTTCTTTAGGTTCAGATACAGAAACACTATATTTGTGCCTTTTTTGTTTCTGAATATTAATGTGTATTGGTATTTGGAGCACAAATATGAAGGTGCCATAATATTATGGCTTGCCATTGTTACCTCCTTGAATACTCGTGTGTCATTGTCTTGAAATAGTAATTGAGGAGCCTTGCATGTATTATGTGGTCCTTTGGGTGTCGGTGTGCTTGCGTGCATGCATGTGTGTGCGTGAGTGTACGTGTATTTGTTTTCACTTGGACTTGTGTATGGCATATTCAAAAGAGTGAACTTTTGAAAATATGACACAGTTAAATATTGAAATTTCAGGCTAGTTGAAATATTTCATTTAAATGTGCTTTACTTAGGGGGACAAATGATTGACAAAGGAAATTATAATTCTCAAAAATGTGACCAATTTACTGCATGATGGACTAAAAACAGTGCCTTTTTAGGACACCATTAATTTAAAAATTAATGTTAAAATGATAACAAAGATCTCTTATAATATCATGAACGTTATTGGCTTAATTTCAAACTAGACCTAAGTTAGAGCTTAAATTGCCAAAAGTTTAATTACTAATTTATCCATTTAAGTTTTGTGCATAAATTTGAAATCTAAGCCAAATTCTTTATGAAAATGTGGATCATAGATGCTATCCAGTATTACTAAAATAGAACACTAGGGACTTCGGTAAGTTGTTTTGTTAAAATTCAACACACAAGCTTTTCTCATAGCCAAGTATACTTCAAGTGGTGAATTATTTCGAGTTGGACTTTAATGCTCATTGGTGGATAAAATAAAAATATTCAGTGTATTCTTGCAAAATAAAGTGTGTGGGTGGGTTTCAGTGTTTTCAGATTATAAAGATAGCACTTTCACACAAGAGTATTTTGCAAACCTCTTTTATACAGATTATGAGCTTACTTTAATTGTTCATGGAATGATGTAAGTTTTAGGTTCAGTTAAACAAATACTGAGTGCCTACCGTATGCAAGACTTCTTCACTAGGAATTAAATCACCATACCGTGTCTTCTGCTTGCAATATGTGGACTTTATATTTAAAAAGGAATTCTTATATTTAATTTTTTTCTGTTGTTAGAGTTTATCATAGTATACTGTAACCCAGTTAATTTTGCATTCATTTTTTTAGAATAAAGGTAAAACTTAAGTGAGCCCCACTTTCGAAAATAAAATTCTGCTAAAATTATATAAAAATTAGTTCTGGGGGAAGTTGATTTTCAAATTTCAAATGTATAAAGACTTATATTGAACTTTTCAGCCTCAATTTTAATCAGCTCATGTTAATGATGAGATACATACTTTTGGTATCTTGTTGCTGAAAATACTTTTGCATTTCAGCACGTTGCATTAAAATAAAGTTGTTATTACTTATTCAGAATTAATTGGTTTATTTTGTGTTTATTTGAAAATACGAAACTCTTCTTTTTTAGATGACTGATGTTTTGTGTAAGAGCCACATATTTGATATGATAGCCTTCAAAATTATGCAGAGTAGTTGTCTTTTCTACATAGGAAATCTAGTATTTTTTTGAAATCTACTAAAAACTTATTCCTTAACTGAGGTATTGCACATGTATTTAACATGTGAATATCATCAATATTAAATGACTTATGCTAATGTCCTGTAACTTTAATATAGCCGTTAAAAATCACCTTTCCCTAGTCCTCCCATCCCTTCTTAATTTCCACTGGCAACTTAATCATTTGCTCCTATCAAAAAGAGCAGATTTGGGGCAGTGCTTTCCTGGACCAGCTTAGTAACAGTAACACAACTGACTGCTAGAAAATGATGGCCAAAGTGGCAGTAGAAGTGCACAGTGGAAAAACTTGCCCAACATGCACATACACTTGTGCATGCACACTGAATTCGCCTTAGAAACATAAGAGAAAGGTTGAAAAACTTAAGAACATTGTGTGATTATAGTAAAACAGGACAAGCAGTCATATTCTAAACTTCAAGTGAACTGAATAACTTTTTCCCTTCCACTCTGTAGCAGGCAGCGCCCGTAACACTTTTAGAACATTGAAATGTTGAGTCTTCTCCGTTCTACCACTCAGAGTCATTTGTGTCTAAGAGAAGGCCAAAAGTGGTATTTGTTTTGGTCACTATTTTTAAATACAAAACATTGGTAGAAATCTTTCATATAATGCGTTGCTCTTACTTTTTTCTTTTCTTGGCCCCAGGGAGGTTTGCAGCATCTGCAGTGGCAAAAAGGTTTGTCGTTCCTCTTAGGAAAGCTTCCTTTTCAGCTCTTCTTCTGCTTCTTGCCCTCCACCCTTAATCTTTTTGTGAAGGATTCAGGTGTAGTCTTGTGCCAGTCTGTATCATAATAGCCAAACAGTTCCTATAGTATCCAGTCTTACCCTTTTGCCCAAATTCAAACTGGGCCTTAATAGACAAAGAGCAAAGAAAGAAAAATGTGGAATTTAAGAATACTAATTACAGTACCAAAAACAAAACAAAACAAAAAACAATCAGTGTCCTGATGACTCTGTTACTCACTTTGCTCTGAAATAGATTCATTACCATAATAAAACGTTTGTAGAATATATACTATTAGAGTGCTAAAAAGATCTTCAGGACATTATAAAAATTAGGCATAATGAAGTAAATGAAAATAATGTACAATTGAAAAAGTAAAATTAGATGCATTGAACTTCATAATTACCAGAAATGATAACAGAAATTTGAGTCAGTAGAAGACAAGGTTCAGAAATGCTCCCAGATCACAAAGACAAGAATAGAGATGGAAAGAAAGGTGATTCGGTTTAATTTCTATTAGTGAATTAAATGCAGTAGCAGGCATTGCGCTGAAAATGTGTCCAGTGTAAGGTATAAATGATCCTTGTGAGCATCCAAGCAAGAAAGAAAATTGTGAAAGATATATTTCTGACAATAAGTGAAAAAAAATTTGAAGGACGCTTAGCTGCTTAGTGATTCATTTCTGAAGTTAACATATAAATTACATAGAAGTATGTTAACATAGTACCCAAAGCACAGGGAATGCTGAAAATTGATCAAAATTAATACAAGCATAGATGTTAAGTCTTAAAAGGATTGACAATGAGTATTAAACTGGTAGAGGGAAGTCTAACTTATTGTAACATTATTTACAAATATAAATGTAAAAAATGTAAAGATTGATCACAACTCTGTCACCCCAACTTCTGGTACCCCTCCACTCATTCTCCCACCCCTCAGGAGTACATAGGGAAACAGTTATTATCTTCCCTGCAGAGACGCACTGTCTTGCCTTTCTGAGAGGCCCTGGATAGTTAGGAAAAATAAACTAAAATGTAAAATTATAAATGTAAAGGTGACCATGTATTATATATAAAAATGAAACTAGACAAGAGGAAGATGGGGAACTGGGATTGGGAAATAAAAGTGCAAAATTCTTCCTCTTCCATAAACAGGAATTAAAATGTTTTCTTACCAACATTTAAACTTTGAGGTACAAACATTGAAAGATTTTTAAATCGTTCAGCTGTATCCACTGGTAGAATTTGAATTAGACTTTGTATATCTTCCAAAGCACAAACAAAACATTGTGTGTGTGGCAAAGGACACCAATAAAGGAGAAGGCAAAGATAATACTGCAAAACTCTAGTAGAACTAGTGTGACAAATGGAGTAGATTAAGCACACCTACTCGAAGAAAAACTTATTCAGCAATGATCTCATTCATCAGGTTGTACTAGCTAGGTATGTAATAGACACCCTGTTCTGATGGAATTTAATAATACCAATAACAAAATATAAGCCTTATGAAAGGGGAAGTAGAGGGTGTTGTGTAGTACATCTCAGCAGTACATAATTGCTAGCCAGGCAGAGAGGAGAAAGTGTTTTTCCTCCTTTCTCCTCTCTGCCTGGCTAGGAACAAGTGTAACGGAACACTTAAAGGCCCAGGAACAAGTGTAAAGGCCCAGGCAAGGGGATGGTGATTTTACTGAAAATGCAGTAGAGCCGAAAGGTCAGCTTTTTGTTGACGTGCAGTGTCTCTGTGCATCTTTTTATTTTTAAGGGGATAGGAATCCAAGTGAGAGAACTCTGGTCAGACTAAGACAAGAAAGCCCTTTTAAATTCTAAATTGTACAAACTGAATCAATCAAGGAAAACAATGAAAACACATATAAAAATAATAACCTCCACAGAAGGCTTGGGACTAGGTTGGTTTTATATGGAAATTATTTTAAACTTGATAGGAACTGATAATTCCATAGTACAGGAATTGAAGTAAATACTGAAAAATTAAACAATCACTTTTAATCAAGCTAGTATAAACCAGATAATGTTAGAAAATTGCAAAAAATAAATGAAATCAAGACACTAATGCAATGTCCAAGAGGTAGCAGTGACCTCGTAAATGTTTGCTCCCAGTCCCATTCGCTCTTTTGCTAAGCAAGAAACCAAAAAGTGAGATTACGGGCCCATTTCTTTTAAAATATTAAAGATAGAATCTTAAATAAAAGGGTAATAACTAAAATTCAGTAATGGAAAAAAACAAGTCATCTAAGGTTAACCTAGTACTCTTGAGGGTAGTTTAGTATTAGGATATCAGTTTTGCACCACATCAAAAGGTAAACTAAAAGCCATTATCATCTAGTTAAATTCTACAAAACCACATTCATTTCACCCAAGGTATCTTTACAAACTATGGGAGTTAATTATTCAACACCATAAAAAATATCACTCACCATTAGTCAACATCATAACACATTATAGTTCCCATTAAAATCAGAACTAAAACAGGTAGCTTGACAATATGTTTATTATTTAAAATTATTCCAGAAATTTTAATCCATGAAATAAACATGAAACAAATATACAGTACAAGTATGGGAAAGGCCTATATTTGAAAATTATATACAATTTTCCTATAAGACCCAAATTAAATTTAAAATTTGATCCTAATTTAGTAAAATGGCTGGGGAAATCTAGAGATAATATGCAAGATATACGTACTGGCGGAAACCTTTTATGAGAAATAACATCTCAAACACAGCAGAAAATGAAAAGGCCTAGGAATGATCTTAGGTTTAGAAGTAAGAGTACTACAACATGGGAAAATATCCTACAAATTTTTACCAAAGGATAGGAAAAGAATTGTAGGGAAAAAAAAGAAAGATAAATCATAGTATGTACCAATATTTAATAAACATATACTTGAATAAAAATATAAGAACACTAGAAATATTTGTCTTTGGGTTATGTAATACTGTGAATCATTTGTCCTAATGGGCTGTATTTTCCAAAATTTCCATAAAACAAATGTGTACATTATTAGAATAAAGAGTAAACATTAAAAAAAGGTACATTTTGGGAAAGTCAATAAATCAGTTTTTTTAAAGCTATCCAGAATGGTAAAGGTGGTAAAATCAAGAGAAATTAGTGAGACTAATGACTTCCCCAGCTTGGGAAACGTAATATTACAGGTCACGTGGTCGATTTGCTATTAGGTTGATGCAAAAGTAATTGCAGTTTAAAAGATTAAAAATAATGGCAAAAAGCGCAATTATTTTTGCACCAACCTAATAGTTTGTACTTAATTCAGATTGTTTGTAATCATTTGGGAATAAAGTGACATGCAAGTGCTAGGATAATGTAAATTATTTTAAAAAGACACATTTTTCATAAACCTATTTTTTTGCATTTTCCATAAAATGGATGATCATTGATCTTTTATAAATGAAAACTGGTAACAAACCTGGGAGAATTTAGCACCCCGGAGTCTTGACCTGATCCACTCCTCTTGGGATCTAAGGCTTTAGACAGAAAGAAGGGGTGTTTCCTTTAGTTACAACTATACAACTGAGCCCTTATTCTGTGCAAAATGCTGGGGATACAGTGATGGTAAAACAAAACAAAATGATTACAAGCAAAGATAGGCCTCTTACTCTCATGCACCTTGCTCACAGACTAGTAAAGGAACTGTCATTAATCAGTAATGATCAATCTTGCTAGATGTGTATCAAAAACACTTGATTTTCTCTGCTGTTAGTCTATTTTCTATTTTATTGATGTCCTACTTAACTATTACTCATCGTTTCCTGGCTTAAGGTGGAAGTTTAGATGATTGATTTTTACACATTTCTTCTTTTCTAATAATCATGTAAAGCTATTGATTTTTTTCTAAGCGCTGCCTTATTTACATCCCACAATGTTTTTGTATGTTGTATGTTCATTATCACCAGTTCAAATTAAATCTCTATGGTGATTCTATTCTCTATGGTGATTAGAGAATATGATCTGTATCATTTCAGTCAGTTGATATTTATTGATATTTGTTGTATGACACAGAAAATGGTCTATCTTGGTGAAGGTTCTAATATGCACTTGCAAAGAATGTTTTGCGCAATTGTTGAGTATTGTGTGTTAGCAATAATGATTAGGTCAGGCTGATTGATAGTGCTGTTCAAATTTTCTATATGTTCACTAATATTTCTCTACTTTGTTCTAGCAATTACTGAACAATGAATGTTAAAATCTCCAACTTGATCTGTAGATTGTTCTGCTTCTCCCTTATCTGTTAATTTCTTTCCTTGTGTATTTTGAAACTTTGTTTTTAAGGGCACACATGTTTAGAGTTGTTATATCTTCTTGGTAAGTTGGTCCTTTTATCTTCATAAAAGACCTTTCTTTATCTCTAGTGATACTCTTCATGTTGAGGTCACTTTGATGGTTAATATAGTCACATCAGCTTTCTTATACTGTTTTCAGTATATATTTTCCCATTCTTTCACTTTCAGTTTGACTCTGTTTTTATATTTGAAATATGTTTCTTATAAATAGCACATAGTTGGATCTAGCTTTTTATTCAGTGTGAACATCTCTGCATTTTACTTGGAGTGTTTTAGTCCATTTCCAATTAATGTGATTATTGATATGTTTGAGTTTAACTCTCCCATCTTGATATCTGGTATTTATCCCATCCATTTGTTTTCTCTTCCTCCTTTCCTGCTTTCTATGGAGTGAATCACATGTATTTTTGTTTTGTTTTTTTAAACATTTCATTATACCTTCATGATAATTTCATTATATTGAAATTCTTGCTATGTAGTTCCTTTGATCTGTTTTCAATTGAGTGCTCTAAAGACTATAATATGCATCTTTATCACAGTCTACCTTCAACTAATATATTTCACATACAGTAGTATAAGTCAATCCCACCTTTTGTGCTTTTATCTGCTTATATATTATATGTATACATGCTCAAATCCCACAGTGAATATATATATATATATATATATATGTATGTATATATGTATGTATACTATGTGCATATATAATGTATGTATATATATATATGTATGTATGTATGTATGTATATATATTTTTAAACACAATTAAATACAATTAAATTATTACACGTGTGTGGACTTTTTTTAGAAGTTATTTTCACTTACCCCAGTATTTATCCTTTTCAGTGTTCTTTGTTCCTTTAGTTATCTATTTATAACTGGTATCATTTACATTTAGTCTGAAGAGCTTCTATTAGCATTTCAAATTCTTTGAGCTTTTGTAGGCCTAAAAATGGTTTATATTTCTCCTTTATTTTTAAATTACCATTTCACGGGGTGTAGAATACTAAGTTGGTAGTTTGTTTTCTTTCAACACGTTGAAGATGTTATTGCTTTCATTTTGGACTCTGTTGTTTCTGGTGATTTCTATTATTATTCCCCTGTATGTAATATGTCTTCTCCCCAACTCCCACCCACACCCCCATTTACTTTTAAAATTGCTGTTTATCTTTAGTTTTCAGCAGTTTTGACAGTAAAATATCTAGGTATGTTTTCCTCTGCATTAAACCCTTTTAGGGTTTCTTGAGCTTTTTGATAATACAGATTGATGTCTTTCATCACGTTTGAAAGATTCTCAGTCATTATTTTTTTGAATATTTCATCTTTTCCATTCTCTCTCTCCTCTATTTTTGTGACTCCAATTATGTATGTTAAATCATTTAATATTGCCTAACATCTCAAATGCTCTGTTTTGTTTTTGTTTTTTTCCATTCTCTATTCTATTTTTTATTGCCTAGTTTGGGTACTATCTATTGACTGTTTTCAAGTTCATGGATTCTTTCCTAAGTGGAATTCCATTTGCTATTAATCTCACCTAATGATGTAATTTTCACTTAGGGAATTTGTGAACTTTGATTCTTGCAATGTTTTAGTGTGTCTTCTGAAGTTTCTTATTCTTTTCTTGTATATTGTTTAGCTTTTCATTTCCTTCAGCATTTGTATTATAGTTTCAAGTCCCTGTGTGTTAATTCTGACTACTTGGATATAGCTGAATCTGCTTTTATTGCCTATTTTCTTGACAAAAAGTCACATTTTTTTCTTAATTTTTTTCCCTAATGTTTGATTTTATGGCACACATGAACAAAAAGCAATAGAAACTAAAGTAAATAATATTTGTTTCCCCACAAGTGCATGCTCTTTCTTGTGTCATGCCTCTAACATGAGGCTGAGTCAATATGATATGTAGTGATTTGCTCTTGGGTTTTGTTGCAGCTTTGGGTTAATGCATTTCACCAATGGCTTCAAATACTTTGAAACAAGATCAAGATTTTCCCTTCTGATGACTGGCAATATTCCGATGTATCTTGTTTTATAGCCATGCTATCAGCCAAGAAGTTTCATTTGCTCTTTAGTCTTGTTCCAGGCTTTCAATTCCTTGGGAGATCTCTTTCCACCTAGAATGCATTGGAGATATACAAGGTGTGATTTAAAAAAAAAAAAAAAAAAAAGTGAATGTTTAAATTAAAAAAAAATTACAGTAAAAGATACATTGCCATTAATCCCCCTCAAAATACTCCCGCATGCATCAAACACACTTATCCCATCGTTCTTGCCACTTTCTACAGCAGTTCTCGAAATCCTCTTTCGTGTGAGTTTCTTTACTTCATCCTCCATTATGACAACACTCCATGTCACATATCACTTCTGATACAGCAATTTCTGTCAAAAACATTACAGTGTGTCCTCATCCACCTTATTCACCGATCTAGCACTGTGCAACATCTGGCTCTTCCTCAAAGTCGAAATAACCATGAAAGGAAAATGTTTTGTATCGATTCAGGACATCAAGGCAGCCACGACAATGCAACTAAAGACATGAAAGAGGACTTCCAGAACTACTTCAGAAAGTGGCAAGAATGATGACATTAGTGTGTTTGAAGCGGGAGGGAGTGTTTTGAGGGGGGTTAATGGCAATGTGTCTTTTACTGTAATAATGTTTTTAGAATTTAAACACCCCATATTTTTTTTTATCACACCTCATATGTCTTCATCCCCATACCTTGGAAGCTGAGAGTCTAGAGTGCCTAGAGTGATGGGGCGTGAGAGATACTCTCTCAGTTCTAAGGCTCTGACACCTACACTTCATAGGTAAAAGTCCTAAGTACCTTGAGTCGATTTCTCTCATTTTATTTGCTCTACTTACTCAATTCACTGAGTGGCTGTCTTACCTTAGAGAGAGGCTCTGCATGCCAGAGGGTGTCTTTCCCTCCCTGCCCTGCCGTGCCCTGCCGTCAGATTTAGTATATGGTTCCTAGTACTCTGTAAAGTGCCATAGGAAAGGTTTGGCAGGTTGGTGCCTGACTTGCTCTGTGACTGTGGCTTTTCAGAATTTTAATTTGTCATACCAGTCCATGCACAACCACTAAGTAGTCTAAAAAAATGGGTTAGTTTCACTTTACACCTATGATAGATTCTGCTTTACCCTGCTGTCTCACCAGAGGTGATAACAGCCATGGGTTTCTTCTCCCTTATGAAGAGCTAGTTACTTTCTGGAGTTTTCATTACTTGGGTGTTTTTTTGTTTTGTTTTGTTTTTTTGTTTTGTTTTTGTTTTTTGTTTTGCATGTGCAGTTCTTGATGGATTTAGGAAAAAATATGGTATTGTACCTTCTCTGGCTTATTTTGATGGTTAGGGTGAAAGTTAGAGGCTCTTGCAACCATCTAAATACTAAATGGAACTGGGAATCTTGGTATTTTAATTTTTTTTTTTCACTGTTTGCTTCTAAGATAAAGATGTACAATTAGTCTTATTGCTTTTGTGCTTCTGAATTTCTGTATTCATTTATTAACTGTACTAGGGATTTTGTTTTGGTTTTTGTATATTCCTTGTGATTTGCTACATAAATTTTTGTCCTGTGTGACAAAAGAAAGTTTTACTTCTTCCTTTCTATTCTTTATACTTTTAAAAAAGATTTTTATTGAAATACAGCTAACATAAACTATTATATTAGTTTTATGTGTACACAATAGGTATTCAGCATTTCTATACCTAAAGTAGTGATCACCATAAGTCCAGCAACCATCTGACATCATACTACGCTATCACCATATTATTGACTATATTCCCCATGCTGTAAATTATATCCCCATGATTTATTTATTTTATACCTGGAAATTTGAACCTATATTCTCCTTCACCTTTTTCTCCTATTTTTAATATTACAACTACAGTTGACATTCAATGATACGTTAATTTCAGGTGTATGACTTGGTGGTTAGGCATTTATTTAATTTAAGAAGTGACCCCCCCCCCCGACTAGTCTAGTATCCACCTGACACTATACATAATTATTACCATATTATTGACTATTCCCTATGCTTTACATTCACATGACTATATTGTAACTACTAATTTGTACTTCTTAGTGCCTTCATCTTTTCACCCTGTCTCCCAGCCCTCCTCCTATTAATCACCCCAATAAATCTAGTACCCATCTGACACCATACATAGTTATTATAATATTTTTGACTATATTCTATGCTGTACCCTACATGTCCATGACTGCTTTGTAGCAATCAATTTGTACTTCTTAATCCCTGTCCCATCTGGCAACCTTCAAAATGTTCTCTATATCTATGAGTTTGTTTCTGTTCTGTTTGTTTATTTTCTTCTTTAGATTCCAAATATAAACAAAATCACATTGCATCTGTCTTTTGCTGTGTGACATACTTCACTCAGCACAATACCCTCCAGGTCCATCCATGCCAGTGCAGATTGCAAGGACCCCTTGCCTTTCATGGTCAAACAATATTCCATTGTATATGTGTACGACCTCCTCTGTAGCCGTTTATCCTTCGAAAAACACCCAGGCTGCCTCAACACCATCGTAAACAATGCTGTAATGAACATATGGATGCACATGTTCCCTGAAATAGTGTTTTAGGTTTCTTCGGATAATTACCCACAAGTGGGATTACTGAGTCCTTCTTTGTCACTTGTTATGATCTTTATTTTAAATTCTGTTTTGTCTGGTATAAGTATTGCTGCCACAGCTTTTTTTTTGTTTTCATTTTCATGAAATATCTTTTTTTCCATGCTTTACTTTCAGTTTGTGTGTGCCTTTTGATCAGAAATGATAGTAGGCAGCATATGTAAGGGTCTTATTTTCTTATCTATTCAGGAACCCTATCTTTTGATTGGAGCATTTAATCCATTTACAGTTAAAGTAATTGTTGATAGATATATAGTTATTGCCATTTTATCGTTCATATTTTCCAACTTTTTTTTTTTTTTTTTCCATCTGAAAGTAGTCCCACTAACATTCCTTGTAATACTGGATTGGTGGCGATGAACTTCTTTAGCTTTTTCTTGTCTGGGAAGCTCTTTATCTGTCCTTCAATTCTAAATGATAGCTTTGCAGTGTAGAGTAATCTTAGTTATAGGTCCTAGCTTTGCATCACTTTGAATATTTCCTGCCAATGCCTTCTGGCTTGCAAAGTTTCTGTTGAGAAATCAGCTAACAGTCTTATAGGAACTCCCTTTTAGGTAATTCACTGCTTTTCTCTTGCTGTTTTTAAGATTGTCTCTTTGTCTTTAACCTTTGGCATTTTAATTATGATGTGTCTTGCTGTGGGCCTGTTTGGGTTCATCTTGGTTGGGACTCTGTGCTTCCTGGGCTTGTATATCTATTTCCTTTGCCAGGTTAGGGAATTTTTTCATCATTATTTATTTAAATAGATTTTCAGTGTCTTGCTCTCTCTCTTCTCCTTCTGGTACCCCTATGATGTGAATGTTGGTAGACTTGATATTGTCCCAGAGGCCTCTTAATCTGTCCTCATTTTTTTCTTTTGGGGGGGGATTCTTTTTGCTGTGTGTGTGTTTTGTTTGTATATAAAAATATTTTTAATTTGTTTTTTATTAGTTTCAGGTGTACAAAGCAATGTAATAGTTAGACATTTAAACCCCTCATAAATTAATAACCCACCCCCGAAGCTACTACCCCTCTGACATCTTATATAGCTGTTACAATACCATCGACTATCTTCCCTATGTTGAACTCCACACCCCGTGACTATATATACCTATATATTTAGTTATAGTTGACATTCAATATTATTCTACTTCAGCTCTTCAGGTGTATGGCACCTGAAGAGTGGTCAGGCATCTACACAGTCTATGACATGATCCCCCTGATAAGTCCAGTGCCCATCTGGCTCCTTACATGATCTTTACAACCTTGTTGATTATATTCCCCATACTGTATTAACTACCAATTTGTATTTCTTAATGCCTTCAACTTTTTCACCCTGGACCCAACCCCATTCCCTTCTATCACCCTGATAGATCTAGTACCTATCTGGCACCATACCTAGTTATTACAATATTATTGACTATATTCCTTATGTTAGACTCTACATCCCCATGACTACTGTATAACAACCAATTTGTACTTGTTAATCCCTTCTCCTTCCACCCATCCTTAACCCCTTTCCCTTCTTAAACAAGTCCCTTTAAGATTCCTTGTAATAGTGGTTGGGTGGTGATGAACTCCTTCAGCTTTTTCTTGTCTGGGAATCTCCTTATCTGTCCTTCAATTCTAAATGATAACCTTGCTGGGTAGAGCAATCTTGGTTGTATGTCGTTGCATTCCATCACTTGGATTATTTCCTGCCACTCCCTTCTTGCCTGAAAAGTTTTTGTTGTGAAATCAGCTGACAGTCTTATGGGGGCTTCCTTTTAGGTAACTAACTGCTTTTCTCTTACTGCTTTTAAGATTCTTGCTTTGTATTTAACCTTTGACATTTTAATTATGATGTGTCTTGGGTTCCACAAACCTTTGAGAGAATTTGGGAAAGTCTGCAGCTTGAGCCAAAGCCTCTTTTTGCTTTTTTGATTGAGTGTTTCCTGTTACCTTATGTTCTAAATCGCTGATTTGATCCTCTGCTTCATCTAGTCTACTGTTGGTTCCCCCTAATGTATTCTTCATTTCAGTTATTGTCTTCATTTCTGACTAGTTCTTTTTTGTTTTCTATCTCCATTTCTGTTTCCTATCATTTTGTAGAAGTTCTCTCTGAGATCACTTAGTATCTTTATAACCAGTGTTTGGAACTTTGCATCTGATAGATTGCTTGTCTCCATTTTATTTAGTTCTTTTTCTGGAGTTTTGTTGTTTTTTTATTTGTGAAATGTTTGTTTGTCTCCAAACTTTGGCTACCTCCCTGTGTTTGTTTCTATGTATTAGGTAGGGCTTCTATGCTTCCCAGTCTGGTAGAGTGGCCTTATATAATTGATATCTTGTGGGACCTAATGGTGCAGTCTCCCTGGTCACCAGAGCCAGGTGCTCAAGGTATGTCCCTGTGTGGGTTGTGTGTGCCCTCCTGGTATAGTTGAAACTTGATTGCTGTTTGCACATTAATAGGAGAGATTGACCCTCAGGCTGATTGGTTGTGAGGACTCGCTGTGACTACAGTGGAGGAGCTGTTGTGCAGGGGCTGACCCTATAGAGCAGAGTTCACTTTAGCAGGGCTCTGGTGCCCGCCCATTCTGCTCTTTGGGTGTGTCTCCATGGAGGTGGCTGGGAATGCTCTGGCTAATCCACAGCTAGACACTGGGTCTACCAGCCCCAGGGACTCCTGGGAGGCCAAGTTCAGCTTCTGTCCGTGCCCTGACCAGGGCCACCTGGCATGAGCCACAAAGTAATCTAGAAATGACCACTGCCCTTGCTGTGCTTGGAGGTAACTTGAGAATCCAAGCCATCAACCAAAGCCACTAGTGCAGGGGTTAGAGCTGATCAGCCAGAGGTACAGAACACAATGAAGCCAGATGCTGCTTGTTTGGATTTTTTGAACCTTTGAGAGATTTTAGGAAAGTATGAAGGGTTTGCTAGGCAAGCCATTTATATGGAAAAGCCACTGGAAGCAGCTTTGGTGTGCCTGAAAGTTGGGCGGGGTGTGGTCTTAGGAAATCACGGGGGCGGGGCAGAGAATGGTGATAGTCAGTTTGATGGAGACTCAGATAAGGCATCTGCGAGCCAGCGTCAGCACGCCAAGAAGTGGGAGGGCTCAACAAAGAAACAATGGCTTCCTCCAGCTCCTCCATCTGAGAGAAAGCTGCCCCTCCAGATTACACCCTGAAGCTACACAATTCAGTTCTTCCCCATATGTCCCTGACACCTTTGGAGCTGCTGCCCCAGCACTGGAGCTCAGAGCGAGTGAATCCATCAACGAGTAAGTTTGTGCGCGGTCCCATTAAGAGGAGCACCTGGGAGTGCAGCTGCCCTCCATGTCATTCAGCCACAATCTCTGCTGGTTTTCATAACCAGAAGTTGTGCGGACTTCTCTCCCAGGCATTGAAACCCTGGGCTGGGCTGAGGCTGGGACCCCTTGCTCCTCAGAGGTCCACCTCCACAGCCGAGAGATTCCTTCTGATTCAATTTTTAATGGTCACATCCTGGTGTGGGTTCAGCCTGTTCTGCATCTCTGCCCTTCCTTCCGGTTTTGAGTTGGCTTCTTTTATGTCGGTAGATGTAGGGCTGTGGTTCAGCTAGACTTCAGGTGATTCTCAGTAATTGTTTTTCTGTGGTTTAGTTGTAATTGATGTGGTCCTGAGAGGAGATGAGCACAGCATTTACCTACTCTGCCATCTTGACTGGAAATCCTATTCTTTATGCTATTTATTTATTTATTTATGCCTTACTTCATTGTCTAGGATCTCTGGTGCGATGTTGAATAGACGTGGTGTGTGTTGTTGAAGTAAGGAGGAAAATGTTTACCATTTTTCCATTAAGTATGATGATACCTTCAGTTTATCATAGATGCCTTTACCAAACTGAGGATGTTCCCTTCTATTCCTGCTTTTGTCAGTTTTCTCATAAGCAGGTGTTCAATTTAGTCAAATTCTCTCTCTTTTTGTAATGTATTGACATGATTACATGTCTTTTATTCTTTTAATGTGGTGGATTACACTGAGCAGCTTAAAAATTTTAAACCAACCTTGAATTTCTGGAATGAACCCAACTTGGCCATGATGTATTAGTCTTTCACTGTATTACTAAATTGAATTGGCTAATATACATGTGTATGTTCATGAAGAATATTGTTCTGTGTGTGTGTGTGTGTGTTTGTGTGTGTGTGTGTGTGTGTATTTTCTTGTAATAGTTATATTAGGCTTTGGTAATGCAATTATTCTAGCTAAATTGTTCTAAGTGAGTTGGGTAATGTTCCCTTGCCCTCTGTTTCCTGAAAGAGATTGTGTAATATGGCATTATTGTCTTCTTAAATGCTTGTAAAAAGCTCATCAGTTAAGTTATATAGACCAGAAATGTTCTCAATAAGGATGTTCTTGCAATTTCTTTAGTAATATAAGGCTATTCAGATTTTGTACTTCTTGTGTTCATTTGGTAAGTTGTGTTTTTTCACTTATGACCATTTTATATATGTTGTCAAACTTAATTGACATGAATTTGTTCATAATATTGCCTTTTTTATGCATTTAATGTTTGTAGCAACTACAGTGATAACCATTTTTCATTCCTGATATTGTTTTTTTTTTCTTTTGTTTTTTTCTTGACTGGTCTGATAGGAGTTTATCAGCTTTCATTAATCTTACCAAATGTCAAATTTTGTTTTTTTAATTTCCTTTTGAATTTCTCTTTCTATTGTTTATTTTTTTAGTTCATTGATCTCCAGCTTGTTGACTGTTTCCTTCTTTTTAGTTACTATAATTTGCTCATCGCTTTCTAGCTTTTTAAGATAGAAACTTAGATCATGCATTTTATACCTTTATTCTTTCATATCACAATCATTTAAAGCCATAACTTGTCCTCTTACAAAATCGTATAACTGCATCTTACAAATTGCTTTTTGTGTTTCATTATCGTTCCATTTGAATCATTTTCTAATTTTCCTGTGATTTTTTTCTTTAACCAATGAGTTTTTTCAAAGTGTTTTATCTTGATCTAAATAAGAATTTATATATATATATATATATATATATATATATACAGATAAATATATAGATATAGATATAGATAAATATATAAATGTATATAAATATCTATATATAGATATATATATATATATATCTTAATTCTGTTATGGCCAGAGGATAATACTTTGTCCATTGATATTTATTGATACTTGTTTTATCACTAAGCATATAGTCTATCTTGGTAAATGTTTCATGTGCATGGGAAAGAACATGTATTCTTTAGTTGTCTTGTGTAGCAATCTATAAATGCCTGTTAGATCAAATTGGTTGATAATGCTATTGAAATCTTCTATACTTTTACAAAATTTTATCTACTTTTTTATCTGTTACTGAGAGAAGGATGTTAATCTCAATCTCAGCAATTCTAATTGTGGATGTGTTTATTTCTCTTTTCAGTCCTTGTCAATGTTTAAGTCTTGTATTTGAGGCACTTTTAATTAGATATGCACCCACTTAGGACTTTTATGTTTTTCTAATAACTTAATCTTTTCATCATAATAAAATAGTTCCTCTTATATTTGATAATATTCTCTTTGTCTTGAAGTCTACTTTAGTAATGTTAGCATAACTACACCAGCTTTTTAAAGCTTAAATAGCATGGTACATATATTTCTACCCTTCTATTGTCAACCCCTTTGTGTTTTTATATCTCAAGTTAGTGTTTTGTAGACACAGTTATGTCTTACTTTTTGATCCAGACTAATAAGTTAATAAGTTAATGTGGTGGATTACACTGAGCAGTTTAAAAAATGCCTTTTAATTGGTGTGTATGTACTATAAGTACATTACGTAAATTTAATTATGTCATTACTGATATGTTTGAATTTACATCTACTATCTTAATATTTCTTTTCTGTGTTTTCCTTCCGTTATTTTTTGTTGTTGTTGCTGCTGTTGTTGCTCTGTTGCTCCTTTTCTGTTCTTTTTGTGTTTGCTTTTTTTAAAAATGTTTTTAATATTCTTTTTATTTCCAACTTTTACTTTTAGCTATAACTTTTTGCACTTTTGTTAGTTGTTCTAGACATTGTAATATGTATCCTTAACTTATCAGTCTACTTATAATTAATGTTCCATCATTTCATGTAAACTATTAAAAAAGCACACTCTTTAATTTTATTTATTGCCTCCCCATCCTTTGTGTCACTCGTTAAATACTTTATTTCTACATACATTATGAGCTCTATAATATGTTATATTGTTGTAAACAACATCTTTTAAAGAAATTAAGAAAAGAAAAACGAAAGAAAATATATTCTGTTTACCCACATATTTAACTTATTTCAATGCTATTTATTTGTTCCCATAGATTTGAGTTTCCATGAGATGTTTTGCATTTATTTAAAGAGCTCTGGCAGAGAGTTTGTGGATAAGTTAATGATGGATAATTAGAAAACTAAGCAAATATACAAACAAAAACATTTGTTAACTCCAGGGAACAAAAATGTTCTTCAGAGAGGAAATTCAATCAGATCATAGGCTATGGCTCAGCCGGGAACAATGTTTTTATACTAGCATGATAGTATAAACACTAAATATTGCCATAACCATAAATTGTAATTTTACACTCTTAGTCTTTCTCACTGGGAAATCAATAGATAATGTCTGAACTAACAAGTAAAAATACTAAATAAATAAATAAATAAATATCCATCACAGTAATTTGGAGTTTGGAAAGAGGAAGGTAATTCCGGAGGGAAGAGTTCAGAGTTGGCAGAGTTTGCCTCTGAGAAGCAGAAATTGCAGTAAAGTAGTGGGCTGTTCTTTCTCATAATAGGTTTAGTTTTACTGTGGACTTTTTGTATTATGTTCATGTACAACTCTGATAACAAAAACAATTATTAAGCTAATGGGAATATCCCAGTGAGAGGGAAAACATGAGTATATAAGAAATAGACTAATGGACTGTGTAAGATTTCTGAGTATACGCATTGGGATGATATTCAATAAAGTAAGTGGCCTTAAGTAGTAGAAAAGATAGTTGCTCTGGTCTGTTTAACAAGAGGGGAGGATAATAAGATCAGAGCTGATGAAGATAGGTTTATATGTTTGGTGGTAGGAAACTGAAGGGTGGTCTGATTCTATTTTCTTTACAAAGAGATCAGCATGATACTAAAATGGAAGCAGAGTGTCAGCTGCCTCTCCCTGAGGCCTCACAGTGATGAAGATGAGAGGATGTTTTTAATCATTTACATTTCCATTAATTTTCTTTTTCTTTTTGTTGTCATGTTCATTCTTATAAGCTGACACTTTACTTCTTACTTTATTTTATATGTATTTCCTTCTGTAATTTTTCTTTTTCTTCTACTTAGTCTCAGGTTCCCCCCACTGAAAAGACATTGGCAGTCCTTTGAAGATGTGTTCTTTTTCTGCTCTCTGGATAACCAAAATAAGCTTTTTTTATGAATATCTGAGTGCCAGTATCAGATGTCCATACCATCGCTATAATTTCTGACGTCCTGCTTTGGACAACATACTGTCAAGATGCTTAAAATCAAGTGGGTATAAAACAAAGTCTACTCCTATGCATAACTTTGTCTTGAAGAGCCAGACAGCTGTGCTTGGGGCCTCTAGGAAGGATTTCGTATGCCTGTTAATAGTACTGGAGCTAGCGCATAGACATTGAAGGGACACGGAATCTAAGCCATGTGATTAGAACGCGGGTTCACCAGCCAGCTGTATTGTGCTGCTCTCCGCACACAGATTTCATTAAGTAACTCAGAGTCGGTATCCTTGTAATCAGATCCTCCACTACTTACTACCTGTGTGTGCTTGGGCAAATGACTTAAACTCTTGAGTTTATTGCCTTATTTTTTTAAAAATGCTGATAACTTTATTATCTTATTGGAATGTTGTGAGGGATTGGATGACAGAGTAGACATGAATGCCATACGTATGGTCACATCACCTACCACCACCGTCACCTGATCAATCAGTAGTTAAACTAAACACCAGCTCTCCTAAACTAAGGAAACCTGCTCTCTAGAGGATCAGCAGTTTTCACCTTTCCGTGAGGGAATTGGCAATCAGCTTAAGGTTCTGATGTGGGAAGTGTGAAAACAAAATGGAGAACGATGAGGCTAATGTGGAAGTTTAGGGAAAGGGAGAGGTTGGAGTTGGAGACAGGAGGGAGAGTTGGGGAACAACTGCAGTCAAAGATGCTGAGGTCCTAAGGTTTATGGCCATGAGACTGGACGTAGGAGCAGACCCAATATTTTCAAACAGTGCTGATGTGACCAGTGTGTAAACTTGGGCTACCATGAAACTAATAAGGCTTTCACTTCAAAGCCCCTCACTCGCACAGATGAGCTCCTTCCAAGGCTCTGGAAGAGATTCTGGTAACATGATTGCATATTCATGTTTTTGTAAAATTTGCAAAATGAAGTGCTTTGATTGCAATGGGTTACAACTTGCCTCTTTTCACTTCATCTCTCTGTGACTCTTTTCATCATATTGCAGGAATACTGGAGTGCCTAAAGGCATTTTGAAGCTCCAACCCAGCAAAGATGAGTTGGGAATTTAATTTGGGTTTTGTAGGACCTATGTACGTAGGTCACAAATGTTCATGTATGATGAAGTTATTGCTAGCTGTTCTCATGTAGGAATCATTTCCAGGAATCATCCTACTGCCAACCATGCCAACTTTCTGAAAACATGTAAAAAAGATGCAGGACCAGATTTTGTATTATGATATAACTATGCCCCAGTGTGCCTGGCATTGAAGACTATAGGTAATGAGAAACAATGCTTGAAATGTAGAGTCAAGTGGCCTGTGGAAAACTTCCAACCCTCAGATACATAAATTTTTAAGAGGTGAATTCAGTTCTCATTAATACCTAGAAAAAAATGGAAGTTGTGTTCTGTAAGCATATACTCAATAATGCACCATATGTAATTATCAGTGCACAATCGTTTTTTTCTTTTGTGATAGAATTTCTGTGAAGTTTATCAAAATTTCTATGTATGTAGGGCACAAGATCTGTAGCAGTATTACAGATGTGGTATAACTGAGTGTGAAGTCATGTTTTATGCATCCCGACATACCACATCTCATTACCAATAACAAGTTGTGAAGCTAAATGTTTTTTTAAAAACCATTAGTACTATAACACAAATTTCATCAGCTATGTTTCAGGCTGAATTTGTGTCTGTTATTTCTAGAGATAATGTATTACAAAATTGTCAATATGAAGAAATGTTCAAAGGTTATAAAACTTGTAGGAAAAAGAAGTTGAGTGTGCGTCTAGCAATTAATTAACAAAAAACTTGTGTTTGTATGGATTTTATGATGTCTATATTTATCAGCTTTTATAAGTTTGTAATTTATTGCAGTTTCTCATTCAAAATATTCACTTTTCTAACAAATTTTGTATTAATGGTAATTTAGTTTTTTCCCCCTAAAAATGCCCCCCTCCAATTGTATAAACTACAAACCTCACAAAACCTGACACCACCCCAGACAGTGAGATAATGCAGGATAGAACAGTTTTTCCAAAAAGGGACATTAGTTCACTCCTAATGCTCCTAATAGCTTGCAGTTAATCACTAAACTTGAATGAATCATTCCACAGACAGGGCTACTCTTAGAAATTGACTTATTTTCTTTTAGTACCTAGCTATGGATTCTTAATTCTCCATAACGGATCAGCTCCATCCTAGAGCAGATGTTGGCCAAAGCCTTTGGGTATCCTTGTGCCTAATGACTTTCTCTTTCAAATTAGCATGAGACCTCTCAAGCCTTCTTGTTTCCTCCCAGCAAAATGGGGCAGCCAGGACGCAGGACCCTGAGATACCAAAAGAAAAGTTTGTGATTCTCTGATGTTGCTCTAAGTAAAGTTTATCTTAATTTCTCTCTCTCTATCTTTTTCTTTTATGAAGGGTAAATCTAGGAAATCTTTATGTCTTACAAATCAGAAATTGGGCTTGAATTGTTTCTGAGATTGTGCAGTGATTACATATGAAATATTTATATTGTGGATATTCACAATGTAATATTTTCAATGCAAACTACTATTAAGAATCCATTGAACTCATTTTTGTTCCTAGCCTTCAAGAATCCCTGTAAATATCTACAAATTTTGTCATTCATTGCACATTGAAAATGGAAAGTTAGGAGCAAACTATTTTTTCACTGTGATCTTTTTTTTTCTCATAAAATTGTAAAGAAAGCCAGCCCAATAGACTGATTTATAATAGGATCTCATTGAAGGTACTGTTGTTACCGTGCTTCGTGTAGTTTCCTGTGATCTCCTACACTCAAAATTCTGCAGATCAATGTCTGACTTCCTAAGGGCAAATCCGTTCATATTTTCCTGTGAGAAAAATGACTTTTAATACCATAAATAGTAAAGGAAAAGTAGATGGACAAGATCAGACCCACTTAAGGAACATCTAATTATTTTAAATTTGACTTTCATCTTTATGGAAGCTGAAACAATCATCTTTTTAGTAAGAAGACCAATTTTAATAAGAATGCTCTGGTTTCTCCACTCTCAAAAAAGCATGTTGAACCGATTTTCTAAGATAGAAGCCATGGGGATGAAAAGCTAGGAGAGCAAACAGATGAAACTGCAACATCTTGTTAATCTGCAAATTTAATGTTCCTCACGTGGTCTATATTCCTTCTGCCTGGATCAGACATGTTTGTTTGCATTTTCCAATCAGGCAGTGTTTCATTCCTTCCCTTCCTCTCTAAAATGTTTCTTTATTTTCAGATTTGTAGGAAGATGCAAAATGCATCTCTGCCCCTCATCTGCATTTAAATTTAGTGATTTCCTATCTTTCTGGTCAAAGTCTGTACCTCTCAGAGTCTTAGTTTGTTTTGTGCAAAGGATGCTGAGAACCTCTTCCTAAAATTGTCTCAGGTTAAGCGACCTTCTATGTATAGTCTTCAGGCTTATGTTTTTTAGCTGATTCTCCCCTACTCCTTTTCTTTCTCCACTTCTCTGTCACTTTCTTTTCTCCCTGGCTCCTTCCTCTTAATTTCATTGTCATTCAAGAAAGACTGGGAGAGTGAGAAATGACTCATTGGTTCTCATACTGTCTACTGGGACCTAAGGGGGACTCAGTCACCCTGACAAGGTGACTACTGATACCATCTAGGCAGGAGACAGCTGTCCCCAGGGGACAACTTCTGCCTAGAGACCATGTGGATCCAATACTGGGTTACAACCAATGGTAAAATCAGAACATCATAATAAGGAAAGGAGACTTCATGAGCCGCCGATACAAGTAATTGTGGACTTAGGGAAGGAAGTATTTCTCAGAATTGTGAAATGGATATTTATCTTTCTGTTTCTGGTAGATATACCACCCCAAATCTGCCATAAGATAACTTTTTGAGAAAATATTGACTCATGGTACAGAAAAACCTTGGCAAATCTTGGATTAGATCATACAAGTTTGGACAATTAAGTTCACAAACTCATCCTAGAAAAAGCGCTAAATACTTCATTGCTGAATATCACTATGGTCACCTTCAAAGTACTCCCCTTGGGAAGCTATGCACTGACACTAGCGCCTAGTCCACCCTTCAAAGCAATTTTGGAACTCTTTTTCTGGAATGGCCATCAGAGCTGTCATCGTATTACCCTTGATGTCCTGAATGTCATCAAATGATCTTCTTTTCAATATTTCCTTTGTCTTCGGGTACAGAAAGATGTCATTGGGGGTCCAATCAGGTGAATAGGGAGGGTGTTCCAATACAGTTATTTGTTTACTGGCTAAAAACTCCCTCACAGACAGTGCCGTGTGAGCTGGTGCATTGTTGTGATGCAAGAGTCATGAATTGTTGGTGAAAAGTTGAGGTCGTTTTCATCTAACTTTTTCACGCAGCCTTTTCAGCACTTTGAAATAGTAAACTTGGTTAACTATTTGTCCAGTTGGTACAAATTCATAATGAATGATCCCTCTGATATCAAAAAATGTTAGCAACATTGTTGCAATAAGTTCGCAAACTTAATTGTCAGACCTGTATGTCTCTCCAGCCCCCTGAATCTGAGATCCAACCTGCATTTTTATTTTATGTTTAATCCACATTCCTCACTTTGTCCCCAGGGTTCTCCTTAATAGTTTATCTGCTGCGTCTTCCTGTCCTTACTGCCACTACGAGGGAGATATCTTCAGAGGTCCAAGTGGCAACAAATAATTTTGTGTTTATCTTGACTCTTTAACTATAGTGCTCGCAGTAACTCTCAGTACAGTGGTCCCCCTTTATCTATGATTTTTATTTTCATGGTTTCAGTTACCTGCAGTCAACCGTGATCCAAAAGTATTAAATGGAAGATTCCAGAAATAAAAACTCATACGTCTAAAACTGTGCATCGTTCCGAGTAGGGTGATGAAATCTTGTGCAGTCCCACTCCATCCCTCCCAGGATGTGGATCATCCCTTTGCCCAGCGTCTCCACACAGTAGAGTTAGTCACTTAGTAGCCATCTAGGTTATCAGATCAACTGTCTTGGCATTGCGGTGCTTGTGTTCAAGTCACCCTTGCTTTGCTTAATGTCCCTAAAGTGCAAAAGTAGTGATACTGGCAATTCATATATTCCAAAGGGAAGCCTTTGTAAGCTGCTTCCTTTAAGCGAAAAGGTAAAACTTCTCAATAAGGAAAGAAAAAAAATTATGTGCTGAGGTTGCTAAGATCTGCAGTAAGAATGACTTGTGTCCATTCAATTTACTAATTTATAAATGAAACTTTATCATGGGTATGCATGAATTGGAAAATATGTAATATAAAAGGTTCATACTATTTGTGGTTTCAGGCATGCACTGGGGGTCTAGGAACGAATGCCCTGTGAATAACAGGGGTCTAGCATACCTCTTATGAGACTGTCTGAACTCAAGGTTTAATTTATTGGGGTATATCCAACTACTATTTAGTTCTTCCATTTTTCCAAGATAAGGAGATCACCAGTTTTACCAACTACAGCTATTTTTATACTATACCTTTTACAAATAAAAATACTACAGAAAAAATTTTTAAAGCATAACCAAAAGTTAAGAAGAAAAAGGCAAAAGAAAACTTGACGACCATTAAATGTCACTACATTTAATGTCAAGGCAAAAAGAGAAAGCTGCTGAATTAATACTATCCCGTGAAAAGAAACATACCAATTCCTAGATGACATGTTTCTTAATGTTGACTTCTTAATGCAATTGATCAGATTACAACATTCCAACAATATCAGCATCTCCCATGTTCTTTAACACTCTATCATATATTCAAAATCTGTAAAATGGCAATAGTAATAGTAACTATTAGAAATTACTATTTTTCAGGTCAAATAGTTAAATATTACCAATTTCATATGGGATAACCCTTTATCTGGTTTATTGTGTCTCCTTCCAGAATACCTTTACATCAATATAAGCAAATAAAAATACATATTCTTTATTTTTCCTTTTCTTGCAAAAAAAGAAGTATGTGTATCATATTCACTGTATTGTACCTTGTTATTTAAAAACATTTAACAACATATTTTATATGTCAGTAGATTATCCTCCTTGCCCTTCCTTTAAAAAAAAAAAGCCCAAACAAGTATATAAGTATTCCATTGTAAAAGTGTAATATGACTTATTTTATCAGCACCAATTGATGGATATTTCAGGTTGATGGTATTTTTAAGAAGACTATTAATATCATCAGGTGAATTTTTTGCTGTTATAAACATTGTTGTAAAGAATAAGACCACCATTATGGCCTATGTGTGCATATGTGTGACTAACATACATTCTTTTAAAAATGAAGATGCATTCCCAGAAATGAAATTGCTGAGTCAAATGGCAAATGTATTTTCACTTTTGATAATTAAGGCACTTGCCTCCACAAGGGCAGTTTGTGTTCCTGCCAAGCGATGAATGAGAATCCCATTTTCCTACAGCCTCACCAACAGGATATGTTGTTAAATGGTTAAAAATTTTGCCAAATAAGAGGAAAGTAGCATTTTATTTGTATTTCTGTTAGTATGAATAAACCTTAGTGTTTTGTGGTTTTTTTCCATTTAAGGAACAATTTTTCCCATAAAGAGCCTTTTCATCTCTTTTCTCCCCTTACTGTTAAGTTGTGGGTCTTGTTATTATCATTTTCTAGAAACTCTTTATATCTTAGGAAGATTACCATATACTTCTAACATAAATTATAAAGTTTTTGCCAGTTATTCACTTATATTAATATTTTGCCTTTGCTTATATTTTTGGGTTTTTTACTGTGTAGAAATTTTTATTTTTATGGAGGTGATCTATCCACTTATCCATCCTTAATAGCATCTAGATTTTGAATCATAGAAAAGCTTTACTCCAAGTTTGTAAAGGATTTTGCTCAAGTTTTCTTTTAGTACTTTATTGTTTTTAAATATTTAATTTTTTGATCCTTATGAAATTTATTGTATTGTAGAATGTAAGATTTAAATCATCATTATTTTTTTGGTGGCTATCTAGTTTTTCCAATATCACTTATTGAAAAGCCCATCATGTCCCCAATCATTTCAGATGCCACTGTTATATAGGTTTATCTTCAGATATTTAGTTTGTTCCGTATTTATTTTGTTCCATTGTCTAACCTTACATCTATACCTCACTAATTTCATTATGAAAGATTTATTATCTTTTTTAACATCTGATAATTCTAGAACCTTTTCAATATTCCTTTTTAAAAAAAATTTCTGAGCTATTTTTGTTGTTTACTTTTCCACATAAACTTTACAAACACCTTTATAAACAGTTTTTTAAAAAGTATCTCATTGGTACTTTTGAGGTTACATTACATTTCTAAATTAATTTAGGGAGAACTGATATCTTGTTATTTTTCCCCCTAGAAATTATATGGGTTGTTTTAATTGCCATTAGTAATGGGATTTTTTTCCTCTTCTATTACTTTGCACAACTTGTTTCTGGTATATATGAAGTCTATTGATTAGTGCATATTAATTTTCTACTCTGCTACCTTATTGAATTGTCTTACTGCTTGTAGTAGCTTTCAGGTTGATTTTATTTTCCAAGTGTACAATCATACCATGTGCAAATAGTGATAGTTTTATCTCTCCCTTCCCATTTTATAGAAGCAATATATGAATATATTATCATTGTATATAAATGAAAACAATACAGAAGTATTTTGACTCACAAACAAGAATCCTTCCTAACTTCCCCAAACAACTATCTTTCCCAAATGTAACCACTGTTCATCTAAAGCTCTTTCTGCATATTTCCATAGGTCTGTATGTAAAACTACACATAGTTTTGTTTTTTCTATTTTCATATTTGGAATGTACTTTATATACTAGTATTTTACAGGGTTGTCTTAAAAAAATTTTTTTTAAACAATTTCAAACTTAGAAGCCACATGTACAGAACAAAGAATTTCCTTTCCTGAATCATTTGAGAGGAAATTACTGGCCTGATACTCCATAATCCTGAATACTTCAGTGTGAAATTCCTACATACAGGGATGTAATCCAATAGAATAATCAAAATCAAGTAACCAACATCAATATATTAAAACCATCTCATCTAAGACCACATTCTCACTTTGCCAATTGTCACAATAACGTTCTTGATGGCCAAAGGATCCATTCAGCATCACATGTTGGATTTAGTTGTTAATTTCCCTTTAGTCTCCGTTGTCCTTTTCTTGACTTTCATGACCTTGATAATTTTGAAGATAATTCGTGAATTATTTTGTACAATGTCCCTCAATTTGGGTTGGTTTGATTTTTTTTTTTTTTTTTGCTCATGATTAAATTCAGGTTACAGATAGGAATGCACTAGCAGAATGTCAGAAGTAAATGTGTGTTCTCACTGTATCTTACTGGGTGACCCGTGATTCCCATTTGTCCCATTACTGATTATGTTCACTTTGATCATTTAATTAAGGTGCTGTCTGCAGGGTTTTTCCACTGTAATGTTACTCTTTTATCCTTTTGTATTCACAGTTGACCCTTGAACAACACGAGTGTGAACTGCATGGGTCCACTTACTTGCGGATTTTTTTCAATAAATATAGGTGGTTCTTCATATCAACGGGTTTCCAGTCCATGTATTCAACCAAACAGGGATAGAAACTGTATTTTTGTATTCCCAACCACAGGAAAATACTGTTTTTTTATCCAGGGATGATTGAATCTGCGGGTATGGGTGTGGGTGCAAAAGACCAACTAGAGTCAAAAGTTATACTTCGGTTTTCGATTGTGTGGGGACCATGGGGTTAGCACCCCTACCCCCCCTACCCCCAAGTTGTTCAATGGTCAGTTGTAATAAGCATTTTGTGAGGATGTTGCTTTGAAACCATGTAAGTATCCACTCTTCATGAAACTTTTTATTTGTTTATGTGTTTATTTATATCTGTATGAACAGTGATTTTTCTATTTTAGTCAATGGGTTATACTGTATTCCTATAATTTCTTCTGATGGTCAAATTGTCCCTGATTTGGCCACTGAGGTCTTCATCAAGCTGAGTTGTGTGTCCTTTTGTCTTATCTTCTGATATTCATTAAGCACTTCCATGCTCCCTGATACAGGAAGATGCTTTATTCAGACTTATATTTCTTCTACCTCACCTCTAAAATCAGTCATTTCGTCAAGGAATCCCAGTTCCTTTTAGTGGAGAATGGTATTTAGAAGCCAGGATCTGGGTACTTGGTATGCTTACTGCTACTGGAATATCTGTTTCCAAATCCTTTTAATAGACAGAGCTAGGAAATATTTTATATATATACATATACATATATATATATATATATATATACACACACATACATATATATTTACATATATATATACATACATATATATATATATATTTCTATATTTATTCTATGTCCATCTGTATATTGAAAACCACAAGTTTAAATCAATACTTGCAAATTCAATATGAATCACACACAGTTAAATGTTCTCCTTTTCATAGTTATAGATCCCTTCTTTGCTAGTGATAAAACTGGCTCCCTTTATCCTTAATATATTTAGTTATTTGGTCCGTTTTCCTGAGTGACGTCAATCTCTTACTTCCACCACCACCTCCGAGTTCACATGGCATCCTGCTTAGCCTGTTGTACTCTGACATCCTAACCTGGACCACTGCAGCTCTTCCATTCTCTGGGGTGGTCACCTATCTTTTTCCACCCTACTTAATAATGGCTTCGGAACTGAGTTGTACAGGAAGGAGTAGTGGAACAAAAAGTAGAGCTAGATATCTTCAAAAATTTTTTTATTGTAAAATAACCCAAATACCAATTTTGAAATAAAAATCAATTTTGATTTCTATTTGCTCATGATTTTACTTAATGTACGTATTGGAGATCTTTCAGTGTGAGTGTACCTTATATATCTACTTTATTCTTTTTAAATTACCTTGATGAATTCTATAATATGGCTGTACTGTAGCTTATCAATAGAGGAATGGTAAAATACATATATACCACTTGACGTCTTGAATTTTTCAATGTCATAAACAATAGATATCTTGTACATGTTGCCTCTTCGTGTGTATTTCTGTGTAGAAAATGGAAAGTGCAATTTCTTGATTGAAGGATATTATTGATATTTTATTTTAGTTAGTATGTTTGACAGATTTTCCTTCAAACTGCTTATATTTTTCTTACTGATTCGAATGAACTCCTGTTTATTAAGAATATCAAGTTTGTTTCATATGTCGCAACTCATTATTTTTTAGTTTGCCATTTGTTGTTTTATTGTTTATGGTGTCTTTAATATATATATGTGTGTGTATATATGTATATATATAGAAACATATATATGTATCTATATATATACATATTTTTTTTTACTTTAAGAGGATTGATCTATTCATTTGTTCATATAGGCCTCGTTGATTTTTGAGTTTTGTTTAGAAATTCCAGATGTTTTTCAAATAGCTTTTGTCTTCTGATATTTTTAACTGAGATATACCTAAAATAAAATGCCTTGAGTGTAGTGTTCTATGATGAGTGTAGCATTCAATAAACCAAACTGTTAAGTTGGTCTTGGTAAAAGAAAATTTTCCACAGACAGGTTACTAATAGGCTTTTTTTCAATGCTTCATGAATTGCACAGCATCTAACCTAACTGATAGAAAGGAGCTCTGAACAGCTGCCCAAGACAAGAGATTTTTATAGACCAAAGTGAGCAGGAAAAAGGATACTATACTGGGCGTTTGCTGACGGATTGAAGCGGAACAGGGTTAGGTAACCTGTGATGAGCAGGCAAGCAGTGGGCCAGGCTTTTCTTTTCTGGGGGAGCCACATATAGAAACTTAGTTAAGTTTTGATTTGCTGGCGTGGACTTTAGCGTCAGCAATGCCATCTTGGGCCTAACTTAGACATTTTCGCAGCCTATTCCTTAGATATTTCATACATGTCAATTTAATTTTTGTATATCATAAGAGATAAGAATCTAATATTTTTTTTCAATTGTATAGCCAATTGTTTTAATATCCACCACAATTGATTTGATATGCCACCTTTTACATGTCAGCGACTATTCTTGACTTCAGTGTTACTTCTGAGGGTCAGGTACACAATTATGTAATACGACAGCTGACGTAAACAACTGTAGTCCCACCAATTAATCACTAGAAGTAAATTTCTGAATACACGTAATTCATGAACACTATTATAGTTCCTCTCTGCGTCTCTATAGTATCCTAGCCTATTTTATATATAGTCTATATATTCTATTTTATATATATTCTAAACATAAACTGATTCCATATATTTAGGGCAGTGTTTAAAATCCTTCCACAGCAAGCTGGCTATGCAACAAATGACGAAGAGATAGCTGTCAGGGACTGTGCCCTTTTAGAGAAAGTATGACTTGTCCTACACAAATGCTCAACCTATATCAAGTAATTTGAATTGGCTTGACTTGCTGATATTTTTTCTTAACTCCTGAAAAAAATATTATTTGGGGTGCTAGACTCTTCCTGTGGCTTAACTGTTAATTAAGTTGTGACATGTTCCCTTGGAAGATCTTGTCCTTTTTAACTGGGTGTATCCCTGTGAGGGTCACAGTGAGTAGACAGCTCTGTCTCCCTGAGAGAGGAGGTATGACTAAGTGGTGCTGGTTGTTTGGGGAAGGATGTGAGGCGTGTGGGATGACAGACAAGTGTTTACTCTGGCTTTTTGGTCTTTTCCTGAGCCACCCAGCTAGAACAAATGATTCCCTCTTAGAATGCTTAGAACTTCTCTCTTAGGATGTCGATCACATATGGATTTGCATTGTTTTTCAGAGACCCACTGATTTGCACTGTTATTCAGAGACACAGCCTATGTGGTCCATGAAAATCTTTCTTCTGGGGACAGAAACCATGCTTTAATCACCTTTGTAGGTGTTCCTCTGCCAGGCCCACTGCTTTAGCACTTGGGAAGAGGAGTAATTAAGCCATCTGGATTTCCAGAAGACAAGCAGGGGCAATGCTAGGGATTCCAAGCACTGATGTTGCTTTTCTCCCCTGGAGAAGGATGTGGCCTATTTGACACTGCTTTTCACTCCAGAACCGGCTGAATCTGAAACCTTTTAAATAAGAGTAAGTTCTTGTGGACTGGCAGTGGGAGGCCCATGTTAAAAAGGCAGTGGAGAGGCATATATGCAGGATTTTCTCTGCTCAGGAGACCCAGCCAGGTCAGACCGTGTCACCACTGCTGTCTGCCGACCTATGAGAAAAGCTTCAGGTCAAAGCTTCCAAGACAGATTGTATCTGCTGCGGCTCTATATTGCTGCCTACCTTCCCTTAAGTCAGGTTCCTCCCTTAAAGACATTAGGAAATTCAGGTGGATGTGTATGCTCTTTCCCCACCAATCTCTAGTTAGCATAAAATCCAAAAGGAAAATGTAAATCACGGGGGCAAGGGAAGGAGAGAAGGGAAAAAGAATGAAGTATTTCAAGTGGTTCTGTGGGGAAAACCATGTGGCTACCTAGACAGGTGGTTTTTTCTACTTATTTTACTTATTTTGCTTTTGATTTGTAAATTAGAAAAAAAATTGAACCAAACAGAAAACTTATATTCAGCACACAGGTGGAAAGTGGAAAATATGCTCAGAAGAGCTCTAAGTTTTCAAACCAGGTGATGAGTTTTAGTTATGGGTGAAGTTTCCAGATATGACCTGCTGGTATCCACACTAGAAGACATGACTCTGCGGCCGATCAGTGTTGCAATTTTAGCTGCTAAGACTTCTGATTCTGCTACTAGGAAACTCCATGTCCTTGGGCTGGTAACTCAAACTCCCCAGGCTCTGTTCAAAAGAACGCTTGAGCCCGGGTCTTTTATTTATCTGCTTCCCAAATGTCAAACAGTGCAAAGCTGAGGGGAGACCATGATGAATAATAACAAGAGTCCCTCATGTTGACCAGGAGGCATCTCTAACTACATGGAGAGCCAAGTCCAATAAAACATAAGATTATTTTTATGTTTAAAATTCTATGACTTTATGAAGGAAACAAAATATATGAAAGTAAAAAACACATACAAGTGAGATCATGTAGTATTTGTCTTTCTGTGCCTGGCTTATTTCACTTAGCATTATGTCCTCCAGATTCATCTGTGTTGTTGCAAATGTCAGGATTTCCTTCATTTTATGGTTAAATAATTTTTTACTGTACACACAATGGAATTCTTTATCCATTCATCCATTGATGGACACTTGGACTGTTTTCATATCTTGACTGTTATGAATAATGCTGTTATGAAACATGGGAGAACAGATATCTCTTTGAGATACTGATGTTATTTCCTTCGATATGTAGCCAGATGTGGGATTGCTGGATGATATAGTAGTTATATTTTTAATTTTTTAGGAACCTCCATACTGTTTGCCACAATGGCTGTACCAATTTACATTCCCACCAACAGTATGCAAGGGTTCCCTTTTCTCCACACCCTCAGGAACCTAAAAATAGTGAACTCATAGAACCAGAGACTAGAATAGCGGTTTCCAGGGGCTGGGGCAATGGGAGTAGGATGAATAGAGATGTTGGTCAAAGGGTATAAACTTTCAGTTAAGAGATGAATAAGTCCTGAGGGTCTAAAATACAGACTGGTGATTGTGGTTAATAATACTGTATTAAATACTTGATATTTGGTAAGAGAGTGTATCTTAACTGTTCCCACCACACACATACACACCGACAGTAACTATGTGAGGTGACGGATGTATTAACCTGATTGTGCTAACCATTTCCCAGTGTATATGTATATTAAATCATCACACTGTACACCTTAGAAAAAAGTCACGTTGCATAATCTAAATACATGCAATTTTTATTTGTCAATCATACTTCAAGAAAGTTGGAAACAATTAAAAAAAAACCAGAGTTGCAAATATACTTCCTTAAATAAAGCCATGTCTGATGGGAGAAAAAAAATCATGTATGGTCTTAGTGTGAGTATGGATTTGTAATGTTGGAAGTCAATTTGGTAATTTCTATCAAAATGCGAAAAAAGAGTATACTTTGGAACCTAGCAATTCAAATCCTTTTCATGAATTCTTCAGAATCAGTGTATTAGGTGGGTGCAAAAGTAATTGTGTTTTTTGCAATTACTTTTAATTTTTTGACCACAATTACTTTTGCACCCACCTAATACACTCTGAGATGTGTGTATAAGGCTGTTTAGTGCAGCATTTTTGTAATAGCAAAACATATAAAGGGTTGAAATTCTAGTTGATAGAGGGATAGTTAAAATGCTGGCCATTGAAAACACTAGAAAATCTAGTAAATCTAGAGATATAGATGTAAAAATACTTCAAAACATATTGCTATGTTAATAAAACATATTGCTATGTGACTGACATATTGCCAGTCACAGGATAACACATAGTTCTTGACTTAACTGAAGTGAAAGGAAACTTTATATGTGTCTTATGTTCTCTAAGCTACACCCTATGGTTCCCTAGTAAGGAGAAAAGGATCATGGTGGAAGGTGACCTTAGCCTTTTGCGATATACAGGATTGTGTTTCTTGAATCATTTAATACGAGAATGTTGTCTTTTATTACTTGTGTAACTATTTTCATTTTGATCATTAAAATATAGAGAAAAAAATGAAATAATGATTGACGATGCTCTCTTGCCCTATTAAATTAAATGTTATGTGCTATGTTGGGTAAGAACATTAACTTTATAGTCAGACTAATCTGTGATCCAAATGTTATTTGAATACCTACCAGCTGTGCCTTTCTATAAGTTATGTGACTTCTCTGGCTCTTCATTTTTCATCTGTAAAATAAGCATAATAAGATTTAAATGAGATAATATGCTTGAGGTATGTAGGATAATACTTGGTGCATAGGAATTCTTTGATTAACAGTAGCTGCTTTTTCCCCTTCTCCTCGGTTTTATTATTATTAACATCACTATCATCATTTGAAAATGATTTTAATTAAGGTATACACATGAACTTTTTAAAGTCACCGTACCAGAGTGTGCGTGCGTGTGTGTGCGTGCGTGTGTGTGTGTGTGTGTACATGCGCATGTGCTATTTACAGGTCTTATTTTATGATGTGACTCTAAAGGCCACTTGTGTCTGTCAGGTTCCTACGGTACTGAGCCAGTGAACCCGCAAGCGCGTTAAACAAGAATCCCCGGGAACTGATGACTCGTCGCACTGTCGCCCTTACACCTGGGCAAGAGCTGGCTCTGCTCTGAGTCTTCTGTCAGAGGCCCGTATTATCAGGCCCCTGAGACACCAGATTTCTTACCCCGTATCCTTGAGAGATAGTTGAATGTGCAAATCTTGGGATTGAGACATTGCCAAAATTTTGGGATTGGAGTCAGACACTGATTTGGAGTTTTAGGAGGATTTGGATTTGAGGAGTATTGAGATAAAAGGCACGTAAGTGAATTTGTCCAGTCTTCCCTCTCTGGTGGCCTGGATGCACTGGGTTTTGCCTACCAAAGTGTCTTTTCAAATGTAATCAAAGTAAGATGAGATCATTTTGAATTAGGGTGTGCCCTAAATCCAATGACTGGTGGCCTCATCGTATCTAACATTCATTTTCTTGTTTTTCTGTGTGTTCCAGTTTGTACTTCAGAAAGGAGACATGAATTAGCATGGAATCCACCATACTTCACATTGTGGCAGAGGAACATTTTGTAATATAAAAGAAATACAAATACTTTATACACATGCTTATATACGGACGGTGCTAAAAAAATGTATACACATTTTAAGAAAGGAAAACACGATTAAAATTGTAATACTCAATATATACCAACAACAAAAGACGAATACAAGCCATGTTTGATTTCTGCAGTTACAAGAGATGCTCAAAGTGGTTACCATCAGCGTCCAGACACTTCTGCTTATGGCCAACTACTGCTTGAGCAACGTTGACCAAAGTGTCCACTTGTATACATTTTTTTGGCACACTTGTATACATTTATTTGGCACCCTATAATTTTATATATTTAAAATTATAGACTACATACATATACATATATATATGTCATTTAAAATTATAGACTGTAGTTTTATAATCAAAAGAAAATAAATTACCTGTGAGTTACTAACCAAAGTGACATGTGAATAAAATATAAGGAAATTAACCAGAAGTTAGAAACAAAAGTGACTTTAAGGAGAAGCAAATGATATGTGCAAATAGTCCTAAAACTAATTTTTAAGAAGAGTGTTTTCTGGCTATTATAGATTAAAATATATTCCTATTTGATGAGATATTGAACACATCTTATAATGTATTGCTATTTTCAGTTTTCTTTGTAAACAGGTCAATATTGAAATATTTGAAATAAGAAAAACTCAAGAAAGGTGAAATGGCTCTAGATAATTACTTTAATGGCCAAAACTATGATATAATTGACAACAATTTTTATGATGAAATTAAATATAACATTTTCTGTGATAATGATAAAATTTTATATATAAATGAATTGTTTGAATATGATCTATAAATATTCATGAGCCATATCTGAATCTAGGTATTGCTTTAAGTATTTTGTTGAAAGTACCAGTTGCTCTCGACTCAGCAAAGCAAAGTTTCTTAAGATTAAAATTAATAAAAACTACCTACAAACAATAATCACTCAAGGACTTTGGTCTAATTTGGCAATGCTGTCAATAAAACCCAAGTTATGTGAAAACGGGGATAACAACATAATTAGTACATTTTCTGAAATTAAAGCAAGAAAAATAAATTTCATGGAATAAATACAGGGTAATTTATGGATTATGTATGTCTTTATTTTATTATTCATCGTAACATCACCAACCCTTTCACAGAACATCCAAATGGATCATCTTTGATATTTTGTGACTTTCATTAAATCAAAACCATAGCTTTCCAATTTCTCTTTAAATTTTGTAGTAATGGAGGTATGTTTGACAAAATAGGAGAACAGAATATATTTAACAATTTGTAGCATGAAATATAACTTTAAAATAATTACACATATACTGTGTGGGTCTCCATTTGTGTTCTTATCCTGAGCCTTGCATATGTTAAGGGCAGGCTGGTCTATTGTGATTACATTAGCGACCTTTCTATGCCATGAACAAGTAATCATACATGTTACAGGTCTTATCACAGGGGAATGAAGGGGTCTGATGGGAGTGAAAAGTAAGGGAGGGGAATCCAGAAGACTGCACTGCTTGTTTTTCTGCACAAGCACCGTGGTGTTTCAAGAACTATGGGCCTGACTTGTGATATTCTTTCCACCAGAAAGACCCTCTCCTCTTTATTCACTTACATGCTTCCTATTTCTTCTTCATGTGGCAATGTTGTAGGTTGACTTGTGTCTCCCAAAAAGATATGTTGAAGTCCTAACTCCTGGTATGTGGGAATGTTATCATATTTGGAAATAAGGTCTCTTCTGATGTGATCAAAGTAAGATGAGCTCATACTAAATTAGGGTGTGCCCTAAATCCAGTGATTGGTGTCCTTATCACAAGGCCATGAGAGACACAGAGACACAGTGAAGGAGGCCGTATGGGGTGGAGGCAGAGAGTGGGGTTATCCTGTCAGAAGCCAAGGAATACCAGGAATCGCAAGAAGCAGGAAGAGGCAAGAAAGGATTCTTCCCTATAGCGGTAAGAGGGAGCATAGCCCTGAGAACACCTTGATATCAGACTTCTAGCCTCCAGAACTGCAGGGCAATACATTTTTGTTTTCTTAAGCTATGCAGTTTGCAATACTTTGTCACAGATGCCCTAGGAAACTGATACAAACATCGTGGTGTTTCAAGCCTGTGGGCCTGAGTCATGCGGTTCTTTCTACCAGAAATACTCTCTCCTCTTTTGTCCTTCACGTGCCATGGTTGATTCCTTCTAACTCTACCCTTTTTGAAGGTGGCAACCTTGGTTAGCAGCTGCTTGTGGTCTAACAGGGACAGCCATCTTGACACTCATTCATCTAGATGATAGAGGCTTTTAGCTCTGTGGATGGGTCCGTTAGATGCAATGGCTTTGCTTCTCTGCGCACGAGAGCCTGAAGTCTCCAGTGCCACCTACCTGGCATTTATTCCAAGAGCAGTATTTTCAAAAGGACCCTGCTGTCAGCAGCTGCTTGCATGGATAACACTAGGTATAATTATCCACTTATGTTCTCAGATTAAGAGTTGATTAGGCCAATTGTATCCACATCACTTTTTCCTTATGAACAATGACAGCTGCCAACTATGTTTTTGAAAAATCTAGTCTAAACTATGAGGAAAAGACACTGTTTTTATTTTTCTTGGAAATGAGAAAATAGATTTGGACTCAGCTCGTGAATTATATGTTATCTCTCCCTGGGTTTCAATAGCAAGCCTAATGTAGCAGTGTGTAGAAAAGAAACATTTTACTCTGGAAGGAAGGAGTTTGCCCTCTCAACAAATCGACATTCTCTTCTCTGTAAAACACTTGAACTTGAATATGCAAATGATCCTCTAGTAGAAATTATCATTAGTCATTTTTTTCACAAAGAAATAATTGAAGAACATTGTGTACATGACAGACAGCATTAAGATTCATCAAGTTTCAATTCTTTGGATCTGTCAGCTCATCATAAAGCAGATGTCTGATTTTGTGGCCCTGCTGGTGAAACATGGGACTCTTTCTCCTCGTGCACAGTTTAGTCACCTCCTGTAATTTGTTTGAAATGAAAAAGATCTGGCATTGTATGTCTTCTATTTAATGGACAATATTACAAACAAGATGAAAAGAAATGGCTATGAAACTATTGTCTTTGCAAACTGAATTTGGCAAGATACTGCCACAGGCAATTAATGAGCTTAGTAGATACATTATCAAGACTCATCACCAAACTCAGGAATGGCATCGTTTTCTTTACAAGCTTTAGTAAATGTATGGGAGAGTTTGTTATTCAAACACTAATAGTTACAGAGAATTTAGGACACATTCCAGCAAGAGATCATGTGCTTCAATTTTATACACAAATGAAAGGAAATCATTAGTCAGCATAACTTTTATTGTTAACTTTGGTTTGGTGAATAAAGTTGGGATAGAATTGGAGAATCTGTCATTTTGAAAAGTTTTAATATAATGTTAAAAGCAGTTACCATATACTAAGTGGTTACTATATGGCAGCTATTGTATTAAGTGCTTTTCATTTAATCCTCATAGTGATACAAGGAGATAAGTGATACTGTTATTTCCATTTCAAATGAGTAACATGAGGGTTGTAAACATTAACTTGCCCAAGATCAAGAGCTAGAATTCAACCTATGCCTATCTTACTCTAGAGGCTGCATGTTTTAGTCGCTGGGTGAACTATCTCAGAGACAGAGAACAGCATCTGTGTGGAGAACTTCTATTTACGAAGCTCGCTGCGTTACCTGATTCTCTTGGAACCGGAATCTAGATGTAGGGAAAAGACAGCCCTGAGGAATTGCATTTGGCTCTCAGGATTGATAACTTTTTCTTTCTGGTTTCTGCTCTGGTTTCTGAACAAATAGAAGTTTTATACCTATGGAAGCACTGCACCTTCATGAAAGGAAGGAGTTAGGTGTATGATACTGTGATTTATCATAAGAAATGTATGTTTGGTCTTCGTTCCCATTCCTGCCACAGAGCTACTAAAACCCTTGGAATTTCCTAAGTGAAGAGAGTGGTAAAGGTGTTTTAATACTCCTAACAGAGTCTTTTCAATCACACCTGAGTTTATATTGATGAGGTGACTTTTGGAAAGTACTTAAGGATGCGGCTGGTTGCCAGAGGAGTCAAGCATATGATTAGAGGGCTGGAATTTTCAGTCCCTTCCATACTGAGGTAAAGGGCTCGAGGTTGAACTAATCACCTAATCATTTAATCAGTCGTGCCTATGTAATGAAGATATAAAAACACAAAAGACGAGATTTAAAGTACTTCCGGGTTGGTGAACATGTGAAGATTTGGAAGAGTGGCATGCCTGGAGAGAACATGGTAGCTCCACGTCCCTTCCCACATGCCTTGCCTTACGCACGTCTTCCATTTGGCTGTTCCTGAGTTATATTCTTTTATAACAAACTGATAATCTAGTGAGTAAAATGTTTTTCTGAGTTCTGTGAGCTGCTCTAGCAAATGAATGAAGCCCAAGGAGGAGGCCCTTGTAACTTCCAATCTATGGCTGGTTGGTCAGAAACACATGTGATAATCTCGACTTGCGATTAGCAGCTAAAGTGGGTGGGGGGCATCAGTCTTATGGGACTGAGCCCTAATCATGTGGGACCTGATGCTCTTTCCAGGCAGACAGTGTCAGAACCTAGTTGAATTGCAAGACACCCAGCTGGTAGCAAAGAGGGATTGCTTGGTATGGGGAAAAAACCCATACATTTGAACTGGTACTGGAATTGCAGGTGTAATATTTAATGTGACTTGAATTCAAAGTTTTCTGTGGCAGATAATTCCAAAGGAACTGTGCCTCCACTCCAAATATTTCCAACTCTCTTCTTCTTGCCACTTGCTTACTTTCACATACTTGGTTTTCCAGTTTTCCTTGAGCTAGGTGAGGCTATATGACCTACTTCTAGCCCATGAGATATAAACACAAGTCTTTTAGGAGTATGCTCTCAGAAAGCTCTGTTCTCCTGAGAAAGGGGGAAGAAGAGACTGTTGATTCCTGAACCAATCTCAGTAATCACCTAATCTAGGCTTGTTCTATGAGAAAAATAAACCGCATTCTTAAAGTTACTTTGAGTTGTTTCTTTTACCCAAATACACTCCTAATAGCTACAACTCCTGATATTTAATTATATTTGAAGTTTTGCTCTTTCAGTTTGATGAGCTCAACAATCATATACAGTAAATAACACAATATTATCTCCATTTTAAAGATAAGAAGAATATTACCTATGGGGACTAAGCTACCAACTCCAAGACCTGGAGCTGGAACCCCACTCCTGCCTGGGTGGTCTTTAAAACACTCACCGAATCAGCTGTGAAAGCTTCAGGGTCTTTCCTGATCTTTTCATTAGCACTGTTGTGGGGCTTGACCATCACCACAGGTTGATTTAAGATGGAGAAAGGTGAAAATTCATTAGAAAGAGTGCTCTGAAAGATAAAAGGAGTCATTCATGGAATAGAGAGAGTTAGATTACTGAATGTAATGGATATGAAAGAGGATTCTTCAAACACAAAGAGAAGTAGAGGAATGGAAGAAAATGAATAATAACTTCTATTATCATAGTGAATAAGCTAGGGGAATTATCACAGGGAACAAGAAAAAAGACTTACCTAAATATTTTGATGTGTTTCCTTTATAGAGTTTTGATTAATGGATGTAGCATATGGGGAGAGAAAAAAGGGACTAAGACAGTGAGAAAGAGAAGGAGAGAATATGAGATATCTCTAAGCTGGAGCAATCATGTAAATTTCTTAATTATTGGACAAACCATGAAGCAATACTCATAATATAAATATTCACCTTCTCTTCCTCCTGTCACAAAATCCAAATTGAGCCTTCAGAAAGGATCCCTTGTCAAGTCTCCCCCCTGCCCCCCATCCCTTGCATTTGGAGAAAATTGAATGGTGTTCTATATTGATGGATGTAGGCAGTCACCCTTGTGTTGTAGATGGAGGCTTCCTTTGGCAAAGATGTCAGCTCCACTTAGATATTCTGGTTGACTCTGGCCCAAGACATTGAAGATCCTATTCAAAAACACAAATGTTTGAGCCGCATAAGCCATTGTCATTCAAAGACATACCAAACCAGAGTTCACCATAGAAATGTAAGTCAAAAGATGGATAGAGAATGAAGAGTTTGGGTGTGAATTCAGTGACACAGGTTTGGACCTGAGTCCCTGATTATCAGCCTGTTGGAGTGTCATAGAAGGAGGAACTACCTGGGTCAGAAGACAGAAGGATGGTCAAAAAAAATCTTTGCCCAGGCTTATCTTAAGTGAATGTGTCCAAAAATTCCATAATGAATGTGATCCCTGGGAGGTCTCATCTATACCATAGTTATAATTACCACTTCCATGTCAATGACGCACATTTAAGTCTATTGTCTGGTCCTTTCCATTGAGCAAAATGCCTTGGTTTCTGATGCGTAACAACTTCCAAAGCTCAGTGGTTTACAATGATGCTTACAGGTATGCAGACCAGCTAAGTAAGACCATGCTCAGCTGGGTCAGGTTGGACCCAGGTTACATGTTATGTTCATGTCAGCTCCACATATCTTCATTTTGGGGCTTTAAATTTGAGGGCCAGTAGCTACTTGAAATACTCTGTTAATGGAAGATCTGAAGAGCACAAACCAAACATGAAAGCATATTTAAAGTCTCTGTTTATATCTTGTCCACTAATATTATACCGATCAAAGAAAGTAACATGGCCAATGCCAAGATCAAATAGGGGAATATGCTCCTCCCACTGGTGAAAGTCACTGCAAAGTTACATGGCAAAGGGTGTGGGTATAAAATCTTATTACGGGGGAGTGAGGAATTGGGAACAATAATCCAGTCTGCCACAGAGCTCTGGCCTTATCTGTCCAGCTGCCTACTAGAGACAAATGCATTTGGATACCTCTAAGGCCCTTTAAATTCAACATGAGCAAAACCAAACCTCTGATCCATCTCGTCCTTACCTCATACATGCTGCACACACAAACCGTTCCTCCTCTATTGTTTTCTGTCTTGATCAATGACACCATCATCCATCCACCCACCTGTGTGAGCCCAACCCCAGAAGTGGTTTTGGCATTCCTCTCTCCATCACCCCTCCCTAACTAATCAATCACCAAGTCCTATTGATTTATCTACAAAATTTCTCTTGAGTCCATGAACATTTGTTCATTTCTAATACTATCCTTTGCCGGAGCTGCCATCTCCTTTTGCCTGAGCCATTATCGTGCATCCTAACTGTCTCTTCAAATCCATTCTCACCCACTTCTGTTATACCCTTTGCACTATAGACAGCGTGATCATTCAAAAATGCACATCATCTTTTTCTTTTGCTTAAAGGCCTTCAGTTTCTTTCCATTGTCCTCATGACAGCCATTGAAGTCCTTAACGTGGCATGATTCAATCTGCTCCTAACTGCTGCCTTGTTCTATAACGCTCTCCCTCCATGTCCCGATGCTCATGTACCACTACTCTCATATGCGTTCTTTGACTGCTCAGGGCCTTTTCCTATGCTGTTCTCTCTCCTAGGAAACCTCTTAACCATATACTATGCCTATGTAACTTCAGCCTCCTAGCTCAGCTCAAATGTCACTTCCTCAGGGAACCTTTCTCTGGCCACAAAGACTATGACAGATTCCTCATTGTTGACTCTCTTGGCACAGTGCACTTTTCTCTTTTGGCCCTCATCACAGTTTTTACCATTATGTGATTCCCTAGGAAGGAAGCCCGTGCTGGAGGGAACTTCATGAAGGGAATTGGTTACAGAGATGCTGGATATGTGGGAAGCAGAGGTTGATGACTACTACCATCCCTGGGACAGGAGGGACAACGAGGAGAAAGTGTTATCAGAGCCCAAGATCTGGGGGTGCAAGGTGGACCCTGGAATTTTGGAGAGAAGACACATAGTGGGAGCCAGAGCTACAGCCAGGGCTGTCCCCGGGATACATAGTGAGGGAGGAGAACTATCTCGGGTGTTTTCCCTCCTCCCGTCCTCCAATCCTGGCACTACCTTCTGTTGGCTGAACCACCCAGGGAAGAGCAGGAAATGGCTCTGAGAGCAAACAAGCCTAGGCCCATGACTGGCAAGTTACGTATGTGTTTATGGAGTTACTTGTATACTGCTTCTTTCCCATACTAGAGTGAGCAACTTGAGTGAGGGCTGTGTCAATTTTATTGACTATTGATTCCTCACTGCTTTCCATAGGTACTAACACTGGTTCTTGATATTTGTTGAATGAAAAATGAATGAATGGCATTTAAGAGTACCGAATAACAGGGGAAAAAATGATCTGTAAACATTTTGGCAGGCTGCTCGAGAACGGGCATGCTTTCTCCCATCTTCTCCCATATGATTGTGCAGAAGTTTCTAATTAGGACTTACCATCTTAATTTAGAGGTGTGTTGTTGAGAGAATCAAATAAAGAAAAGAGGACCGTGATGCTAATTGTCCACATTCTACACACAGACACACACACCACACACACACCACACACACACACAGACACACACATACACACACCACACACACAGACCACACACAGACACACACACCACACACACACACCACACACACACACACAGACACACACACAGACACACACACACACACCACACACACACACACCACACACAGACACACACACAGACACACACACACCACACACACACAACCACACACCACACACAGACACACACACCACGCACACACACCACACACAGGCACACACACACCACACACAGACACACACACCACACACACCACACACACACACACACACACCACACACACGCCACACACACACACCACACACACACCACACACATACACACACAGACACACACACCACACACACACCACACACACAGATACACACATCACACACACAGACACACACCACACACACACAACACACACACCACACACACACCACACACACACAGACACACACCACACACACACAGACACACACCACACACACACCACACACAGATACACACACACCACACACAGACACACACCACACACACACACACACCACACACAGGCACACACAGATACACACACAGACACACACACAACATACACACAGACACAGACACACACACTACATACACACAGACACACCACACACACACAGACACACCACACACACACACACACCACACACACACAGACACACATCACACACACACACACACACATAGACACACACCACACACACACACAGACACACACCACACACACACAGACACAGACACACACACCACATACACACAGACATACACCACACACACACACAGACACACACCACACACACACAGACACACACCACACACACACACAGACACACACCACACACACACAGACACACACCACACACACACAGACACACACCACACACACACACACACAGACACACACCACACATACACACACACACACTCTTCCTTTATCTTCCCTCAGCCTGAAGAGCAGGGCCCCGAGGAAGGTCCTTTGCAGTCTGCAGAGCCTGTTCCTGTCACAGCAGAATCTGTGGAACACTGGTCAGATACCCAGCTCCTGTTTCCCACGGTGAAAATTAAATAATGGCTTCCAGTCCTTGGGATTTGAGCAAAACGTTAAATATAATAGAAATAAAAGTGCCCACAATTATAACCATCTCACATAATGATTGAAACTGGTTACTCACAAATGTTTTTGCCTCTATTTCCAGAACTTGTTATGAAAATATTTTTCCTGTTTTGGGGGAATATTAATATTTTGGGTAAGCTGCCTTTTGGAAATTACAACTTCAAGAAGAGATTCTTATAACCGTTGCCACAAATGGGGATGCTGGTGGTGGCAGAACCTAGGGGAAAGTGAGATAGATTTCCAGGTGTACTTTGCAACTAATTCTACGTGTTGTGTAAAATTGTAGAAAAACCTTCTAAGACACCCTATGTTGGTGTTGGTAGAAGAGTAAGGCAGGCAACAACCAGGCTCCCTGGGTGCATGAAACCTCCTTCTTTCTGTGTTCTTTCTTTGATACCCTTAGTGACCAGTGTGGGAGAGCCAGTGGTATTCTGCAAACATCCAGTTGCTTTCCCACATGTGCCAGCATCCTCACCGATAGGCAGGGTTGCCTGATTGGTTTTGGCTAATGAGCTGTGGGAGAATGATGTATTGCATTTCCAGGCCAATGCATGGATGAGCTGCCGTAGCACCTGAATTGGACTTGTGTTGAGATGCACACCTTGGGTTGCTGATTCAGACATGGAAGAAAGTTGCTCTAAAGAGTTATATGGACCCACAGCAGACTTTTGTGAGCAAGAAAGAAACCTCTGTTATGTTAAGCTAGTGAGATTTTTGAGATTTTTGAGATTTTTGCAGCCAATGTAGGCTAATGATTATTAAATGGTTTACAGAGTCATTGGGAGGATGGAGGGAACTAACTGTAGGCAAAGCATCCAGGGAAGACTCCCAGGGCCATGTCACGGAACCTGACAAGGGTGCTACTGCTGCAACCATAACCACGAACCCGTCTTTCCAGTCCAGAGGCAACCTCTGCAGCTGCCCAATGTTAGGCCATGCCGCTTCTGTTACGGTTGGCATCAGCAAAACCAGGGCTGTTCCCTACATCCAGTTGCATACTCAAGTTGCTCATAAACAAATATGATTGGCAAAAACCAAATTAAACCCATCCCACCAGTTGCAAGGTCTTCTGAGAAATGTCTTTTTACACTTCTATGTACTACAATACAGGAAGACATCTTAGAAAGAGGTTGGAATAAATGCTGATCACATCATTCTGTACTCTCCAACAGCACATAGTTTATTAATTTCTATGGTGCTTCACTTTGTTATGGACCGAGTGTTTGTGCCCCTCAGCCCCAACTCATATGTTGAAGTCCAATCATTAATGTAATGGTATTTGGAGTTGGGGCATTTAGGAGACAATTACATTTAGATGAGCTGATCAGGTGGGTCACCATGATGAGATTAGTGTCCTTATAAAAAGAGGAAGAGACCAGAGAGGTGCTCGCTCTCTCTCTCTCTTTGTCTCTCTCTCTCTCTCTCTCTCTCCCTCTCTTTCTGTCTCTCTCTCTCCACCCCCCTCCTTTTCCGCCTCCCTCTCCTTTTCCTCCTCCCTGTCATGTGAGGATACAAGAAGGTGGCCGCCTGCAAGTCAGGAAGAGAGCCCTTACTGAGAACTGAATCTGCAGGTACCTTGATCTTGGGCTCTCCAGCCTCTAGAACTGTGAAAAGTAAATGTCTGTTGTTTAAGCCACCCAGTCTATGATATTTTGTTACAATAGTCTCAGCATAAGGCAACCTTCAATAAAGAACTTCCATGAGTCTTGTCTCAAGAGGACCCCTTGAGATTTGTAGAACAGGTATCATTATTCCTATCTCTGAGATGAGAAATCTGGACTCAAGCAAGTCACATGGTGAATCTAAGACCAGAGCTCCGTTTTCCTAGATGCTAGTCTAGTGTCCCTTCCAATACACTCAGGAATCTAAATTTTACTAAAGCCTAGGCCCTGAGAATTTGAAAATTCAGTTGCCACTGCATAAGGTGGCATTATCAGTGAAGCAGGAGAGCTCCCTGGAGGAAAAACCCGCCCTCTGGCAGTGTGGGGAGAGTCAGCTCCAGGGAAAATAATTAATCCTTCAGTCCTCTGATTCCTATTAGGATAGCATCTCTCATTTGTTATCTTTAAATGAAGCGAAGTGAGTGCTATCAGAAAAGTGGTGCTTCTTCCTCAGCTTTTTGGGAAGTTGGAAGGAAGCAAAAATATTTTCCACGTTTTGATTTTCACTGGAAATTTTCACTGGAAGAGATAAATCTTTGTGGGCCACTTTTATACCTAGTAAATCCTACTTGCTGTTACACATTATCTGACCAGAAAAACGAATTGTTGATTTTACTGGGAAAGAATGAAATGCCATTAATGCATTTATGCTTACATGTATGTAGAGTGCCAGTGTAAGACTGTTACTGTAGTATTTTAGATGGTACTTATAGAAAATGATTCACTTTCAGGTCAAAGAAGAAATGAAGTTTAAAATTCAGGAGTCCAAAATATTAATTTCATAGCTTCTAAATCATCTTCTAAGAGATGATTGAATCCTAGAATGTTTGAGCTGGAGGAAATCTCAGAAGTGATCTGTCTAGTGGATTTTAACCAAATTTAGAGCAAGAAAACTCTTTGTTCAAATACGATGATATAGACAATCCTCAACCAGAATAAAACAGAACTGTTTTGACTAAAATGGGGCAAGATCGCCAAGCCTCATATATTTTCTCACAATATTCTCACCCACTCCGTGCCTCCAAGGAAAACCAGGCTTCAAAAAATAAAGTTCAGGGACCACAAAGTTTGTCTAACTGCAGGCCACATAGATAGTATGAGCACTGAAATTTTAACCCAGGCCTTCTGATTTCTATGTTACTGTCTTGAAAAATTCCTGGGGCAACATTTTCTTTGGTGATGTTTATAGGTTTCTTTCTGCCTCATTCCCATCTACTTCTTACAGCAGCTGAAAGGACAGCTGCTTTTGCTAGTAGATCTGCTGGGACTGTTTATGTGGTCGTACTTTCCAGGCCCAGCCACTGTGCAAGACATTAGGGAAGCATTGGGGATGAGACATTGTCCCTGAACTGAAGGGGGAGCAGAGTGCAGTGGGTTGAAAAGGGGAAACCCAGAGACAGCCAGAGGAATAAAAAAGCAAAGACATGGATTTTAGAGTAAATTCTAATTGACCTCGGACAACTCCAGGGAAATGACATCTGTGCTTGGCGCACCCTCTTCTTCTAGGGACTGGATAGTTAAATGGATGGAATCAGGACCAACTATCCTTTCTCTAGTCTACCCTTTTCTTTCTTCTCCACCCAAGCACTGCTCCGAATCTTTCAAAGCAATCAATGGCTCTCAAACTAGTTCCAAGTTTAAATTCTAAGATCAGCATGCATTTTCATAAAAATTAAGATAATTGATAGATTTTTCACACACTGAAATCTGTCTCCCAAAGAATGCCTTAAACTTTGGTGTCTGCTACTGCTTGTCTGTCAGTGATAGCCAACAGATGGCAAAATCAATGAACATATAGCAAAGGAGTATTTATATAAAACTTAGAAGCAACTGATCCTGCTCGGTTTAGCAGCTTTTTTCTTTGTGGTCTCATGGGCTCGCGGCTTTAGGCTCCATCCATCCATACAGTACAGACGGTCCTGTATTTGGTGAGGATTGTTGTTAATAATTCATATAATGACAATAAGAATATCAATTTTTAAGCTTATATATGCTTAGGATATCACTGCATCGTTGCCAAGAAGCTGGTAATAGTGGTATTGTCTGAGAAAGATAACAGGGGTTGGAGTAAGAGGTGGGAAAAAGACTGACTTCTCTTTGTACGTCCTTGTTTATGTGTAGAAACTTTTACCACATGCATTTTTTCAGTTTTCAAAAAAATTAAAATTCAAATACACATGCTTTAACTATACTGACTCTGGGATCTCACCTCACAGATTCTTACTTAATGGGTCTGGAGTGTGACCTGAGCATTGGGAGTTTTGAAAGCTCCCCGGGTAATTAGAATGTACAGCCAGGACTAATAACCACTGCGCTAAGCTGTTATCAGAAACTCTTTTACTATCCTATATTGATAATTGTAAATTATTTAAGGCAGGCATTTCTGGCATTTTGAGCAGGGAAGGGCTTCTTGAATGTGAAAAACTTTCACATTCCCTCACACCACAGATAACATATTTTTGGTAGATATTAGCAGAGGAAATATCAAATGTCCAAAGTTACTATGGATTAATGTCAATAAAATTTTACAAATTTTTAAAATAGTGGATATATAAATATAGGGGAGAAGCAATAGCAATGCTTTTTACAGGTAACTCTACATTCTTATAATCTCATTTGTATATCTACAGGTATGAAGGCCCCTTGCAAAATTCCCAGTCCCCTGGAATTCCACAGTCTACAAAGTAGAAACCACTGAATTTGGGAATTGCTTTTCCTGGACAAGACTATAAGGAGACATTTTGAGTTCTTAGACAGTAGACAACAAACAGCTGATGTTTGTGTTGACTTGAGATCTGCTTGTTTTTGTGATTGTTTTGTTTAAATTTCTACCCATGTTCCAATATTCTCTAGAACACAAAGTCTGCCATTTGGAATCTTATTTACAAGCTTTGCCTAAATATGCCCCTGGCTTTTCTCTCTTGGTAACTTTGCAGGGGCCATTTCCTTTGCTTGGAGTGATGGCTGAGTGTGAACCCTCTCTCTTTCTGACCTAATGTTTCTCCATCACGAATACGTCCCTGCTCAACCTAATTGTTAGTGAAAATTCCTCTCTGTGCTCTTGTTAACATTGTGAGGTAACTAGCCCTTTAAATTATTGAAGCCAGTGTGACTTTTTTCTTTGAAGGTAAAGATCAAGAGGTCTCCTGATTCCCTTGTGTTGGATGCCACTGGGGAGTCACTGTGAGGAATTTTCAGGACTACAGGTTGCTTTAGGCAGCCCAGAAAACCTTTGGGCCTCTTCCATAAAATGACAGTATGAAATGAGAACTTCATCAGAAGTTCATTAAAGCTAGGGAAATTGCCAATCCTGAATGCTCCGTGCTGTGTTACCCCAGTCTGTGGTCACGGATTACATTTACTCTTTTTCACCTCCAATCAACGAGAAAGTTTCATTCAAGCAAAATTAACATATCCAAGGCTAAGCTAAGGAGAATGAGTTGGTATATTGGATTTTTTCTTAGATATATTACCATATCATGGTACTTGGCATGATTTTTACTAAGCTTTACACATTTTCCTGTCAATTTTGAAAACGATGGATTTTTTTTCCCTCCCTTGTGAATGTCTGACTGTAATCTAAAGTTAGAAATCATTAAAGAAACAGAAAAGCATTTAACCGCTGGAAAGTACAATAAATATATAGTTCAAGGTCTACTCGTTTTGCAAGAAAGCGAGATTCCAGCCATCAATCAACTTGTGGTAACTTTTAGTTAATTGTATTTTAAAGACATCTAGGATGAGAGAGGTAATTGAGAAAAAGCCTAAATAGTCACATCATAGTTAACTAATAGTGTCATAGGGTTCATCAGAATTTGCTTCTAAGTCCTCAAGAAGAATGGCTTGTTTTTTCATAGGTTTTCCTTTAGTTGTTCCTCATTATAATGAAGTTTCCCCTTTCTTTATATTGCTTTTTGATATATATAATCATAAAAGTACTGCATGTTTATTATAGAGCATTTTAGAAGATAAATGTATATTAAAGAATTCTTTAAAATCATTGTTATAGCCTACCATTTAGAGATAACTTACTATTTGGTTGCATTTCCTTTTCTCTTTTCTCTATGTAAATGTGTGTGTGTGTGTGTGTGTGTGTGTGTATTTATACATATATACATGCAAGTCAATAAGCAAAATAAGAGCATACAGTATACATATACATTTTTGTTTTGCTTTAGTCTCTTAAAATCTATTATTAACATTTGTTTCTCTGTTTCCTATGTCCTTTCTTCTCTGTTCTCACATTCAATACGCCAATTCTGGATCTCATTTACTCTCTTTCAGTTTATTACAGTAGCCTCCCTACTGATAGTTTTCTCAGTCCTCACCTTCCCACCCCTCTAATTTATCCTCAATGCTGCTGTCAGAGGCATTTTTTTTTTCTAACACAACTGTACTAATCACATCATTCCCCAATTTTAAAACCTTTGCATGTTGCTTCTTTGCCCACAGGATAAATCCAAGTTTCCCTTAGTTTCTTGTATGACCTTAGACTCCTTACTCAAACCCATTTTTCAGTTACTCTCTCCCTCCATATAGTCTCTGCTGTTGCAGCATTTCTCAGTGTGAGTCACAGACCACATGCTTTAGAGTAACAGAAATTTTAAATAATCACAGTCTTGGGTCACGCTCTAGGCACCCCAAATCAGAAACTCTAGATGTGGGTCCCTGGATGTTGTATGTGTAATAAGCCCTTCAGTTAATTTTTGAATACCTTGCAGCATGGAACTTCTTTTCTAAGACCACCGAACAGAAAACAAAACAAACAAAAAAAACCCCACTAAATTTGATTGGTTTAAGGCATTTTCTTCAATTATATGCCTCATTTGATCCTCATTGCATTGCTCTGAAGTCAGTTTTGTTATTATTCCACTCATTGCACAGATGAGGAAACATACAAATGAACCAAAGACATTAAGAGATTTGTCCAATCCATACAACCAGTAAAGTCTGGAGACAACATTCAAGTCTGCTCTTTCCAAATCCAAATTTCATGCGCTTTCTACTATATAAAACCAGCTTCCCACTTGACTCTGTAAAGAGAGTGACTCTTTTTTATGTGTACTTGGTAAATGCTGGTGAATCCTTCAAGGTTGTAGTACACAACATAGGAATCCTCACCTTATTCCTCAGCATTCACCTTTCCAGGTCACATGGTTGGTCAGCATCCCATTGCAAGCACCGAAGATGCTCTGCTTTACATCTTTCCCTTGGCTTGAGCAAGGGGCAGACTAGAGCTCTGGGAGTCAGAGCTCCCAGGAGCTAATGACTTGTATTAATATATTTATCATATATATATGATAGATATATGAATATACATGTATATATATATATATAAAATCTCATAATGTGGAAAAATCTCAGCATAATTATGCTGAGTGAAAGAAGCCAGATTTTTAAAAAGTGGATATTTTGATTCCAAATATATAAATTTCTAGAAAATGCATACTAATCTATAGTATTGAAAGCAGAACCATGGGCTTGGGGGATGGGGTGGAAGGGAGGGAATGGGGGCATCAAGGGAGGGATTAAAGAAAATCTGAGGAAACTTTTCGGGGTGATGCATATGTTCATTATCATGATTGTGGTGATGGTTTCACGGGTATATACATATGGCAAAATTTATACTGTGCACTTGAAACATGTGCAGTTTATTTTATGTCAATTTAACCTCAAAACAATCACAAAAAAAAACACACAACATATAAAGCAGACTTCTCTCTGCTTTTCAAAGGTTTTGATATATGTACATATGATTAGCATACCAATTAGTTCATTTAGTTTATTCCCCTTCTGTTTACAGGAGGACTCAACATAAAATAATTGTGTTTTTCTTGAACATGTGACCCAGGAAATCTCAGACAGGCGACTGACTCAAAATTGGGGATCATTGTTGTTTCTTACTTAAATGATAAGAAAAGCCACGGTCTCCTCCCTGCACCAAAAAGCTACTACAGCTTTCTTTTCTAGAAGTATCATCTCATATTCATTGAATGCTTTTTACTTTTTCTTCAAATTCTTTTTAAAATCGATTCCATTCCATTAGTTCTTCCTGAGAGAAGTCTAAAGCAGTGCACCTCAAGTGTGGTCCACAAATGTTTACTAATTCACAACAAGATAAAGACCAAAATTGAGAATAAGAGTATAGAAACTGTTACTGCAATTTGAGAGAGTAATTTTACATCTATTAAATCTAATCATAAGAAAATTGGGCCTCTATTTTATATGCCTTTTTATTTTATTTGTTTATTCTATTTTTAAGTTAGAAATTATTTTAATGAGGAATGCATAACTTCCCATTTTGTAAAATTGTTAAAGAGAATATTTAGAAAATACTCTCTTGGCATAGAAAACTGTGGTTCCAAAATAAAAAGAGCACCTCAGTTTCTTTTTTTGTTGTTGTTTTGTTTACATATTGATCTCTGAATTCCACATAGGAAGGATTTATTTACTAACACAGTAAAGAGTAGTTTCAGTATAATACAAAAGGTCAAGTGTGCTGGGTCTGGCATCAGACTATTGGAGTTTCATTTCTGTCTCTCCCACTTACTAACTGTGAATTTTGGAAATTACCTACTCTGTGCCTTTTTATTAACTGTTCGGTAATAATAATATTGTAATAGTCATTATCAAACCTGCCTTATAAGGTCTCTATGAATATAGGAAAATTGTTTAGAGGAGGACTTGGTACATAGTAGGTGCTGTGGACAAAAAAGGGGTTCTGTGGAAAGTAACCTCACAGCATGATTTGATCATAAGCTCCGAACTAGGCAGGTCATGGTGGATAGTCACACCCCAGGCCTATAACTTTTTTACTAAAAGGTTGAGTTTTTGCCTGAAGCAGCCCTGTCCATTGTTGCTGTGCATCTAGGTTAACACCGCTTTGAAATAAACCCTAACAACACTCAAAAGACCACATAATCCGGTCAACTATCCTGTAATCCAATCCTTGCCTTGCTTCTCCTACCTCCATGTAATCTTCCTTATGTTTTCTCCTTAATTTAAGTGCATAAAAGAAGCTGCATAATTCTTATTCTTTGGAGCATCAGAGATCTTGCTCCCTGGCATATGTCATCATATGGCTCAAATAAAGATAAAAATTCTCTACAGGTTTGGGTGTTTCTTATGTCTGTTCTCAATAAAGGTGTTGTCAATTAATATTTTTTTTAAACAATCAAATCCAGAGGGCAATACAATATCTAGATTCCCTTACATTAAGATATTCCAATTATTTATGGATATTAATTAGAAAATTACCTTTTCAAAGGCAGGTGTTGTATCATATCAATCTTTGCAACCCTAGTGTAGATAAATGTAATGCGTACTCCATAAAGATGCCTGGAGCACTCGTCCCCAAGATTTAGGTGAGCCTGGCTCTTCTTGCCATCCAAGCTCAACTTTCAAAGTCCGTGCCTCAAGACCCCTTCAGGACCATCCAGTTAAAAGCTGCTCATCATTCCCGATCACGCCCCTGACTCATGACCTGGTTTATTTTCCTCACATTCGTTATCACTACCCCAAATTGTCTTTTTCTTTATTGGCTTACCTATCTACTTTTTTTTTTTCTCTTTCTTTCCTCTACAGTATAAGGTTCATTGACTCAGGAAACTTGTTTGTGTTTTTATTTGCTGTGTCCTCACATCAGTGCCCAGAACAGTGTTAAGCAAGTAGTACTTTCAGTTCTTCTTTTTTTTAAATCATATTTTAAAGACCTATCCATGCACAGCCAATTGAACATTAAAAAACAAAATCAAATAAAAGACACAAAACTGGCCCTTCACTACAGATGGTTTGAGAGACAGTGCTTTATGGGGTTTAGTTCCCATTTCCACATGTGTGGAAACTGAGCCATGGGGACATTGGATGACTTGCCCAAAGGCTAACGAGTGGTTATATCATAGGACTATGAAGGGAAGTAGAGTTTACCACCTCAATACATGCCTTTTGGGATATTCATTTTAAGCTGGTTATTAAAGAACAAAAGTCTCAGAAAGAAATTTGATCCTCCCCCTTTCCTGCCTAAAGGAATTTAGAAAGAGGACCTGCTCCAGGAAGGGAGATACCGTTCCAGATATAACTATAGTTTAATACAAACTTGTGTGTGATAAACAAAGAAGGAACCAAGCAGCACCCATTTGTTCCCATTGTTAAAGATGGCCCCACAGACACTTATTTACCAAATATTTCCTCTTCCATCTCCATGTGAATTACTTTCCTGAATCCCAAACCACAACCCTACCCCTTCTTCTTGGCTTCAGAATGGCATGCAAACCTCACCTGTCCAATGCCTCAATTGGGTCTCTATTCTTACGGCACCCCAAATGTACATCAGTATAATAAACTTTGGACACTTTCTCCTGATAATCTGTCTGCGTTCAATTTGATTATTAGTCCAGCTAGAAGAACATAGAAGATGGGAGAAAGGTTTTTTTAAATTTTATTTTTTTGTACCTCCGCAACTGATATAACATCCTGGATCCTAGCCCTGTGTTCTTTCCTCTCCTGCTGCAGAATGCCTTGCCTGTGGCAGGCTAATACCTTGAGCTTCTTAGATGGTACAGACCTGCAAGCTCTTTAACTTTCTGATCTCAGGTGACCAACAATATGCCCTTACTCTGAATGTTTCATCACACTAGTGCAACAGCTGACACCCCGAAACTTGTGCTGAAACAGTGGGGTCCCATCCCTGATTTGATTGAGCAAGTTCAGGATTTTTATTAGTACTGGATTTGCCTTGTAAAGTAAACATGCTTATTTGGTTTTAATGTATTAGGCTTTGCTATTCAGAACTAGATTAAACTGTCAATCATCTCCCCCATATTTCATACTGTTACCTTTGGACATGTGATTTTACACATGTCTCGTCAATAAAACAACCCTCTGGATTGAAATCTGTACATATAGTGAATGTCAAATTAATTGTACCAAAATAATGAGTTAGTACCAAATGCTAATTAAATATTGATGAAAGTCATACTTTCAATTATCTTCATTATGGCCCCATGTTTTATGTAGGCATTAAATGCTTGCAGTACTAGAATGTCTGGTAATTAGCTATGTACCATTAAAAAAAAGCCCAAGTTATTGCCCTCCATATTAAAAGTACCTAGAAACCACTTGGAAAATGCAAACTCTGAAAAAAGGTAGTACTCTTTTCTCCTGAAAATATTTGAAATTCTATGAATTCTGTACTTCCTGGTTGTAGTATTGGATACTCTTTTTTTTTTTTTTTTTTTAACTGGCCCGATTATACATCAGAAGGACCCTTGAAGTTCCTACTGAGCTCTGCTGAGTCATGGTTTTTTCCATTCAGGTTAACTTTTGACAGCCTCTTGCTTTAAACACCTGCCCTGCCTGCCTTTTACCTTTTGCCTGCCTGTAGGCGACATGGCTGCCTCTGGTGAATATAATTTTTATTACCATTTACTGAGTTGTGATTAAGATGGTTCTCAAAGTGCACCCCTGCACCACTTGCTAGAATCACCTGGGTTACTAAGAAAGGTGCAGTTTCCCCAGACCTCTACATGTGACATGACAAAGGAGGAGGAGGTGGCCAGCAGTTGAATGATAAAGTTTGACCACCAATATACAACCCAGTATTTTCAGTCCTGGCTGCCTAGTAGAATAGACCTGGGGTCTTTTAAAACATATTAACTTTATGGACATTAAGCAAGGCCACAGTACATATGTGTACATGTGGACATGCACACACACAGATGCACGCACACTTTACGTGATTCTAAAATGTGGGGTGAGGAACCAGTATAACGGGTCCTTAAACAGTATGTGCACCTAGTCCTTCTTTCTGTTCGGAAGGTTCTTCTTCCTTCTGCACTTGAAAATTTCTCTCTCCATTCATTGTTAGTGATGCATTTTGGAAAAAAAGAAAATGTGGCCATACTCCTGTGCTGGTCATTTGGCTGCTTGTTTTCAGATCCATTCCTTTCAATATCAAACGGGGAGGGTCAGGTGCTACTGAGACAGCTAGTCATGGACCCATGGAAGCCATATGGACTTGAAGTCTGAAGGCCCCGGGCAAATCTGGTGAATCCTGACTCTATACTTTATTGTCTGTGTGACTTTGCATGACTTACTTAACTTCTCTGAGCTTCAGTTCCCTCATCTGTAAAATATAGGCAATAAAATCCACTTCCTAGTTTGTCACACACACCAAATGAAATAATGTGCAAGCATGTTAACTGGGTGGTTAGTCTCCAGCAAAGGCGTAATGAGAGAAAGCTGCTACCGGAACCACTTGTAACATGTGGAAGGGCCTGGAAGAGATTCATAGAAAATGCTCCATAAATGTCATTTTAAAAAAATAAGTTGGATTCTCCAGCTGTTCTATATGCGTTCACTGAGTTGACATAGAAGTAGGAGGAAGAGAGCATTAGAGTGAGTGGGTTATGTTGATAAAGGATTCTGGTTTCTGGCATAGGTGAAAACATTCCACACTATAAAACATGGCTTTTGTCACTCTTGATTCACAATCTCCCACTGGCTTCCATATCACTTTTACACTCAGAGTAAAAGCCAAAGTCCTCAATTTGCAGGGTCTGTTTAGCCCCGGCCACTTCTTTAGCATAAACTCCTACCACTGGGAGTTCCCCTTGCTCACTGGGTGCCAGCCACACAGGTCTTTACGTTCTTCTAGAACAGGCCAAGGAAATGCACCTCAGATATTTATGATTTTTGGTATCCAATGCCTGGACCCTTCTGCCCCATTGCCATATTTATGGCTGACTTCCTCATTTTAGTCAGGTACTTAAATGTCATCTCCCAAAGAGTCTTCCTTGACCTTTCTACATAAAACAGCACCCCGTCTCTCCATCACCTCCTCTCCTCCTCACCTCACTCTATTCATCTTCCTAGCATTTAGCTAGAGTACTGTCTGCTTATTTCATCATCTGTCTACCCTTTGCAAATGGAAACTCCACAAAAGAAGGGACTGTGGGTGGACTCACATGTCTAGAAGAGTGCTTGACATGTGTCAAATGAATTAATGAAGGAAGGACAAGGGTGAGAAGGGAAAGGGAGCAGACATTGTTGAGCATTTACCCTGTCAGGCCCTGGGCCAGGCTTCTTAAATACTCTTTAGGACAGTAGTGTTCTCAGCATTGCACACATGGGTTCAGGACACACAGATAATGAGCAGCTGCCACTGCAAAGTCACGATGTCCAAAATCACAGTTCTGGTCCCTCCTCAGCCTGCCTTACTCCCGTGAATACCATCTCAGTCAACGGCAGCAGCATCTTCCCAGTTGCTCAAATTAGAAACCTAGGCGTCTTCCTGGGTGCACTTCCTTCCCTCACCACGTCTTATTAATTTTGCCTCCTAAATATTCCTCAAGTCCATCTGCTTCTCTCCCGCTTTATTGTTAACATTCTAGTCCAACGAATCATTATTTTTCACTTGGATCTTGCCTTAGGTTACTATCTAGTTGATTCCCCTTTCCATAGCTGTGCCTCTAATAATCCTCTTCACAGAAGCCTGAGCAATCATTACCAACTACAGAATATATTAGCTCTCACCTCCCCCCGCATCCTTAAATAACTCAATGATTTTCCATTGTTCTTAGCATAACACTGAGGCCTGAATTTGGCTCACCAGGTTTGGGTCTATGCTGCTCTTGCCTCTCTTCCACCAGTTTCCCTGCTGCTCACTGTGAACTGGCCGTTCTGTCCATGAGCCATATTTCTAAATACTCCAGGCACCTTCCCAGCTCAACCTGCATGCTCTTGTCACCCTCATGTCTTGTTGCCCAGCTTTGATTAATTAATTTCTCATCCTTTAGGTTTCAGCCCAATTATATTTTTAGAATGTTTCCTAACCCCACAGACTAGAGACTGATGTGAGCCATGATAGAACAAGTGACTTCTACTTCAGGAAGTTTATAACAGTTATAACCAAAGAAATGGGAAATTATGCCTGTCTTTCCTACTAGATTATAATCTCCTTGAGGTAGCATCCTATGCAACTGTTTTATCACTGTTTTCCCATGGCTTAGTACAGAGTAGCATGTAGAAAGCACTGGTGGACCTGATGAGGTTAGATCCTGGCTTTGACCCTAAGGCTGTATGACTCCTGATGTAGTCCCCCCTTTCCACGATTTCTCCATTTATGGTTTCAAGTTACCTGTAATTAACCTCAGTCTGAAAATGTTCAATGGAAAATTCCAGAAATAAACAATTTTTAAGTTTTAAATTGTGTCTTGTTCTGAGTCACGTGATGAAATGTCACACCATCCTGCTCTGTCCCGTCCAGGAAGTGAATCATCCCTTTGTCCATTGTGTCCACAATGTGTACGTTTCCCACCCGTTAGTCACTTGGTAGCCATCTCTGTTATCAGTTTGACTTTTGTGGTATCACAGAGCTTTTGTTCAAGTCACCCTTATTTTACTTAATAATGGCCCCACAGTGTGTGAGTAGTGATGCTGGCAATTTAGATATGTCAAAGAAAAACCTTGTAAACTGCTTCCTTTAAGTGAAAAGGTATAAGTTCGCAACTTAATAGGGAAAGGAAAAAGACTGTGTGCTGAGGTTGCCAAGATCTCAGGCTGGAGAAACAAAATTTGCAGTTATTAGGGTGTTGGAATATGAAAACAAGGGACTTGATGCAATCACCTAGCACCAGTAGAGAAGAATTTTGAGAACCACACTCAGGAGCATTCCAATATTTAAAGCTCAAATCATAGACTCATGGACTCATATACAAAAACACTCTTAAGAAGTTGTTAGGTCAAATCCCCCCTTTATTTTCAGTGAAGAAACTAAGGCTCAGATGATTAAATTGCTCAAATAAGATTACAGAATTGGTGCTGGCAGATCTCAACTACAATCCAGATCTTTGGGCTACTCACCCACGGCTTCTTCATCTCTCTTATGATCAAAATAATTCCTGTGGTGAAGGATGAGAGAGGGGAATCAATGAGATGAAAGAAAAAGGGAAGGAAACAAACTGTGCTGGATAATGTTTGTCCCTCCAAATCTGTTCTTCCTCTTTCTTATAGGTGCAGAATACATTTTATGTAAAGGACAGGGTATTGAAAATTTTCATATTATTTCAACTATGAAGGGACTGGAAAAGTACCGAAATAGTAGTCAGTACTGCAGTGATATTACGAGAAACTCATTTTAGATTAAGTGAGGAAAGTATGATGAGCTGTTGGAAGGAAAAGAAGGGAAAATTATATGCACTGTCCTTATATTGTGAAGCAGAAGTTAATCTGGTTTTGTCCTGGTCTGAGAGCAATAGATTTGGACTGTGGTTGGGGGTGAGGAAAGGTAAGGCAGGCCAGAAACATGTTGGGAATGAGGGATGAAGGTGGCCAAAACCGTGGTAGAATCTCAAGGGTAGGTCCTATTTAACTAATCTGAGAAGAGGTCAGATGTGGGGACTGAAAAATAACTATACGTAGTGGGGAAAGAGATGGTACCAACAAGAAAATATCCAGAATAAAAAATAAAGTACAAAAAAAAAGAAAATAAAAAAAAATAAAGTGCATATAGTGAAGGGGAAAATGAACCTTGCCCACGGAAGAAGGAGAATAACCCCATCTATCTGCTCTCTCTGTTTACCACAGTGATTGAGCCAAGCAATGTCAAATGGTGATTTTTTTTTTTTAATTGGGGAAGGGGAACAGGACTTTATTGGGGAACAGTGTGTACTTTCAGGACTTTTTTCCAAGTCAAGTTGTTGTCCTTTCGATCTTAGTTGTGGAGGGTGCCATTCAGCTTCAAGTTGTTGTCTTTTCGGTCTTAGTTGTGGAGGGCGCAGCTCAGCTCCAGGTCCAGTTGCCGTTGCTAGTTGCAGGGGCCACAGCCCACCATATCTTGCGGGAGTCAAAACCGGCAGCCTTATGGTTCGAGAGGACACACTCCAACCAACTGAGCCCTCGAGGAGCTCAGTGGCAGCTCAACTCAAGGTGCCGTGTTCAATCTTAGTTGCAGGGGGTGCCCACCATCCCTTGCAGGAGTCGAGGAATCAAACTGGCAACCTTGTGGTTGAGAGCCCACTGGCCCATGTGGGGATCGAACCGGCAGCCTTCGGAGTTAGGAGCATGGAGCTCTAACTGCCTGAGCCACCGGGTCAGCCCAAATGGTGATTTTTTAACTCCGTCATCCTTTCTATATTAGTTGGCAATCTAGTGTAGAGTGGAACTTTCCCTTCTCCTCCATTTATTCATTTATATCAACATGTACTCATGGCTTCCTAGTTTACTCAAGGGGTCACAAAATGTTACAATCCTTATTTATTTATTTATTTATACATGACTACATTATTTATTTAGTTAGTTAGTTAGTTTCAGATGTGCAAAACAACACAGTGATTAGACATTTATATACCTCACAAAGTGGTCACCCCAGTAAGCCTATTACCCATCTGACACTGTACATGGTTATATTCAAATTCTCCTGAGCTTTGGCAGTGGGAGCCCCTTTACACTGAGTCGTGTGCCTTTGTGATGTCTTTCCCATTCTTGAGCATTTCATTACTTTCTGGCCCAAAAAGTTTTAATCTCATTATGTAGTTTTTCATGCCCCAGTCCTGGAGAGAGTCATTTCTTCAAGAAATCCTGGTTCCTTTTAATGAAGAATGGTAGTATTAAGAAATCAAGATCTGGTCTTCAGAGTGTTGTTGCTGTTAGAGTCTCTCAGAGAGCAGCACTAGGAAATCTATGTATGGATGCACACATATACACCTAGATCTGTTTGTCTATCTATTTACTATATCTATCAATCTATCATCTATCTATCTATCTATCTATCTATCTATCTATCTATCTACCATCTGTCTATCATCTATCACGTATCATCATCTATTTATCCATTACAAACCAACTCAGTCCAGCACTATAGGCATACCTTAGGCATATGGTGGGTTTGGTTCCAGCAAATAATCACAATAAAGTCAGTCACATACAGTTTTTGGCCTTCCCAGTGTGCATAAAAGTTATGCTTATACTGTACTGTAGTCTGTTAAGTATGCAATAGCATAATGTCTAGATAAACAATTATATATCTTAATTAAAAATATTTTATTGCTAAAAAATGCTAACCATCATCTGAGCCTTTAGTGAGTCATAATCTTTTCAGTGTGGAGGGTCTTACTTTCAATTTGTAAAAAAATGCCATATCTCTGAAGTACAGTAAGGCAAAGTGTAATAACATGAGGTATGCCTGTAAAAGGTTGAGTAGCATTCCCTTTCATAATTGTAACCCCCTTATCTGACAGTGGAAAACCTGGCTTCCATTATTCTCAGCATGTTTATTTATTAGCTCAATCTCCTGAGCACAACAGCTGAAAATCTAACCTTGGACACATTGATTTCTCCCATTACACCTCCCGCCCCACAGAGTGGACCCAATGACGAGAGGAAGGGGAGAAGAAAGCCCCCTATGTATTTTGGGAAGGGAATACCTGAAAGGGGTTTATTTATCAGATATGTTGTCAGCTGTAGTTAGAAGAAGGCATTTGCCCTACTTAACCTCTCTGGTTCCTCCCCTGTTGTCCACTTCCATTGCCTACAAAGCCACTTGCCAAGGCCTCAGTGTTATAACTGCCATGGGATGAATAACAACTTTGCTTTCAGGAGCCCGTGCTGCTCAGTGAACTCCCTGCCGCCATGGGGCAAAGCAAGCCTCACCCTCACTTCTCTGCCTCTTTCCACCACTCGGCCCCAAGGCCACTCAGCTTGAGCTCAGAGGTGCGGGGGTTCCATCACCTTCTGGCTCTCACCCATGCCCTGATATCTCGGTAATACTTTCATTAAACAACAAACAAACACTAAGAAAAACCAGTTCTGTCTGTTTCTCGCCCTTACATCTTGTCATAGAGACTCAAATGTAGCTTATTGGCTGAATGGGGAGTGATGTCCTTCTGTTCCTAGTTTCTTAGCTCCCCCCCCAGGCCTCCCTCATCCACACCCTACTCCTCTAACCTTCAAATTCCCACCGCCTCCTTCTCTGAATAACAAAACATGTGCCAAGCATTTTGATGGATATGGGCAGGTCCTGAAGGAAAGAGATTGAAATGACATCTGGTTTAGAGGTCAGCCAACTCCAGGTCCTTACATCCCTGATCTGATGATCTCTTGCTACTTTTATCACCAAAGGACAGGCTAACAGGAACATTTAAAGAATGGGCTGGGTGGCCTCTCATAACCAACTAAGCCCTGTGGTACTCTTGAGAGAAACACTCTACTCCAGAGTGGTGCCAGTCATGAAGGACTCACACTAGAACCATGCTGAATGCAACAACAAATCTGTGGGGGTTGACAGGTCATCCTTGGATCATACTACGGGAGTAGTCAGCTTCCATGTCTCTGTAATTTAAAACACAGTTTTTTGTTTTTTGTTTTTCAGTATATAGCTTTTTATTTGCATAACAGCCGTTTTCCAGTAGCATTAAAAGTTCTTCAAAAACATCCTGTGAAACCTGCATAAGTTTATTTTATGGACATCCAGTATCCGGCTGGAAATTTAGGTGGTTTCAAATTTTTAAAAACGAATGACACGGAAATAGTCGCTTTTGATCATATAACAGTGTGGTGGTCTATATCTCTATCTCTACATTTTTTTCCTCTTGAGACTCAATGCCTAGAAGAGGAATTGTAGCATCAAGCAGATTTTGTGTTCATGACTTTTTCTATGTCTTGTCAGATTCCCATCTATCAAGGTGCTATGCATGAAAGAGTAATCCATGCTCATTGAAAACATTCAGAATAAGAAAGGGTGAGGCAAAAAAAAAACTTACTCTTCCAGAATTTTTTTTTTCCCCATGAGAATCACCGATTCCCACTGTGTCCCCAATCTACAAGTCTTCCCAATTCCAGGAAGTGGTACCACCATCCTCCCAGGTACCATGTCCAAAATCGAAGGGTCGTCACTGATCGCTTTCCTTCCTTCATGTCCTCACAGCCAGTCAAGTGTTCTCAGCTGAGGCCTCAGACAAGGACATCGCGGAGCAGACACAAGCCGTCCCTACTCTGCCCTGTCTGAATTCCAGCCCTACAGAATGCCTCAGCATGATCAATGACAAATGGTCGTTGTTCCATGACACTAAGTTGCGGAGTGGTAGTTGACCGGAACACACTCCATGCATTCATTCTTCCTTCAAGTTCATACACTGTAAAACACAGTTTTGAGTATGTCCTACATTTCAGACCGTGCTAAGTAGTGTGGGTACAGGGTTGAATGTCAATAATTTTAATGACGTTTTCCTCAAATAATTTACTGCCTAGTTTAAGAGACAGACAAATGAACAAATGATTGCAATGTATTATATTTGGTGAGGTGCCAGAAGTATGATAGAAACATAGAACAAATAAGAGCTGGCAGAGATGCGTGAGGAAATGCTTTCCAGGCAAGTTCATAAGCATTGAAAGGGGAGTAGAGTTAGCCAGGCTGAATATACTATAGAAACAGAGGCATGCGAGTGGCAGAGAACTTGGCGGAGGCTTGTGTTAATTAGCAAGAATGTCATGAAACAAGCTCATCCACTGAGAGTCTGTTGTACAGTACAAATTGATACCATCTTCCCGAAGTACAATTTATACTTTGACAATCTTGGCCTTTGACCCATTATTAATTATGTTTTAAATTTATCCTACGGAAATAATCAGAGAGGTAGAAAAATACTTATGCAAAAAAATGTTTATCTCAATATTATTTATAGAAGATAAAATACATGTAGTGAAGAGAATGGTGCAAAGGAAGAGAGGGAAAGTAATTATTAAAGTACGAATTTCAAAACTTTGGAAATAACTTCTTTGTCTAACTAATAAAATTAAGGTGTTATATTCATGAGATTCATGGGATGGTACATTATGCCACAGTGACTCTGAAGATGTTAAATGTAACGTTTTAGCACACGATTAAATGAGGTGGGTAAGTGTTCAGAGTTTACTAGTGTAGCCTGCAGTAGGTGGCTTTCCAGGCATCCAGGTCTCTGCTCCTTCTGCCAAAATAGGCTGTCTCCCATTCAGAAAATCAGCCCTTCCCTTAGTGAAACAGCCGTAGAGTCTGGGGAGAATAGACCCCAGCTCCAAATGCCACCTCCAGGGTGGGCTGTCATGGGTTTAAGCCCCTCAGTGTATCCACTTTGTCACTAGGGGGGGGAATCTCCCCTAAGTGGGGCCATAAGGATGAAACTAAGGGCTTCCGTTTAATGATTTAGAAAGAAGTCGTCCCTTGATTCCCTTGTGGATGTAATGGCATGTGGGTATCAGAAAGTGAAATGGCTATTTTTGCTGCTACAAACAATGGAGTAAGCCTGAGAACGAGGCCAACCCATGTGAAGAGCAGAGGCAACAGAACTGCAGATAAAGGGAACTGGAAAAATAGAGGAAAAGCTCTACTTTTGGAATTTCTTATTATAGGAATTAAGAAATCTCTCTCTCTCTCTCTCTCTCTCTCTCTCTCTCTCTCTCTGTCTTTTGTATTTTTAAAAATATTTTTATTAAAATATAGCTAACATACAATACTATATTAGTTTCAGGTATATATCATAGTTATTCAACAGTACCCACCTAGCACTATACAGAGTTATTAACACATTATTGATTATATTCCCTGTGCTAAAGAAGTGATCACCATGATAAGTCCAGCAACCATCTGACACTGTACCATGCTATCACAATATTATTTATTTTTCCCCTATTTAAAAATTTTAAATTAGGGCTGCCATTCAATATCATTTTATATTCGTTTCAAGTGTACAGCGACCTAGTAATCCCACTTCTGGGTAATTAACTGAACAAACCCAAAATGCTACTTTGGGAGGACAAGCTCATCCATATGTTCCTTGCAGCATTATTTACTATAGCCAAGATATGAAGGCAGCCTGTGTGTCCCTGAAAGGATGAATGGATAAAGAACAGGTGGTACATATGTACAATGGAATATTACTCAGCCATAAGAAAGAATGAAATCTTGCCACCTGTGACAACATGGATGGACCTAGAAGGTAGTGTGCTGAGTGTAGTAGGTCAGACAATGAAAGATAAACATCATACGATTTCACTTATAAGTGGAATCTAAAGAACAAAATAAACAAACAAACAAAAACGAAACGTTTTTGATGGTGTAAGCTAGTCTGATTCAGAATTTTGGTTACTTACATGTGAAAACACATTACCTGATATAATTAAGTAAAAATAGCAGTAAATGAAATGGCTAGTTAATGTGCTATTTTTATACATAATGTGTTTCTCAAAATATTTTTTAAAGTCAAATAATAGGGGGAGATGACAATTGAACTGAAGTAGGAAGGTTTAAAATGAGTTCGTGGAGGGAAGTGCAGGGAAAGGAGTGTGTGAACAGAAGCAATAGCGTGTAAACGACCCGGTAGAAAGGAGAGGTGAACATAAGGAGTTAAAATACAACCAGTGTGACTGAAAGGGCGTCAGTGAGGGCCCGGTGGGACCAAGTAGGCCTGGGAAATTTAGGAGGGTTAGATCAGGTGCACGTTATCTTTTACTTGTGTCTTAATTCTAAGAGCAAGTGTCAAGGCGGTATAGGTTTTAAAGGGAGTTTGGGGAGTGTAAGAGCTAAAAAAACATACAGTACTTTTCCTCCTACCTTCCAAGTTCTTCTAGCTGGGCTAATAATCAAATTAACAGAGACCAAATAACAGGAGAAAATCAAAATTTTAATACATGTGCGTGGGGAATTCACAGGAGCATGAAAATTACAGACAGCATTGGGTACATATGACATTTTGGACAAAGGAGATGTGGGTGGGTAATTGATTTCAGAAATGAGAATGGGTGATTTACAGGTACTTGTGGAGGAAGGGAACATACATGGCAGGAAAATTCTTGCTAGGAAACTCAGAAACAACGGGACACAGAGGGTATCTAGCTAACATGCGTGGAGTCATCCTGACTCACTCTAGGGTGAAGATTCTTAAGGTGATTAAGCCAAGGCTCCCTTCCTAAAGCAGGTTAATCTGTGGGAATTTCTTGGGCAGCAAAGGTGGGGGAGGTTCGAAGGTTCTTTCTGAGTCTTGTTTCTTAATAAATAGCTTAAAATCAATATCCTAAAAAGGCAGCTTCAGGGTGGCAAAACCTTGGTTCCCTTCAAGCGCAAACACTGTGTGGGTATGAAGAGATTTACATTCTGTAAATAAAAAGATTACTCTCACTGTAGAACGGAGAATAAATTCAAGGGGAGTGTCAAGGGGGAATGAATAACGTAAACACTTAGGGCCCATATCAGCACACACAGGAATGGGTGACGGTTGTACACCATGGTTCGTGGAGAGGGAAAAGTATGATTTCAGAGTAAAGTCAACGAGATTTTCTGGTAGGTGGGATATAGGGAGGTGGGGGACATTCCTTAGTCTGGGGTCTACAATATTTAAAACTTTTTATAAATAATTAGAAAAGACATGAAACATGAGGCTGTGTGGCAGGATATATTAACAAAAAAATATGCAAACCATAGACTACACTGAAACTGGAGTAGGAGGGTGGCTGTAGGAGTGGTATAGTCTATAATGACCAGAGGAGACTTCAGGGAGGAGAAGGGTCCTGAGGGAAAGGGAGAATTTGTACAGGGGATGGGTTATGTGATTAAAATATTGTAACGGACTGTTTACTATCTCAAGATGTGCAGACACTTTTATGTTTAATTGAGAGAGACTGAAAAAGCTCGGGACCAGCCCAACATTTCATTTAGTAGAGAGAAAAGATAACTTAGTTCATAGAGCAGGCTGGAGGGCAGTGAGAGAATCAAGTGGGCTTCTGCTTACGTTCTTTTGAGTCCGGCATATTAAAATACTGATTGTGTTTGCATCTTTTGACAGATCTAGTGACTTGTGGGAACATATACCCCAGGATTAGCAACAAATCTGTGGGATTTCACCTACAGCAGAGGTTGGCAAACCCCTGCCCAAGGGCCAAATCTGGTTCATGACCTGCTTTTGTCAGTGGCTTTATTGGATGACAGCTGCTTTAGCAATACAATGGTAGAATAGATTAGTTGTGACGGAAAACCTTTGAGCTGCAAACCTAAAAGTATTTACTACAATGTCCTTTAAGAGAAAATTTGCTAGGAGAACTTTACTTCCTAGTGCTGCATAATTTTATTTATTTATTTATTTATTTATTTATTTAAGATTTTATTGGGGAAGGGGAACAGGACTTTATTGGGGAACAGTGTGTATGGCCAGGCCTTTTTTCCAAGTCAAGTTGTTGTCCTTTCAGTCTTAGTTGTGGAGGGTGCCATTCAGCTTCAAGTTATTGTCCTTTCAGTCTTAGTTGTGGAGGGCACAGCTCAGCTCCAGGTCCCGTTGCCATTTTCTAGTTGCAGGGGGCGCAGCCCACCATCCCTTGTGGGAGTCGAACTGGCAACCTTGTGGTTGAGAGGACGCGCTCCAACCAACTGAGCCATCTGGGAGCTCAGCGGCAGCTCAGCTCAAGGTGCCATTTTCAATTTTAGTTGCAGGGGGCGCTGCCCACCATCCCTTGCGGGACTCAAGGAATTGAACTGGCAGCCTTGTGGTTGAGAGCCCACTGGCCCATGTGGGAATCAAACTGGCAGCCTTCAGAGTTAGGAGCACGGAGCTCTAACCGCCTGAGCCACCGGGCCGGTCCCCCTAGTGCTGCATAATTTTAGAGAGAGATATACTGATTTAAATTTTTAAAACACTGGGGAGACCACAGGCCTGAGAAGGATAAGATGCTGCCGAATATGGACTCAAAGGCTTTCAGACTTAAGGACTATATAAAACTTGGCTTTCGGCACGTAGAGGCAGAAGCTCCCCTTCTTTAAATGGAACTGAATATTGAAAATCAGTTAAACTGATTTTACCTGACTAATGAAAAATGTCTCAACAAATATAATTCTAATATCCTACTGCCATATTTTCTTGAGAAGGCCTTGCAGCTGAAACGTTAAAGAGAAACAAAAACCAACCAACCAACCAAAAGCAAGAACAAACTGAAACTTATAAGAAGTAATCACAAAGGGTCTTGCAAAATTTAAAGCATGTTTTAAGTTTCTTTTAGAAAAGTAGAGTAAAACCTTGTGGAGAACCTGAGCTTAGCAATTTTTTTCTTCTTCTTTTTTTTTTTTTAATGAGGGAAAATTAAAATGGTAAACATGGTCCTGGTGAGTAACATTTAGAAAACTGTATCTCTGTTGACACTTGAGAGGCTCATTTCTCCCATATTTATAAGTCCAGGTTACCTGTTCATTCGTTCTGATTGAATCCCTGTGTTGGTCCCTCACACTCTGACTGACATACCTCAAGAGAGTCTATTTTAACCTGTGTGCTATATAACCTGTGTGCTGGTTAGTTTCCATCTGTGGCTGCCTCTCCCAGACCAATCCATTCTCTGCCCTTCTTTGCCCTGCTTTGTGCCACCGGATCTGATCTTTACCATTTGGTCTCCATTGTTCTTTGACTTATGGTTGAGTTGATCAGTGGAAGGCACCAACAGGAGATTGGAAGGAGGAGAGAAAGGTTGGGGTATTTCTTCTTCTATTTCATCCCTGCTCCAGGATAAGATTCTGGTGTGTCTTCATCCCTTTCTGGTTCCAGTTCTTGTTGAGTATCCCTTCTTCTGTGGTAGTTCCTACTCACTGGGTTTTTGTAACACTGTTTCCTTTCCTTCCCCTTCAGGCCTAACAGGCATAGGGATTTCCTACTGATGCCTTCCCTCGATGACTCAACATCTCTTCATAGTTCCTCTACTCTTGCAACACCTCTGTAAATAGGCCCTTCATTAAATTTACTTCAAAATTCTTCTTCAGGGTAGTTTCCTGATGGAATACTGACTGACAGATACATCATCTAAGCTTTTAAAGAACCGTCTTGAAAGATGGACTTTTAATAATTCTACGATTATGGCCCTGAATGGACCGTCCTAGAAGGTAGCGTCTCTCTCATTCTCAATTGAATTAAACACATTATTGAGCATACCAGGGATCAGGCAGTTTGCTAAGTGCTGGGGAAGAACATTGAACAAGAACAAGGAAGAGATCTACGGTCTGAGCAAGCTGACAGTCCAGACAGAAGGACAGAACTTTGCTTATACGAATTACATACGCATCATTCAGCATCGCATTCACACTGTACCCTGTGCAGGTATCAGGTAACTAAGGTTGCAGCTTAAGGTAACATCTCTTAAGAAGCACGTGATCTCTAGAAATAGTTATTCTGCCATAGACCATATTATTACCACCTCATAAGAAAATCAAGTGAAAATAGTATTCAATAATTTATAGTTTTATCAATCTGTCCTTGGACTGAGGTGCTAGCATTCAGCATGGAACCCTCTATCTTGATACTCAGGATGTGCATGAGAGTCCATTGGGAAGGTCTGGGGATGAAAGAGTTAACATTTCCAGTTGGGTATCACCGGGATGTGTTTGGAAATGTTTTCTCCTTCACTCTTTTCTTACACACTCGTAAGATTTGTGAGTGAGTTAATTGCATCTTGCCTGCTTTCCCCGACCCCTCACTCACTACAGTGAACAGAAAGATGACCATTCTTTTATTTGCAGCTGATAGGATTTTATTATATCGATTTAGAAAAGACCTGAACAAACAACTCCTTCCTGATGTTTGCCAGAAAGAAAGGTAACAGCTTATTTCTTAACTAAAGTTATTTTGGTAAATGTCCTCTATAAATAAGAAGGCTTGATTGCAAAATTACTTTGTGTATTTCCCTTGGCACACATTTTGCAAAATAGTTTGTTTTGTAGTGTACATCAGAAGACAGCCTCACTGAAAGCTGGGCCAGAGATAGGTGCTTTATAGAAAATTTGATTGGGGAAGGATAGTTGTTGTGATTCCTCTGTCTTAGAATAATTTTCAGGTTCAAACTATTGCAAGCATGCTTTATGGAATAAAATGCGGAGGATCCCGAAGCTCGCTATTTTATAGGCTGTAATGACTTAAAAATAACCTGTTGACACTGCTCGCTTGCCCTTGGTAGACTTGTTCCAATAGGATTTTCTTTCACATCATCATTTTATATAATTGCACAAAATTGCACAGTATTGTGTAGCTGCACCTCAGTATTCGTAAGCAGTGTCCTATCTGAAATTTTGGTTGTTTTGAATATTACCATATTAATAATGCTCTAGTGAATACTCTTGTCATTCAATCTTTGTGCTCATCGATGACCAGCTCTTAGTAGTACAACAGCAGGGCCCAAAATAAGCAAAACCAGGAGGCTTTTGAAGATATTGCCTTCGAGAAAGTCAGACAGACTGAAAGAGTTTGCTTTCCTGCATGTATTTTGACTTGGACATAAAAGAAAAAACAAAACTTTTTAAAGAAAGTTTCTAATTTTTTAGGTGAAAAACAATATTTCACTTTATGGTACTTTGGTTAATGGTGAGAATGAAAACTTTTTATGTATTTATTAGCCATTTATCTTCCCAACCTTCCTTTCATCCTCCCTCTTGAACAAACTTCCTCCTTCTTTTCCTCCCTCCCTCCCTCCCTCCCTCCCTCCCTCCCTCCCTCCCTCCCTCCCTCCCTCCCTCCCTCCCTCCCTCCCTCCTCCTTCCTTCCTTCCTTCCTTCCTTCCTTCCTTCCTTCCTTCCTTCCTTCCTATTAATTGCAGCTTCATGCTCATGGCAAACACTGTAAATGGTTTTCCCAATATCCATTCTCTCCTTCTTTTTTAGTGAAAAAACTTCAATTTTATTCAGGGCCATCATCTACCAAGTTAAGTTACAACAATAACAACATCAACAACTGTATTTTTCAGCTTATCTTTCAGTTAGGGTTGGCCATACGAAAAGTATGTGGACGTCGCTAGGAAGGACTTTGGGGAAAGACCTTTAAAAAGGAGTAGATAAGCTTGCTTGTTTTGTTTTGATTTTTGCCCTGTGTCTTTCCTCTTCCTCCTGCCTGATACAAGACTGCTTTGCTGCACATCTTTTAATTCTGAGGTGAGAAGGAAATGAAAACCACCTGCCAAGGATGGTTCTGTAGGAAAGCCTGGTCCCTACTCTAAAATTACACCATGATTCTTCCATAACAACCCCAGACAGTTTCCATCCACATTTAGTTTATGTGAAAACAATGAAACCTCTATTTGCTTCAGCCATTGTAAGTTGGGTGTTTATTAGTTACAGCTATATAATGTTCATTTAATTGTGAAGACCATATTTTGGTCATTGAACTAAAAGAGGACTTTATACTTAAAAGGCATGAACACCTTATTTAATGAGTTGCCAACTATTTTTAAACCACTCAATTCTTTTTATCTTTTATTATGTGGTCTGTTTTAATATTTAAAAAAAACAAGTTTTCAAATTTATCAGTTTTTTGTTTTATGGTTTCTGCCTCAGTGTCATATTTGGGAAAACTTTCTGCAGTAGGTGATTAGTCACATTTTCACTTAAAAACTTGGTTTCATTTTATTTACATTAAAAAACTAAGATTGCTTAGCTACTATTTTCCCCTACCCAGCTCTAAGTTATGTAGCTTCCAATCTAAAAGTCAGTGCAATTCCTTATAGAGAGACTTATAAGAAAAGAATCCAGGAGTACCGATTCTTGAGCCAGAATGCCTGGGCTGTCTCCTGTTTTGCCTTCTTCCTACCTGTCTGACTCCAGACTTGGAGTTTTCAACCTTTCTGTGCCTCATCTGGAAACAGACTAATATATTACCTGCTTCTTGGGACCAGGAGGATTAGCAGCAGGATTTGTTAGAATGGTGCCTAATTAGCTTGTAGTGAGTCTGCAATAAACTCTATTATAACAAATGTCCATTGTAACATTCGTAAGGTTTCCTTGGGAATATTTGAGGGGCTCTTTTGGCTTTGAGAAATATATGATTTGGGATTAGTCATATGTGTGAGGGAGCTTTTATGTTTCAGTGAGTTTTGCACATTGGGGGCTTCTGTGGAATTAGGGAATACATGTATGTGTTTAGGAAGAGTTTGAGATGAATACAGTATTTCAGGAAACTAGTCTTTAGGGGCATCTGTGAGGCTGGGAAATTGCTGTGTATGGTGGAGTGCTTGGTAAGTGTGGGATCTACGTGGGGTTCATTGAGATTGGGGTCTTCTGTGCTGGAGGGAATATTTATAGGTTTGCAGGTTTAAAGTAGGATTTGGAAGGTTTGGATATTTTGGGGGGCATTGATATTCTGGAGAGAAGGGTAGGAACTAATTGGGGAATTTCAGGGGGTGGTCAGGTTGCCATAGTGGGATAGCATCTATAGAAAATGGTCTTTGCTGTGTTAGCTTCTGTTCCTGGACATTTAGATGTATTGGTGGTTGGGAAACTTATCCATCTATAGGTTTCAGGGGCCATATGGTGATTTATTTATTTATTTGTTAGTTTGTTTATTTATTAATTTTAGCAAGGAACTGGAATTTCAGCAGGGGCTGTAAGTATTTGAGGGATAGGTGGGATTAGGGACTATGGGGGAAAGATTTTTAGGATTAGGACTCTCTTTGTGACTGGTGTTTCTGGGTGTGTCAAGGCTGTCTGGATTTTGAATGGTGTCTACAGAACCATGAAATGATGGGGTTTTAGTGGTATCTGTGGAATTGCTTATATTTAGAGGGACAGTCTATTCTGCAGCAGTCAGCAAACTTTTTCCATAAAGAGCCAGATAATGAATGTGGTAGGCTTTGCAAGGCCTTATGTTCTCTGTTACCACTACTCAACTCTGCCATTGTAGTGTGAAAGCAGCCATAAACAAATCAGCATGTTTCAATAAAACTTTGTTTGCAAAGACAGGCAGTGGACCAGATTTGGCCCATGGGCCCTAGTTTGCTGACCTGGTCTATAGGCATATGGAAGGTTCGAGGTTTGGAGGGGATTTTGGTGTCTGGAAGGAGAAGGGCCAGGGAAGGATTGAGACAGGGATATGCTTGCTCCCTGTTGGTCCTGCAGTGGGAAGTGGTCATGTCTGACTCTATCAGAATTATCCAGATTAGTTCATGCACACAGAGTTGTTGTAAGATAAAGAGGTCATTACTAAGAGAGTTCTGAATTGAAAAGTCTAGAAAGCAAGTATGACGGCCTGATTTTGCACTACGTCGCACTTCCCCACTGTGAGCTCCAGTTTAGTTGTGTGCATCTTGGAGAGGAGGCTACACGAGAACAGGCCTCCTTATCCCAGGGGTCTGTGGCTGTGCTTAGGGGAATCACCTGCACAGTCTGTGCAAGTGTGTGCATTTTTCTGGAGGAAGATACACAGCTTTGAGGAACTCTCAAGCGTCCCCACAACCTGAACAAAGTGAAGAGCTCATTTCTCAAGGGCTTGTCTGGCTCTGACCTCAGATTTTCTTTTCCTGCCCAGCCCACTTCGTTCCTTCCTCTGTTGGCTTACGTAGCCATAGCCGTGGGCAGGGCTGGGAATTCTTGTCTTTTCAGGAACTGGCCACTGGGTGAGCAAATAGAAAAAGGAGGAGCTGTATGTCCGCTGGTATTGTCACTAAAGGTTAAGGGTTATGGCAGCAGGCCTCTAGATCAGGAGTGGAGCCAGTAAGGCAGCGAAGTATGATCTGTAGGGTTGGAGCAAGCTGCCAGCTACGGTCAGGTTCTGGGCATTTAAAGAGCAGGTCCTGTTCCTGTGCAACCCTCCCTTCGCTCACCTGTGCAGTGGGGCAGGAATGGAGTTCTTGGTGGCCTAATTTGGTCTGCTCCATCGAGAGAGGTTGAGGTCCGGGTGGTGCTAGAGAGCAGGCTCCCCCAGCTCCACAACCTCCTCTTTAAAAAAATAAATAAATAAAAATAAAAGTCAGTCCGATTCAAATGATGCTATCCCTCAAATGATAAAATCACTGATCTATATAAAGAAATTGACAACAATTATTTAGACAGACACATATGTTTCCTTTCCTTACTTTCACAATACAGGTTAGTGTTTGTGGAGGAGTCTAGGTCCGTGGGGTGTTCAGAATTTAATGGCAGGACTGCACAATAGCTCAGAGATAAAAAGTAGTAATCAATGAATTAGAAACAATAAATACAAATCTTTAGGGAACAAAATATTCTTCAGCAAGATTTGAGGAACTGAAAGTAAGGGGAATGTTGTCAGTGGACCCTAGAAATACATTATCAGGCACACGACATAGTCCAGGAGGTTTTTCTTTGATCTTAAACTTGGCCCATTCCTTTCATTCTCCCTCTGGTAAGCTGCTCGCCTCCTACTTACCAGACAATAGGCTGGCACCTATTATGACTTTCCTTCTTGTTCTCGTCTTAGACTGCAAACAAAGGGGCACTGCAGGTGTCGATGCACATAAAACTTAAGGAAAATAATTTTTTAAATACGCATTCTATAGTCGCTTTCAAGGTTTAATTTATATTACTGGGCCCTGAAAGGAAATACCTAGACAACCTCTAAAGCTTCCCTTCAGGTAGTTCTGCCACTGTACTACTGAAGATGGGTGGCTGGCTGCTCTGATGTTATCGAAGGTGATACCGCAGCATAAAGTAGGAAGAAATAAATGGGACTGGGCTTCATTGGTTTAACCTCCAGAAGAATCATGGTGCTAAGAAGAGAGGTTGTGGGAGGGGATCAATAGTTGACAAATGAAAAGAGTCTCAGTCAGTTGGAAAGGGCATTTATTTTCCCATGACGTAGCAGAATAAATCATTGCAGAATCCCACAACTCAGGATTGTCTTTTGCAAAATAACACTCTCTGTTACCTAAAATCTTTGAGTGCTATCGTACAAAAACTTTTTTTTTCTATATTGTATAAGCAGGAAAACAGAACTACACCTGTCTAAACTGATTCTAGAAGAGAAGCAAATCTATCATCATCACCGTTATCCTGATCAAGTATTTTGGTAACACATAAATTATGTGGAACAATGTAGTAAAATGGATTCCATGTAATAAATGTGGATTCTTGTCCACATTAAGTTTTTTTCCCCTCAATGAAGTAGCTTATTGCCTAGTAGCAACATATGATTTCTATGGTATTTTCTATTGAGAGATTTATCTCAAATCATTACACTTCTCTTACTAATTTTTTGTGTAAGTTACATTTACCTTCACATTAGGAGACCTCTTGGTTGCATGTAACATAAATCTATTTGAGCTCTTTTGGGGGTTATTCTACACCTGCCCTTCTCACTCTCCATCCATTCACTGCCATTTTGGGTAGTGGCTGGTGAGCCCTGTAGCTTCATTCTTTTGGACCGTCTTACTGATTGACTTCTGGATGGATTTGGCAAAAAGGCACTCTTAGATATGAATGAGGGCAAGAGGAAAGAGAAATAGATATTCATTTCTTTCTCCTGCTCTTTGGGGAGCAGCTATATTCCCTTGACAACTTCCAGCAGGATAGGCAGCCGTTTTTGCTGCTCCAGCTCTCACTGGCTCTCAGTATACTACTTCCCTTATTTCTTTAGCCTAAGGTAGCAGTGGTTTCCAGCTATTGCTCATTTATGGGTGCTTCACTGTATTTGGCAGCTTTTACTGTGAAACAAATCACTGCTAAGTTTCAGCAGCTTAAAACAATAGACATTTCTTTTTTGCTCATGTAACATGAGGGCTAGGGGTCAGCTATGGCTCATATTCCAAGTGTCTTCTCATTACTGATCCCAGGCTGAAAGGATAGGATGTTCTCATGACAGAGGGCAGAAACGTGTGAGAGCCCAACCCAATCCCCACAAGTACATGTAAAGCTTCTGTGTGGATAGGGCAAAGGTCAAGCCTATTATCATCCAAGTGGCCAAAGCATGTAACAAGGCCAAGCCTAAAGTCCAACAAGTGAGGACACATACTTCTCTCACAGGATTCTCAGACTATCTGGGTGACGTTGATTTCTGCTAGGACTCTGACTAATACAGTTCTCTAGAAGAAAAAAAAAAAAAGGAACATTTATTACCATGATATATAGAGCAGTCTTGCTGAACCCAAAAGCAGGGATTACAGCCAGCCCCCAGAATAAACCAAAAAGAGGCTTGAGTATTTTCGGGGCTTTCTTTTCTCATCTCTGCTCTTTTCCGTTTGCTTGCCTCTTTCTCTTTCTGTAGAACAGCTTCATTTGTTTCCTTACCTACCTGTCGGCAAACATCATGGCCAATAGTCCCTAACTGTAATATTCCATGATAAACTATCTTTTGTTCCTACCTCTAAATTCCCAGAGAAGGCTTCTTTCTGATTGGCTCAGTGTACAAGAGGTGCTCATTCCCAGTGCAGTTGAAAGAACCCAACGGACAAGCTCATATTGTACAAAATAACTGCTGGTATCCAACAATATCCCTACATGGATTATGCCAAAGTAAAATTAACAGAAAACAAAGGGGCTGGCAAGACCACCCACTAGGAGTCCACTATATCTACACTCATTGTTATCATAGGTTTTCCTTTTATGATCATTATTTTGCTAAACAGCATTTATTAACTAAATATTATTAGTTTATTTTGTTTAATGAAATACCTATCCTCTACTTAAAAGAAATCTGGGCTTAATAATATGAAGTCAATTTTCTCTTGTTTATTTTTTTTAATCTTTGATTTTCTTTATACAAGACACTATGGCTACATTTTTAACTTCTACCAAATACAGAAAGAAAGACTACATTTTAAGTAGACATCTCTCAGAAGATACCCTGAAGTCCAACTTCCTTTCAATCAGCACTACCGTGTTTCCCTGACAATAAGACCTAACCGGACAATCAGCTCTAATGTGTCTTTTGGAGAAAAAATTAATATAAGACCTGGTATTATATTATATTATATTATACCCAGTATCATATCATATCATATCATATCATATCATATCATATCATATCATATCATATCATATCATGTTATATTATACTCAGTCTTTTATATTATATTATATTATATTATATTATATTATATTATATTATATTATATTATATTATATGACCTGGTCTTATATTATGGTAAAATAAGACAGGATTTTATATTAATTTTTGCTTCAAAAGATGCATTAGAGCTGATTGTCCAGCTAGGTCTTATTGTCGGGGAAACACGGCATATGGCTTTGAGCCTCATAGTAAGGACATTTCACTGATATATCAGGTATTTTTGGAGGGAGGGATTTTAAAGGAAAATAATAAAGTGTAATTATTTACAATGGCTTTGGTATGTCTACACTACAAAAGTATTTGTAGCAAGAAAATAATCAAAAGAATATTGTGCTTTAAGTTCTTTTGATCCTTTACTGCTCATAATCTATGTGATAATTTACTTTGACGTCAACATCACTATGAGCCAGGTATTATAATTTCATTTTGCAGTTGGAAAACACCCGTGCTCAGAGAGATTGAGTAACTGGCTCAAGGTCACAAAGCTATTAAATGGCAGATTCAAGACATAAATCCAGGGTGGACTAACTCCAAAGTCTATGCTTATTTGTCAGGTATCTGAGATGGAATAGGACCCATAGCAGACATCAATAAAAATTAGCTCCGTTTCCCTGTGAAGACTCTTTCACTTCTATAATATTATGATTTGCATAGCTCTTTCAGTAAGCGAGTGGAATGGGATTACAATAATGATAGGCTCCATTTGCCATGATAGATGCCACAGGGGCTCTGAGAATGAGTTGGCTTCCCAGATTCTGTTGGGAGCAAAATCTGAGATTAATCCTCTTAATTAGGATTTGTAACTTCTGCATTGTCCCAACAAATTCTGCAAAATTGTTTTGTATTTCAGGGACTAGAATAACTCTATGGGATCTCCATTTGTTATAGAGTGAATGACAAAAAGAGAGAAGGCAGAGAGCATTACATTACTCGCTTAATTCTGGAGGCATTCATTTTGGAGTTCATATTGAGCCATACATTATTTCTCACATGATTTGTTCAGAAAATGTTCTTAATGTTTTTTAATTCCAGGCAAAATTTTACACATAAGATATAATGGTATACTTATTACATTGCCATAATACATAAATAATGCAGCTACATAAAAACTATATACACATATATATGAATTTATACATACATATCCATATATAGATGAAGATGAGAAGGAAAATATAGGAATAAATATATTTAATTTATCAGTGCTGGGATCATGGGTAGTATTTTAAAATTTTTGACATTTGAAAGAAATTTATAAAATTTAAAAAGGATACAGTAACAAATGAATGCATTGTAATATTTCAGCTAACTGGAATACACACAAATGGGAGCTTCCTGAAAACTGAAAAACACATTTTAGAAAGATTTTTATTAAAATATAGCTACCGTACTACATTATGATAGTTTCAGTTGTACACAATAGTTATTCAACATCTATATACCTAAAGAAGTGATCACCGTAAGTCCAAAAACCATCTGACACTGCACCACACTATCACAATATTATTAACTATATTCCCCATGCTCTATGTTACATCCCCATGACTTGTTTTATACCTGGAGATTTGAACCTCTTATTTCCCTCACGTCCCCCCCCCCCGCCCCCCGCTTTTACTTTCAATTAGAGTTGACATTCAGTACTATTTTATATTAATTTCAGATGTACAGTGGTTAGATATTTATATAATTTAAGAAATGATCCCCCTGACTACAGTCTAGTACCCACCTGGCACTATACATAGTTATTACCATATCATTAACTACATCCCCTATACTTTGCTTACATCCCCATGACTGCTTTTTAAGTACCAATTTGTACATCTTAATTTTTTCACCTTTTTTACCCTGTCCCCCAAACCCCTCTCATCTATTACCCCAATAAATCAGGTACCCATCTGATACCATACATAGTTATTACAATATTATTGACTATATCGTTTATGCTATACCCTACATCCTCATGACTAATTTGTAACAACCAATTTATACTTCTTAATCCCTTCTCCTTTTTCACCCATTCCCAACGCCCCTCCTGTTTGGCAACCATCAAAATGTTTTCTGTATGTATGAGTTTGCTTCTGTTTTGTTTGTTTATTTTGTATTTTAGATTCCACAAGTGAAATTACATTGCATCTGTCTTTCTCTGTCTTATACTCCACTCAGCACAATACCCTCCAGGTCCGTCCATGCTGCCACAGATGGCAAGAACCCATTCCCTTCCCTGGCCAAGCAATATTCTATTGTATATATGTACACCTCCTCCGTACCCATTCATCCATTGATAAACACCCAGGTTGCCTCCACATCTTGGTCATTATAACCAATACTGCAATGAACATATAAATACATACGTCCCCTTGAAGTAGCATTTTGGATTTCTTCAAATAATTACCCAGAAGTGGGATTACTGGGTCCTTCCCTGTCACTTGTTATAGGCTTTGTTTTAAAGTCTATTTTGTCTGGTATAAGTATTGCTACCACAGCTTTTTTTTTTTTCACTTCCATTTTCATGAAATATCTTTTCATCATCTCTTTACTTTCAGTCTGTGTGTGTCTTTTGATTGGAGGTGAGTCGCTTGTAGGCAACATATGTAAAGGTCTTGTTTTCTTATCCATTCAGCCACCCTATCTTTTGATTAGAGCATTTAATTCATTTACATTTGAAGTAATTGTTGATAGATATGTAGTTATTGCCTTTTTATTATTCATATTTTTGATCTTTGTTTTAAAGAAGTCCTTCTATTCCTTGTAATACTGGTTTGATGGTGAGTAACTCCTTTAGCTTTTTCGTGTCTGGGAAGCTCTTTATCTGTCTTTTGAGTCTAAATAATAGCCTTGCTGGGTAGATTATAGGTCCTTGCTTTTTGTCACTTTGAATATTTCCTGCCAATTCCTTCTGGCCTGCAAAGTTTCTGTTGGGAAATCAACTAACAGTCTTATGGGAACTCCATTTTAGGTAACTCACTGCTTTTCACCTGCTGCTTTTAAGATTCTCTTTGTCTTTAACCTTTGGCACTTTAAGTATGATGTGTTTTACTGTGGGCCTCTTTGGGTTCATCTTGTTTGGGACTCCCTGTGCTTTCTGGGCATGTATATCTATTTCCTTCACCAAGTTAGGGAAGTTTTCCATTATTAGTTCTTCAAATAGATTTTCAGTGCCTTATTTTCTCTCTTCTCCTTCTGATACCCCTATGATGTGAATGTTGGTAGACTAGATGTTGTCCCAGAGGCCCCTTAAGCTCTCCTCATTTTTTTGGATTCTTTTTTTCATTTAGCCGTTCTGACTGCATGTTTTCTGCTTTCTTATCTTCTAAATTGCTAATTTGATCCTTTGCTTCATCTAATCTACTGTTGGTTCCCTCTAATGTATTCTTCATTTCAATTATTATAGTCTTTATTTCTGACTGGTTGTTTTTTGTGTTTTGTATCTCAATTTTTATGTTTCCTATCTTTTTGTTGAAGTTCTTCCTCAGATTATTGAGCATACTTATAACTAGTGTGTGGAACTCTGTCTGGTAATTTACTTGTCTCCATTTTGTCTTGTTCTTTTTTTAGAGTTTTGTTCTATTCTTTTATTTGGGAAATGTTTCTTTTTCTTCCCATTTGGCTGCCTCCCTGTGTTTTTTTTTTTTTTTTTTTTTTTTTCTGTGTAGGGCTGCTATGTCTCCCAGTCTTAGTAAAGTGACCTTATGTAGTAGGTGTCCTGTGGGACCCAGCATTGTTCTCTCCATTATCACCAAAGTCGTGTGCTCAAGGTATGTCCCTTGTGTGGGTTGTGTTTGCCCTCCTGTTATAGTTGAGACTTGATTGCTGTTTGCACATCAGTTGGAGGGATTGACTCTCAAACTGATTGACTGTGAGGACTGGTTGTGACTACAGTGGAGGAGCCTTGTGCAGGGGCTGACTTTACAGAGCAGGGTTCATTTCAGTGGGCCTCTGATGTCTGTCCAGTCTGCCATAGGGGTGTGTTGTTCTTGGAGGTGGTTGGGTAATGCTCTGGCCCAGTCTGAAGCTGGTCACTGGGACTGCCAGCTCCGGAGCCTCCTGGGAGCTGACCTGCTGCAGGCCAAGCTCAGCCACAGTCCATTCTCTGCTCAGGGACCCCTGAGGGCATGATACACAAAGCAATCCAGAGATGGCTGCAGTCTGTGCAGTGTTTGGAGGTGCTTTGAGAGGCCAAGCTGCAAACAAAGGCCAGCTGTTGCTAATGCTGGACTTAGGGCTGCTCAGCCAGAGGTACAGGGCATAACAGAACCTGATGCTGTTTGTTTGGGTTTGTGAATCTTTGAGAGATTTTAGGAAAGTCTGCAGCATGAGCCAAGGCAGGCTGTTTATACTTGAAAGCCACTGAAAGCTGCTTTGGTGTGCCCAAAGGTTGTGTCTCAGGGAGTCACCAGGGTTGGGCAAATGAAAAGTGATAGCCAGTTGATGGAGGCTCAGAATATGGCGTCTGCATGAGTAGTCACGCAGGGATGGGGAGGTCCCAACAAAGAAATAATGTCTTCCACCAGCTCCTTCATCCCTGAGAAAGCTGCCACTCCAGCCCTCATTCTGCAGCTAGACGATTCATTTTCTCGCTAGACGATTCGTTTTCTCCCTGTTTGTCCCTGGCACCTTTTGGACTGCTGCCTCAGCACTGGAGCTCAGAGCAAGTGAATCTATCAGCAAGTAAGTTCGTGTGCAGTCCCATTAAGAGGAGTGCCAGGGACTCTAGCCACCCTCTGTCTATCTCAGCCATAATCTCTGCTGGTTTTCACAGCCAGCAGTTGGGGGGTTTCTCTTTCTAGCACTGAAACCCTGGGCTAGGGTAGAGCTGGGACCCCTCACTCCTCATGGGGGGGACTCCACAGTTGAGATATCCCTTCTGATTTTTAATGGTCACATCCTGTTGTGGGACCAGCCATTCTGCATCTCTGCCCTTCATACCAGTCTCAAGGTGGCTTCTTCTGTATGTGCACAGTTGTAGGGCTTTGATTCAGCTAGGCTTCATGCGATTGTTAATATTTGTTGTTATGTGGTTTATTTGTAATTGACGTGATCCTGAGAGGAGGTGAGCACAGCGTTGATCTATTCCGCCATCTTTTATTTTTTTCAAGTGGTTAAAAAAACAATTTTAATCATTTAAAACATTTCCAAATATATTAATTTTTCTCTGCCAGGATGCACAAGAATTTACACTGTGGTTTTCCTCTGGGGAGGGAAGCAGAGTGGCTATAGAAAAGCTGTGGGAGGGATATCTCCCATCTTGGTACCTATGGAATTATGAATCCATGTAAGTGTAGCATTAACAAAAAATAAAGATAAAAAAGAAAATATATATGCTTCTTCCCTGTGTTTGTAGGTGAAGTAGAATTAATATAATTCTTAAATTGTGGTTTTATCATCTTTTAAGAATTCTCCACTTCTATTTTATATGAGTCATTTGTAAAACAAATGCTTTTAACTAAATGACTCCCTATGATATCTTTTAGTGCAGCTTACAACGTATCTATTACTCAAAAGGCAATAGTTTTATTTGGGGATTGTGGGACATTCAAAAAAGTATAAATTTGATCTCTTGCTTTGGTGAACTTTTTTTTTGTTCTGTTTTTTGATGATAGAACACATGGCGAGGTATAAATAATAAGGCAGGCTACAGTTGTGCATATGAAATTATTACTGAAATGCCTAGTATTGACTGAAAGAAGCAATTCAAACAGTCGAAGATCAGAGTGGACTATAGCATAGATAGAGAAGACTTTATGCAACGTTTGTATTAGTTAAGTTATACTGAGGTACAGTAACAAATTCATCCTAGTAATTCAGTGTCTGAAAGAATATATTCGTTTATTACTTGTGTAGCAGTTCAGGGTGGGCTTTTGGTTACCTGGGTTGCTTTCTTCCATGGTCAGAAATACACTCAGATGGGCGGTTGCTTTTCCTCCTTCACTGTGCAGTATCTTTGGTCCCTCAGGGCATCTCTCTGAGACAGCCAAAGGGGAAAAGCACAGAAAAGCATGAGAGCATTTTTATATGAATCTCTATAGATAAGTCTATATACATCCAAATCCTGGAAGCATGCATATCCTTCTGTCTCATTCCATTTACTGTGGCTCAGCAACAAGACCACACCTCACTGCACAAGACAGGAGCATGTAATCTAGTTGGCCGGCCACATACTGTGTTTCCCCGAAAATGAGACCCAGATGGACAATCAGCTCTAATGCGTCTATATACTATACTATATAACATAAGACTGGGTCTTGTATTAATTTTTGCTCCATAAGACGCATTAGAGCTGATTGTGTGGCTAGGTCTTATTTTCAGGGAAACACGGTACTTGATCTTTCCATTGCAATGGGAGAAGGAGGAGGGCCTATTCTGGTGGACAGTCTCTGTCGTAAATATGGAACATCAGTGATTTGGAGGAACAGAGAGGAGAAACAATGGCTGTACCCAGGCAGGAAGAACAATAAGAATCACCAGGCTGTTAAACCTCATTAGGCCTCCTTTATCTGATAAACAAAACTTATTTTAGATGACTTCTAAAATTGTTTCCAGATTTTAAGTTTCTCTGGTTCTGGGAGCTAACACTCAATGGACATTGTGTTCAGCTGGAACGCTGTGTTCATGCTGGGAATGGTGCAAGATAACTCTTAAATTATGTGGGTAGACTGGGGTCTTGAATAATCACCGTATTGTACCGGAGATTTTTAAAAGATCAAGTGACAAGTATTGATCAACATAGCAGACATTTTGCCAGGTGCTGTGGAGGACACAAAGAAATTAACTGACTTTGTTTTCAGAATTGACTACATACTACTTATAGGAGAGCTGAGGTGGATGAAGAAAGGGGAAGATAGAAAATGAAGCAGAATGGGATATGTTCCCAGTGTTCTAGATTTCACAGTATGGGGCAGGCGATGAAGGAAAATATGAAATGACCCTTGAATATCTTCCACAAGATTTTTATGAAGAGTAAAATAATAACTAACAAGTTCATGAACTTGTTAGTTATTATTTTACTCTTGTGATTTGTCTCTTACAATTGGAGATATTAAATTTCTGTTCAAAGTTCTGATTAATTAACTTGGGATGAACTAAAGTTTTACTGCAAATACAAATGCATGACTCCCTTCTCTGTTTTATAGGCCAGTTAAGATTCTTTATGAAGTAAATTGGACCTCTAGGCAATTAAGGCATCCCATGCAATTTACCTATTTCTACTTATGAAAATACATTCTCAGGTGTTATAATCACTTGACAATTCTGCCAAATGTAGTATTCTATTGCTGTTAATTCTTAGCCAGTTATACCTCTAATATATCCCAGGACTCTTATCTTTGGATATAATGGCCCTATCCAGACTTTATTTTTCTGTACTTTTAATTTTTAAAGTTTTTGTGTTCTTAGACAAATTATAATCCTGAAGATTTTGGAGAGAGACACATTCCAGTCATTTTCATGTTTAGTTTTGGCTTCTGGATGACGTGTTGTTAGAAAATCACTGCAATTATTATTATTATTGTTATTATTATTATTATTATTTTTGTCTTGAATATCTGCTTCAATTTACCTTTCTTACCATAAGAGCTCTGACTAGGATTCAAGAGACCTGCATTTCAGTTGGAGTTGCCATGTAAGCAAGGTATGCCCTTTACTCTGACGGGGCCTCAGTTTTACCAGTCCGTCAAAAGAGGGGGTTGAAATAGGAGATAATGTAGGCCGTGCTCTCTTTGAAATATTACTTTTCCATATGGTTGATCACTTTTCTTAATTTGGTTATTAATCTATTAGTTTAATTTTTGTTTTTCAAAGGGGACAGTTCCTTCAAGATTTTTTTTTTTAAAATTTTATTGGGGAAGGGGAATAGGACTTTATTTGGGAACAGTGTGTACTTCCAGTCCTTTTTTCCAAGTCAAGTTGTTGCCCTTTCAATCTTAGTTGTGGAGGGTGCCGTTCAGCTTCAAGTTGTTGTCCTTTCAGTCTTAGTTGTGGAGGGCACAGCTCAGCTCCAGGTCCAGTTGCCATTTCTAGTTGCAGGGGGCACAGCCCACCATCCCTTGCGGGAGTCAAGGAATCGAACTGGCAACCTTGTGGGTGAGAGGGTGCGCTCCAACCAACTGAGCCATCTGGGAGGCAGCTCAGCTCAAGGTGCTGTGTTCAATCTTAGTTGCAGGGGTGCTGCCCACCATCCCTTGAGAGACTCGAGGAATTGAACTGGCAACCTTGTGGTTGAGAGCCCACTGGCCCATGTAGGAATCAAACCGGCAGCCTTCAGAGTTAGGAGCATGGAGCTCTAACCGCCTGCGCCACCGGGCTGGCCCCCGACATTATTATTATTATTATTTTTGATGAAGTATTGTGAGAAGCCCATTTGAACCACATAACCTAGCGTGTTTATTTAAGATGTAGATTCTTAATTCCTACAGCACATTCATTAAATCAGACTTTCTAGGGAAGTACTTCTCAGTTTTTAATGTATTATACATGCAGGTCACACAGAGATTTTGTTAAAATGAAGACTCCAATTTGGTGTGTGGCGGGTAGGACCAGGGATTCTGCATTTCCAATAAGCGTACAGGTCATACTGCTGGTCTGCTGACCACACTTTGAATAGCAGGCTTCTCTAAGTCATAATGGAAGCTCCAAACCAGCAAAACCATGTCTTGAATGGAGACACAATAGCCAGATGTGGAATGTTTAAAATGCAGCAATCATGCCTAACATGTGGCATCTGGGTCATATAAAGTAAAGAAGAAAAGTGTTGCAGAACAACAATTAAAGAATATAAATGTAATATGTATATGGTGCTCTTATGAGTGGCCATATCAGAGAAGCACTCATTGTTACTGTTATTCTAGTTGTGAGAATGTGTTGTAGTTCCAAGTATTAGCAGAAAGAAGAAAATTGTTTCCTCTTTACGATTGCTGCTTTACTGCATGCTGTCCACAGAATCTATCTCTCATTTCCTTTCTACACATTTTGCAGAGCCTGTGGCTGGTGTGATCACATTGTTTTTAGTCATAGAAATAGGATCTCTTTTTTCATTCTACGCGGTGATGAGTAAAGAGATTGTTTCTGTTGAGGTGAGAAAAGGTCTTCAAACTACTTTGTTTTCTGGTAAATAGCAGGCCTAGAGAGACCCTGGGAAGACGCATCACTTCCCTGAGGATTAAATTTCTGCTAGTTTTTTTGTTTGTTTGTTTTTTTAAAGATTTTTTTTTCTTGAAATATACTAGTGTACAATGTTCTATTAGTTTCAGGTGTAAAATATATTAGTTTAACTTTAAGTTTTCACAGAGTGTGTTGCTTTGAATTTGAATAGTTTGTGACTGGGTATAAAATTAGCTTCCATGAACATCCTTTTCCTCAACTGCAGTCCTCAAAGGCAAAAATAGTTTTGTAGAAATGTGTGCATTTGCATGTTTAAATGGGATCTGATTTATATTGTGCCAAGTACCATTACTGACAATTATGTGGGCTTTGAAATGAAGTTATGACTTAAAAATATATGTGGCATATGTTCTACGCCAATTGAAAAATATGCCTAGGGAAACTTTCTTTCTTTCTTTCTTTTTTTTTTCAAACCCTGCTAAAATCTAAGACTCATGTAAACTGATTTAATATTTTTTCTCTTTGCTTAGATATAATATTTATATCATTCAACTTCTGAACATCAGATAGTTTTAAATCACATTTCATGGTGTAATAATAATAATAATAATAATAATAATGAATAACAATAATAATAACAATCCTAATGGCAGCTCACACTTACAGAGTTCTTACTAGACGCCGGGCTATTTGCCAAGTGCTTTATATGAATTATCCTTTCACTCTGCTTTATAATCTCCATAGTCAAGCTGCTCTGTTTAATATGTACATATGGAAAATCTTAATACTCAGTTGATATTGCACGTGCATACACACACACACACACACACACACACACACACACAATAACCCTTGTGGGGAAAAGAAACAAGAACAGCTAAACACAAACACAAAAACAAACAAAAACCCTGAAGTCATGTGACAGATTTAGCAAATTCTTTTTATTTACATAGAAATGTGTACACATACTTTCTCTGTACACAGAAAATTCTAAGTATATATACATACATGGTTCTCACATATTTTACAACAAATAGTATGTTAATCCTGTTTCTAGATGAAAATAAAAAGATGTCTCAAAATGTTTCACACCAATCACAAAATTACAAAAAACCTGGTGAACTCAGAACAAAAATTTCAAGCCTGTACTACCACACACTAAGCTTAGTATACTTTTTACAAAAGACAAAACCAAACACTGTGCGGATATCAGCAGTAAAAGGAAAGGAATGCAGATGCAAAATAGAGAGCTGAGCTGTTGGCTTTTTGAACAATGTGGTAAGAGAGATTTTGTTGGTTAGGACTGCTTTTTTTCCCTTCAGTCCTCAATTTAATGTTCTACTTTCACTGATATTTTACAGACAAACAGGGGGGAAAAGTCAACATCTATTGTAAAAAGAGTTATGATTCCAAGTTTTTACTGGTCACCCGTACCCTTTTTTTGTGCTAATGCCAAGATCATCCAGTTCTATAATTCAGGATGATTGTCCACCCCCCTCAGAGAAGATAGGGAGGGAACCAATTGTGAAGAAACATTAATTTGTAAGTAATTTCAAAAGCCTGGTGAGTCAGGTATCTTGGTTATTAGCACTTGATAATCATTAATAATGTTTAAATATACTCTGTTTCCACACAGAATTTGATCTCTTACTCAATTAACTAAATTCAAGGAGAACTTAATCTGGGAGGCTAGAAATAATGAATCAATAATCCTGGAAATTCCTCCCTCCGCTTTCATTTTTTTTTTCCTATTCTAGCCGTGAAAACAATCACGTTTTCTCAATTTCAGAGTTGTTCTACACATGTTTGTGAAAATCATACTACCGAATGAACAGAATGAGGTTACACGTCATAGGGTAAATACAGATTTATGACATTTTTGACAATCTCACAGCACTGAATTTGGCAAATGAATCTAAAAACATTATGATCTGACTTATATCCAGATTTGCTTCCCCAATACACCAATATTACCATTCAGATGAGACTCATGAGGGAGGTGACCAACACAGGGTTAAGTGTTTTAAACACATTTGCTCAACTCTAGCTCAGATAATAATGTATTTAATTCTACTGTGGCACTGTAACTTCACACACGAGCTTTGAAACAAATTTTACCCCTTAATATCTCATATCAGTAACAGCACAGATGTGGGGAAAAAATAGCAATAAAAAAAGAATTCTATGTCAGAAATGTGGTTCATCTATCAAATACAATCTTTTCTGTTACTTTACTGAATCTTCTATTTTTAAGGTAACCTTCCAAAACATATTTCAAGGCAGGCTCATTTCAAGAGCAATGTTTATCACATGCATAATTCGATTCTTTCTTGTTACATGTTGCTCCCATTGATTCTTCTTTTAGAGAAACAATATTTCGAGGACTTAGTCATCCTACATGGAAGTGACGGCTTCATAAACAGTTTGATTCTTCAGATTAAGGTACTTATAATCAAAACAAACACATCACATTTAAAGATGTTTCTTTTTCTTCTCTTTAAAAAAAAACACACACAAAAAAAATTTGAAAACCTAACATGGAACTAAGGTTCATTGCCAGAAACAAAAGGGATCCTTTACAATGAAGAGCTGGGCTTGGTTCTTGGTCATTCTAATTAAAAGTTTCTTCGTCCTTCATTTTATCACCGTGGAAAGATTCAGCCAGAAGATAAGTATGGAGTCTCACTATGGTAATTGTAGTCAGGACAGACCTTTTGCACGAGTTTATAATCAACACTGTAAAAGGCAATGTAAATGCAAATGACCTTGAAGGGCTTGGAGCACAGCCAAGACACGTGGCTCTGAGTCTGCTCCTGGTAGCAGATCTTGGACGGGTCAAAGTTGCACAGGGCGGTCTTCTTCGCCCGATCTGTTTTTTCATACTCAATGCGACAATTGAAAGATTTGGATTCCTTCGTCTCCAAGGTAGACTGTGGGGAGACTTCAAATTCCACGACTTTGGAGGGGGGTACCAAACTCACAGAAACATTTCCCAGGCCTGTGGAATTATGTCGGAAATAAACACTGAAGGTTCCATTTCCATGGTCAACAATTTTCCCCGTGATCACGAGGTTGAGTTTAACAGTTTTAATGTTGGAATGGAAGTCACCCCATCCAAACATTTTCTTAAATTTTCCCGTTTTTACTATTGGCCTCCGTTTAGTTCTTGTCAGTGGCTCCTGAACCTCGGTGATGTTGGCCAGCCAATCCCAGAAGTTTTCCATGCTATCCGCATACGCCAAGTGTCCGGGCTTTGGGACTGGGGACTGTTTAACAAACAGGCGCAGGGGATTGATGACCCTTGAGTGCACCACGTTTGCGACCAATGTCCCCGGGGCATCTTTGTCTTCCCAATCCAGCCCCTCTGTGGCATGCACCACTTTTTTACTGTCACAGAATAACTGTGTGGAAAGAAGAAAGAGAAAGTTTAGGTTAGGCTTTGAGCACTCGCGTACTACAAAGCCAAAGCATAAGCAAAATTCTTGCAATATTATTTCGATTCTTGCTAAATAGCGTTTCATACACACAGCTGGGCTCAACACTGTAACAAAATGAGCATTTAATTTCAAGCAATGTAAATCTGTGAGTACAAAAAATTAGAATGATGAGATGAAAAAAAGAATGTTTCACTTTAATGGGCTTTTAGTCTCTGTTTCCTAATCTTCATAATTCTGTCTTTCCAGATTGGGGGAAGTAGTATATTTTGGTATCCCATTTGATAAAAATATCAAATGTGTGAGATCTTTTAAGTAGAAGACAACTCTAGAATGCTGAACGTTTCTCCCAAGGAGCTAGAAACCATCTGAATATAAGATATTGATAAGTCTTAAATATATTTTGAAATATTAAGGATATTATATTCAAAGGCTTATGTCATATAACTTCATGGCTTTTGACATAATTCCATCTCAAACTGTAACAAAAAAAGGAGCGTGAATAGTAATCGAAAGTTTCAATTGAAAAATATAATTTCATATTTAGTTGCCTTTAGAGAAACAAATAAATTGGAAATGTATGTTTTGAATTAATTATTAGACTATATATGATATAATACATTTTATTACAACTGAATTACACCCTGAAAGATAGAATTGCTAAGAAAGAGTTATGTGCATGTGGTTTATAGGTTACACAATATTTTGGTTCAAATGATATGCACAGAAACAAAGCACTTTATTTGCATTTGATTTTTCTTTTCATTATTTTTGTAGTAGTTTAAGAGTCCCCATGATTTCTAAAAATCATTTAGTTAAGTCAGTAAGGATTATGAGGGACCGAATCATAATCTATGAAACTATTGCCTGGAGTGAATATTTATAAATGAGTAATAAAGTCCGGAAAATAGAGGTTTATAGTGGAAACACAGATAGCCTTTTATCTCTAATAGCACAAACCATGCTGATAATGATTCTCCGGAAAACTGTCAGCATGATGAAAAGGATGAGAAAGAAGTCAGGCTGTGTTTATGTACTATTTCCCCAACACTTTCATATTTGGCAAAGTACCTGGTAAAACTAGTCTCAGATTATTACAAGTATTATTGCTTTCAATTGTCCAATTTTGGAAAACAAAACAAAACAAAACAAAAGACCTAGCCTGGATTATAAACATTACACTCAAGTACATGGTAGAGTTTAATAACATGAGATTATCTTTTACATGTTCATAAAAGTTTAGAAATTTAAGTTCTAATAGAGTTTTGTGAAAACTGTTTTTACCTACACCTCGTCCCCAAGACCACTTTAGAGTGAAAATCTGAGAATTTAAATGTATGTGTGGGTTTTCCTTTTTTCTTTTTTTGGCTTTGGGAGGGGGAGTTCATAATAATTATTGGCCCCTTTGATTAATTTCCTGAAGACTTTTCTTCTTCATGTCTAGTATTTTTAAAAATTATATTTCCTTTACTTAAATTACTGAAGTTTGGTAGAAGGGCAAATTGATAGGATGTACATTCTTACTATTTTGAGAAGTTAAATCCATACTACCCGTTCTTGTGTGCTTTCATATCCTGAGTTGATTCTTCTTTTTCTCTCCTGGTGTTGAAAGGCTGGGTTATTCACCATGAAAAGGGGATTATTACTCAGGATTTCTGGCTCAAAATAGCCTGGGTATTTCTGATACTGTAACTAGCTTTCTGATTTTGAACATTCTTAATTATGATATGCACAGACCTCATTCAAATTAACCGGTAAGAGCCCATGGAGTTAGTACTGGCTCCAGTTACGATGTTAGTTTCCAGAGAACTAATGCAGCCGGCCCAAGTAACGTCTCCAGCGAGAGTTCCAAGGGCACATGCGCAGATAAGAAACCCCTCACTGATCAAGGTCTAATTTCTCTTTTCTGTGACTATGATTCTTGTTGCCCAGAGCCTATTATCAATTTTTCACCTGTTTCCAGTATTTCACGAGATGTACCTTGTTGGTCAGTTCTGACAGATATACCTTCCACTTGCTGGGAATCTCTGGTATTTTCCTTTACTTCCTGATTTCTACTCTCCTATGTGGTACAATTTCCTAACCTCTTCACTCACGTCTGCCTTCCTTCCTCTCTTTCATAGGGTAAATCCCTTCTGAAAAACTCCCCATTTAGCTTGCTTTTAAAAACTATCTCAGTTCTTACCTTCACACACTATGCTGCTGATTAAATATTTTTTCACTCACAAGTATGACAACAATCTTTGTTATTACCATTAGCAATGTGCTCTTTTTCTCCCTTAAGATGTTTGTTTTACATTACACATTTTCCTGATTTTTTTTCCTCCTGAATAATTTTTCTTGGTTTAACACTTGGTCAAGTCTCCTTACTTTTCCATTAATTGAAAACTTATAAACATTGAACATATAAACATCGTTCAATGATTAGTAGGTTTGAAATGATGTAGCATCTTAATGTATTTTAATAAGTTAACTGGTATTGGTACGTTTTGGAATACGTGAGAGACCCCTTAGGAGCCAGAAATTATGAGATCCTTTTATTATTTAGAGATAAGACTTCTGCTGTGATGGTTCTGAGATTACTCAATGATAATAATAATAACAAAAATGGCCATTTACAGAGACTTTTAAAAAATCTGAAGATTTGCTTTGTAGTAATTTATGTTGTAACAACTTGACCCAAACATATGTGACTCACCCTAAAAAATATGAGATTAAAAAAAAAATCTAAGCTTATCAAACAGATAAAGTAGGTGTGATTATTATTTTTTTTTAGAAGGGCTTTTCAACTTTTCAAAAAAGATTCTCCAAGTGAGTATTTAAAATGGGATTTGATATCTAAAAAACATATTCTAGCACAATACTTTTTGGGTTCAAACCTGCACAAAAAAGCCCTTGATTTTAAGGTAGGCTTATATAAAACAATAATACAATTTAACTAAGAGCACAGATCTCTAATTGTTCTCTGTTTCAGTGAAAACACTCACTGACAGTTCCTTAGATGAAAAGTAGATGCATATGTATTTTATTTTTTTTCTTTGCCCTAGACTATTACATTTCCCACTTGTTTTGATAACAGCATTAAGCAAGTTGAGAAAAGTTGTGTAGAACTTTATCTGTTTATTACTTTAAAATAATACTTCCTGATCTCTACTCTCCTATGGACAGTTCTCACAAATACTGATTTCCAACTCTAAAGCCAAATCTCAAAAAACTATCAGATAATGGTGTATAATTTTAAAAGGGTAAATATATTTCTAGTTGTCTTAAAAAGCTAACAATTGTACCTCCTCTTCCAACTTCCTCTCCCTTTGGTGTAACTCGTTCAGTCTTTCCTCTGAAATATTTTCTTGAAATGCATGCATCATTGCTCAGAGAGCACCCTCTCCTATACCAGGTCTACATACATGGTTGTATGACATAAGATCCCATGTCATACAAGGCTCATGCTTATCCTCAAAAGACCTAATCATAGATGACTAGGGTTGGATGAGTCATACTCCTGTTCCTCACTCATCCATACACTCCCGAAATGGAATCATCATGGTGGAAAAAGCATGGGATTTGGTGTCCGATTACCTCATCACCTCTCACTTAAGTGTTTGATATGAATCCCAGTTTTTTCACCTATATCTCCTTTGATGGTTGATTGTAAGGAGTACATAAAAGAACCGATGGAAATTACTGAGCCCGATCTCTGGCAAAAGGCCTTCAATGACTGACAGCTCTAGCATGGTTCAGTGGATAGTCCCAAGCCTTCTATTCAAGAATTGTCTTCAAAGGGTTTTATGAATTCTCCAGCCTCCTGGTAACTGATTATGGATAATCAAAAAACTTGTTCAGTGACTTTTGATACATTAATGACTGAGTAGAAATCAACCTTCTCAACTTCAGAGCATCTATCAAATGTTTCCTTCTGTTTCCAGTCTCACTGGCATCTGCATCATAGCCAGATCACAGGCACACGTGATCTCTCTTTACCAACAAAATGTGTTTGGGATCTTTAATTCCAACCTACCAAATGAGTCAGCAAAGGGGGCTGAAAGTACAAGGCATCTGGCAGGTGCCCTCATTCCTAAACAGACAATTTCCATGAGACACCTACTGGGAGAGAGCTCTTGGTGGTTCTGAACCTGTTGGCAAACTACTCCGTTCAAGGCAAAGTTGTTAGATGTTTTCTACAAAACATATGGCTGTATCCCCCTGGTTATTTTGTACTTGCTGAGGCTCTCTATGCTAATATTGATATCACTGCTATCTTTGTCCCATCATATTACTATAATAATGCAAAAACATTTAACCACAAGCACAAAATGGAGTTTAAAAAGGGGAGTGAAAGAGGAATTGCTGTGCTTTATCTGTTTGAACATTCCCTGATTTCAACACATTTATCAAAGCTTAAGTAATTTATGTCTTGGCAGGGTGTATCAATTTCACAAAGCACACACATTAGCTAGATACAATGATATCATATTAGCTTTCTCTGCATCTCACAGAAAAGCTCAAAAAGATTAATAAAAGCTCAAACCTTCATCAATTAAATGAAGCAGGTGGAAGGAAGGGAGTAGAGGAAGAAAACTGTATTTCATTTCAGCTCTCTTGTTTTCAGGGGGAAAAGCTGACAGGTTCAAATCATTCATCATAACAAGCTGGAGTTGAATTTCACTGATAATTAAATGCATTTTTTCCCAAGAGGCAGAGAAGCTGCAATGAATTTTATAGTAGCAGATGTGAGAACTGTCACGAATTATGGAAATAATTTATAAACTAAAAAGCATCTTCCTCTGCAAATACTATATCAGAAGATTTTTTCCACCTTATCTATTATGTATTTTCAGTAAAATTTTTATTTTAGAATGATTTTGTTTACAGAAAAGTTGTGTAGTACAAAGAATTGTCATATACACTACACCCAATTTCCTGTATTGTTAATACCTTGTTGCAACTAATGAACCAATATTACCACATTATTAACTAAAGTCCATGCTTTATTCAGATTTCCTTAGTTTTTGTTTTTTTTCCTAATGGCCTTTATTTGCCCCAGGATTCTATCTAGGATCCCACATTACATTTGGTCCTCATGAATCCTTAGGTTTGTCTTGGCTGCAGTAGATCTGAGTCTTTCCTTGTTTTTGATGACCTTGAATGTTTTGTGGAGTACTGGTTAGGCATTTTGTAGAACGCCCGTCAATTTGAGTTTGATATTTTTTTCATTATTAGATTGGAGTTATAGGTTTGGGGAGGAAGAACAGAGAAGTGTCATTTTCGTCTTCATCTCAATGGTACATTCTAGTAACATGACTTATCACCGTTGATATTAATCTTTATCTTCTGGCTTAGGTAGAGAAGATCTTTTTTAAAGTTTTGCTTTCAGAATTCTCATAAGGTTATACATTTTTGTTATCATAAGCTTAATTTACATTTAATTCAGTGGCACTTAGTTTAGGATTTTTTGTTGTTGTTTGAAGTTAGGAACTCTCAAGCATTTCAATTTGTAATTCCTTACCACATTACTAAATGATCTAAAATAACGTCATTTTATTTGTTGTTTAGGAGTCATACACCGCTTATAAATGACTCTGCCAATATTACGTACTATGTGTCTGTCACCATCATTACTATTGCTATTTTATTTTTATTTCATATTGACTTCTTAAAAATTGGTGCAATTTTGGTAATTGATAACTTAATAAAAAAAGCTTATTCTATAAATATCCTACATAGCGTTGGAATTACTTTCTGACTGTATTAGATTCAAATGCCCCTTTTCTCAATTTTGAAGTCAGTCTATTGTACTTGATTCTACACATCCCGTGAGTCAGTATCAACCTTTAGATGGGCCTTCTTTGCAGGTCAACCTGTTGACCAAGGGGAATGGTGCTAACAAAAGAGAGCCTCACAAAGCAGTTTTCCATATTCATAGTGCTCTGGGTGCTGCAAAACCATGAATGCTACTTGGTTTCCCTTGGGATCTGGGACAGTCAGACCTTTGCCATAATTATGCTAAAACACTTTTCTATACATTCATCATTGTGGTAGCTTTGCTTCTTCTCTGTAGTTGCATGGTGGCTGGGTCCTAAACTCAGGGGGTGGGGGCAAAAGGGAGAGAAGGTGGAGTTGGGGGAGGCGAGGAGCTTTGTCTACAGCCAGTGGATAATAGAAAGGAAGTTAAGGGCATTTAAAGCTTTGAGCTTCTGAGGTTCAAACTCCATTCAATACATACTGTACCATTATCAGTCCAGGTAACTCTCTCTCCATTCTATAACAGTCCTAACAGGTGGTATTTTTCTTATTTAAGTAAACACCAATGGAAGAGATATCATCACTGGCCTTGGTGTCCCAGTCCAGTGTTTATGAGTTCTAACAGACACGTTTATTTAGCATCTACTAACTTCTCACTCTCATGGCACCAGAGGAGTAGGAGGCTTGAATTTCCTCAGTAACTGAAGCTTAGCACTTCAAGCTCACTGCCTCCTGACTTTAACACACCTTGTTTAAGAAAGTGGGAAGCCTAAAACAGTTTAGAAATATTTCCACAAAATATCTGCAGGGTAAGTTTATTGTCTCACTGACTTTTGCCTATCTCTGCAATCATATGAATGCTACTGTACTCCCACATTGCACTTGCAAATTACTGGATGGGAGAAAAAGTGGAGTGAACCAATCAAGTCTGTGCATTGTAGAAAAGACTCTGTTGGCACATCCTCTAGTGGCCGAATTCACCCAATCAGAGAAACTGTGCCAAGAGTGAAAGAATGAATGAAAGATACAGGGCAATGAACTTGATCAAGACAGGTAAGAACCGAAGCAGAACAGAGTGTGGGACGAAAACAGTAGTGATTTGATCTACTGGAAGGAGTTGTGGTAGGAACACTGGAATAAAAATCCAACACGGTCACATATGGTCCCATCATCCTGTGCAAGCCACGTCCCCTCTCGGTGCCTAGTTTTCTCAACAGTAAAATAGTGAAAAGAAAAGGTTGGAGCTGCACTTCATAAAGATAAAGGAGGCTGTGAGGTAGAAAGTGACTAGAGTGAGGTGGGTCTACGGTCAGGAACACTTGCAAGGTGGTGAGTTCGGTGGTCTAGAGAGGAAGTGAGGAGACCTGGAACCATGTCACAAATGCGTGCATTCATTGTTAATCACTGATTCCACACATATTTTTCACATGCCTTCCAGGTGCATTCCTTATGCTCTAGACACTGGAAACACACTGCTGAACAGGGCAGATAAAGTTCCTCTCTTCATATGATTTGCAGAAGAACAGGGGAAAAAACGTTAAGTAAATAATCAAACATAAATAATAGCTCACTTACTTATTGCTGTCATAAGGTTATCAGTATAACAGGAAGCAGGGAGAGCTAGTCTGAAATAGGGGACACAATAGTGCAGGGGGTGAATAGAATTGAACAATTAATTCCTTTATTCTGAGAAGAGAAATAAAATCCAAGATATATTAGTTGATAATGAATGAATTTGCGACAAGAAAGCGAATCGATTTTGGTATTTATATTCCTTTTTTCCTGTTCCAAAACAGGATTGATTTGTTTATAATTACTAATGAGAGTGTGATAGCATTATAAGACAATAGGTATATTTTTTCTAGTGGAAGGAAAGCTAATGTTTTTCTTTTTTTCCAGCTTTATTGAGGTTAATTGACAAATAAAATTATAATATAGTTGAAATGTACAACGTGATGATTTGAGAGACGTTTACGTTGTGAGAGGATTCCTGCCATCAAGTTAATGAACACATCTATCACCTCACATAGTTCTTTTTTTCTCTTTGTAAGAATCTTTAAGAAAGGAGTCTTAGGAAATTTCAATTATACAATACAGTGTTATCCATGAGAGTCACCATGCTGTCCATTAGGTCCTCAGAACTTATTCATCTCATCCCTGAAAGTATATGCCCACTTCTCTTAACTATAAATAAGTTCCAACGTTCAGTCAGTGCTGGCTTCCTGACTTGGAGGCTTAGTGCTCAGAGATGGGCACCTTGGCAGGCCTTGTCTGTCACCCTTAAACTTCCTAAGAGTTGTGGAAGGTTTCAAATATCTATTCTGCGACAGTCAGACCTTTGCTGCAATGAAGGTATAACCCTTTTTTTTTATAATACTGTATAACTAGTACGGTACAGAGGGTGCCAAAAAAAATGTCTACACATTTTAAGAAAGGAGAACTATATTAAAATTGTAATACTCAATATATACCAATAACAAAAGATGAATACAAGTCACATTTGACTTCTGCAATTACAAGAGGTGCTCAAAGGGTTACCATCAGCATCCAGACACTTCTGATTGTGGTGAACTATTGTTTGAGCAACGTTGACCAAAGTGTCCACTTGTATACACATTTTTTAGGCACCCTCGGTATGTGTTTCTTGATAATAAATGAAGTATGTTCTGGATAAATAACAACATTCTGAAATAATGTAGATTTGTCTTTATGTTTACAAATATGTTAAAATATGCTAATAGACAACAAATCTGGCTAATGTCTATGAATTTCACAAGAATTGATGTTGTAAATGAAAGGTAAAATATAACAACCTAAAGTTTTCTTGGGTAGTCATAGAATTGAAGGGGCAGCTATACCTCAAAAGGATGTTTTCAGTTTTCTGTGTTTATAGTAATTATAAAGTATTTTCAGCCTGTACTGGTTTACCATAAAATGCTGCTGTAACATATATAATACACAATGCATAGATTTACTGGATCACGTGCCATTATCAAGGAAAACCACACCCATGAGTATGTTACAGTACAACAAAACATATAGTCCTCTGTTCATAAAAGAAAAATATGACTTTCCAGGATCAGGTGAAATGAGCTTAATGCTCCAAACTGGTGAATTTGTATCAAGCTGGGAGAGTTGGCTTTTTCTTGATAACCGGACTGGCATATGATATAAGAGATAAATTGATACAGATCTGTACAAATATTTTTTAAAGGCAGCTGGCTTGCCCCTCTTGGATATCCTGAAAGCATTTGTTAATGTTTTTTCTGAATGACAATCACTGCTGAGTGCCAGTTTGGAAGAATAACTGGTTTGCTTAATGGATCTGTTTATAATATTGTTCATGATGGAATATATATAGCTAACCACTCATTATTTCACTGGGAATACTAGTTCAAGCCAAGGACCCCAAAGTGACCATTGTTATATAATCTAGAGGTGGCTTGCAGATGCCATTATAGCTAAGGAATTATAAATCAATAATGAACGGTGGTGTAAAGCATATATATATATATATATATATATATATATATATATATATATATATATATATCTGATATAATTGGATCACTTCAACAATTCTGTCCAGTAGTTAATAAAATGACAACCTGCTCAGCAGAAAAAAACAAAACACAAAACCTTGTCATGATTGAACTCAGCATTCCAATACAGTATTTTTGTTTGTAAACAAATCTTGGAAAGCATTTTCTCTGGATAGAAATTTTACAGAATATTGTCTCTGCTGACAAAACAGGAACATGTGCCTGCTGGACAACATACAATGTTATATTGATGATTAGTAGGATAGCTTTTTCCAGAGTCGTATTTCTGGGGTTCCATTACAGAACTGTCACAGCAGATTAAAAGAAGAATGGCATAAGGGAATGAAGGATGATAGAATCAAATATATATCGATGTATTAATTGTACCTATTAATATTTTGTGGCATAATGTGGCATTGTTTCAAAATTCATTTTGCAGGTTGAAAAACAAATGATTGCTTAGGAGAAGAAAGCTAAACAGCAGACATTCTTTCTGCTGAGTAGCAAATTCACTTACCTTTCCGATATCTTTTAATAGCTACCCTTTATATTTTTCTGAATTGATACAGGAAATAACAGGAAACATAAATGTGAAGACAGAAATCTTAGCAGTAAGAGCCAAAAAGCTAGATTGCAATGTTTGGCAGAAGTTTTACTGCTAAGGTTAAATATGGCAATTCTTATTTTATCTTGATGACATTAAATCTGGAAAATCACACAACCTCTGCAAAAAGTTGTACACACACACACATTCTGACACACAGAAATATCATGTGTATAAACACAGGTGTGCATGCACATACCATAATTTCTATAAATATTTAAGAAAAATGGTGTGAAAGAAAACTTAGATTTCATTTCTGTGTTAGCAAGCTGAATAAAAGGGGCTCTTTAACAAATTATGAACAAGCTAGAAGCAAACGAAAAGATACATTGTGGTAGGCGGCAGCTATAATATTATAAATATTATGATCTGGCCATGCTTCCAGAGTAAAACAAGATCAGACTGCCATGTCATAATGCAAGTTTTGAAAGTCAAATATTCTTTTGATAATGAAATAGAAACAGTTCTATTGCTGTTAAGGATTAAATGACTCAGCATGGCAAGTGGCACTGTTTTCACCCATGTGTCCTTACAACCCCTATCCACGTTTTCTATGTACAAGAAGAGCTTCACATGACAGAACACATACATACTTCTGAAATATAATGGCCTGGCAAAGACAACATGAGTCTGTGTCTTGACTTCTAAAACCTGGCATTTAAAAAGGAATGTTGCAACAGAGGGAAGAGCGGTCAAGGAGGAAGAGAAATGGCAGATATTGCATTTTTGTGTAAGTTTAGGCAGAATTAAATGTGGGATGAGGAAACATGGGGGGCGCAGCGTGGTGGGTGGGGACAGGACATGGGGGTTAGGGGACGTGAGTATGTGTATTGCTTTGCATTTTACCATCAAATCCATTTGATATTTCAATCTTCAGGTACCATGAATCTGGCAATTAGCATATATTGCCTGTGATGGTTATTTTAGGTGTCAACTTGGCTCGGCTATAGTACTCAGTTTTTCAAACACTAATCTGGATGTTGCTTTGAAGGCATTTTGTCGATGTGGTTAACATCTATGATCAGTTGGCTTTTTCTTTTTTTCTGTTCAGAATGTCAGCATTTATTGGTTACATTCTTTCACCAAACACAGCCTCTTTGATTTAAAATAATTTATCAGATTGTTTTAGATACATAGTATACTTCACTTATATGTAAACATTTGTAGTCTATTGGGGATTTTTACAGGCTCCTACATAAATGTGCTGCTTTATCATGATCCAGTATAAATATGTTTTGTAAGATCACCGACAGTTTCCATACTGTAAAATACCTATTTAATAAAAAGACACAAATGCATAGTACTTGTGTATATGAAACTGATCATTAAAATTATTTTTCCAATAATCACTCCTGACATTTATACTGAGAATTGCAGCGTCTTCATAAATATCTCCGTTGATCATTACACCTACTTTGTGAGGTGTGTAGGGCAGGAAATAGCCTTAGAGAGCTTGCAAGGTTGCCCAAGGCCCACGTTTTGAGAGGCAGCAATAAATCTACATAACAGGGCTTCTAGATCAAGTCACTGTTCTTTCCACACTAATACTCTAATGGGCCTGATACCAAAAAACAAACAAACAAACAAACAAAACAAAACAAAAAAACCCTCAATCAATATAGTGTAACAGATTTGCCTCATAAATAAAAATTTGTTCTCATTACAAACTATAAATTTATTCTAGGAAATGAAACTAAGAAAACGGAGGAAAAGTAAAGTCTGATAACAACTCTTAGTATTTTAATATTGATTCATATTTTCTCCCTATGTGATATAAATAATACATATTTTATATATTATTTTGAATTCTCTTTAAGGAAAATATATAGTATTCAGTCACATAATCACTCAGATGCTCTAGAGGAAAAAAAATCTTGCTATCACTAAAAGTAAAATCTAAATTCAAATCAGCGACAGTTTCCTCTAAGCCTCCTCCATAAATCTTGAAGGACACTTTACATTTGTCATCAAAGTCCCAATCAGACGGATCTTGGATCTCTGGGCAGGAGCAAGCTGCCTCTGCTCTGGGTCCGCTGGGGTGGCAGCCAAACCTTCATCGCCCAAGGGGCCCTGCTCAGCCCTGGTCTTTGCATCTACGGCACTGTCTTCAGAGTCATGCTTTTATCCTTTTGTCCATTCTCTGTGCCTTCCAGTCCAGGATGGCAACATTTCTGGTGGTTCAAAGTTCTTAAAACTAGTCAGTCTCCTGTGTAATTCACTGGGTCCAAGCCCTCAAGAGCCCTCCACACGTCGTTCCTGGATAACAGCATCTCTACTGCTGGTTGCTGCTGAGATGGTTGATTGGATCCATGTGTCATACACCTGCATGTCTTTAGCAAAAGTTGTCCAGCTACACCTTTGGTGTGTTCTCTAGAGCAATCACTTTGACTCTGAGCAAAGGTGGGCCTCATTCACTCAGTTGAAATGTCTTAAAATGCAAAATTGGGGTTTCCCTGAGGAAGAAGAAATCCTGTCTCAAGACTGTAGCATCAACTCTTACTGGAGAGTTTCCAGGGCCTGCCATACGGATGTCGCATTGCCAGTCCCCACGATTACTAGAGACAATTCCTTGAAATACAGCTCTATATTCTATCTGTCTGTCTATCTATCTATCTATCTATCTATCTATCTATCTATCTATCTATCTATCTATCTATCATCCATCTATCTTCTATCAATCTAATGATCTATCTTTCCTCCTGGTTCTGTATCCTGGAGAACTCTGAACACTGCCTTTTAATTTCAATAATTATGTTCATGTGTGAATATCCCATTTTCATGACTCAATTAGCCTCTTGCTTTCTTATATTGTCTATAGAGCCTAATATAGGGATACTTGGTGGGGACTTAATCATAGTTTCCGATTTAGGGTCAAGCAACTCTTGTTGCTCCCAGAGTAAACTGTGACAGTTTAGATAACTGTACTTGTCACATTGTTTATTATTATTATTTCTTTTGAACTTGACTCTTCCTCTTGTAAACTCTTCGATGGCAGCTACTATATCCTGTTCACCTTTATGTCTCCAGGTTATCACAGATTCACAATAAGTGCCTAGTAAGAACTGAACACGTCAGTCTGACTGGCACTGTGTAACATCCTGGACCTTTCACAACTTCTTATTTCCTTAAACTTTACTCTTTGGCCACTTTAGGAAATGTTTTAAATGTTAAATAAATGTCTTCAATAAAGTAGTCAAGCAGGAAAAATTGTGGGGATGGGGAATGAGAAGTTATAAGTTGGGAAAATGAAACTGAATAATGGGCAATGATAATTTGATAGAAAAATGAAACATAAATGAAAACATTTTGAAATAATATTTGAAAAAGTTGGTACAATTATTAAGATAATTAATTTACAGTGTTATATATATTTTAAAAAGACTAAATTCTATTACTTTCAAGGGGTAATCACTCCCATGAGGTCATCCATCAGGTGTAAGCTGATACTAACTCGCAGGTCTGCAAGCCTAGACTTTACCTGGAGTTCAAGATCTACATAGCTAGTTTTCTAACAGATCAGTTCACTTGAATCGAACCATGAAAAGTACACAATACCAGTTTTGCACTTCATAAAACATAATATGATTCCTCTATGGTAGTAGAAGTAGCAGTGAAAAATGGGTATAAAACTTTTTTAAAATGGGGGGGCCCGGGAAGGAAGGCTGTGAGCTCTTTGTTATAACTCAGCTGATTGGAACCCTGCCTCATTCAATCTCTGCTGGGCTGGCGTTCTGCTTGCACAATCCTATGCACTTTGATGCTTTGCTGACAACCAGCACAGCCAACTATAGGTACTGGGAGCTCTCTTTCAGTCCTCTGATACTTGGCTAAGATGGGTGGTGGCTTTTTTCCTTCGGGTCTGCAATCATTTGCAATCAAGTCAAAATCAAAGTCTCTTCTATCTTTCTGGCACTCTCCCCCATAAAATGTCTTTGACAATCGGATGGACCTGGTCACTCCCCACCTTTTGGGTTCCCAGCATTATACTTCTTTAATAGCACCTGAAGTAGTTGGTCTCCCATTACACTGAATTCCTTTAAGTTAGGGACATTTTCTTATGCTTTGCTGTATTCCCAAGGCCCAGCGCAATGTATGAAATAAAATATACATTTAGTAAACATATGCTGCTGAAAAAGTTTAACCCTCCCTACAGAGTGCTAATATCATTTCAATATTAACTGCATGATTTGGTTAAATTTTCCCCTGAGATTTTACGTATTGCAAAATCATTCCTGGCCTATACTCAAACCACCATATAATATTTTTAAAATTATTGGGCATCAAATTCATAAAGTTTAACTTATTGTGGTGTTTGTAGAGAACCTGGTGAGGGAAGCCGTGCTTGAGGAAGGAATAAAGTGGGATGTTACAAACAATTCTTGACGCAGTCCTGGCCACTCTGGCCCTTGCAGACCGAGCAAAATCCCAGCCTCTGGGATCCAGAAGAGAAGGGTTGTTGAGTTAGGTTGAGAGCCATGGTCAGATGCAGGAAGGGACCTGGGAAAGGGATGCTGTGGCTTACCCTATTTAAAGAGGGAAAGGAAGAAAAAGATTACTGTGAAGAGTGTCCTCCAGTGTCCAGGGGAGAATTAGCACAGCATCCACTGAATTGCCGAGGGGAAGGTATATGTTTCCAAGAGTGTCCATGTCAAAGCGAAGGACTAGGAAGGAGTTATTTAGACAAGTTAGTGTTGTAGGGAGAGCTGACTCTTTTCAGACTAAAAATGTTCTGGATCACATAGGTAAATGCTGCATTTCTCACTGAATTGCACTTGGCTCTTATAGACATGTTTAACAATCTATTAAACAAGTCAGAATACTTAGTACCAGTGGAAATCTCCCCAATGTGTTATTGGGGAAGGAGGAACAATCAGTGAGTCACTAGATCTTTATGTACAAATAAGTATTAAGAACAAATCAATCTGTTAATTAAACTTGGTTCACTTTGGTGCTTACTGAGCAACTATGGTGTGCAGAATACACGGGTGACGTTCCCTCCTTTGGCACTTACAATGGAGTGGACGGGGCTGCAAGCACAGGGAGGAGCTTTGAAGTGGGGGCAGAGGGAGGAAGTCTAGAGGCTGAGAAACTTGAAGTGTAGACTTAACACTCAACAATATCCATCCCTCATGTGATAACAGGGTCATTGGTGCTTATTCCCTTTCAGATTTCCCTCTTGCAAATATATTCTCCTTCCTTTGCCACCTAATCTTTCCTATCTAGCACATTTCCGTCCGATAGTAACTTAGCCCAGAACCTCGAATGATTCTTTAGCCCTCTCTTGTTTTCACCCTCCCATATCTAATTCATCATGAATTCCTGTATTCTCTTCCCAAATCTGTTTTGAATCTGTCTACCTCTCTTCACCTCCGCTGTCTCCTCCACCAACAATGCGATCTGATCTCTCTGCTGGATACCTTCAGAACCTCTTGTGTCCAATCTTGCCCTTTCAATCACCAGGCAGCACCCAGAGTCACCTGTATACAACCAGACTATGTCCCTCCACTGCTCAAACTCATCAGCGTATTCTGTTGCATTAAGAATGAAATTCAGAGGTTTTGTAGGTATCTGATGCACACTTGTCTTATTAGGGAGTCTACTTCACGGATAGTGTAAATGCTTGACCACTGCACTGTACACCTGAAGCTGAAGCTGAATAACAATGAATGTCAACTATAATTTAATATATATATTAAATATATGTGTATATATTTATATACACACACACACACACACGTATATGTATAGTCTCAGGATGTGGAGTACAGCATAGGAAATAGAGTCAGTGGAATTGTAACAGCTGTGTATTATATCAGAGGTGTAGTAGATTGGGGGAAGGGGTTATCATTTTGTGAGGGGTGTAAATGTCTAACTATTACATTATTTTGTACACCTGAAACAAAAACAAAAACAAAACAACAACAACAACAACAAAGAATAAAATTCAGACTCCTCAAATGGTGAATGAGGTCCTCTGGCTATGGCTCCTTTTACCTTTCCAATGTATATTCCACTTACTCCTATGCGGCAGCCTTCTGGGAATTTCCTTCAATTCCTCTTGAAAACCTTCGGAGAACTTCACTCATGGTTCTCTTAAGATACATTAATATTCTGCCTCATTTTACCTCCTCTCACTAGATTGCAAGTTACTTTGAGTCTCCTATAACATCCATCCCATACATATTTTGGAGGGCACCTCTGTGTTCCAGCAATGGTGAAAAGATAGTCATAGCTCCCACTTCATGGAATATAGTGTTTAGTGGAGTGGACTGACAAAAACCATGTAAACAAATGCATTTCAAAATAAATACAAACCATGGGGAATGCAGAGAGGCAAACCAATAGGAGATGCACCAGAGGCCAGACTGGGTCACTTTAGAGTGGGTGGCAGGAGGACATGGCAAGTAAGCTCACTGGAAGAAAAACAACTGGAGCTCTCTGCAGGGACAGTGCAGAAGCAGTGCTGCAGGTAGAGGAGCAGCGTGTGAGAGACCCCATGGACAGAGAAAGCTCAGCAAATTCCAAAAAGTATGTGAAAGTGGTTAGTGCGGAGGGAAAGGGCACAAGGTGATCCTGAATAAGTAGACATGGGTCAGATCATTTGGGCATCAAGTTGAGCTTCTCACAAGTGTTTAATAAATATTTATTAAGTTTTCATGAGGTGAATAAAGTCCAATTGTAAAATTATGCAGGTTAAGAAATTGAGGCCCTTAAACTTAAGGAAAAACTCTAGGACTGTCTCAACATCCCCAGTTGAATGCTCTTTCTAGTATTGCTATAGACTGTTAAATATGAATGAAGACATGGAAGCAGAGTTGAGATGTGATTACTCAGCATCTGAAGATGACAGTGCCAGCTTCTCTCATGCGCAGATGGAATGTGATTGACATATTAAGCGACAGTCTTTTATCAGAATATGTGACAGCTACGGATTCTTTTCCTGAGTCTATCTTTATTCTAAAAGCACTTATTGCTCTGCCTGATTGCTCCCTCTTCCCCAACTCCTTTTGTCTAATTACCCCGTTTTCAACATCAGGGAAGCTTTTCCTCACTATTGGGACCAAGTTACATCTCACTAATATATTCACTCTTGGAACCTCAGCAGCTGGATAAGAAGTTGAATTATTCTGTTGGAGAGTCCATGTGTAGAGGCTCTGAAATGACAAGGAATGGAAAAGGAGCCCAGCGGAGTCCAAATTTCCAGCCATCCCTTCCAAGGCCCAGGTGTGTGAGTGAGGCCATCTTGAACCCTTCAGGCCAGTTCCACTGCCAGATGAGTACCTTTGAGTGAGCCCAGTGAGTGCCACTAGGAGCAGGAGAATCAACTGAGTCCTGTCCAAAGTTTGGATCCACAACATCATGAGATATAATAAAATGGCTGTTGGTCTAAGGTATCACATTTGGAGGGTATTTTTTTTTAATAGTTCATTTTCTTTTACTATTATTTTTTAAAATATGAAGTAGAAAACATACTTATTAACAATTTCCTTACTGATTCTTTTTGCTGGACATTAAATAAATATTCCTCCATGATTTGTGATATTCTTTTTGATAGGACCAAAATGACCTTTACCGGATTTTTACTTATTACAAGAGTAAAACATGTTATTTGTTAAAATTGAAAAGCACAGATAAGCTCAAATAAGAAACCCATGGCAACCAGTCTCACCACTCTGATTTAGAATTTTACAAATGTTTGCATAAAATTCCATCTTATGGGTAATTCTTTTATTCAAACAGTTCCTTACTATTGGTTGTTTCACCTTACTCTATTGTTGGACTTAATGTTTTTCCAACAGGAATTTTTATAGAGAAAATTGGGAGTATATAAACATTACATATGGAACACAACTTGATATAGCCTAGAATATTTTCCAGGTTATAACTTGAAATACATAGTATTTGTAGTTGAGAGATAAAAGTACAAATTCAGGGTTAGACATTTAGGAACTGCTACTTGATGAAATTACATTATTTCCCAGTTTCCTCATTTATGGTTTAGAGTGACGATCAAGTGAGGTACTGCATAAAAATTTGTTCATAAACATATATAAATAATATATAAAAATACTATATACAGCTATTAAAAATATTGATGCTGTTCTTTTCTTAATTCCTTTCAATCTCTTGTGCTTTTTCTTATATTTCTTCTCATACATGTCTTTATTGAATTTCTTTCTCTTTTTAAAAACAAACATTGATTTATCTGTTTATTCTGTCACATTAAAATCAAATGCAAGCAATAGGCTATCTCCTTTTGTGGGTCATTTGTTTAATGTAAATGTTGTCCAGAGAGTGTCTACTAATCTTTTCTCTGTATATTTTCCCTCATTTACATTTCTTCTTCTTTTTCTCCTCCTTCTCTTATTCTTCTTCCAGTTTCTCTTCTACATCCTTTACCTTCTTCTTTTTCTCCTCTCCATTTTTACCCCCCTTCTTTCCTCTTCACTATGATTCCTATTTGATTGCTTTGGATTTTGATCCAAAGACATAACTGGTTGTTTCTGTATAGCAAGATACGAAGTGTCAGGAGCTTCTGAAGTGTCAGGAGCTCTCTCCACCATGAAAAAGTTTCTTCTCATGACTTCCAGGGCACCATTCTTTCCTGAATTTCCATCTATATCAATGGCTGATCCTTCAAACTTTTCTTTGTTTGTTTCTTCTCTTTCTCTCTACCACTCCCCCTGGACTTAATTTTTTTAACTTTAACTTTTTATTATAGGAATTTTAACATATGCACAGAAGAAGAAAGAATGAATTTCCATGTATCTATCACACAGTTTCAACAATGATATACTCTGTCATCTCCTTAAGATAATAATTCTTGAAGTGAAAGTTATAAAAATCATTAAAAACATTTTTAACAGACAAAACATTAATATGAAATGTGGGTACAAGAAAATACACTTATTATGCTTTAGGGTGGAGACTCCAAACAGGAGATTAGGGTCTGCACAGGTTTTTACATGGCTTTGACCCTTAGTTCTTATGGCCTTAAGTTCAGAGGGCTCACCAATACTTCTTGTTCAGTCTTGAGGATAGTTTTTTATGCAGTCAAGAATTGAAACATGGAGGACATGTGTAACTGTGTGAGGTGATAGAGTAGTAGCCACAATGTGCAGGTGCTAAAGAGATACTCAAGAACGTTGTCCTGTAGATGAGATTGTCTGTGTGTAGAGTGAGCTATAGAATTAGCTTGGATGGTTCAGCCTTGAGCCATTCTGATTTATGGATCCCACACAAAGCCCTGGGCTCTGCCTAAATTCTGCCTCTAGGATTTCAAGGTATTTGTTGAGGCAGGTTCTCGAAAAGTCCATACACAATCTCTGGACTCCCATGAACAGTGATCACCTGAGTCCAAACTGCTGTTCTGACTTCCACAAGATTCTAAGGTTGTATTTATTCCACCAAGGAACCAATGCTAGTTCCTCAGCCACTGCAGAGCTTTGGTCAATTTATATATTTCAGTGATACTCGAGAGGTGTGTATGAGAAACTTTAATGACTGTCTTCGAATGCTAAGTAAACTTCCCCCTATTTTGCTTGGCTTAAGAACTCCTTTCTGTCTTCGGTCTTAATCAGGCAGTATTTTGCCCTGAAGAGAATTCTTAAAGATTGACTAGGAATGGACAAAAAAAGAAGAAAAAGATTGAGTACACACTGTTATGCCAGGCCAAGGGAAAGCAGGTGAAATTCATAATTGTTAGTTTTTATTTATTTAATGTAACAGGAATTATTTATTTAATTACTCACAGCAGACATCATTTTTCTACATAGCTTATTTGATCTGTAGGTATATGTCACTTCTCATCTTGATATGACCTAATTCTAAAAAGTGGGGGCCTATGAATACTAGAAGATTTTGTAATATTTATAAAGGAATCCCATCAATATCAGAGGATAAAGCAATTAGAAGAGGGCTGGTTTCTTAAGTTAGTTATCAAAACCTCAAAGAAAGCCTTTTTCAAATAAACGTTTTTCTTTCTTCTACAGTGCATGCAAGTTGTATTTCCATTTCATGCATATTCCCTTTTTAAAATAAATTTCAAGGAAGGAATTAACAATTAATAACATTTAACATTCTGCCTCTTTTCTATATTACTTCCTTTTTAATGTCTTTGCTTCCTTTGCTTTCATGTTTTGGGACATAAATGTACTTATGTTTCTTGGGCTTTGTCTCTCAACATAGCTGAAATACTTAGGGACGGTTATCTGTTCTGGCCATCATGGTTAATTAAAATATGGCTAAAAAATAAAAAGGCTGATAACCACTTCCTCACAAACTATGCACCTGTAGGAGAGAACTCACGGTTACAAAAGTGTGTGAAATTCTCTATTGGTACCCTTTGGCCAGGCTAAAAATGCAAGGTAAGGTCCACGCCTGTGAGTATGTTGGGTAAAGATCAACTCAGATGCTCTAAAACCATGTAGATCATCAGATTTAGGGATTACCTTCTGAGACAATGGATGAGAATCAGAAACAGGATATTTATTCAAAACTCAAGTCCTATAGCCTTAGCTGTATTATGTGCACCTTTGAAGTATCTTCTATGAGTTGGAAGTATGTGCTTGCTTCATGTCTTACAGGTTCTTAATTGTGGCCATTTCTTGATGTATTTTTTTCATCAAAGATGGGACTATCTCTCAACAGTGAGCTATGAGAACTGTTTTTGATATATTTGAAGGACTGTCCAACAGAAGTCAGGTGAGATTCGTAGTGGTTTGCCCTAGGTCTAACTAAGTATGTCCTGCCTACAGGAGGTATGCAGACTGTGTGTTGGTAAAAGGAAGGGATTTCTAACCATGAGGGCTACCCATTGATAGAATAGCCAGCTCCCATGATAGTGTTAGGAGTGGAATTGTGTTCTTTTAAAAAGATATGTTGAAGTCCTAACCCCTGGTACCTGTGAATATGATCTTTTTGGGAAATAAGGTCTTTGCAAAAGTAATCAAGTTAAGATGAGTTCCTTAGGGTGGGGCTCTTTATATATAAGAAAAGAAAAAATACACGGGTAAAATAGCATGTGAAGACAGAGAGACACAGATATAATCTCTGAAGATGGAGGCAGAATTGGAGTTATATTGCCACCAGCTAAGGAATGCTTGGGGCTACCAGAACCTGAAATAGGCAAGGAAGCATCCTCCCTTAGAGGCTTCTGAGGGAGCATGCTCTTGCCAATACTTTGATTTTGGACTTGTGGCCTGCAGACTGTTACAGAATAATGTACTGTTGTTTTAAGCCACTCAGTTTGTAGCACTTTGTTATGGAAGCCCTAGAAAACTAAAACAGACAGTGAATTTCTGTCCGCATCACTCAAGATGTTAAAGCAGAATATCTGATGTTATAAGGGAAATTCATAAATCAACTAAATGTTAATGTAGACAATCTTTACATTTCTTCCAGTCTTAAATTACCTTCATTTTTAATATACTTTTGTGTGGTATGTAAGTGATGTTTGAGGTTTTAAGATCATGTATGTACCATCACCATTATTTAAAATTGTTGCAAAGTTATGGTCAATTCAATAAGGCATAAAGAAAAATAATTGATATAACTCCTGGAAACGAAATGACTGTATTATCATTATCTGCTGAGAAAAATAAGTTGCATAAATAAGAAATCAAATGAAAAGGATTCCAAATTGATACTAGTCCAGCAAAGTAGCTGGATAAAAGATCAGTAAACAAAAATAATTTTCTATATTGTAATACTAACAGTGTTAGGATATAATTTGAAAAAGATGATGTTCACGGTAGCAACATAAAGTTTAACACATGTAGAAATAGCCTTAACAAGAAATGTCTAGGACTTCTACGAATAAATTTATAGAACTCTACCAAGAGAAACAAAGGAAGTCTACACTAAATGGAGACATACCATGTGTTTAACTGAGAAGACTGGATAGTGTGAAGATACCACTTCTGCCCAAATAAATGTATATATTTCATGTAATTTGATCCAAAACTCATAACAGGGTTTTTAGAGGACATGAAAAGGTGATTTTAAAGTCTACTTAGAAATAGAATAATAAATATTAAATATCTCTTTATTTTGGAAACCCGATTAATGAAGGTAAAATGCTAACACAAACTGATAAACTACTTGGAATAAATATGGTAAGAAAGCTTCAAATACTTATCATATAAAGCGATTTTACATATCATTAAGAAGTAAAAATCACAATGGAAACATACATAAAGGATAAAAACATGTAATATACAAGAAAAGTCATACAAATAGCCAATGAATATTGTGATAAATAGATAAATATCCATTTAAAAATAACGACATAATGTTTTCCAAAAGTTAAGATGGCAAACATTTTTTTAACTAAAACAACTAATGTTGAATGTTGGGAAAGCACTGGGAAGAATAAACAGTTGTAATCTTTCTAGAGGGAAATGTAAGCACATGAATCAATAGCCTTATAAACTGTGATAACCTCCAACTCAATAGTCCATGTTTCAGAATTTACCTGAAGGCAAAATGATGCCCCAAAGTGTTGATGTATGGAAAGACAAATAGATAAATTGAATAGAATAGAAAGCCCAGAAATAAACCCACGTATATAAGGTCAACTGATTTTCAATAAAAGTGCCAAAATAATTGATTGGGGAGAGTAGTCTTTTCAACAAATGTTGCCGAAATATCTGGCTATCTACCTGGAAAAAAATGAACCTCTTACATCATACACAATAATTACAGCTAAGGAATCTAATGGATTTAATTATTGGATTTAATAGATCTTAGGCCTAAATGTGAAAGTTAAAAGTGTAAGACTTCTAGGAAAAAAAAGGAAATAATCTTCAAGACCTTGGTATACCAAAGGTTTCTTAGATAGAATATAAAAAATAGAAAGCATAAAAAAACTGATAAAATTATACGTCACCAGAATTAACAATGTCTGTTCTTTGAAGGGTTCTGTTAAGAAGATGTAAGACAAGAAACAGACTGGGAAAACATATTCACAATACATTTATCTTACAAAGGGTTTATACTCAGAATATAGTAAAAAAGTCATTCAACTCAATAAGACAAACAATCCAATTTTTAAAAATGGGAAAAACAGTTGAGCAAAAGTAGACATATTTCACTAAAGATATACATGGCCAATATGTTCATTTTAAAATGCTTCATCACATTACTCATATCAGGGAGATTAAAATGAAATCCACATGAGATAGCACTATATACCCACTAGAGTCGCTAAAATTAAAAAGACTGACAGTATCAAATGGTGGCAGAGACGTGGATTAACTAACATTCTTGTACATGGCTGGTTGAAAAGTAAAATGTAAAAGACAATTTTGGAAAACAGTCTGGCAGTTTCATATAAAGTAAAAGATATACCTACAGTAAGACCCAGCAATTTTTCTTCTAGGTATTTATCCATGAGAAATGAGTATATATGTTCAGAAAAGGCTTTTATACCAATATTTATAGTCATTTTATTTGGAATAGCCCCAGACTGAAAACAATCCAAATGTTCAAATAATGGATAATCAAATATGGATAACAAATAATGGATAATCAAATGGAAAAATCACAACAATAAAACTATTAGGTAAAAATGTAATTCTCTGTAGATCAATGTAAATGGATAATTTTATGCAATAAAATACTACGCAGCACAAAAAGGAACTAGTGACTCAGAAAACAAAAGTCTATATAAATGGTTTGAGTCCATTAATAAGAAATTCTAGAACAGGCAAAACTAATCTATAGGATTGGCTTTGACCAAAGGGTTGGTTGGTGGAGGTGATGACAACAAAGAGACTTGAGAGAAGTTTTCAAGGTGATGGAAAAGATCTATACCTTGATTGTGGTGGTGGTTACACATGTGTATACATTTTTCAAAACTCTTGGGACTGTATTCTTAAAATAGTTTAATTCCATTTTAAGTAAATTATACCTTCTAAAGGTTGATTAAAAATTTAAAAGAAATGATGCACATAATCTATATAAAAGCATGTTAATTATAGCATTATTCATAATGGAAAAAAATACACAGTATATCCATTTAATGGAAGCACTGAGATGTAATTTATATGATGATCCATTAAAATAATGTGAATAAAGGACATTTAAGAACATGAAAAATCAAATATTGTTAAGTGGGGAAAAGTGATACACTTTTGTAAAAGATACAGTTATACACATGTTAAATTTTATTGACAGGACATATACCAAACATTAATTGGTTGTCTCAGGATAATGGATTTTTAGTGTTTATTAGCTTCTTCTTTGTACTTATCTCTATGTTTCATTTCCTACATTAAAGCTACATTATTAATTTGAAAAAATACATGTATTGAAGAAAAATAAAATAAAAATTAATTCTCTTTAGATAAAATAAATGGATGGTATTAACATTCAATAAAAAAGTTCAACCTCGTTACTAATCAAAGAAGTACAAATTAAAAAAGCCGATGCTTTTGTGACTAGCAAATTTAAAATGTATGAAAAAATACATATATTTTTTTCAGAATGAGAATATTTACTCCTGGAAAGGGTATTTCCCCTACTTTGTTATGGCAATATAAATTAGAGCATTTCTGGAAAGCAATTTATAAAACATAAAAGCCTTAAAGTTCCTCATTCTTTTTGATGTAATCATTGTAATTATGAAGTGCCAGCCTTAGACAATTTTTCAAAATATCAACTCTGATGTATGCAAAATGATGTTCACTATAGTGCTACTTATACTATAATAAGCTGCAAATGACCAAAATCTCTAAAAATTTAAGAAAATTGTTGTGATTTTGATATATTTAACTAAAAGCTTATTAACCAGCCATTTAAAAATGATATGAGTTTTAATAACATGGGGGAATGCTTACCTCTGTAATGCTAGATACAAATAGATATAAAATTATATATATATATATATGTGTATATATATATATATATATATATATATATATATGGTATTACTTCAACTACATTGTGTATTAAAAATGAATTGAGAAAAGAATGAATATACTAAAATACTTACAGGTTACAACTGGACAGAAAGGTCACTGATAATTTACCCCCTATTTTTAATACATTTCTATATTTTGAAAATATTCAACAGTAAGCAGGTATAAATTTAATAACTATTCCTCCCAAATAAAGTTCTGGAACTAAAATATGCCCAGACCAAGATTAATGCATTCAGGTAATTCACTATCTAAGGTAGAATTATTTAGTTTTCTAGTATCTGTTGAAATTGAAAAGAGTAAAGGATTTTGGGAATCAAATTACTCCCATGCCTGGCCAGTAAACAATAAGGCATTTAACAAATTTAGATTTGTATATATGATGCCTAGCATAATACCTGGGACATAATGGTTAATAAGCGTGTGTTACAATGAACAGAAATGAAAAAAATATTGAAAATGTTATATGAACATGTATGTACATAAACATATACACATATATACACACACGATAGAAAGCAATCTCCCAAATTAATTACCACTATATAACTAAGTTTCAGCTATATAAGTAGAGAAAGTAGAAATGAATGCAAACCATTTTGCAGTTGTCAATAAAGTAGAAATTTAATCTTTTGTGGGCAAAAGGAATAAAAGTGCTGAAATGCAACGGCTGCTTTATAGCCCTGGGAGAAAAAAGCAATGGAGGGTACTTTCTCTGATCCCATCAAGACTGGCCCAAGGTGGTGCTGCGAAAAGAAAGGAAAGAAGCAATACAAGCTGGGTTACAAATTGAGACCTTGTGAACAGCTCATTAAGAGGAATCATGGGTAATAGAGCAACGGAAGAGAGGGCAAGACATTCCCCTCTTTGCTTTGTGCTTAACCTGATCTAGAAGCTACTTTCTGTTAGAGCAGCATCAAGTCCCTGGAATGGGAAAGGCCTAAACACAATGGTGAGAAGAGATGAATAGCGTTCAGGATTTAAGCAGCTTAAGGGAGCTAGTAACCTAAGGCGGGGTGAGAGTGAGGGTCGATCTTGCTGTGCCCACTTTCTGAGAAGGATAGATGTCAGCAAGAGGGGACATTTTCTGTAGGGATTAGACTGAGTTAGAGGTTTGGGTAAGCAGGCACCCTACCTGATCCCAGCCTGTGTCTTGCTGGGGTACGAAACACCAGCTGTAGAAATACATTCATGTTTATTTTTATTTTCTTGTGAATAGCAACTTTTAATTCAAAATATATTAAGATATAAATTGAGGCTTGCGTGCTAATATGTGGTAGGTCTCCTCAATGTACATTCTATGTAATACTGCAACGTTGTTCTATTCATGTGCCAGATATGTCCTTGTGCTGTAGCCTGTGCAATTTGAGGACATCACCAAATTCTGTTTTCCCTATATCCCAGCAAGCCATGTAAGGCAAATGGTAATAACCTCATTTTGAGGATGAGAGATCAGGGCACAGAATGTTTAAGCAACTAATCCAAGTTCCCCAAGCAAGTGAGCCCTGGAAAATAAACAGAGCCCAGATCCCTTTATTGTCCCTCCAGGGATGCATCTAATAGTCCATTTTAATCCAGCGTCCAAAACATTTTTAACATTATCTGTGGTTTTCCTTTTAATTGAATAGGTTGTGTGAGCCCTTAGCAAAATACATATTTAGCACCATCAACATTTAAAAAATAAACCTTGACAATTCCATTTACTAACATCTGCTTTCTAACATTTCTATTTCGCTGAAACAGTTTATGATGTTGCTAACAATTACTGCTGGGTCTCGGACCACATAAATATTTAACGATGTCTTTCATTTCTGAAAGAGAAAAAGAGAACCTTGACATTAGATTTAAATGGATGAGGAATTTATTTCCCTATATTTTGCACTGATATTTAATTAGAGGTTCTTGGATTGAAGCCTCAGATCTATGACTAATTAGAATTTGACATTGCTCTTGTTAAAACAAAACACAACACAATAAAACAAACAAAAATACAACAGGCCTCGAATCCAGTCACTTGTGTAAACCAAGACTTAACTGCAGTTTCAGCCTCTCCCAGGAATGTAAGCTTTCACCAGTCAATCTGGAATTACCTGGTCAGCACTAGTGAGGTCATCTGCCAGACAGACCCTCCACTTTCCCCAAAGGAAGGTGACCTTGCCTGAAACAATACACTCTTTGCTAGAAACTTCCTTTTGTCGTCCTCGTCTTCCTATAAAATCCCTCTATTATGTACAGCTCCTGGGAGCTCCTTTCTATTTGTGAAGATGGGATGCTGCCCGATTCATGAATCATTAAATAAAGCCAATTAAATCTTCAAATTTACTCAGTGGAATTTTTTTGTTTTTCACACTCTTTAGGCATGTTCATCTTTAAATAGGGGCTTTTCCCTGTCTTGTGCAGCACGTAAAAACTGGAACGTTCAACTCTCCATCAGACCAGCACCTGCTGACCATCCGTCTGTTGGACTTCTTAGTTAATGTGCTCCCTCCAGCTCGTTTCCTGAATGCCTGGGAGATTTCACTTCACATTTCCTAAGACTGGTTCATTAAAATACTAATTTTAAACTGTAATTATCTGTTGGTTCATATCGGCGGTTGAACCACAGTGGCGCTGATATCTTTTAACTGCAGGAGAATTTCACATCTGTTCTCAGTCCCTGGAGCTTCAAACAGAGTTACCTTGGCACTGGAGAGGAGGAGGCAGTTGGAAAAAGAGGTAGAGAACTGTGTTTTAAGAAAGACAACAAAGGCAGGCAGGATGAATTGTAACGATGGTAAACAGACACAGTTGTAAAACTATTTATGATAATAACTTCTGGGGGGGAAAAAACAAAACAAACCAAGATTAATCACATAGGGAGCATGTTGTCACATTGGGAGGGTTTGCACTGTGAAACAGTTTATCTAATTCCTGGAGGATTTGCAATCTGTTGGCCCAAGTAGGTGGGAAGTGGGTGGGTGGGTTATTCCTTGTTTAGGATAAAGGTCATTGATATTGTTAGTCTGGAAGGGCATTAAACCAACTTAGGGAATGCCTGATGTTTGGCAGAACTGAGTAGCATTCTCAGACTTAAGGTATAAATATGTGAGAAAGGAAAAGAAAAGGAAAATTAAGGAAGACAGGAGGGGACTTTCAAAAGTGGATAGGAATAAAAAGATGGATAGGATAGAGGAAGAGAGGAAGGGGAAGAGAAAAACAGGTCCTGGAGAAGAGCCACTGTATTTTGTGTGCATAACCTAACTATACACAAGTCACTGAAGGAGAGAGGTTAATTGCGAGGACCATTCTCTGGTTTCTTATGTTTGATGATTCTGGTCTTAGGATCAGATAGAGAGGTATTATCTGCATTGTACAGATGAGGAAACTAGCTTGGAGAGATTACAATCTGGATTTGAGACCCTGGTTGTCTCACTCCAAACTCTTATGACTTTTCCATTATGTAACGCTGCTTTTCAATATTTCAGGGAGATTCAGAGATGACTAAGACCTGAATCCTTTCTTCATAGAGCTCATGGTCTATAGTTCACATGGTAAAGCTGTGTCATCCATCTACAGAGATTCACCTCCTTCAACTGAGGGCTCGGGCCTGCTTACGGAATCTGTCTTACGGCTTTTGGGGAAATTCGCGAGATAACATCCACTTTCAAGGGAGTAGCAGGCACAGAGCCAGCTAGCTTTTGTAGGGAGCAGGTCCTGCCGGCTGCCCTTCCTTATAGAAGAGGAGAGGTGAAGGGGCAGGGTCTGTGACCGGTTTAGGGTAAGGCAAGTGTGGAGGAATGCTGGGAGAATTCTCTGCAACATTGAGTCTATTTTATAATCTTCTAGACCTTGTTTATTTTTTAATATATTTCAGACTCAGGTCCTGACTTGAGTAAAATTATGAAGTTGGCCCTCAGCATCATATCGTCTCATGGGTCCCACCCACAGCTTCCTTTGTCATAATTACAGACGATTCAAAATTTTTCTTAAGTTACCTTCCTACTACATCCCCTCCACCCTCAAATAACCCCGATAAATTAACCTGAGGGGAACAAAATGATAGAAGCACAGTGAGGCCAGAGAGGCTGAGGAATTCTTTGACAGAATATTAAACACTTCAAATACACTGTAAAATGCTGCTGCTTTGGTCTACATACAAGAAGTAAATCTCCAGGTGCTAAGAACAAAACAAGTGAAAGATCTTTAAACCTTTGAGCAGACAAATAAGAGCTTTAACCAAAGGGAAGATAGAGAAATTCGGGTGGGCAAAAGAACCTCTCTCTACTGAATATAGAAGGAGGTAGAGCAAATGAGAGCTCAGTCAAGCTTAATGTGAGCTAAATCAAGGATTGTTCTATTGACAAACTAATTTGGAAATCATTTAAGAAAAATTGTGCTTCAGCTCTTATTTATATCTGCCAGAGAGGATGGGTTATCTTCTCTCCCCTGTGTTAAATAACAAGTATTTAACCCAGGAACTTAAAGTCCATTTCTCTTTTATATCTCCAGGAATCAGGGACTGGGTTGTTAATAATTTAGCTAATTGAGGAAAACCTAATGCTTCAAATCTTGAAGCAGGGAAATAAAACCTCCAAGACCTTCTGTAGATATGGGATGCATAATATTTAATGCTTCAGAGATCATTAGTAAAAGAAAATATTACTGCCATCCACACCCTCTGAGAGTCTAACTAATGAACGTCTTCCAGCTGCTGTTAAAAACTCAGCAGTAGCATTGGTACTGATTTTAAGACAAAGCACAGCTGACAGATGTTTGAAGGGATAAATCAGGCTGTATAAGGATTAAACTAATAAGTCCCCAGTGCCTTTTAAAGGCAGAGGTGCCACAGCAAACTATCTCCAGCCACTTGAATACAGATGCAAGATGGATCCTGGGGGGTCTTTAACTAGCAGCCCGGAAAGCATCTGAGTGGTATGTTACTAAAAGCTAGTGCAGGTTCTAACCACTCCGACTTTTAAGCTTTTAATGTTACCTCCGTTTTATGGGGAATCTCAGGGATTCTACTTCAGGTACTGTGTTTAGGAGATAATGTGACTAAATGTGAATCGGGCCAATATAACAAAACACAAATGACAGTGGTTCTTTATATTCATTGCCATGGATGCTTAGCACGGTGATAACAGTTACTATAAAAATAGGATGGAAAACAACCACCTAATTGAGAAACATGTCCTTATTGGGAATCTATTATGTGTTTCTTCCGATTTTTCATTTAACAAGGTAGATTTGGGAGACTTTTATTATTTTTTTTTAATTTGTTAGAGCACTTTATTTTTTTTTCTGTCAATCATTTCTTACTTCAACTTTTGCATAGCTTGCATGGTTCTTCTTTTTACACTTTATTTACTTACTTATTTTGACATTTAATAGTATTTTAATTTAACATGTACAACATAGTGGCTAGACATTTACATAATTTAAGAAATAATCCCCCTGACTAGTCTAGTACCCACCTGGCACTACGCAACATAGTTATTACCATATTATTGACTATATTCCCTAGACTTCACTTTACATCCCTGTGACTATTTTGTAACTACCAATTTGTACTTCTTAATGCCTTCACCTTTTTCACCCTGCCCCCCAAAAGCTCCTTCCATCTATCACCCCAACAAATCTAGTACCCATCTGACACCATACATAGTTGTTACAATATTATTGACTATATTTCTTATGCTATAAACTACATCCCCCTGACTACTTTGTAACAACCAATTTTATTTCTTAATCCCTTCCCCTTCTTTTACCCACACCCCAACCCCCCAAGCATCTGGCAACCATCAAAATATTCTCTGTATCTAAGAGTTTGTTTCTCTTTTGTTTATTTGTTTATTTTATTCTTTAGATTTCACTTATAAGCAAAATCACATTACATCTGTCTTTCTCTGTCTGACATTCTCTGTTCAGCAAAATATCCTCCATGTCTATCCATGCCACTGCAGATGGCAAGAACTCATTCCCATCCATGGGCAAACAATCCATTGTATATGCATATATGTACCACCTACTGTTTATCCATTCATTCATTGATGGACACCCAGGCTGCCTCCACATCTTGGCTACTGTAAAAAATGCTGCAATGAGCATATGGATGCAGCTGTCCCCTTGAAGTAGTGTTTTGGCTTTCTTCAGATAAATACCCAGAAGTGGGATTACTAGGTCCTTCTTTGTCTCTTATCATAGCATTTATTTTAAAGTCTATTTTGTCTGGTATAAATACTGCTACCTCTGCTTTTTTGTTTTGTTTTGGGTTTTTTTGTTTCCATTTTCATGAAATATCTTTCTCCTATCCCTTTACTTTCAGTCTATGTGTGCCTTTCAATCTGATGTGAGTCTCTTGTAGGCAGCATATGTAAGGGTCTTGTTTTCTTATCCATTCTTCTGCCACCCTATCTTTTGATTGGAACATTTAATCCATTTACACTTAAAATAATTGTTGATAGATATGTAGTTATTGCCATTTTATTATTCATAATTTTTTATGTCTTTTTTTTTTTTTTTTTTTTTGGCCTTAAAACAGTCCCTCTAACTTTCCTTGTAGTACTGATTTGGTATTGATGAACTCCTTTAGCATTTTCTTGTCTGGGAAACTCTTTATCTGTCCTTCAATTCTAAATGATAGCTTTGCTGGGTAATCTTGGTTGTAGATCCTTACTTTTCATCATTTTGAATATTTCCTGCTAATCCCTTCTCACCTGCAAAGTTTCTGTTGAGAAATCAGCTGATAGTCTTATGGGAGCTCCCTTGTAGTTAACTGACTGCTTTTATCTTGCTGCTTTTAAGAATCTCTCTTTGTCTTTAACCTTTAGCATTTTAAATATGATGTGTCTTACTGTGGGCCTGTTTGGGTTCATCTTGTTTGGGACTCTCTGAGCTTCCTGGGCTTGTGTATCTATTTCCTTCGCCAGGTTAGGGAATTTTTCCATCATTATTTCTTCAAATAGGCTTTCAATGACTTGCTCTCTCTCTTCTCCTTCTGGTATCCCTATGGTGCAAATGTTGGTAGATTTGATGTTGTCCGAGAGGCCCTTTAAACACTCCTCATTTTTTTTTTTTAATTCTCTTTTCCTTCTGCTGTTCTGATTGGGTGTTTTCTGCTACCTTATTTTCTAATTGCTGATTAGATCCTCTGCTTCATCTAATCTACTGTTGATTCCCTCTAATGTATTCTTTATTTCAGTTTCACTGTATCAAGTGGGTTTTATTCAACAGGGTAAGACCCATAACCATATTTTTCAAAGTAAGCACTATTAAGCATTATCAACCTTATATGTTTCTTTTTAAATTTGTAAGTCATTTAAAATTCATAGCTAATTCATTTAACAAATCATGTAGTAGAGATTCAAAATAATCCTAGTCCAGAGAATATTCTTATTAATAAGATTTGCATTTCTTTATTTCTTTCTCCTTTATGTGAGATACGGAATTCTCATACTGGAAGTAATACACACACACACACACACACACACACATGCACACACACATGCACACACACACGAGATGTCTAATAAGATTTCAGACATCTCGAGACAATAATCATTCTTTTAAAGAGAAAATATGTTTTTTAAAGTTAAGATGAAGAAATGACCTTTAGGATTGCCCTTATTTTGGTAATCTAAAAGCCCGAGGAATGTATCCTGTCTATTCCTTCTGAGTAGATTTTCCTCAGTTACTGATTTCCTTGCATTGCCATTGCAATTCAAGAAGTTAGCATTATCTAACTGAATTCCCTACAATATCCTGAATTTGTTCTACACCATCAATGCCAAGAGAGCATACATTATCTTTGAATTCTTTATTAAGTTACTTACTAGTTATGATGAGCTGAAATTTGTCTACCTATAACCTTATTAAGTGGTCTGTTCTCTGTCTCTATCTCTCTCTGGAGTCCTAGAGAATCTTCTATATGATAAACCTTTCAACAGCTGAGGACATTCATCTCATTAAATCAACTCCCTTTTAGACTAAACACCTCTACTTGTGTCAGTCATAAGCCACCATTCAGTTCCCATTACCATCCTTGTGACGTCGCTGATTATGATCCTGTTTCACAGTATACTGACTGCTCATCACTACTGGGCTTTTCTCTAGTACCCACACACTTCTCTTGAGGTGTATGTGACACAGCTGTTTGCCTCCATCCTATTTATGCCAGTTATTAGGTCGGTGCAAAAGTAATTGTGGTGTTTGCAATTATTTTTAACATTTTAAACCATGATTACTTTTGCACCGACCTAATATATAGGTTGTTTTGATTATGTAATTTAATGAAATGTTACATAAGCTGATGAAATATGGGTGAGAAGAGAAAGTTATCATTTACATGAAAGTTAAGTTGAATGGTTGGAGAACTTGTTGCAGATGAGTCTCTTAAAATATTGCTGTTGAAATAAGTGAGAGCAAGAAAACTATAAAAGGAAAATAATGTAAAAATTCTAGAAAGATTTGGATTGGTTGGAAGATGTCTTCAGATAGTTGCTCCATTAAAAAAATAAAAAGCTAGAAATCTTAGCATTCATTAAGAATGGGGTTTACTTATATGAGAAAATGAAAAACTCCAGTGAGGGGACCCATATTCAGAGGGATGACATTCCAAATATTGTTGTAACCAATCAGAACATACACCTAGCAAATGAAAATGGAGGCCAGTCACAAAACACAGAGAAGGCCACACCAGTATGTTTTGACTGAAGGTCAGCTCCACCTTCAGAGAAAAAGGATTGATCCTATGCCAAAAATTTTGTGAAAGAATGAACATTCATAGTTCAAGTTAAAAAGTGTAATGTGCATTTCATATTTTTGTATCGAATCACTCCTAAAGATATTCTTCTATACAATGAGCTGAAGACGGGATCTGAAAAACAGTTCTCTGACCCCAAAGAGCATTTGCTTGACATCTGTGTATACTGACTGCAAATGTTTTATGCTATCGTTTTTCTTTAACTAAATATCATAGTCTATTAATACAGTCTTTGGTTGCATAAGCATTCCGGAAAGCTTATGCATGCACATTTGGAAAGCTTTCACCATATTGATGACTCACAACTTTATAGTTTATTTCAACTAAAACTTTTCCATACTTGCTAACCATACATCCTTTATCCTCTGTTGGGGGTGTTTTCTTTCGTATCCAAGTGCCAGACCTTAAAATGATCCCTTTTAACTTGCTTCGTTGTGGATCTAGCCCACCATCTAGTGTGCTGAGATCCTTTTGAATGCTGCCAGGCAACATGTCCCCCTCCTCTCTCTGAGCCTCATGTCATCAGCTAATTTAATAAGACTTGCATCTGCCCTTTTAAAATCTGACCTTGTCACAAGCTCCCTGGGCAGTCAAGCTGATTACTACAGACACTTCCTCCATTTCTTCCTCACTGGTATAATTTGTGATTGCAGTCACAACTCTGGCTGTCCCAAGGTACCAGGGCTGTCTTCTGGCAGAACCTCATGCGTGGCACTGTTCCTGTTTTGTCCACAATTGCATTTAGCCTGATACACAGGGCATTTAATAAATGTATTTAAATCTGAGAATTTCATTCTTTTTCTGGCATAGGATGGCAAGGAAGGCCTATCTGGAAAAAACAAAAACATCTGCTACTTTCCCCAGCCATCATATACACAACTTCACAACGATTACCAAAGCCATGAACCTAAACTTGGGAGAAGAATGAGCATAGACAAATTAACATGTTTTAGAAAGTATCTGGATGTGCAATTGAGCCAGCACTATTTTTTACATCAGAATTTGAATATTGCAAAAGACTGTATTGGTTGCCTAAATCTAAAAATAGTTTCATTAACGGAGGCCGATGTAGTGCGATTTAATATGCAAATTAATGTTGCATTCACTGAAAAATATTAAATCACCCCATTTAGCAATTTGACTGAAAAATCACTAATAAAATTCAAGATAATTTTTTTCCCTTCACAAACTTACTGAAAACTCTTGAAAGACAATAAATGTCTTTTGATTCTGCATACCCTACACAGAGGTCTAGAAATAAACACAAACTAAACTGAGATATAGTGCTTATTATTCCTTGAATGTTGTTCTAAATTAAGAAGACAAGTTGTAGAAAAGTTAACTACTGTGAACTAGAAAACCTCCAATTAAGTGGTTAGATTCCAACCTCTCCTTGACTCAAAGGCTGGAGAACATTTATCAACACACATAGGGAAATCAAGAATGAAAACAAGGGCTGGCTTAGATAACAAAAAACTCTGATACATTCTCTCCATGTTGACAAAATATACTCTCTGCCCACAAACCTAGGCTGTGTCCATGCACACCCAAACCAATTTGAAACAAAACAAGTGAGCGTTTAAATTTAGACCAATTATGACAGCAAAAGCTGTGTTCTCTGGCATTCTACCAAACAAAAGCAGCAGAAACCAGCACTTCCAGTATTCCCCTGGTCCCATGTGTATTCTAGCAGCAGCGACTAGCAGTGGAGCTAATTCGAATCAACTATGAAGCTATTTAGACCCCACAGGACTGACTAGGAGTCCCTGGGGGCAGCTTCGATGGAGGCTGGCAGTTCCGTTTGTGGTGGGTGTTGTCCTAGAGCGAGGCTTCTACCCTTTCAGGGCAATAGGGTCAGCTGTAGGGTCCAGCACCTCAGAACTCATAGATTCAAACTGCATCTTCTCTCTCACTCTTACCCTGACAAGCACTAGTGGGCTCTTTTCTAGTACCCACACACTTTGTAGCTTCTCTTAAAAAAAAAAATAAAAAAAATTAAAATTGTGGTAAAATATACATCACATAAAAGTTACCATTTTAACAATTTTTAAGTGTACAATTCAGAAGCACTGATTACATTCACGTTGTGCAACCATCCCCATTATCTATTTCCAAAGTTTTCATCATCCCAAACAGAAACTCTGTAACCATTAAGCAATAATTCCCCATTTACCCCAAGGTCCTGGTAACCTACTTTCTGGCTCTAGAATTTGCTTTTAACGGACGTTTTATAAGTGGACTCATATATTTGTCCTTTCGTGGTTGGCTTATTTTACTTAGCATAATGCTTTCAAGATTCACTCATGTTGTAGCATATATCAGAACTTCATTCCTTTTTTATGGTTGAATAATATTCAATTGTGTGTATGTACCATGTCTTGTTTATCCATTCTCCTATTGGTGGACATTTGCATTATTTCCACCTTTGGCTATTGTGAATAAATTCTTTAGTGAACATTATTGTACAAGTATCTGTTTGAGTCCTTGTTTTCAGTTCTTTTCCATTTTCTTGTCTTTCAATACCTAAAAGTGGAATTTCTGGATCCTATGGTAATTCTATGTTTAGCTCTCTGAGGAACTGTCAAACTGTTTTCTACAGCAAAGGCACCATTTTACATTCCCACCAGCAATGTACAAGAGTTTTAATTTACCAGTTATCTTAAAATCCAAGCAGAGTGGTTAGGTTACCTTGAGGTTACCTGGCATCCTTATTCCACCTAAGAATACATATAATAAATTTTACTATATGCTATTGTAGTTTGCCAGCCCCAGACCTGCAGTTCCTCACTGGAGTTCCCCTCGCTGAGACCTCTTTTCCTATGCCTCAGGCCGATTACTCTCCCACTAACATGACTTCATTTACTCAGTTCATCTCCCTCTTGGCTGAAGCAGTCTAATACACCTATGACTAACCATCTAAACCAGCAAGCCCAACACTTATCCAAGCCGGCATCCCCCATTCTCTTCCTCAGTCTTTGCCTGACCTTTCTTGGGCCACTCAGCATTTCTCGCCCCTTAGTTAACATTCATCTTACTGCCATCTTCTTAGAGCCCGCTCCCCACTTACTAAAATGAGGTGAGATGCTCCTTTTGACTGATACTGCACAATGCTGTCTTATGACTGGCATACATTTATTTAAAAATCTTAGCCAGAGAAAGGAGCCTGACTATGGACACTTCAGTAGAAATTTCCTCCACCTTTTTTCTAGCACTTATGCTTGCCTTTCAGTCATCCATCTGCCTCCATCCTACTTGAAGCCATAGTTATCTCATGATGACAGCTTCCAAACTTGTCTAAACTTGTCTCTTTGCTTTTCAAGTGCACCTCAGTCGACTCTCTCTTGTCAACTGCAATCATAGTATAGCTTATACAGCACAAATTCTTACTCAAACCCTGCAGTTATTCCATAGTTCCCACTGAATATGATTCAAACATCTGATTCTAGCAGTTCAGGCCTCTCACGATGGCCAAACCACCTTTCCCACACCATCTCCCACTATTTTCTAGCAGCTCCTGTCTGCCCAGGCTGTGCATGTCCCTCTGCATATTGGGTTCCCATTCACCAAGTCCCTTTGCCTAATGAACCTCTACATTTTATTAAAGGATAGAATTTCCTTGATGATGACTCCAGCTAGAAGTGAAATGTATATCGTCTGCTGGTCTCTCATGGTTTGTTGCATTTGGTTTATATTTTAGCTTGATCTGAAATGCATTCAGTGAGCCTGGAATGCCTGTCACTAGAAGAAGGCAAATGGCTGGCTGCTAAATAGTCTCAATCAGGTCACCTTGGGGCATTCGCGAATGCCAGGCTCTAGTCCTCAGGCTGGTAGAGGAGGAACCTGACTTTGAATAGTGTACTCCGGGCACAGTTGTTTCTTAGGAATGGATATACATTACCTGGTCTCATGGAACTGGTGTGTGTGTGTGTGTGTGTGTGTGTGTGTGTGTGTGTGTGTGCTGAAGAATGCCATTACATTAATTAATTTACAATGACAGCTATAATCTATGTGGATAGAAGCATGTATGTCACATGAATAGAAGAGTATCTTCTTGATGGATAGACTTAAACTAGAAGTGAATTCATAATAATAATGCTAAGTGAATGTAGAATCAAAACAAGTTGCTGGCTTGATGAACCAAAATGGGGACTCTTCTGTCACAGGGTTTGAACTGCTCCTCTTCTTAAGCCAGTGAGCACTGGCCTTTGGAGTCCCCTACTCTTTAGGCGACTACCTTCTGTCAATTCAGCTTTACTCCAAACAGCCTAAATACAATTCACAATATTGCATTTCTTTCTCCACCCCTACCCCACACCTCCTTGAGACATTCAGGCAACTTCTTGAGTATAGTAGTTTTACTTTTCCCAAAATCTTTGGTTTATCCTCAGACCAAGTTCAACTATTGTGGATGTGTCTAAGTGTAACATTATAGTTTAACTCCCAGAAGGCAAAGCTTTTCCCCACCCCTTTCTTTATGTTGTTAGGAGTTACTTTACTGTTCTACCATGCACTGATGATTTTGTGCCACTGAGCACAAATTCCATTGCATTGTAGGTACTTGGACTCAACCCTTATTTCCATGTGTGAATGGAAGACTCCTTGAGGACTAGGCCAATGTCTTGTATGTCTGTCTACACCTTACATATCTACACCAACACAGCAGGTATTTGGCCAATATTATTGAAAAAGGAACAACCAGAGGCCATCTTAATAAATATCCTGTGATAAATTCCCCCAACTTCTTCCTTCTCTCAGACATGTCTACCACTAGTGATTGTCTTGAGACAGTTTCAAATGTTAAAAATGCTCTGAATGAAAAAAATATATAAATTGTCCAAAGCTTTCAGGATGTCATTAGGTGACTAGAGAAATAGTCTCTCCTAGGTTCCAGGGGGCTTCCTGCTGAGAGAAAACTAGATTGGGAGGCCATTCTGGATCTGCCTCCATCCTGCCAGGAGGCTCTGACTTGGAGCTGGGACCGGGCCCTTGACTGCTGCCCTTCTGATTGAGGTCTGACCTCCCTTGATTGGAGTAGCCAGCATGAGAGTTACAGGAGAACACACCAAATTTTCATGGCTGGTTTGCTGACCCAAACACTCTGAAGAGGACACCTTATGCCCTGGGAGTAACAGACTATTTTCTTCCCTGGCCATCTTTAGAAGGCTCCGAGGGAAGGGAGACAAAACAAAAACTGAGTCAACCTCACAGCTTTGCTGCGTGGTGCTGTGTTATCCAGTGTGCACAGTATTTATCTCCTGATTTCAACGAGGGAAACAAAATGCATAGGAAAAAAGAACAGAAGAAATAGAAAACCCTTTCTAAAGACTGGTTTTAACTCCGTTTTAAGCCAATTGTAGAAACCTTTTTCTAAAAAAAATTGCAAAATTGGTGCAAACAAAATCTCCATTTGTCCAGGATCCCAAAAGAAATGCTATCATGATTTGTGTTCTGTGATGGGGCCGTGGGGCCCAGACAATAGGATTGGGACAGGACAGTGGTCACAGGGGATCCTTCCCAGCCTTTTATTTCTCACAGATTCACAATGCAGCCGTCAGGGGAATCCAATGTGTTTCTTATCGAACCTTTCTGTTTTCAGTGTGAATTACCAAACAATCCTCCAGATACTGATTTTTATCTCTTCACAAGGTAAATTGTAGTTTCTATTGGCACATTCCTATTCAGTGCACCATTCTCAAATTATGTTAAAAAATACAACTGGTGGAACAAAATAGGCCAGAAAATCAGCGAGAGGAGCTCCTTTCTTTTTTCTTGTTGTTATTAAAAATGTAGAAGCTTAACTATATGTCCTAATGCAATAGATCACTCATTTGGACTATAAGTATTGGTTATTTCTGGCCTCAGAATTTGCACTGGAAAAAAATAAATTTATTTTGTATCGTGGCTTCTCTCGCGCTGTGTGTGTGTGTGTGTGTGTGTGTGTGTGTGTGTGTGTGTGTGTGATAGGGGTGAGGGCATGCGAAATAAAAAAGCAAATAAATCTCAACATTACATCACTACTAGTATGATTGTTTTATATTATTGGCTCCCTATTTTAAAAGATTGATTCATTTATTTTTTTCATTCATTCAATAATTTATTAAGTGCCTGTCATGTACTCCACTTGATGTTGGGCGTACCCTAATTTAGCTGATTTCATATCTTGGTTTTGTTTGAATTCCTAGAAGTGAAGTAACCCTTCTCAGGTAAACATAAGACTTCTCTATTCCCAGCATGTTAGGGAGAAACTTGGAGTCTTTTTGAAGATGATATGCAAGGAGAGTGCTGGATTCTTTTAAATGCACAGGCAAGAAGTAGGCTGTGTTCACTTCCCCACAAATCGGAAATAGCACACTTTGCTGCTAAGAGCCTGCTGAAAAATAATAGGTGAGGTCCACCTCTAGGATAATAGTGTGAAGTCATCTGAATTACTTTACTTCCATTATGTTCTCCCACCAAATCACCTAATTTGTTTCAATAGATTTATGCAAAATAGCACAAGAACAAGTCTAGTACCTGAAAGAACTTAAACCAGGTACTAAAACAACCTGACTTAATGCTAAATATTATAACATCGAAAGGCATATACATTTATAATATAGATAGATAGGTAGACATGGATACTTTTTTTTTCAAATTGTTGATGCATTAACTTTGTGATTCCTTTACCCATAGAAACACAAAAAATTGGAGAAAGCATTACATATGTGCAATAGAGCCAGTACGGTGACTTGCAAAGTTAGTTAAAAGGTTTCTTAGCACATTTTTCTCACTTTGTAATGAAAATCCATAAAACACTGTGACCAAGCAAATTGATTTAGGAATTAATTAGAGATGTTAAAAAAGAGATGTTGGACTAATACAAAAGCAATCAGAAAGAAAGTTATTTTCACTATATTAATATGATAACCAGCTGATTATAGTTTATCCTAATTCACCAAACAAATTTTTCATCCTATGCTCGTTGATTTTTGATACAATCACTCATGGCTCCCCAGAATATTACTATAAGTAGTTCCTAGAGATAACTGCTTCCAGCAACATGGTAGAGCAGTGTTGTTGTGAGGGACCCTCTTGCTGTAGAAAATATCTGAGTAAGGGCGTGCTTTCTGATGATCATAAAAGCCCAAACCATGAGCTGCTCAGAACTGGGAGTAGACGGGAGGGGCAGGGTTGCCTTCAAGTCTTATACCTATAGTGGTGCAGGAAATTAGATATTGAACCATGGGCCAACAACAATGTAGACAAGCTGAGCCTGAGAATCCTGTGTCGAATTGTGACTCTCTGAGGGACGAAATGGTCCCAGGTTGGTTCAGATGCTCAATTCACAGCAGAAGCAAACACTCTCCTCAGAAAAGCCTCCCTTTAGGATCCCCATAGATGAAGAACAAACAAAAAGTTTTTAATCAGAGATCACCAAGCTCAAGAGAAGGCAAATTTCATGAGTGAGTCAGAGGAAATGACAAGGAACAGATTTCGACCCTCAAGGACTTGTCACACATATAATGTAGAACAGTTATGTGCAAACAATTTAAAGGAATAATATAGGAATAAAAGAAAAACAAAAACAAAAAAACAAGTGAAAAACAATTAGTTATCAAGAATGACCATGTAGACTTGTAAGAGAATCAAACAGAAACTCTAAAAAATGAAAAATATTTTGGGGAAGAGAGAACATTTTGGATAAAGCTAAGAGAGAAAGAGAACTGAAGAAAATATCATTGGCATAGAGAGACAAGAAGATGGAAAGGTGTTAAAAACATTTAAAAATTATGAAGCAAATGAAAAGTTCTAGCATACTTGTATGTCTAATTAGCATCTCAGAAGGAGAGAAAAGAGAATGGAGAAAAATATTTGAAGAGGCAATGCCTGAGAATTTTACAGAACTGATGAATGACATTGCTTTATAGATCATAAACCAAAAAGGATGAGTCAAACAATTCCATGAGTAGACATATCATATTGAAATTCTTAAACACCAATGACAAAGAGGAGATGTAAAATCTGGAAATGAAATTTGAAGCAAAATATGGGTTTTTCATCAGTGATGGAGACGTTGATATTCTGTCAAATCTATGTACATTCATCCAAACATGCTGAAAATAATTCTGTTTCATTGTAAGTCCACTACAGTCACTTTCTTTTTTTTTTTTTTTTTTGAGTCCCTGTATATTTATTATAATTGACTATAAGCCCATACTTCTCTTGACACAAAAGTTTTTATCTATTCGGTAGATTTATTATTTGATTTTTCACTCTAAATTCAATTTTTAAAGAGCAGAGATTATTTTATACTAGACATACGAAACTATTCATCTCAGTTGTTTAGAACAGGGTTTCTCACTCCTGACTACAACTTAGAATTGCTTGGGGAGTTTTCATCATGTATGTAATGCATATATTTTATGTGCATACCTGAATGAATTGTAACAGAGTGACACACCCCTGGTGCAGGGTGGCTTACCAAATGCTTTCTTTCCTGAATTGAAGGGCAGAATGCATCTGTGACAGTGCTCAAGCATGTTGACAGGCAAGCTTCCTCGTAGGGCATGCTGGCTTGAGCATACAGGAGACTGGGAATCCCACCGTGATCTAGGAAGAAGGGCCTTATCCTGGTGTTAGAGGGCTTGCCTGTTTTTACTCCTGGACAAAGCTGCTTCCTTCATGTTTTCCTTCACTCTCTGAAGTGGAGGTCTAGGGTTTCCTAAATCTCTGTTTCTGTTCTCAAGTCCAGTACATTTACTAGGACCTTTCTCAATCTCATCAGCCACCTATCCGTTAGAGAATAGGTCTTCAGTACTAAGGGCCAAAACTTCCCATGTCAGCTATGTAGTAGATTGTGTATATTGGCGTAGAGTGAAAGCTAGGGAAGTAGCTGAACTGGCTATTCTAAATTTAATTCTTAACTTAAAAATCTTGATGTTTGCCTGATGATCTACTCTTGCCTTTATCCTAATTGACATTGTACTTGGAGTTTCTTTGGAAGCTATCTTGAGAAGAACTGCTTTTATCTCTTGCATTTCTGGCTATAGTTTTTCCTATCTTATTTTCTCTCCAAAATGTCCTTAAACTTTCTGTCCCGCTGCTAACTCCATTTTTATTTTGTTTTGCTTTATCTTCAAGACCATGTTGCATTGTCTTCATATGTATGGACATATCATTTTTTGATTTTTTTTTTTCCAATGAGGACGGGGGTGTAGGAGGCCGGTATTTAGTCCTTTTCCAGACATCAATTCATGATATCTTGAATAGCCCCTGATGATCAGTTCCACCAAATTACCTGATAGGGTCCCTGCTCTTAGAACACAGTAAAAGAAGTGTGTAGAGTAAAAGAAGTGGAAGAAATACTGAACTGAATGTCATGAGGTCATGGTTCCATTCCTCATACTGACGGAAATTTGTTATGTAACTATGATTTAGTTATCTTACTTTCCAAGGGCTGTTTTCTCATGTTTCAAATTGAAAGGCCATTTTGTCAATATTTATCAAAATTAAAAAATATATTTAACTTCTTAGCCAGCAATTCCTCAGAGAATTTATCATGCACATGTACAAAATGACGGATGAGATTATTCATCAGAGCATTAAAGGAAAGAATTCCTTGATCGAATATTTGAAAACTCACGTGTTTCAAATCAATAGGGAAATAATTAACTATGGTACATCCACACAATGGAATATAAGTTTCCCCAGTATTCCAAAAGTAGAGCTTTCCTATGAAACCTTCCATAAGCCAAATGGTGTAAAGCAAAGAAGCAATTACCTCAGGGCACATCTTGCAAATGGATGCACAAAATAAATGGAGATAAAGCACAGATGCTCAGGCACAATTCAGAGCTATGTGGCTTGATGCTGAGGTGCTGAGTGTAGTTCCCTGCGAAGGAGCTTGGCGGGGCCATTCTCGCTGCTTGGGGTGCAGGCTTCCTGATAATAATTCCCTGCAAAACAGTCACTGAATGCTATTTTCAATTTTCACTGTTTTTTTTGTAAAAGTGAAAATCTTCTTTGGATTTCTTTCTGTTAGCAAAAACAGGTCCTAGTGTAGGTCTTTTGTAAAAGAAAAGTGTAAAGCAAACTTTTGTAAAGTGGGGGACACCTGTACTATGAAGCTCTAATAAAGGAGGGAGCGTTCTATACACAGATAAGAAAAAATGTACAGGTCACATTATTAGATGAAAGAAAACAAGGTGAAGAAGCATGTACATAATCATGCACCTATCCTATTACCCAGCAGAGACACTCCTAGGTCTTTATCCCACATGCGAATCACCTGAAAAACTTAACAATACCATTGGCAAGGCACCTTAGGTCAACCTATACAATTCACAAATATGAACAGCAGCAAAAGATCAACAGAAACATGAGGAAACAAAATAGATCCAAAATGACGCTAAAAAATTCTAAATATTATCCTTAGAGAAATTAGACAGGCTCTTGCACCTGCCAAATAAGAAAGAATTTTTGGAAATTAAAAAATTCAGTGCACTACCACATATGACAAGTTATTGATTAGGAAACTCAGGCAAAGAAATTTCCCAAACTCAAAACAACAGACGAAAAATACAAGAAATAAAAGAGAAAGTTTAAAAAAAATGGAGAATGTGTCTACGCGTTTCAGTAGTTGACTAAAAGAAGTTGCAAGAGAAGAGAATATGAGCAGATAGGGAAGAGCGGATCACAAAAGAAATAATGGAATAAACATATTCCAGACTGAAGGAACAGATCTTTCATGTTGAAAGTCTCATTGAAGCTAGGTAAGGTATTTGGGAAAAAAGATCCACATTTGATCATGCTCTGTTGGAATTTCTGGAAACACAATTTGAAAAATTTTCAGAGAAAGAGAGAGAGAGAGAGAGAGAGAGAGAGAGAGAGAGAGAGAGAGAGAGAGAGAGAGAGAGAGAGAGAGAGAGAGAGAGAGACAGAGAGAGAGAGACAGAGAGAGAGAGAGAGAGAGAGAGAGAGAGAGACAGAGAGAGAGAGACAGAGAGAGAGAGAGAGAGAGAGACAGAGAGAGAGAGAGAGAGAGACAGAGAGAGAGAGAGAGACAGAGAGAGAGAGAGAGAGAGAGACAGAGAGAGAGAGAGAGAGAGAGACAGAGAGAGAGAGAGAGAGAGAGAGAGAGACAGAGAGAGAGAGAGAGAGAGAGAGAGAGAGAGAGAGAGAGAGAGAGAGAGAGAGAGAGAGAGAGAGACAGAGAGAGAGAGAGAGAGAGAGAGAGAGAATTTGTAAAGGACGGAGAATCAGATTAACAGCAGGTTTTCTATCAGCAATACTGGGCAATAAAAAGTCAAACAAACAAAGACTGTTAAAAAAAACTTGCTGGGATGATAGCTATGAATTTAGAATTCCATATTTAAATTATTATGTAACATTTCGGTCATACAATTCACAGAAAGTTTATCACCCTCACAAGTTCTCCAAAAACATTTCTCAATAAGGCTTTCCAGCAGATCAAATGAAAATGAAATAATTAAAAAAGAGCACATCATAGGCCATAAGAGTAGCAGCTAAAATGACGTATGAGAAGAAAACGAAAAAGAAATGAAAAGAGAAACCATTGGACCTTCACGCTTTGGCATTGTTCTTGAGTGGTTGGAGGTGATTGTGCATTATATTTTTTCTCTCTAAATCCAATAGCATAACTTGGTTCTGTAGTAAATATTTATAAGAGCATAATATCATTAATGCCTCATTAATTTGGGTTAAAAGCTTTGCATTAACCTAGAGACTAAACATGGAATATATAATCATATCACAGAACAGCACACAAGGAAGTAGAGAAGATAGGAGATATGATATAAACTCATTACATTGTATAGTTTCCATATCAGAAAATCAATAGCTACTCTGTAAAGTTGAAACACACACACACACACACACACACACACACACACACACACACACGGAAAATATAATTTAAATTTTAATGGTAATCCCAGTAGAATTATAACACAGAAACTTTTATGTGTTTATTACTGGGGAAGAATATTGGAAATATACTAGGAGAGAGCTTGACTTTTCATTTTTGACCTTACTGTATGATTTGACTTTTAAAAATATGTTAAAGACATCCCTTGTCTTTAGGATTACTTACACAAATTGAAGAAGAATTATATAATGGAGTACTATGTAGCCTTTGGAAAGAATAAGATTTGTCAATATATATTTTTGTGAAAGGTTGTCCACAATTATATGTTTAATGTAAAAGAAAAATGGAATTTGCAAAATAATATGGTGTCATTCCCATTAAGGTAAAACAGAACAAAACAAAACAAAACATAGTATATATGTCTGTGTGCATGTGTATATGTAAATACACATGAAAAAATATCAGGGAGGGAAAACTATAAACTGAGGGTACTGGGGGAAGGAGTCTTTCAGTATTCACTTTTAAAACTTCTGAACTGTATTAGTGTTAGGAATACTAATACATGATATGCAAATACTACTTTTAAAATAAATTCTTTTAAATTCTTTGTACTTTTAAATTACAAAGGTAATATGTGTTGTAATGAGTGAAAAAATGTAAATTTATAAATGTACAATGTTATTACTTCCCTACTTTCTTCATTTAAAACTTTGAATGCTTAAATATATTACTAAAATTCAAACTATTTTTTGTTTTGATAGCCAAATAATACCAATATTATTTATTAAGTAAACTGTATTTCCCATGCTATGGAAACAATTGTGATTATATAGTAACTTCCCACATTTTTTATGTTTCTCGATTGATTCTATTTCACTGCTCTATTTACTTTTTCTTGTGCAAATAGCATTTTTTTTTTATTACATTAGCTTTAAAGTAAACTCCAATATCTACTACCTGTCCCACCTCATTATTCTTTCTCCCTTTTATATGCTTGAGAATTCTTGCATTTATTTTTCCACATGAACTTTTAAATCATCCAGTCCAGTACAAAAAATAGTCTATTGAATTGTGGCAGGATTACATGAACCCTGCATTATTACTGTAATAAAAACTTTTTTTTTAATAAAAAAAAAAAGCAGTATGGTTAAATCAACAGAGGTAATTTCCACCATAGAAAGAACAATGCAAAGTAGGTTTCCTATTGATTGCATGAAGAACAACGCGACGAGTGTTAGAGAATTCCACCGTCTTACAAGTACACAAAACAAAATCCTCACTGATAGAAAATAATTATGCCCGTAAACTTCCTCACAGACAGACCATAACAAAACATCAGTGTTTACAGATGGCCATGTTTACAGACCTGTGGTTATCATAAACTGAATAAACAAACTTGAGTGGTGTGTCGGTGTTTCTTATACAGCCTTGAATGGGTGGTAAGAGACAAGGCCACGTGGTCAAGAGTGAGCGCTGACGGCCCTATACTGTGGGTGTGAAGATGTAATTCCCAGCTATGGTCTTTTTCACAGGCAATTAATCCTATTCATGTAACTGCAAAATTGATGACCCTGGTCATGGAGTCACTGTAGATACAAAGGGACAAAATGCTCTGCCAGGGAGGGGCTTGCAGCTCCTGGGAGGAGCTATAATCGTACAATAAGGGTCAGATGTGTGGCGTGCAGCACAGTGGGAAGATTATATGCCCTGGCACTGTGGCAAGAAATGTGACAGATACCTGCATCCCATTGTCTGATCATGAGATCTTGGGGTCTCTGAGCTTCAGTTCCTTTATTTGTAAAATATGGATAAAAAATGCTGGTGACTAGTGCTCTTGTGAGCATTAAAAAATACACAAAGCACCTCAAACCACACCTGGCCAGTGGACTCTCAATAGATGTGAGATATTAATGACCCTCAGAAATGTATAATGGATAGAAACGAAGCAGACAAGGTGGTATTTTAGAGTCTGGAGTAGAAAAAAAAGGGTTTAAATGTGAAAGTGAATGTCATATTCAGGGCATCATTACACACTTTGTACTGTGAAATTAAACGTTGCCAGAGAGGGAAAGCCTGTGCAGAAGGCTGGGAGGTGCACAGGGATTCTATTAGAAAGGGGCTTACCGAAAGCTAGGATGCTAGGTTGAGGAAGCATGATTGCATGTGATAACACTTTATCTTTTTAAAAATGGAGTAAAATAATAAGGTTCATGTTTTACAAAGACCCTCCTGGCAACAGTAGAGAGGATATACTGGAGAAATTTGGGGGTACGCTTTTGCAGTAACACTGCAGGCAGGAGAATCGTTTTATTCCAAAGGAAGCATTAGACTTTTTTTTTTTTTTTAAGTTGCAATGGGAGAGATGATGTGTGCAGAAAAAAAGCTAATCAAAAAAAGAGTATGTTGGATAGCTAGAGAGGTGACAAACTCTGGAAGTTAAAGAATCCTTGTTAGGCTCCGTCTTGCTTTCTTACCTTTCTTCTCTCTCCTGCAAATTTAAGACTAACAAAGGCTTAAACTTCCCAGGCTGAGTAACCTTGTCAGCAAGTGGATAACGCTTGTAAGTTTGCAGGATTTAGATGCAGCAGGTAGATAGGAAAATGCAGTGTGCTTTGAGAATTCTGTCTTTGTTGAGTCTGCAGACCCACAAAGCAATGGATGGAGCATGGCTATACTTGCTTCAAAGTTAGCTGCTTGATTTAGTAGAGACAACACAGGCTGCAGAGAGAGCTATGCAGAGACAGCCAGACTGGATGCTGAGGTCTAACTGCTGACTTACACTGTGGGTAAGTTAATTTCTCTCAGAGACGCAATCTCATCTGCTAGTGCTTCCACTGTGTATACTAGTGGAAGCAGACGAGACATCAATAAAAAAACACATTCCAACGATGACATTTGTAGTAAGGAAGACAGCAGCAAGAAGGGGATAGGGAGTAACCAAGAACTGCTTCTTACATAAGGTGGTCAGCGAGGCCTCCATGATAAGGTCCTATCTGAGCACACACTCGCAGGAAGTGAGGAAATACGTTTTGAAGATATCTGGGAAAAAGAGAATTCTAAGCCTAGAAAACAGCACGTACGAAGACCCTGATGTGGAAGTAAGCTAGGCTTGGGGCAGAAACATCAAGTCGGTGTAGAAAAGTGGTTGAGATGAGAGCAAGGAGGTGGTACAGGTTAGACCACGGTGGATTCACAGCAGCATGGAGACGCACCCGGTAAGCCCAGGGAGGCATATAGGTCGGCATCTCCTGGTTGATGAGAGAGATAGGAAGCTGTCTTGAGCAACGCAAAGGAACCATCTGACTTGCTGAATGATCACGAGGGCTGCAGCGTTGAGTCCAGACTGCAGGAAGTGTTGGGAGGGGAGATCATTCCAGTAGTGAGGACATTCTGTAATGGGGCCAGCAGAGCAATGAAGCTTAGGCTAGACGAGGAGAGTGAGGTGCTGTGTCGTGGTCATATTCTGGGTGTATGTAGAAGGCGGTACTAACAGGGCTTGCTGATGGACGGCCAAGGTGTGATCTTTGGCTCAAGGAATTTTGACTGGTGTCGTAAGAATAAAACAAAGAAAATAAAATGCCTAGAGTTTGATAGATGCTCAAGAACACGAGCTCCCTTCCACCTTCCTTTGAGGCTTGCTAGCCTCTGCAGCTCCCAGCCACCCCAGCTTCTCAGCATAGGCAGAACATAATCAAGGGTGGCCCGGGGGGAAAAAGACAAAAGAATTGTATGAAACCCCACATCAGTCCAATCTAAGTTTAGGTTTTTCACTGGAAGTTCTCTCCTTATCAGTTAGATGCCTAAATCATAAATGACATGGGGAAGGAAGAACAAAATAAAGCAAAGGAAAAATAAAGTGGCATAGGGTACTTTTTCAGCTATTATCTATTGCCTCCTGTGTCTTTGATTACTTAATTTTCTGGGTGAACAAAACTGAAAAGGTTAAGCACCACATTGTTTTATATCTATCACTAGGGCAAGCAGAGACAAGAACTACTTACAATGAAATTTTTTGATTTTTTTGGTCTCAGAACAACACTGATGAGACTTTCACACTGAAGCACAACCAGGCAACATAAACAAACCAACAGTGTTTCTCAAGGCTCAAAGCTTTAATCCAAGTAGCTTTAATGAAGCCTTGAAAAGGAACAATTGACAGTGGCAGACGATTTAGATCCGGAAGGAAGCAATGAAAAAGAGAAATTCGTTGAACATTATAAATATTGAAAAATGGGTGGAAAAACCATGGTCACATGTACTTAGCAGCATGTTTAGCATGTGAGGAGAAACCAACTCATTTGATTCAAACCTGTCCCTGAAAACTAGTTTTCAATGATTAAGCTGTAAGGCCACTCTTCTCCATGTGAGGTTTTGTGTTCAGACAACAGCTAGGGGCACAGCCTTGGTTCTTCTTAGTATCCTGCTTTCCTAGCTGTATCTCCTTGGAAAGCATTGAACCTGACCCTTTCCTAGGATAAAGCATCTGAAAGGCCCTTAGGTTTTACATCTTAAAGGGCAACTAACATTTATTCGGCCTCGCCCTCCTGTGACGTCCTTTGCACTCAGTTTAATTCTTATAGTACTATCATTAATTAAATTTAATATCAGTAATGACTATCATTATTTACAATTTTCTAAGGTGTTTCTAGAGACTAACAGAAACCAGGTCACTTGCCATAAGTTTCACAACTGTTACATCCTGAAGCAGGTATATGAGTGAGCTCTCGTCTTTGGCCTCGGGTGTCCTCCTTCTCAGTACATTTTCTATTATACTCACTAGTATTTACACTCCTGAGCCCCTGGATTATGTCATCGTTACTCCTAAACCACTCATTTCATGGTTTAATATTCATTTCAAATATTAGGAAACCTCCTAATATTTTATCAGGAACAACTTTAAGTAGATAGAAAATTTTATCAACTTTAGGGAATATTATCATGACTGTTTTCTACCAATCGTAGCCATATCTTCAGAGTTTGCAGTATGTGACAAGGCTACCGCAGGAAATGAACTCATGTCAGACCTAACTTTCCCAAACCACTGCTGTTGAATGGGCTAAGTGTGTGAGTGTGTGTGTGTGTGTGTGTGTGTGTGTGTACGTACTTACAAACATTGTGTATGGCTTATGTACAGCTCTGTGGGGCAGAGACCAGCAGATCATCATTCACTGCTGGATACCTGTCCTTTTCATCCTTACCATTTCCCATTTCCCCCCTTATGTTATTATTATTTCTACCTTTAAGAAAGGCATAGCCTTACCAGAAGGAAACATTGAATAGCTCATAATATGTGACCCCTTCAGTGCTAAAGTGATTTAGTGCAATGACAGAACTCTAATACTAATAACTATCTCTGTGTGTGTGTGTGTGTGTTTCTTGTCCAAATTAGTCTGTTAGTGGCTCAAAAAGAGGAATACTATAAATAATTAATTAATGAAGCAAACAGCAACAGAGTGCTTATTATGAAGCAGGCTTTCTGCTACAGTCTATCTTAGGAACTAGGCTCTCATAACACAATAGGATTACACATAGTTGAAAAGTAACCCATGCTGGACGGGGCTACACCAATGACAGGACATCAGTTGCTGTGATTGTCACTGATACTATTACTAAAGCTTCCCTTCTTCTGGTGGAGACTCACCATTTTTGTGTTAACAATGGAGAGAAGTGAAAAAGACCAGCTAAGACATAGCATGATTAAAATACCATTTGTATTTGCTTTGGAAATGTCTTAAATTGACATGAATTATGTCTATGCCATCACAAGAGTTGAGAGGTCAGTTAATTAATGGAATATTTCATTCTCCTATTTTAAACCTCTGCAAGTTTTTAAATATGCAGGTGTTTCAGATAATGCCCTACAAATATTTACTAAGTAATTGATTTTAAACTTTTTCATCTGATGCTTTGTGTTTAATGGACTCTGCATCCCCAAATAAATAAAACAAACTCACATATCTACCCATCCTCTGAACTCAGATTTTACCATATTTTACTAGCGTCACAACCTGGGGTAGATATGAAGTCCTTGGAGGAGGAAGGAGAAAGGTGATGGATCCACAAAGCTAAGATTGCTTATAGGATCTGAGTGTCTGATTAAGTAAATGATTGTTGACTTGAAGGCAAATAATTCATTAATAGGTCCTAAATCATGACTCTTTGTTTTAGGTAAAGTTCATGAATGCAAACTTTTTCTCACAGATAGTTGTAATTCACGATTGGGGCAAAAGGACGTTATAGACTTATGTTACATACTATGTGGCATTTTAGATGCACTGCTTTCCATTCGTGAGACTATCCTACATTTGTCCCACCACCATATATATATATATATATATATACACACACACATACATATATATATGTTGTTCTATTTCCAAATAGTCTTCTGAAAATAAATTGTATTTTCCAGCTTCAATGATCAGCGGCTTTCTCTAACATTGTCTCTGTGCATTTTTATTTTCCTGCATTAAAAAACCCATTTACTGTATGTAAAGAATTTTCAAATGCACAGGAAAGAAGTATTGTCATTCACGTTATCTGCATTTATATTCTTCTTTCATGGATGTATGAGTTTGTCTCATCTGTGCTATGATCTCCTGACTATATCTTGATACTGGATTTAAATATTGACTTTTTCTCTGAAACACTATTCATAATACTTGATACTGGATTTGAATATTGACTTTTTCTCTGAAACACTATTCATAATATCTCCCAAAGTATGGCCAACTTAGAGTTTAATTAACCTACTGCTGATATATTTTCCCCTAGATTATTAACCAAGATGTAGAAATTGTGTTATTGAATTGAACTACTATTATATTCCTATACTTTCCTTAGGATTTCTAGGGATTAAAAATATTCAATGATACTGAACTAAGTTGCTTAATTTGTATCAATTTGAAAAAATAAAAAAGAATACACACACACACATCTCTACCACAGCACTAAAAACAAAATTTTACTGGTTGAGTATATATGCATTCTGACAATTAAGTTTGCAAACTCATCTCATACCTCATTGCTGAATATCACTACGGTCACCTTTGAAGTACTCCCCTTGGGAAGCAATGCACTGACGCCAGTGCCTAGTCCACCCTTCAAAGCAATTTTGGAACTCTTTTTCTGGAACAGCCATCAGAGCTGTTGTTGTATTACCCTTGATGTCCTGAATGTTATCAAAATGTCTTCCTTTCAATATTTCCTTTCTCTTTGGGTAAAAAAAGAAGTCATTAGGGGCCAGATCAGGTGAGTAGGGAGGGTGTTCCAATGCAGTTATTTGTTTACTGGCTAAAAACTCCCTCACAAACCGTGCTGTGTGAGCTGGTGCACTGTTGTGATGCAAGAGCTATGAATTGTTGGCGGAAATTTCAGGTAGTTTTCGTCTAACTTTTTCATGCAGGCTTTTCAGCACTTCCAAATAGTAAACTTGGTTAACTGTTTGTCCAGTTGGTACAAATTCCTAATGAATAATCCCTCTGATATCAAAAAAGTTTAACAACGTCATTTTGACTCTTAATTTGGACTGACGGAACTTTTTTGGTCATGGAGAATTGCTGACTTCCATTGTGTACTTTGATGCTTTGTTTCAGGGTCAGAGTGATACACACGTTTCATCACCAGTGATAACATGGCCCAAAACATCATCTTGCCTCTCGAAAAGGTCTTGGCAAACTTTGACTCTTCTTTGCTTTTGTTCACTGGTGAGCTCCTTCGGGACCATTTTTGCCCACACCTTTCTCATGCCAAGATTTTCAGTTAAGATTTTTCTGTTTCTCTATCGATGTTTACTTGGTCTGCTATGCTTTTCATAGTCAGCCGACAATTTTGACGCACGGTTCGATGAATTTTTGCAATGTTTTCATCAGTTGTGCTCATTACTGGCCACCCTGACCTCTCTTCATTAGTGATGCATTCTCTCCCCTCAGGAAAACATTCATTCCATTTGTACACTGCTGTTTTCTTCATGGCATTATCCCCATAAATTTAGACTAACACGACCCTGATTTCACTTCTACTCTTGCCAAGATTTACAAGAAATTTAATGTTTGTTTTTTGCTCTAATTCAAGCTCAGACATTCTCGCAACGGCACACAAAGACACGCAACAACAGTAATGAATGCCACTCAGGAATATCAAGGCTATGAAACCTTACCGAGCTATTTGTACAGTGCTGCTAATGTAAGCACATGGTGGCAAGTTCGCAAATTTAATTGGCAGACCTTGTAAGACATGCTTTCATATTATTTGACCTCAATAAATTTCTGCCAACTCTATTTACTTCTAATTTTTGTGTATTCTGCCAAGGTTTCCAGAAGACAGAGACAGATGTTCCTGCAGGAGGCTTAAAGTCAGTGAAAATATTAAATAGTAGTTGGAGGCTCAGAGCTCTAGAGTTAGGCTGCCTGGGTTCTAAACTTGGCTTGCATACTTCCTGGGTATGTGACTTTGGGTAAGGTTCTTTGTATTTCTGTTATGCACTGCACTGTGCCTCCCTGCCCCTAATTCATAGGTTGAAGTTTCACCCCCATGTGGCTATATTTGGAGACAGGGCTTTTAAAGAGATAATTAAGGATAAATGAGGTCATAATGGTGGGGCCCTCATCCAATAGGACTGGTGTCCTTATAGGAAGAGGGAGACACCAGAGCTCACTCTCTCCGCATGCTCTGAAGAAAGGTCTTATGGGGATATGGTGAGAAGGAGGCCATTTGCAAGCCAGGAAGAAAGGTCTCTCCAGAAACCAACCGTTCTGGCACCTTGATCTTTGACATCCAGCCTCAATAACTGCGAGAAAATGAATTCATATAACAAATACATGAATAATTTAAGCCACCCAGCCTGTGGTATTTCCTATAGCAACCCTGACCAGACTAATACAATCTTTAAAACTGAGTTTTCAATCATCTGGTATAAAAATAGCACATACTTGATAAGGAGTATTTGGATTAAAAAGAAAGGTATTTCAATTACTTAGCATAGAACCTGATATATAGGAAGATCTCGATTAATGTTAGTCATTATTATTTTTTATAAGAGGGTGCTTAATTTACCAGAAGTCAAATAGACAGCTTTCACCTGAAACACATTCTTCCTTAAGGCATAAATCATACTTATAAACAGTGCGTAAATAAAAAAAATCCTATTTGAGAATACTGCCAAAACAACAATGTAGATGAATTTATTCTCTGGTAAAAATGTTTTCTACTATTTAGGCATCAAACTATGCATGATAAAGTCAAAATTATAGATTAAAATTGGGGAAAAAATCAGTAAGAATCCAGATGTGGCTTTATTATAATAAACATTTTAATGACTTCTGTTTTTGTTTTTTTCAGTCTAAATGGCAGGAATCACGCAGACACAAACTTTTGCTGAAGGTTTTAACTATCATTTCCTTGTGGTTTTTAAAGTATCTTATGAATCTAATTTTCTATGGTTAACTAGACCAGAAATTTACTTCTATTTCTTTTTATACATATTGCCCTAATTATTAGACAAGATTACCTGTTTTTCAAGAAAGCCACAGATTATTGGGTATGGTTCCATTCTTCTCCCAAGGTTCAGAACTCTCTTTATGTTTTGCTAAATATTTCATCAGAGAACAGGTCATACCTTCTTGTTCTTAAAAAGAAAATATGTTATTTACTCTTTTAAAATGGACTGATAGTGAATTCTGCTTTGAGTTCTATTCTTTTCTAGATGCATACAATTGTTTCAATTATTTTCTTGGGCAAAAGTGGTATTTCTTGTTTTATAAAGTAAAGTTGATATTTGAATTGGTCTAGTCTTTTATTATTATTATTATTATTATTATTATTATTATTATTATTATTATTATTTTAAATTCAAAGCACAGTTTACAGGACATACTTGCATACTTGTGTGGATGAAAAAGGGGCCACACACTAAACCTGACAAGCTCAAGGGGGGCCTACATGACAAACCTTGCAAACTCAGAGACCAAAAGGAACCCCATAGGATGGTCCAAATATAAAAATTTCACACTAAAATCGGGTCATGGTGGTTAGTCATATCCCAGACCTATAGCTTCCTTGGCAAAGGTTAACCTTTACCTTAAGTGAGTTTTTGTCTTTTTGCATTGTCTTTTTGCATGTAACATATCTTAGAAACGTCAAAGTAATCTCCTTTTCCAGACCCTTACAGACCACAAAACCCCTCATTATTATTTTGTTCCCTGAATACCATCTCTATGTGCTATAAATGTTAATTATTATCTATCCTGTACCCACCAATGTAAAAGAAGTATGTGTCTCTCCGTTTTATTTTTTATCCAATCCCAGGGATTTCCCCACTTTACTGTCTTCCACCCCCTGAATCTACCACCAATGAACTTCGTGTAACCCTCATGTCTCTTCCTTTGCTTCTAGTATATAAAATAAGCTGCAAAACTGCTATACTCTGAAGCATTTTCTCAACCTCTTGAGATTTTGCTTCTTGGCAATTGTCGTCAGTTTGGCTCCAATAAATGCCTAAAAATTCTCTACAGGTGTGGACGTTTCTTACATTAACATTTAGAGTCCACCTTCAACAAGGGATGATGGGAGGAAGTAGGGGGCTTGAGAGTTAGAGGTGGTCTTCCTGCCAGTTGTCTTTGATAGTTCCAGATAATTTCTTTCCACTCTCCTTGTGCTAAATGAGAGAGATGAATTATAATTAGGGGGTCTTTTTCACTTCCGGATTATTATTTTAGGGGAAAGTTCAAAAGATGTCTTGTATACCCAGAATCAAGTGTTCGCTCTGCATTCCTGTTTCTCACCCCAAGAAAGAATGAGGCAGAAACTTGGCAGTGGTCTTTCATACCTTCAGCTGCCTTCATCCTCACATTCAGTTCTCCATCACTTCTTGTCAATTTTACCTTCAAACCCTATTCTAATCCCATCCATCTCTCTATCCTCAGGCCACCACCCTCCTCCAAGCCCAGAGCTTCTTCCACACGAACTGCTCACTTAGCAGCATAATCACTCTGCTTCCTGGGGTCGCCTTCCCCACAACACCTTTAGTGCCTTTTTAAAATATAAATCAAAATGTCACTTGCCTATTTAATCTTCTAAAATCTTCCTGCTGCACTTAGAGCACAATTTGAATTATTTGCCGTGGCTAAAATGTCCTCAAATAGTTGATTCCTGCTGACCTCTGACATTATTTCTTCCCACATGATGCCTGCTCAACATGTCCCAACTACACTGGCCTTTTATTCCTCAAACTGCCAAGTTTCTTCCAACATGTTGTAATTTTAAAACATGCCCCCCATATCTTTTGACACTCCTGTCATGTAGAATTGGGGTTCATGTCTCCCCTGTTTGAATCTGGGTGGGCTTATGACTGCTTTGACAACAATACGGATCAAAAATGATGTATGTGCTAGTTCTCTTGGGCTGCTGCATCAAATGCCACAGCCTGGGTGGCTTAACCAACAGAAAAAATAATTTACTTTTTCACAGCTGTGGAGACTGGAAGTCTGACATCAAGGTACTAGTATGGTTGGTTTCCTCTGAGTCATCTCTCCTCGGCTTGTAGAAATCCACCTTCTTACTGGGTCCTCACATGGTTGTTCCTTGGTCTGTGTTGTCTTTGTCTTAATTTCTTCTTATAAGGACATCAGTCATATTGGAAGGGCTCACCTATATGATCTCATTTTATCTTAATTACCTCTATATCTACAAATGCAGTCACATTCGTGGGTCCTGGAGGACAGGACATAAACATATGAATTTTGGGGGATGGACATAATGTAGTCCATAACACTTTGAATGCCAGGTCTTAAAAGGCTGGGCCTCATCTGTTCGCTCTTGAGACCCTGAGCCACTCTGTCAGAAATAGGAACACTGTGAGGCACCACGCCTGGAAGACTGTTGGACAGGCCATGTGTAGACACTCAGGTTCATGGCCCCAGTTGAGCCTAGCCTTTGAGTCATGTGAGCACAAAAACTATACATGGGAATGAAGTCCTAATAACTCCAGCTGATTTCAGCACCTATCCATCCAAGTGATCCACATATTTCGAGTCTTCCAAGATGATGCCCCATACTTTGGGGAACAGAGGCAAGACATCCTGGCTGCAGCCAATCCAAATTCTTGACACACAGGACCCATGAGCACAATAAATTGGTTGTTTTATGCCACTACATTTGGAATACTTTGTTACACAGCAATAGATAACTGTAAGGCCATCTGGGGTGGGGGGGGTCACATGTGCTCTTTTTTCTCCCTGGAATGCTCTTCCCTCTGCTCTTTGTTATTATCCTTTGAGCCTCACTTTAAACATCAGCTCCTTAGAAAGATCTCCTCTGATTACCAATGTAACGTGTCCCTTTCATTTGTCTTAGAGTTCCCTGTTGTTCTCCTTCACAGCTTCCATTAACATTTAATGATAGTTAATTATTTATTTTTATTATTCAATTTCGGCCTTTTCTATAATACAACTTGCTTTTTAAGAGCAGGAAGCACTTTACATTTGTGCACTCTGCATAGGATATGCTCTGTGTGCTCATAATAGGAGGCTGTGGCATATTTGTTGAACAGATAAATGACTACAGGTTTAATATTGCTCTGTTCTTGTGGGGGAAAAAATATCATTGAATGTAAACCCATCGGATTTAGGAAGAAGCTTGGTTAAATTTAAGCAGTATACTTTTACTGAGTTCTTGCTCTTGCTAGCTCTAATCTAGGTGCTGATGATGCAATGATGGCCAAAGAAACCCACGTTTTAAATAAATCCTGTAGAGCAGAGCACTGTGGCAGCTCACAAATAGTCTGTTTTTTGGCATAGCAAGGCTCTGCCAAAAAGGATCTACCAAAAGGGCTCTGGCAACCTCAGGTATGAGTCGAGTGATGGAACTACTGGGCTAAAAATGCTCATCACTGTCTGAACTTGGTTGGTGAGGTTGTTTCCAAGTTCTCCTATAAATACCAGGCTGAGCCTTTAGAAGTCAATGGACACTAAATATTAAAGATTGAATCACACTTATAGAAAGATCTGTTAGAAACCAAAGAGGTCGACCCATGGAGAGGACTGGAGGCTTAGGGCCCAAAGGCAGGACTGGAGACTCAGGTCCCAAGACCAGTTTTCTGGTCAATAATGAGCAGGGTCATGAAACCAGCCCAAGGAGGAGGTGATTGCATGGGCTTGACAAATCCAGCTTCAGAACCCCTAAGCCACTTCTTCCTGAAAGAGTACCTCTAGTTTTTGGGCCCAAAAGTTTTACAGTTGTTTCTACTTATGTCCCTCAGTTCTCATGAGCTATATACATTGCCTCCACCTATGAGCTGCATGCATGCACCTCTGCCAAAATCTGAAAATGATGTCTGTGTAGGCTGCTACAAGTGGGCAGGTGTGGAAGCATACGTGAATTAGGAGGAAACAGGAATAAGAAAAATGTGACAAATGTGGCAAAGTAGGTTACGGAACTTGCTGATTCCTCTCAGACACTTTGGTTTAAATCCAGACTCTGTCAAATTGGAAATAAAAAAAAACTATGGATTACACTGCTTTCCAAGTTCGTCGATCTCATACATGCTGTGTTAGAAGGAGCATGATGTGATTAGGGATGTAATCGTCTTGGATAAACTAAAATGTTTTTATAGAATCCTGTAGGAAAATTTGGCCCATGGAAAGTCAAAGAGAGGAGGAGAGGGTTGGGAAGATCCTCAGGTGACCTGTCATATGTACAGCACTGGAAGAGAGCGTAACGTGCAACTGGGCCTTTTAAAAGGCACCCACATGGGTAGGTAAGGAGAACAAGTAGAAACACTGACTGTGTTAAACCATGAAGGTGGAGACTCCTTTCAGAAGAAGGTCTCCTGTAAAATTCTGTCCATGTCAAACTTGAGGCTGTGGACGTCTTTCTAAATGAGAGACCCTCAGGCTGTCGCAGGTTTGCTGGCCCAGACTTCTGATTCCTGTGCCTCAGAGCGTCACACGATGTGCCTTGTCACCTTGGCCCTATGAGCCTGTGTTGACCTCTTTGACCTCTCTTGCTGAGTCTAGGATCTTTAAGTGTTCCTTCTGCTGGTATTCTGATACTTGTTTGTGGCCTTGACCTTTTATTTGAAGTCCTAGTAACTGGCTCTTCACAATGGAAGATAGTAATATGGCTCTTCCTGGTCCCAATTCTTTTTATTCCACCTTCAGAGGTTTTCTCATTGCTATTGATTATACACAGTTGACTTAAAGTTAAAGCCTCCAAGATAAGTGGAAAAATTCTGAGATAAATCACAAATATTTGGTATTGTTCAAAATAAACTTCTAAGCAATTGACTACATTTCCCTCTTTTTACATGGCTTCTGTGACTGCTTGCTCTGAAATCATCTCTTGTCCTGTTTGACACACAAAAATCCTTCTATTACCTTACGTGGCTTTTTTTTTTAAATTTATTTTTGAGAATTTAAGAAAAGTGAGTTTATTGAAGTAACCTGTGTTGTATACCCTAATATTTATTTCTCATTCTCTATATCTGTATGTATTATGATGAAATGATTTGAAGGAATAAATTCCCTTGAAGATGATTTTTATATTGACTGAAAATTTTTTATGATATTCTTTACTATAACTGGTCCACTGATAAGAAGGCCATTTTGTTAACTGAGGGTAACTTAGAAAGAATGAAAAGTTACAGAGATTTAGAAAGAACATCTAACTTTAATGGATATTCTTTTTATTTTTCAATTATAGTTGACATACAATATTATATTAGTTTCAGGTGTACAACACAGTGATTAGATATTTATATAACTTAGAAGCTGATCACCCCAATAAGTCTAGCATCCATCTGGCACCACACATAGCAGCATCATTTAGAATAGCCAAGAACATCTGACTTCAAATGAGGTGGAATGAATATCTAGACATTTTATTTCTATATAAATCAACAGGGAAACCATTTATCAAATCTTTAAGTGACTGAAAACTGAGAGACGTTTTTAATATGTCAGATTATAGGACCAAGAATCAAAAAAATCTTGAAAGGCAAAAAGGAAGAGTTAAAATTAATGGAGAGAAACGTGAAATCTTGCACTTAAACTTGAAAAAAAATTCTGCGGAAATTGTCATTCACATAAAACAAAAATCTGTATGGTTAATTGTCCCCTAGCTACAATTATGCCAACAATAGAATATGATGTCTAAGAAAGCTCTCATGACTTTTGGCTGCATTGTCAGAGCAGATCACACAGGGCCATCAAAGGAGGTTTTTGTACCCACTAAGCTCAGACCACATCTTGACATTCATACTTGGTTCTAAAGTGGGCATTGCATAATGAGTTGTCTCCAGAAGGTGGTGACCAGGATTTGGAAGTGTCCTGAACATAAAGTCAGGAATAGTGGAAGCACTTGCAATTAGACATCAAGAAAATAGAAAATTTTGGGGAAAATAGGAATGCTATTCGTAAATATTACAAGAAATGTCAAGTAAAAGAAGAATGAGACATTTGGGGTAGTTGTAAAGGGTGAGTCTAGAATGCATGGAATTTATTAAGAAGCAGGACTCAATTGGGGATATTCAATTCAATAAAAGCTTACTTACCTCTCATGTCCTGAGCACTGCAATCCAAAGACAAACAGGGCTCAATCTCTGTTCTCAAGATTATATTTTAGAAGGGGAGTAAAAGTTCTGAGCACCCAGTTTCAATGTGTGTGCGGTTGTTTTACCCTCACTAGTAACCAACGCTCTGGCACTAGCTGGGTGTTCCATAATTTAACTCAGTTCTGACACTGTCTACCCACACATATACCCACAGGTTGAGGGGTCAGTCCTAAAAGACGGCCTTGTTCCCCACTTCAGATGCCAGTCACAAGTCTTAAGTTGTCATCGTACTTTTGGTGTAGTGAATATTTCACTAAGTGAGAAGGTCAAGAATAAAATCTTGGGGAAGTCAGTAGTTTGAGGTCAGGCAGGAAAGGGAGTTGTGTCAGGTAATAAGCTGTTTTTAAACATAGATATGGTGCTATTCTGGAAAATTCATGATAATGAATGCCTGAACTTGGAGATGTTGGTTTTGTGACTTAAAATTTCATCAGTCCCCTATGATTCTGTAAATATGAGGAGAGCTGAAGGTTGAGATTGATTTTTGTAGGAAGTTTTAGATTCCAGTATGGATCTAAGGATCCTATTATAGTGTCCTCATTTCTCACTTTCCCACATGTCCAAACCCCACTCATTTTAATATATATTTCTGAGTCAATCTGGAATGTCTCAGCCTCTCCCGGACATTCTCTCTCAAGTCAAGAGCACTCTGTCTGTTTGGACTAGTCAGAACTGGATGCTCCCTCCAGCCCTTGAAATTGCTGGTGTCCTAATCAGTATCTGTAAAACACTTAATGATTTTCAGGCAACTAATAAGTAGAGCACTTCTTTGATTCATTGTGTAGTGTGCCAACCTTTGAAAGACATTGTTGGTTTCATTTGTGATTAATAACCCAGTAATCAACACAAAGGAGTTATTCTATTGTCTTGTTCAACAGAACAGCTTCATTCTTACATGTAGATACAGTCCAGTGTAGTGGAAAGAAAGCAGAGTTTGGATGAGGTTTTGCGTTCCAAATCTGACTTTACTACTTTCTAAAAGTTATTTTTTTCTTTCTCTGTAAAATGGGAATGATATGTAACTATTGGGGCTGATCTTATAACTAAATAAAATGATGGGAGAAAAACAACAACACTTGGAATAATGTATTACATTTAGTGGACTCACCTCCAAATGGCAATTACTCTTTCTAAGTTTATTTTGGAAAACATACTTTCATCTCCTCAATGTGTGCAAAAATCTTTATCTACCCTTTGGAGATATATTTATCACTTGGTCCACAAGGATAAAAGACTGGGGGAAAAAAGCACAAAGAAACAAAACAAAACACAACAATGTGGTTATTCAAAGGATTGCCATGGCACTGATAAATGGGTCTTTTGTCCAATATAGATTTCCTTGATCACTTCAGTGTTCATTATAGAAGCACCTCTGTTCTGTTCTTCCTTTTACAATTTTGTTCCCACAACAAAGGAAATCAAAGCACCCAAGTTCAATGCAAGGCAGTATAACTCTGATCTAACTACACTGAAACAAAGAGTTGGAACTGAGGAGGCTGTCTGAATTCGCTTCTTTTGCTCTGCTGGTTAGTACTGTTTGTGGGAAATACATTATCGCTCATGCCACATGTGCCGCAGAATCAGAGGGGGCAGAAACAGGTGAATTGGGAGTTTTGTCTCTTGTCAGCTTCTTTGGGGATGGACAGACCTATAACACCATCCTCAGAGACCTTGTCTGCTTGCAACTCACAGACTCACTAAACAGTACAATGGAAGTCAGCAAACCCCGAAAGACATCTTGGCACTAATAATTAATGAACTCCTGGGAAACAGGGTCTATATTGTTAAAAGAAGAAACTTCTTAAAACAATGGGTTAAGTCCACATTGGATGCAAGATGGTGAATAAAATTACAATTATTGTTTCCACGGGCAATGTGTTATTGCCTGAGGAACAGAAACTTGTAGTGCTATATAGATGATAAAAATAAGTAACAACAATGATAAAAACAACCATCACAATAATAATAATAATAATAATAATAATAATAATAATAATAATGTGCTTTCATTCATACAACAAATAATCATTGAATTCCATCGTAGGTGCCATGTGAGACTGCTGTACTAGGAGGCACTGCAGAGAGGAGGGCCATAGCCCTTGTGGAAATGAAACTGGAGGCATATACAGACACCCACAATACATGACAACACAATTTTACACACACACACACACACACACACACACACACACACACACTCGGAAGACAGAGAAATACTTACTGGCTGCCATGATCAGAAAAGGCTTCATGTGGGAAACATCAATGAAATGTGAGGAACTGTTTTGAAAATAGAGTAAGGGATGAGATCAAGTATGGAAGGCACAAAGGAGGCAGGGAGTAGTGAGGGAGAAAATGGCAAGAAGTCCCAAGTGCCTGCCACCCAGGGGACGCACAGGGGGATCATGCCAGTCAAAGCCAGAGGAATATGGTGGGAGCAGGTTACAGGAGGACTTGGATGCCAGGTTGAGGAACCGTGATTTTTCCTCTGCAGTTTAGTTGATGGAAAGCCATGTGCTCTCAAGTAGGAAAATAACATATGATTGAAGGTGCAGTGCAAGATTAACCTATCAGTGGTGAAGCTGCCTCAGGCCTTTTTTTGGAATGAAGCAGGATCTGTATGTACGTATAAAATAACAAAACAAAACAAAATATATATTATATTGGCACTCTACAGGATGGATTAGAATGAGAAGGAAAAAAAAAAGAAGCAGGGAGATAAAAAAGAAGCAGATAGGAAACAGATGGAAAGATGTAGTTCTTTCTTGATCCTAGAATTATTTGGATATATAGACTTACAGTTTTTTGTTTTTGTTTTTGTTTTTGTAATAGCTGTGGCAATTTTGTCCTAATCCATCTACATCTGTTTACTATAATCCTCTTGTGTGAAATGACGTTGTTTCCATGGCCAATGTGTTATTGCCTGAGGAACAGAAACTTCTATATGCACAGAAAAGAGTAATGAAAACTGTCCCTGACGGCACAAACGACCGGACCAGCTGCAGATCAGCACTGCAACACTGCAGTAGAAAAGGGTGAGACAAGTCAGGAACTAGAGTAGATTTCGGTAACTGGGCCCTAGTTACCTCAGGAATAGAGGGGTCCTAGAACTACAGAAGTCTTTGACAAAGTCTGTCTTTAGGGAAAAAAAAAATAAAAAGAGTGAAGAGCATGAGGTAAAGTATTATTTTTCAACTTTCTGGCTGGAGGTGCTCTGATTTTTCTGTTTCCTTTCTTAATCAATATGCCACACAGGTGTCCAGTTGTTCCTGAATTTAGCTTGTTTGCTTGCACCCCTTTGCAGAAGATTATCAAAGTGTGATGAGGGGTTCTAGTCATCCTGAAATGCACCAGCTAATTAAATAATTTTACCTCGGGTATATTGCATGGTCCAATTAAGTTCCTAAGCCAGTCATATCAGAATAAATCAACCACATTGTTACATAATTCCTTTTAATAAACAGAGTTATAATTATATACGAAGGCAACCATATGCTACAAAGCAGGGAACCTAATTTATTTCCTTGATTTGGAGAGACAAACTCACTCATGCATAATAACTTTTATCATCCAAATTTTAATTCTTATTACATTATAAAGTTTCAAGTCTCTTGCTTGCCTTGTAGATCACCATAAGAATTAGTTGTCAGTGGGGCTTGAGGAGGGAAGGGGGGCTATGTACCAGATCATGAAGCCATGCTACAAATCCTGCTAAAGCAATATTGGAAACGCACTCTTTCCTCCTGTTCTTTTGAACAGCCGATATAAGTGGAGATGTGAGTGGGGATTGGGCGGGGAAAAAATGCACCTTGCAATAGATCCTTAAAGAGGAGAGCCACGTTGGGACAATCCCCTTACTTGCTGCCTCCCCCTTCACATTTTCCTGGCAAGTAATATGCGCCGTATCAACTCCTGGTGAAAATGACTTGTTTTAAAATATAACAGAATAGAAATCCACTTAACAGATCTGAGATAGGGAATGAAAACATCTTTGTTTGACAACTTGGCCTCATTCTCTGTGTGTGCTGCTGATCGTTCGCCTTTGCCGTGGATGGAAAGAGTGACGCTGGCAGGGGGAGTTGGTCCACGGAAGCATGAGGTTCAGAAGCAGTTATTATCTCGGGCCAAGGTAGTGTTGGCAGAGCCGTGGACAACTTTGGCCCAAGAGATGGATGCTCTGCACAGCCTCACTCACATTCGTTCAGCCACTCAGACGGCGAGCACTGGGGCATTCAGAAATGGTGATGGAGAAATGTTAGGCCAGAGTCCTGATAGCTACTTTTGCTTACATTCTTTTTGAAGCAATTTTTGAGAGTACTAGAAAAAATGGAAATCATCCCCCACTTCCACCCGCCCCCCCCATATTTCTCACGAATGAAGTCCTGAAATTGTATGATCCAAATCCCAGTGATTTCTGGAAGAGATAAACAACCTGATTTCTCAGTTGGGGATGGTGCCGCTTATCATTTAACTAATTTCCGTATCCGCAGAAGTAGTATCACTCATAAGTCACTTAGAGTCATAAAATAAAATATCCTGGACACAAATGTCCTAATTTAAGTAGGAAAAAAAATCTAGATTGAAGTAACAGAAGTCGTAAAAATTGACTCGAAAACAAGGTATTAAGTGTACTATGTACTTTCCATAGTGACTACATCTAATCCTATTCTGGACTGCAGATAGAAATGACTGGGTATCACCTATGTTTACTTCTAGTTCCTTCCTGCCCCCTATGTAAGTAACCAGATGCAGGACAGAGGTAGAGTATCCCCAAAGCAGAAAAAGTCCTGTATTGCACTGGATTTGGGCATTAATGCAGAGAATGTTACTATGGTAAAATACACTGTGAAATCACGGTTACACCTTCCACAGAATCTAGCATATTGCTCTCTATTTGGTGGGCTTGCCAACTCAATCCCATGCCATCATCTGCCCATAATTATAGCCAACTGTCAGCATTCTAAATGAAACAGATCAATGCAAAATTTGGCTTGAATTGAACCAATTCATTACCAAGGTATTAATCCCAGGGATAATGAGTCCTGGGCTCAGAATTCAGGTTTCTAAAAATTTATCATCAACAACTTCAGGTGTGAGATACCTGGGAGCTGACAGCTGACTCTATCTTCAGGCACTTCAGTGATGAGGGGCTGGAGCCCTGGGGAGGTGCGGATTTTTTCTGGAACCTACATATGTTAAAATACTGAGGGACCCTGGGATTTAGTGAAGGCTTTCAGTAGTGTGTACTGAAAAAAAGAGGGGTTGTTTTTGATAACTCAGAGATGAATTTGGGTCCTATGGAGAAGTATCAGCATGTATTTTTGACAGGAATTTTCTCGCTAATATTTCTGCTGAATATTCATTTCAAAAAACTCTGGTATAATTGTAGAGTCAGAGAAGATGAGATTAAGGGTTTCTTCTTAAGGTTCCCAGACACACCGTGAGTATCTAGACAACAGTGGATCCCATGATATATGAATGTGACAGGAGTGTTTATAAGACACCAGCAGGACACATGGAGGAACAAAGCCAATCTCCCACTTGGCTGAAACTATATCCACTTCTCACAAGCAGGCTTTTGCTGTTTGGCCCAAAGCAAGTCAACTTTATTCGATGAACCCAGATAAAAAGAAATAGTGACCTAATTTAAACCCAGACTCAAGTCCTGAATTGTCAACAGAGTGTTTCTGAAGTTCAGGTTCCAAAGGTATGCGGGAGACCTAGAGACTGACCTTGAGGACAATGGATTACATCACAATAGAGATATAGTAGTGATAAAAAATAACAGATATATTGCTTGCTCTTAGATACGGCAAACACAAACGGCAACAATATTTTTGCATTTTCACTTCTAAATCCATGCATATTGGTATAACTTAGTAAGATCATTTCTTATTTGCATTTCTTATTTGCATCTCACATTTCAAAAAACTGGCCAAAAGAAAGCATTCACAATGAATTTTTAATAGGTTTATGATAGTGTCAAAGTAGTTCTTTAGATTATTTTGGCACGGGCAATTAGTCTGCCTTATTAAATAAGGTTTCCCAAAGCAAGGAGAAATGAATTTATATACACTACGGGGTATCTCTCTGAAGTCGCAGTCATGTGCAGGATCCACTTCGAGTTGAAAAAGACTGTGCAACTAATGTCCATCAACTGGTGATTGGATAAAAAAAATGTGGTGGTGTATTCATACATGGGAATAATATTCAGTCATAAAAAGTGATGAAGTGCTAATATCGGCTACAACATGGATGAAACTTGAAAACAATTTGCTAAGTGAAAGCAGCCTGTCACAAACGACCACAAATGACATGATTCCATTTGTATGAAATGTCCAGAACAGGCAAATCCATATGAGAGTAATTAGAATTGTCTACGGCTGGAAGGGAGGAGGGATATGGAGTTTCACTATTAATGAGGGTGGCATTTGCTGCGGGGTGATGAAATGTTCCAAAATTATATAGTAGTGATGGTCGCACAAGTCTGTGAATACACTAAATGCCACTGAGTTGTACATTTTAAAAGGGTGAATTTTATTGTCTGTGAATTATATCTCAATGCAACTCTTTAAGAAAATGACTACAACAAACTGTCTGGTTACTTCAGGTTTTTACCACGTCTTTAAATATTCTACTCTCTTTATGAACATAATTAGTAGAGGAGTAACTTGGGTGTAATAAAAACTGTATGTTTTCAGTAGGTATAAAGGTATAGATTTTTTGTGACTGTTAGAATGTAGTTCTTTGTTTTTTCAAAGAATTTTCTTCCCATAAATAAAATAGGCACAGGTTTATTCCTCTAACTAATACTGATAAATAATCTGTGAATTGATGATTCGTTTAACAACGAATCTCACATTTCAAAATGTGAGATTTTTTTGAAATCTCACATTTCAAAAAACTGGCCAAAAGAAAGCATTCATTAAAGAATGAATTTTTAATAGGTTTATGATAGTGTCAAAGTAGTTCTTTAGATTATTTTGGCACGGGCAATTAGTCTGCCTTATTAAATAAGGATCTCTTTGCTGTTAAAACAAAATCAAGTTAAAAAGAATAGAACAAAATCCAACCAAACAAACAATATTTCTCAGAAGGAAGGAGAGAGGGAGCACAGTAATTTATTGTCAGCTTTGGTACTGGTCCTACTATTTCACATTACTCTTTAGAGGCTTGTATAAACTGGCTGTTGTCCCAGCGTGCAAAACCACCTCTGAGACTCATTTTTTCTTTGATTAGCTCAATGTTTTGGCATTATGTAGGTGTCCATCTGACCCTCCCTACAGTTATTGATGCTCTGAACCTGCTATACCTTGCTGTCATCTTCCCTCGTTCTCTCCCCTTAGTTCAAATGTCCAGACCTCCTTTCTTTTCTTGTGCCTCCCTTGTTTTACAAACCAACTTGAATATGCTTCCCAGTCACTCTTTTGGGCACAACTCTGGTCCTTAAGGTCTGGCTTCTTCCGCTGTGTGAGGGGAAGAGCTCTTCCTGGCTCCAGCCTCACCACGTGAGGACCTACGAGGTGAGGACCTATAAGTCAGCCTACTTCTTCCCTGGTTGGGTGGGGGAGCTCTGAGTGCAGACTGCTGCTTCCAGAGGGTTCTTCCCATCTCCATGCACATGTTCAGTGGATAATTAAGTGGCCATGTGTTCCCGGAGAGTCCAGGATTCTCAGCCATGCAGCCTTTAGGATACAAGTGTAGAGATGTGTCCCAGCTGTCACCTTTCCATGTGTGGTTGGCAATGTTATGGAAATAGTTGCAGGTGCTGCAGTGATGACAACACGAGCCCACCCACAACTCTGCTTTTGTGGCTCCAAAGACTAACAGAATCCTCTTAGACTGCTCTGCACATTGTTTTGATTACAACTGTAGCTGGGCTTTTTCAGGCACCAAGTTTTCTGGGGAAATGGAATGAATAATGATTCTTGTCTCGCTAGAAAAGAGAAGTAGAGTCAAGAGCCGTTCCTTAAAACCGGACAAAGGAGGTGATAGGTTTTGCACTGCATACTAATAAACTGCTTTCTAAAGTTTGTGCTAATTTACACTCTTACCAGTGGTGCAAATGGTGTCAACTTACCTCAATTCTCCAAACATTTAGATGCATACGTAACAGAATCTTCTTTGCTCATAACAGTGAGGTTGAGCATGCTTTCAAAAGTGTATTGGCCATTGAAGTTTCTGCTTTTGTATATTGCCTATGTGTATGCAACCTTTGTCCTTTTTTGTTTCGTTTTTTTTTTTTTTTTGAGATGGATTGTTTGTATCTTTTCCTTATGGATTTGAAGTCTTATACAAAGAAGTTAATTATGAATATATAATACTTCCCAATAGCAGACAAAAATCAGAGAAATCTGCAAGTGCAGATTGTGGTATATTTATGAGTATAAGTGGTAAATACTATACCAGTACAAAGGAAATACATGTTTCAAAATGGAAATATCTTGAAAACATAATAGTGGGTTAAACAAACAGCTGCAAATGGATGCTTATTGTATGATTGATTTATGTACATTTTTAAAACAAAGAATATTTCTAGATATTATAAATTTATTTGCATGTACTGAGTATGTAATATGGCAGGGAAAGCTACTCTGCAATTTCAGGATAGCTGTTACCTCTGGGGGGTAGTGGGGAGAGGGAAATTGAATTATGGGTGGAGGGTAGGAAAGTGCTTTAATTGTATCAATAATATTTCATTTATTAAATGTTATATACTTCATAATTAGAAATAATTAAAGGGTTATAACTCTACTCGGTGACGGTACAGGTATTCCATTCACATGGGGCAACATGGCTGGTGGTCTATTCCATAAAGAGATGGTCAAACTCGCCATCCAGACTGAAATTCTGGTAGTAGTGCTGGCAGTTATGGAGATAGGAGGTACGGAAGATGGAAGCACACAACTGGCCTTCCTCCTTTTATGGTTGTCAGATTGGACTAAGTTGGCACTTTCGACCCATTCTACAAAGGCTGAAGGTGATGCTGCACATTAAGCGCGTAATGAAACCTTAGCTCAGTTTCTTCATTTATACCTCTACAGGTCAGGAGTGCAGTAACGCTGCCTGTTGCCCAAGGATGCCGTTTTCTGGGCTTCCTCCCCATGATGGTCCAATCCTTGGACAACAACAACAGTGCAAACAACAAAAAAGTGTGCAGAAATTATGGTACCGGATAGAAAGATTATTGCTGATTGCTGAAATAGATAGAAATGGTCCAGAAATGGAAAATGCCAGCATTTGGGGTTTACACACACACACACACACACACACACACACACAATAATATACTATGGAAAACGTTTTTATTATGAGAGGAAGAAGAAATTGCCATATTTAAATAGTGGCAAGAGAACCTTCTACTTAGTAGAGTTGCTTTTAGAAATCAAAGATGGCACATTACTGCAAACCTAAGTATAAGAGCAATCGATATACAAAATAGAACACTTGAAGTTAGACTAAGAATGACTTTTTTTTTTTTTAATGTTCATTGTGGTCAGCAAGGTTAAGGACTACTCTGTGGTTATATAATAAAATGGAATAAAAGAAAAGTAGTTTTATATTCTCGCTTACCCTTCTATTTCTCTTACCAAAAGGCTACAATTTCTTATTTTTATTGGACTTGCAATTTCTTATTGGACTTAGTTCACCCAGTTATAAATTTTCAGGTATGATTAATAGAGTTATTAATGATAATACCTTTATGTGTATTCCTTTATGTTTATAAAATTACTTTCATATACTTTTCTATATAGTATTATCTTTGTGTTTTTAAATTTTCTAATGATGGATACTGAACATATAAAATATTCAAAGAATAAAATGTTTAAAAAAAACCCACTCACTTTTACACAAGTTCAAGAATTAGTCGTTTTCCTGCACTTTATCTTTCATCTGTCTCTTTATCTCAAGCAGAATTCTTAGTTTAAAAAATTAAACAGCAAAACATTCAAGGGTTTGAGCAAACTTATTGAACTACAGAGAAAAAAAGGTGATAATTTTAAGTGACAAATAGTTAAGAGTACAGTTTATGATGTCAGGATGAAATAATAAATTCACTGACATGAAATATTTCTCTTATAAAAACAGCACATTTTGTTTTGTTCCTCATAAGGGATGAATTTAAATGAGAAAACATTACTCTACCAACTTAATTTAAGAACAGTGCAAGCGTTTCCTGGTATCTAAACCAAACCAATAGCAGGGAGTGTGTTACTTATAAAAAGGATTTTTTTTGTGTTTCATTTTAAAAGATGCTCAGAAGTTAGGTTGAGGCCAGGAACCTAGGACACAGGTGTTCATTCCCTGTGAATCTCAGGGAAGAGAGGCGCACAGAGACATTTCACTGATTAGGAGGCATCTAGTTTAAACATTTTTTCCTCTTGGTCTTAAACAGAAAGCACTGAACTGATACGTACACAGTGATATTCAGGATGATGTGAGGCTCCTACAGGAGGAAAACAATAATACAAGCTTTTGTTGCATCCAAAATACAGGTCTTCTAATTTTATTCTTTTCCATGGTGAAGACCGAAAAGATGTTTCTTTTTATAGTTTACCATTTCATTTACTATGTTCAAAAGAAGCATTTTGTGAACATGGAAGTCCTTGCATGTTCTGCTTTTAGTGTCTCTCATGGAGTAAAAAAAAACAAACAAAAACTTGAAACATATGAAAATAATTTAATTTTAAATATTAATATATAGTCCTAATATAGCCAGTGACATAAGCAAATGAAGAATTAAATAATTCATCATTTTGGGATGTAAAAGAAGCTCATGAAATAAGAAAAAAATCTATGTAGATATCCTAGATATCACAAATGTCATGAATCTAGCCCAGCAAGTAGAGCTATAAATCTATAGCAGCATTGTGGAGCCTCATTCATATGTCTATTCATTCATTCATTCATTCATTCATTCATTCATTCATTCATTCATCTATTTATCAGCAAACATTTACTGAGTGCTGCTACAAGACCATAAACTATGCTTAGATTTTAGGGACACAGACGTGAATATGACACAGTCTGTACCTATGAAGACCTTACAAGTAAGTGCATGATGACAAATCTACTGGACAATAGTATGACTTCAAAAATTAAATTAAAAGAAAAAGGACATGTATGCACAGCTCCAGCAACACCAGACAGTTTTTAAAAATCTAAATGTTGCCAGCTATAGTACAGCAGAAGTGTTGAGGCTCTGGTGGAAATGAGAAATAACAGTGGTGGTTTCTATTGCCGTAGACTATTTTGTGGCTTCTCCCTTTGTGGCACCAGGGAGATCTTTCCGCTGAAGGACCTGGCAAGTCTGACTGAGTGAGAACACTCTGTGGCCAGACAAATACACCCATGAACATGATAAAAATAATTGGAAAGAAAAAAATATTTTTAAGTTGTTTAAGAGGCATACAGAAGAAATTAGCCAAGAGTTAGTTGAATGCACTGAATTAAGTTAAAGGAAAAGTTTATTTTATTAAATATTTTCTAACAAGTGCTTTGTTACTTTAAAAAGTATAAAATAAACCCACATTAGAGGTACTAGTCTTACTTCTTAGAACTGTGGTAAGTTTGGCAATTTATTTACTTGGTGAATGGTGTGTTACGTAACCTCAGAGTAATAATGGAAAGCTTTCCTCTAGGAAACGTACTTCAAAATCTGTGGTCCTAGTAAGCCTCTTGCTAGATAAGACAAGACAAAAAGACCTCCTTAAATATTTCTTTCTATTAAGATCTAAACTCTACTGATGGTTTTCCTCATTTTACCCTTCAGTTTAGAGATGATTCCCTGTAGATAAATTAAAAGTATAATTAAAATTACCATACATTTTACTTTTTAAAATGGTAGGCCCATTAATTTACTAGGTTCTTTCAATACTGCATTTCCATATTATTCCTAGCTCCAATTTTAATTTTTATTCTTAATAAATAGGAAATTTATGTCTCTCCATCCATTAGTTTTCCTTTTTTTTTGAAAGAAGCAAGACTATTCCCATTATAATCTTTCTCATCTTGTGGAAAATAATACAAGAAAAAAGTGTAAGTCTATTTACATTTTTCAAGTGCACAGTCTCCTGTTTCATTGAACTACTCTTTCAAAAGCTACATTGTAATAATACCACCATCCTCAGGGGAGGCCCAAAGGCTTCCTCCTGAACCAGATAATGTTAAATGGGGCAACAACAGAAGAGGCCTTAGCACCTTTCCTTAAAATTTATATCTTATTATTTCAACATTATTGTTATTCAACCTACTAACACCTAAAATAGGAAATACATGATAAATGGGCGTCACTGCATCTTTTATTCTTTCTTCCGGAGCACGGATAATCTTTCCTCAGGTATTCCCATATCTGGCCTCTTCATTTCACTCTGGTCTCAGCTCAAATGTCACACCAGGTAGGCCCTTCCGTACCACCCTCTATGGAACTTGGCTCCCCTGCTCAACCCGACCTCCTCACCCCAACTCCTTTCTTTCTCAATACCCTGGATTTTTTCCTGCATAGCACGTTTTACTGTCTGAAAGGCTCCTGCTGGTTTATTTACTTGTTATCTTCTGTCTCTCTCATAAAACATACGCGCGTGAGCGCAGGTATCTGTCAAGTGAACCAGGGCATCTTGGGACATAGAAGGTACTTGGAAAGAAATATTTGTGTAAGGAATCAATGAGTAGTGCAGATCACATATTATAGAATATACCATGCTGTCTCTGAGACCCAGCTATTCCCAGAAACCCAGATGAGAAAGATAATATTCAGAGAAGATAATTTTAGGAATAAGCTATCTATTAATATTATACATACTGCTCTTGGTCGTCTAACACATTCTCAGAGTGAATTAGAATTTGGAATATACTACAGTATACATGGACTACATTACAATACCATTTCACATAACTATGCATTAAATTCCCTTTTATTATTGTGGCTTTAATCTTTTAGTCAGGTTTTATGAGCAACAACCATATAAATTTTATTTCCATATTGGCTGTGAAACTATTGTGACAATTGTTTTATTTTACCACCTTGAAATACCCTAAATATAAATTTTCTCAGAATCTGGAACAAAGGAAACTTTTGTCTTTCTGAAAAATTGGTATGTTCCTTCTTTAAAGGAGACATACAATTTAATCACATTTCCTTGTTTTTCTTAGCCACCAGATAAAATAGTAGCAGCTTTCATGAGGAATTTTAACAACTGTGTTAACTTCTATGGTTAAAGTATTTGTTTATGCTCTCAGAATTCTGTTTAGATTTTTCAAATTAATTAACTATATATTTTTTTCTAGGGTAGCTTCAATTCTTATTTGAAATGCTGTGAGGAATACTGAATTTAAACTGTAATACTAAATATTAAATTTAATAATCAACACTAAGTATGCAATACTAAATTGAGTAACAGACATCATTGAGATTGTAGGGCGATAACTTCAGGAATATTTGAGATGTCTAACTTATTTTGAGTTTGGTCTGAAAGATACATTAAATTATGGAATGGAGGCCTGGAGGGATTAAAAAATGCATTTTGAGAATAGAGAACTAAAGAATGATTTAATTCTGGTGAATGCCATGGTTTTAAAAGCCTCCTATATCTGACAATGTGAACAGGAAATGTAAAAAGAAAAAGTCCACATGATTTCTTTTCTATTTAAATCTTATTTACTAGAGATGGAATTCTGACAACCGCTCCTAACCCACTATTTTCTCTCAGCATCAGGCTTATTATTCACAGATTTAAAGAAAAACAGTATCCCTGTGGGGTTGTGGTGGGGATTAGATGAGATGATAAAAGTAAGTCATCTAATGAAATTCTCGGTCCTGAATTAACTGCAGGAGTTTCAGGAGAAGGCCTCTTATCTGACAAGATCAGGCCTGGCACTTGGCCACTTCAAAAGAGACATCTGTATCTGAGATGTGTACATCACACATCATGCACACCTTAAACTAAATATATATATATATATATATATATATATATATATATATATATATATTTTTACAACAGTTTTAAATTTACAGAAAATTGTGAAGATAATACAGAATTCCCATTTATCCCATACATGATTCCCCTGTCATTAACATCTTAACATCGACATGGTATACTTTGTTGGAATTAATAAACCAACATGGAGCAGTTATTGGTAAGTAAAGCCTATACTTTGTTCAGGTTCCCTTAGTTTTTCCCTAATGTCCTTTTTCTGTTCCAGAATCGCATCCAGGCACAGTCCATTTAGTTGTGTCTCCTTAGGCTGTGACAGTTTCCCGGACTTTGGTTTTTCATGACCTTAGCAATTGTGAGGAATACTGGTCAGAGATTCTGTGGACTATCCCTCCACTGGGATTTGTCTAATGTCTTTCTCATGATTAGACTGTGTTTTTAGGAGGGAGATTACGGAGCTAAAGTGCCATTTCCATCCCATTATATTAAGGAAATACATTATCAATATGACATCACTGTTGATTTTAACTGATCGTCTTGCCCGAGACAGTGCTTGTCAGATTTTTCCATGAATTAATTTTTTTACCCTTTCCATACAGTTTTGTTTGGTAGGAAGGCACTATGTACAGCCTGAATTTAAGGAGTAGAGTTATGCTCATAGCTTCCTGGAAGATGGAGAACCTATATAAATCAATCGGAATTCCACTACACGTGACATTTGTTTATTCTCCCCAATTCATTTATTCAGTAATTTATACCACTAAGAATTCATAGGTATTTATTTTAAACCTTGGGTTATAATACTAATTTGTTTTGTTGCCCACACTGTCTGGCTTTGACCACTGGAAGCTCTTTCAGTTGGTTCTTGTGGCCTTTTGACATGCCCTTCCGTTGAGGATTTTCTTTAGTACTTCCTTCCTTCCTGACACTACAAGATGCTCCAGGCTCATGGTGTATACTTCCTGCCCGGTTTTAGAATCACACATTTCTCCAAGGAGCCTTTGCCCCCAGTTCCTTTAATTGAAAAATGGTATTAGAAGCCCAGATCTGGTTGCATGTGTGCTCGCTCACTGCAACTAGAGTGATGCTGCATCCCAGACCTTTCATCTGGCAGAGTAAGGAAACCTATGTGTGTTTAGCAACTTGCGTATGTACACATATTAATAAATATGTCTATGTGTAAACATCTGAAGCTAAAACATCAGTTCATACTGATATCTCTATCTCAAATCCATTACCACCTAGATCATTCCAGCCTCCCCCCTCGCTTATCAGTAAGTTCCAATTCCAAAGTGAGAACTCCAGCTCCCACTATGCTCCATACATTTACTTGATTGATCCATTCCAGGGTGTGTGCATAGTAGTATAGGACCTGCACCCCCATGGAAAATAATTTTATCAACCAGAGTACAGTGCTTATGTACAGTTTCTTGCCTTTACTTTTACAGATTGTACTCATTGTAAATTCACTTAGGTCAGCAAATTTCCACCACCCCCATCCTCTGCAGTGAAGTTGTTTCATACATTTGTAACACAGTTAGATTGTTTTGTTACATTTTGCATTCCATGCTGGAATTCCCTCGCCTGCCTTCTAAATAACCCTTTAATTTTTGCATACATGGGGATTTACTCTTTTTGCTGCAAAATTGTATGGGCTTTAATAAATGCATAGTGTCATATATCCATTACAGTGTCATATAGAAGAGTTTCTCTGCCCTAAGGGGTCCCCTGTGCTTTGTCATTTAAACCCTTCCCTGTCCCTGTTCCCCCCTCTCCCGCCCCGAATCCTTGCAATCACTGATCTTTTTACTGCCTCTGTAGTTTTGCCTTTTCCAGACTGTCATAGGAGTATAATTGGAATCATAAAGTATGTGGCCTGGTGTCTTTCACTTAGCAATATGCATTTGAGATTCATTCATATATGTTCACAGCTTGATAACTCAAACTTTATATCATTGAATAATATTCTATTATTAGTGTGTTTATCCATTCACCTGTTGAAGGACATCTTATGTGCTTCCAATTTTTGATGATTATGAATAAAAATGCTATAAACATTTAATGCAGGTTTTGTGTGCAAATAAGTTTCAAATCTGTTGGGTAAATGGCTAGGAGCTCAATTGCTGATTCGTCTGATAAAGCCATGTTTAGCTTTGTAGGAAACTGCCAAACTGTCTTCCAAAGTGTCTGTACCATTTTGCATTCTCTTGAGCAATGAGTTCTTGTTTCTCTACAACATCTTGGCCAGAAATTGGTATTGAAAGTCATTTGGATTTTAGGGATTCTAATAGGTGTGTAGTGGCATCCCATAATTGTTTTAATTTGCAATTCCCTAATAACAAATGATATTGAACTTTTTTTCATATGCTTATTTGCCATGTGTATATCTTCTATAATGAGGTTTACATCTTTTGCCCATTTTAAAAAATGTTTTAATTGTTGAGTTTTAAGAATTCTTTGTATGTAGTCACGCACTGCTTAACAACAGGAATACATTCTGAGAAATGTGTCGTTAGGCGATTTTGTCATTGTGTGAACATCATAGAGTGTACTCACAAACCTAGGTACTGCACACTTAGGCTCTATGGTAAAGCATGTTGCATCTAGGCTACAAGCCTGTACGACATCTTACTATACTGAATACTGTAGGGAATGATAGCACAATAATAAGCCTTTATGTATCTAAACACATCTAAATCTAGAAGAGGTACAGTAAAAATATGGTTATAAAAGATAAAAAACTGTACACCGGTATAGGGCACTCACCATGAATGGATGTTGCAGGAACAGAAGTTGTTCTGGGTGAATCAGGGAGTGACTGGTGAGTGACAGTGAAGGACGCAGACATTCCTATACACTGTAGACTTTATAAACACTGTACACTTAGGCTACACTAAATTTATAGAACACCACGAGATAAAATCAAGCACAAGAGAAAATGATGTGATTGAGAAACACAGTAAAAATGAAATGTATGAGCTGCTGCCAGCATAACGTGGCATTGTTTTACAGCAAACTTTTTTTATAAGTAGAAACAGTGCATTATAAAATAATGATTAAAAGTATAGTACTACTGTCCTATATGCAGTCTGTAATTGAACGAAACGTCTTTATGCGGTGAATGACTGTATTTTGGATACAAGTCTGTTATCACATATATATTCAGCAAATACTTTCTTTTAGTCTGTGGCTTGTCTTTTCATTCTCTTATAAGTGCTTTCAGAGAGAAGCTTTTAATTGTAATAAAGACCAAAACTATCATTTTTTTCTTTTATGTGCTTTTCGTTTTGTATTTAAAAACTCATCTACAAACCCAAGGTCACCTAGATTTTCTCCTATGTTTTGTCTAGCAGTTTTGCCTAGTTTAGCATTTTATATTTGGGTTTATGATCCATTTTGAGTTAGTTTTTATGGAAGGTATATGGTCTGTATCTAGGTACATATTTTGCATACTCTATTTATTCAGATCTTCTTTGTTTTCTTTCATCAATGTTTTGTAGTTTTTCACGTATAGATCCTGACATATTTTGTTAGATTTACAGTATTTATGTATTTCATTATTTTTAGTGCTGTGTAAATGTTTTACTTTTTAAATTTCAAATTCCAAATGTGCTTTTTCGGTATAGACGAAAGGGATTGACTTTTGTGTATTATTAACCTGTATCCTGAGACCCAGCTATATTCACCTATTAGTTCCAGGAGTTTTGGCTATTGTTGGGATTTTATTAAATCATGTCATCTGTGAATCAAGACAGTTTTAGTCATTCCTTTCTAATATGAATGCTATTTATTCATTTTTGTTTTGTTTTAATGCACTAGCTAGGATTTCTAATATAAACATTTTTAATTTTGTTCGAAACATATAAATATTGCAGTCTTTCATTGTAAAGCCAAAATGGATCCTGAGAATGGGTCCGCTGATGGAAGTTATACGTCATATTTCTTACAAAAACCACGCTTTCTCTAAGATTCCTAGAGCCAAGTCCTTTAAGCACCCCCAAAATTAACATACTCGCAAAGTAATCTGGGTACAGAATCTGCCTAGAGTATTAAGAAATTTTTTTGCCTTTTTATCCAGTTGCCTTGCACATACATAATTTTCCAGCAACTTAGAAAAATAATTAGCCTTTATTTAATCTATCAAAAACATTTAATTAATTTTTTATAAATGAAAATGTCTTTATCTTCCAAATAAATTTTTATCAATTCAAAATAATAATTAATTAAATTACAGAATCACAATAACAATTAAATGTGACATGAATAAGTTGGGTACAAAAAGTTGATAACAGCAGCTCTACTGGACTCAGACATTGCTCACAAAGGTATCTAATGGCCTCAAATTCTCAGTGTTCCGTAGAGTCAGTCATAATGTTTGACAGAGAAAGTCAAAGCCTCTAGTTAGGCTGGCAAACTAGTTAAATGGGTTAAAAGGTAATTCATTGTATTATTTACAGCCTTAATTTTGGATCAATAAACAAATGAGTTAATACTCAGCAATATGTGACCCTTAATTTTACTAACTAAACTCTCACACTAAGTAAAGTGATGTACCATAGTTTCTTTTTTAATTTTTATTTTGTGCAAGTGTGACCATCTATAAGCAGTATGACTTTAATAGAAAAGACTAAACATGAGTTAAATCCACCACAACACAAGGTTACCTGGGAAAGGGAACTAGCAGTTTACAAGAATTATGCTGAGTGCTCTGCATAAATTAATGAGATGCCAGAGGAACTTTACTCTTGCTTATACCAATTAGTCTATGGTAAAATTGTTTTCATTATATGTTGTTTCGCTGCAGTTCTAGAAACCTATCGACATTAAGTGAAAATCTACTGTATGTATGTATCACGTATATGGATATGTGTCTATGTACTCATATGTCTGTCTGTCTATCTATCTATCTATCAATCTAGCTATCTATCTATCTATCCTCCCAGTCATTCTGCTTATCTAGTTGAACCCTGACTGATACGCACCAATGTACTGATATGATATACCAATGTAATTTCTCCCAGAGTCATATTTGAGTGACAGGGACGGTAACCCAAGGAATACCATGGTTACAATGTGGCTTTCAATAAGCTGTGTGATAAGAGAAGGGAGATGCACAAGGATGAACCATTGATGATTCTGTCAAATTCTCAGACAGACTCAAGTTTTTCAGGAAATTTCTACCATCTCCTAAATCCACAGACTAAATTTTATAAAAGAGGTCAAGACCTTTAAACAGTGAACTCCAGAAAAGTGAAAAATCATAATTGAATAAGACTATACTTCTCTTGAAAAAGCTGGTCATTGATTTCAAATATTATCACCTGAGTTCTATCTATAATAACATTAAATAATATTATGGAGGAGCTATCCAGGGTCCTAGGAGGCCTCTGCTTGAAATCTGCTCTGACCCAAAGTTCCATATTCCTCTATCTTTGGGAAATTAATATAAAATCATAGAACTTTAGCTCTGAGCATAACTTTCAAGTTCATATAATATTTACAGGGAAGAATGCAGAGGTTCATTTATAGAGAAAAACACTGAGGTTTAATGATATTATGACTTGCTCAGAGTCACACAGCTAGTTAACAATAAGAGTTCAATTTTCAAATTTGATTTCCTGCCCCCAACCCACAGTTCCCTACACAACACTGTTTCTGTGCCTGACTCATGTCTCCGCTTGATCAAGCCCTGTGAAATTCTCGTATAAGCCTTCTGGCTGAAATATGCCCTGCCTCACTGCCAAACATCCTAAGTTTGTTAAGGCATATGCTTACATTTGCAAATTTCAATTCTCGAAATTGAAAGACTCATAGAGACTGTGACTTTGTAGACCTATTTCCCTGACTGTTTTACCATGTCTAAAGAATTCTGAAGTTATCAGACTATACTTACACTAATTGTATCTCACCAAGAACTTCTGAAGTTCACTCAGACATGGTTCCAAAACATTTCATTCTCAGTCTCCCATTCTGAGGGAACGACAGCTAGTCTAATTCTTATGTCACAACAGACTTGTGGTATTAAAGTGTTTCCTCTGGCTACCTTGACAGATACAAAACTTACTACCTCAGGCCCTGAGACATTTTGTGGCCACCACCTCAAGGTATAAGGCAATGTATGGCCATGAGCAGTGGGGGAGGAACAGATTGTCATTTGAAACTCCTTGTAACCCCTTCTGAACCCCATAAGACTCTGATGCATGGGTTTAAAGGACATTTTTCTTTCTTTTTCTTTTCTTCATTTCTTTTATCCAATGTGTTCTGTTCATAATGATTCACAACTATCTTTGATAGTGGGTGTTTCTATTAGGGTGGTACATTTCACAAAATGTTTTAGTATCCTGTATCAGTTAGGACAGTATGTAGCTTCAAATGACAAAAAAAAAATAATTACTACAGTGGCTTAAATAGGCAGAGACTCAAGTAAAGAGGCCCTGAAGCAGGCAGGCTAGGGCTGGCCAGAGGTTTTGCCATCATTCCTTTCTGCCATTCTCTGCCTATGCTTGTGGCCTCATGTTCGCAGGATGGCTGCTGTACCCCCTAGCTACACGTCTATTATCCAGGTGGGAAGGTGGAAAAGGGGCAAAGTGTCAAAGGAATAAAGGCATTTTTTATTTGAATCAAAAAAGCAAACATTTTTCTGGATGTAGCATTCAGCAAATTTCTACTCATATGTCATTGGTTATACCTATGTGTAATGAGCCACCCTGTGCTAGAGTTTCACAAAGAACAGAGACATTGTAGATGGTGATAATGACAGCTAGCCAACAGTATCTGCCACAGACTCCAATGCCACTATTCCTATATAAGGTGTTTAAATTAATCATCATTCTGGAAACGGCTTCCATTTTTTAAACTAAGCTTTTTTCCCCCCAATCAAAAAGTTAAAATTCATCTACCATTTGTTCAGTCTCAAAGATAACTGCGAAAGTTAAGGACTTTTTTAAAACAACTACCCGTATAATAATACGGCAATAATAAACTCATCCACAAATCATTCTCCTTTTTTCCCTGATGCATATTCTGAGTCTGTCCACATACTAAATATCTGTTTAAGTTTTAAGATCACCCAGCCTTATCCTTTGAAATGGAAAGCACTGTCTGTCAGATGCATGGTGACCAATGGTGAAATCCTGATATGTTATAAATAGAATATGGGAACTACATCTCATCCTCTGTACAAAGGATCCTGGCTTTGGAGGAGAAATGCCATGAAGATTCTTAGGTAACAGTCCATCTTTAAACCCATAATTTTCTTAGAGGAACATTTTTATAAAACCAAGTAGAATCAGCTCCCTTTAGGCTAGTGTTTCTTAAAGTATCTCTAAAACCTGCATTAGAGGCCCTTTAGATCCTGCTTATAATTCAGGCTCCTGGGCCCCACTTCAAACACATGGTATCTAACTAATGGGCAGCAGCCCAGGAACCTGCATTTTTAGCAATCTTCCCAGGTTGTCCTATAGTAAAAGCTGAAAACTACTTTGTTAGATTGATATACAACAATTGTGACCTGAGTGGACAGGCTGGCAGTTCTCTGTCAGACCAGATATGGACTATCTTTTGGAAGTCAAATGCTAGTAGGAGAAGAATAATTTCAGTTCTTACAAGAACTGAGCTCAAGACAAAGGCCTAACCTCCCTTTTCCCAGCAAATATCTAAGACAAGAGCAGCCAGCTGGCTAAACCAGGCTCTGCACATACAAGACTCTAACAGATTAACACTGCTGCCAGGTTACCACTCATCCTAAGGGGGTTTTAAGGTGCCGAACCTAACACTCCCTGAAGCTCAGAGATCCATAAAGGCCCAAAGATTTTACACTTTTGCTGCCATTTGCCCCAACCTTCCCTTCCATTTGAGCCCATCAAGGCCATCCCAGTCTACCTTGCATGTGTTCTGCCTAACCGCAACTAATTCTTTCACCAGAGAAGTCTCTAAAACATTCTCTAGCTGCCCATGGCTAACCCCTATGTCACATATTTTCTCTGATCTGTGTTACCTGACCTCACCAATCACCAATGGCTGTCAGTTGCTCTGGCAATGGAGCATCCAGCTTCTTGGCCAGGTCCCTAAAAGTCAGAAGTCATGGCACACTCCAGTCATATGTATGCATGAGAGCCTTATATTTTTTAATAAATTTTATTGGGGAATATTGGGGGACAGTGTGTTTCTCTAGGACCCATCAGCCCCAAGTAGTTGTCCTTCAATCTAGTTGTGGAGGGCGCAGCTCAGCTCCAAGTCCAGTCTCTGTTTTCAATCTTTAGTTGCAGGGGGCACAGCCCACCACCCCATGTGGGAATTGAACTGGCAACCTTGTTGTTGAGAGCTCGTGCTCTAACCAACTGAGCCATCTGGTTGCCCCTCCAGAAGCTCAGTGGCAGCTGATTGTTTTCAATCGGGTTGTGAAGGGTGCAGCTCACTGGCCTCTGTGGGAATTGAACCAGCAACCCTGTCATTTAGAGCTCGCGCTCTAACCAACTGAGCCATCCGGCCACCCCATGAGAGCCTTTCAATGGTATTTAGCTGTATTTCTTTGCGGTTTGGAAATTTCTGTGATTTACTAATACATCTGCTATGCCTCCTGTTGGTTTTCATCAAGAAGCTAAAGCATGTTCTGTGGCACAGAAATGGGTGCTATTCTGAGATGACATGTTGGAAATCTGAAGGGGTTTCCTGTGCCATTTGAAGCTGAGAAAGGATACTGGCTTGGGTTGTAGTACCCAAGTACATCTTTCTCCATCCCCGAAGTTCACTAAAATAAAGTTGGGAAAGTGGTTTTCTGGCTGTTTGGAGATATAAGAATATTTAATGTTCAAACAGTCTGATTGAAGTACATATCTAAGCAAAATGCATTTTCATGGTAGGCATTCAAATGTATGTATTATCTGAAGGTAAAAAGGAAGGTTGGCAGGTTCAGCTGAAAAGAAACCTAGCAGCTCTGAGATTGAGAAAATTAAAAGCCAGGCATCTGAAGCTAACCATTTAAAGCATTTTTTTTGTCGGTGTTCAAAGAGGGTGACATGGGAGGAGAGCTAACCATACAAAATGTGATCACGTTTCAGAGCGTACATGGCGATAAAGGTGGGAAGCCTAGATTAGGCTTGTTGAAATCCAGAGTAGTGTAAGGGTTGGGTACACATGAAACTTAGAGAATTTCCTTCCTGAATAAAGAACTATGGTATGTAGAGAACTGGGAAGTAGCCAAGACAACATGGGTCCCCAGAGAAAGAGCTTAGCAGTAGTTTCTATTGGAAAGCATATTTTACACAGATTCAGAGCTAAGTGCATGTGAGGGAAGAGAAGGAAGCAGACGTGAGGACAAAAAATCATGACTTCTACTTCCTTTGTAGCACACATTCCTTCCTATCCCTGACATATCTGAAAGTGAGAGCCTTGAACAACACTCTGTTATATCGTCAACTTAAGATAATAGGAGTCCATAGGTTATTACACTTCTTACATCACCAAAAGAAGCAGATTTTGCACCAATACTGGCACCCCACGATTTACATTTTACCCAGAAGCCTCTGGCATCCCAGAATTCTTCAAATCTCTCATTAATAACATCCAAAGATGACAACGATGACAGCTTTTGGCCACTGGAGGCACTAATAAAATACTCTTCTTACATTGCAGGCATTTTAATTAATAACAACTTGGATACAGTTGCTTTGGTTCTCCATCTCTCCAAAATAAATCCAAAGACAAACAAATCAAAACCAAGTATTATAGAAGAAATTTACTTAATTACTTGGTCACGGGCCTTACCCATATCAGTTTTGGTCTACTAACTTACAGCTTGCACAACATATAAGAAGGGCTTATTATACCCTAATATTTGTGCTGTTCAGAAACCAGAAGAGAAGTTGTTCCTGGATGAAAATGCAAGTATTTGCCTGACAGCCTATATGGGGATGCTGTGGATAAAGAGTGGGTGACTTTATCATCCGGGAGGGAGCACACAGACTGTGTTCCACTTAAACCATAACTATCTTCAACTGAAAGTAGATCTGGCGCTTCTCTGCTAGAAATATGCTTGTTTAGTATAATGAGAAGAGGAGCCATTCCCTACAGAGCCCTGCGTGGCTGCTGGAGTCAGGCCACACCTACTTATGCGCACCATTACGAGGCAGGACATTTACTTATACACAAAGAGGGAGAGTTTGGGGGTCTCTCACAGTTAAGAAAATTACAGTGCTTATTGATAGGTAAAGTGATGACTATTAAAACCATATCAGGTCTTTGAAGTTTTAAAAAATCTCAATCATGAAATAATCACCTTAGTTAATGCTAAATAAAAATTTGATACATGGTGATTATAATTTGAAAAGACAGTAAATTAATCTACACTAAAAAAGTGCCCTTGTATAAATAACAGGGGCACTTAATTAAACCGATTACCTCACAAAAAAAATAAATAAGTGAAATAATAAGATTAATGTAGAGAAGCACTAAAATATCGGGATTGAAACCATGACTATAAATCTTGATCATAATTTTAAAATTGTGAAATGTTTAAATCCTTATTTTCCTGATTTTTTTTCTCTCAAACAATTGATTCTAACTTTAGAAATAAATTTTTTCCTGTATTAATTATTTATCTAATTATATAAACATCAAAATATTTAAAAAAACAGCACAGCACATTGTACTAGAAACACATGAGTCTATCATGATGATAGGAAGAGATTATAAAGCATTATAAAGTGGATGTTTGTGAATGAACATGAAATTTTATTTGTGGTTATCTATATTTACTTCTAAAAGGGTAAACAACCAGTTCCTTGGCTAATGCGAATATCCTTTCCTTGTCCTAATATAAGAAAACAGACTCATGTAGTCTTGAGAGAATCAGACTGAGCAATGAGTCTATTTCAGTTCGGTGCTTTAACCTAGGTGTAGAAGTCTTGTTTCAAAGGATCCTTATGATGATACTTTTAAGAATAAGAACAGTTAAGAGCCTTTGCCTACGTAAATCCAGAGTTCCTAAATAAAAGTGCTTCAGGCACACTTTGAAGGACCTAAGTGACACTGAATTAGCAGACTAAGGGCTTAAATATACCTCCCAAACTTCTTCCCTGTAATGTCAGTTAGTTTTATATTAGCTTCAAAGCATAGCCTGGGGGGGGCGGGCGGGGGAGATACTGAGTGATTTCTTTCAAAAGCTCATTCATTCATTCACTCTAGCATTTATTGGATGCCTACTATGTGGTTGGCTGTGGTGTTGCATAGATTAACATCCACATTTTGTATTCATAGATTTCACCTGAGTTAAGTGGAATACATAAAAATGTGCACCTGAAGTTACAATGTCATGAAATAAATACTACAATGAAGGGGTGCCCCGAGTGTGCAGGAGCCAGAGAGAAGCACTTACCACACCTTTGGAGGGGAGGTCTGCAAAAGCTGGGAAAATGAATCGTGACCTGAGGCATTCTCCTTCCTCTGTCACTGATAGTGTAATTAGTACAGCTGCAGCTCTTTTCCTACAGACTGGCTTATATACTACCTACCAGAGGCCACATTTCCAAGAGCATCATAAATTCATAAAGCCAAAGGACATCTAAGAGACCATCTGGTCTAAGGTTTCCCAAAGCTGGCTGGGCCCCAGCATCACCTGGTGCGTTGGCCCCAGCCTAGAGACACTGATATAATATGCCTGAAGGCTTTGAAAATACTCCCACTATGGCTGTAGCCCATGGACCAGCATTTGGGAATTACGGAATCCAACCACCTCAATTTTCAGAAGGAACATTTTAGAGGAAATTCATACCCACAGAACTGAAATGACTCCATCAAATTTCAGGACAGCAATGGTGAAACATCAAGTAAAAAAGTTCAAGCCCGTATATTTTCTAAAAGTATTTCCAAGGAGATTTGACTTTGGGTGGTGAACACACAATGCAATATATAGATGATGTATCATAGAAATGTACACTCGAAGCCTATACAATTGTATTAACCAATGTCACTGCAAGAAATTTAATTTAAAAAAATTGAAAATAAAGTATAAGATGGAAAAATAAAAAGAAAATAAAAGTATTTCTGAGGCAAATGATATAAGCCAAGTATAATAGAGCCATGTATAAAAGAATACAAATGTGGTCAAGACCTATTGAGAGAAAACAACAAGAAAATTGGGTTTAGTACAGGTACTTGTTGCAATTGAGCTAAAATTAGCTCTGCTCTTCCCAGTAGAAAAAGTAACAAAGGAAATACTGAGTTGAAACTTTCATTTTTTTAAATAAGGATATATGATTTATCAGGGAAAAAAGATTTTTTTGTCCCTAGGAACACTTCTAATGGAAAGCTTAGCATAGCGTCAAGCCTATAGCAGGCACTTAAACTGTTGAATGAAGTAATGAATGAAAATATGAATATAAGTGTTACAAAAAGTGTTTTTCTATGGCCATTTCCTACATTAATTAACCTTTGATGGAAGCTAAGAGTATATCAGTAAACACTGACTTGTTTAAGCATTTCTACAGAGAGTGACAGAAGGGTAAGATAGGTACCACATCTTCTTTATCCAATCATCCATCAAAGAACACATTGGTTGTTTTCACGTCTGGCCACTGTAAATAATGCTGCAATAAACATAGGGGTACCTATATCTTCACAGATAAATGTTTTCAGATTTTTTGGGTATATACCCAGGAGAGGTATTGCTGGGTCATATGGTAATGCTATTCTCAATTTCTTGAGGAATCTCCATACTGTTTTCCATAATGGCTGTACCAATTTACATTCCCACCAACAGTGTATGAGGGTTCCCTTTTCTCCACAGCCTCTCTAACACTTATTATTATTTGTCTTGTTGATGATAGCTATTCTAACAAGGATAGCTATTTCCTTGTGGTTTTGATTTGAATTTCTCTAATAGCTAGTGAAGTTGAGCATTTTTTCATATATCTGCTGGCCATTTGTATGTCTTATCTTCTTGGGAGAAGTGTCTGTACAGGTTCTCTTCCCATTTTTTAATTGGATTGTTTCTTTGGTTTTTGTTGTTGAGTTGGATGAGTTCCTTGTATATTTTGGATATTAGCCCCTGATCAGAGGCACTGTTTGCAAATAAGGTTCCCATTCAGTAGGTTGCCTCTTTGTTGATGGTTTCTTTTGCTGTGCAGAACCTTTTTAGTTTGATATAATCCTTTTTAGTTTGATATTGGCACTGGTGTGCCCAGGATGTCCACAACACACTCACTGTGAAAGCTCCAGAAGCCTATGTGGAGGCTCATCTTCCATGACAAAGGGACAGAGTGGCAGTCCAGCCGCAGTCCACCGCGGTTCCCACTTTATTCCACTAAGTAAGGTCGTTATTTACGCATAGCTATAATTTCATGAAGAAACCTTATATTTCAAATTTTAACGCCACAAGGGATTCTGCTTATTTTTTTATTAGCATGTTTATCTCTGGGGGAGAAGATGCAACTCTCACAGTATAGTTTCATAGACATATTTTTCTTTTTTAAATAAGAATTGCCTTTTAGGAGAAACTTAATTAAAAATGCATCCCAATGTAGAAGGAAGTGATTTATACCACTTATAAAAATAGAGTAACTCAGTTTACATTTCGGTAAACTTGAACAACCCCAATTTTTCAATAAAAAGGAAATATGTTCTAGTGCCTAAGAACTGAACTTAAGAGTTTTAAGCTATTTTTGTAAATCTCAAAAACACAGGATCACATTTTCCACTCAAAAGTGCTGCTCTCCAGTTTTGATATACATAATATAATCTGGGTTGGGGACAAACTCGTTGAAGAATTTGGTCCCACTATATTTTAATTGTTACAAATATGCATGTCAAGTGTGATTTAGTTCATATTTTTACTAACCAATTATTATTTGTAATTGTCATTTTCTGTTTTATTTGCTATCTTCTACAAAGTATTTTGTTATTACTGCATTTTAAAATACGGACATTCAAGGGCTTTACTAAAACTCTCTGATCCAGCCCTAACAACTGGTAGGATCTGTACCTGAGGCAAAAGGAAATGCATGAATTTCTACTAGAGAGGGAAATCTCCACTGGTGAGGAAAATCAGGAGGATCACTCATCATTCATTTCCCTTAAAAAGAAAAATTTATCAAATAGAAATGTGTGCACCGGGCACAGTGCCTGACAGATTTGGCACTCAAATATATTGGTTGAATTGAATGAAACTGGAGGAAACTTGCCTGAGATGGAAAAAAGTATTAAGAAAGAAACTAGGTCTATGCAAAACGTTGACCCCTTCCCAACAGTTCAAACACAAAGCATTTAATTGAGAGAGGCCAAAAAGGTCAGTTGATTCAGCTTCTCACAGCGAGGAATCCCCAACTGATGGTCGTCTATTGGGGTGTGTTTGCCTCGCAGTAGACATTTGCCAATGTCTGAAGACATTTTTGGTTGTCACAATTGGTAGAGGCCAGGGATGCTGCTAAACATCCTAAAATGCACCGCAGGCGGCCTCCCCACTCTCCTCCCACTCCCCCTAGCCAACACGACAAGCAATTATTCAGCAGATACACAATAGTGCTTAGGCTGACAGACCCTGCCCTGTAGCCTGACCCAATAGATCACCTCTGCTTACCCATTTTTTTAACCACTTTATTGAAGCATGAATGACGTACAAAAAGCTGTAAATACTGAATGTACACAATTTGGTGAGTTTGAAGGTAAGTTAACACCCATGAAACCATCACCACATTCTATGCCATAAACACATTCATCATCTGGTGAAGGCAGACTCATGCTCACGAGAATGTCTTCACCACTGCTGGGCAGCAATCCCTGATAATAACTTCTTTATTTTGAAATACACATGGAAATAGTATGTGTCAAAAGGTCTGCAGGAAAAAAAAGCACACAGATATGAAATCACACTTTAAGGTCAAAATGCCTTTTCCCGATGTCAATTTTAACTTTATTTTTCTAATCTATTTAAATTATAGAAGAAAGGAAAGCACATAGTAAATAATTAGATTTATATACTGATTTTTTGTTGCTGTTGTTGGTTGTGTTATTTTTAATTCTTCTATTGTGACGTGGTTTTAAGCTATTAAGTCTATTTCTTAATTTATTAACATTAAACAGCTTCTCTTAACTTCTTACTATGATGAAAGATAAAAAAAACTAGAATGCTTACCTAACTTCACCTCTTCTATTCCCTTTATCTCCCAATTTTTATTATATTATATTAATATTTATTAGTTACATTCTGTTCTTAAGCTATATTTAAATCATTGATGCTTTCTGTAGGAATACATTTCAAACACAGCAAACAAATAAACAGCATGTATAAAACTGAAATGATTTAAATGGAATTTCCTGTAGAGCCACAGTGTGAATGGACCACAGCGAAGGACACCTTTCCAAGGTCCGAGGCTAAGGCATCCTTCTCTAGCTTCTGTCACTTCTTCTGAGTCACATTCAGACATCACTGTACCCCACATCATCCCTTTATTTTGTATTCTTTCTGGCTTTGCTGAATTACCTCTCTGAGGATTTTTCCATATGGAATAAGTGGTAACTCCCTGAGATGCTTGCGTGCCCCAAATATCATTTTTTAATTTTCTCAGATTGTCTTTTTTTCTTCTTCCCCCTTCTTTTTCCTGCATACTTGATTGATAATTTGGCTGTAGATTCAATATCTCTTTCCCCTTAGACATTTGAAGGCATGATTCCATTGCTTTTAACATCCAGTGGAGTTACTGAAATATGTGTTTGCTTTGTCAATAATCTATCTTGTTTCTATGAAAGCTCTTAGGATTTTTATTTTTTTCCTTTGAGTTCAGAAATTTCACCAGGATTTTGTTTGTTTTTCAATCAGCCCATTCAATACTGTTTCTCTATGTTCCCTCCCCTTGTAGCCTGTTACCTGTTCCTGGGGCTCCTCATTGGATTTTTCTGGATTTATCCTCTGTATCTCTTTACTGTTCTCTCATATTTCCCATTTTGTTCTTTTGCTCTGTTATGGTAGAGTTCCTTGACTTCACCTTACAGTTCATCAGCATGGCCTTTAGCCCTATTCCTTTCAACCTTCTCTGTGAGTTTTTAATTTTGTCAGTTATATATTTCATTTCCAAAAATTCTTTCTTGTTGCCCAGTTGATCTTTCTTCATAGCAGCCTGCTCTTTTATTTTCAGGATGCAATATCTTCTGGACTCTCAGAGGATACCAATTAGGAATCTTTAAAATTGAAGTCTGTCCCCTATATTCTTTGTTCCCTCCAGGGTAGTAGGTTCTGTGAGTTTCTCTTTATCCTTCTTTATTTGTTTTGTTTTGTTTTGTTTTTGCTGAGTTTTCTCTTAAATGTCTGATAATATTTGGTTGTCTCTGTATACTTATCAGTGAAAGACCCGGTCGATTAATATAAAGACAGGTCTTCTATGTAGGTGTTTGGGTCTCTTTCTCTAACAGAGGTCTTCCTTTAGTGGGAGGTTTAATCACACGTGCTCTCTTGGGAACATATAGTATTTATTCCCTAGTACGTGTGGAACTGTTCATCAAAATATCCCACCCTTCTCAAGCCAAGACAAATGACCCAAGCCAACCAGGCTCTCTCAACCCAAACATGACATCTTAAATGAAGTAGAACAGGACTGGAGAAATAAAGAATGGCATTATTCATTGTCTTGGCTAATTGATATTTTCCTGATACCTAGACCCTTATTCTGTTCTAGACATGCCCGGTTCACCAACCTTTCCTGTGAGCTGCCCTGTTTTCATAGATTTCTTCTTGCCTAAGTTCCTCAGTCATTTCTGTTGTTTGCATACAAGGAACCTAAGTGGTTGCAAGTGGAAATAAAAACTGACCTTTGTTAAGCTAATGCTATGTACTAGGCATTTTACATTTTTGTATATAATAATCATAACCCTATGAGATAGCTATAATTACCATTATTTTATGAGGAAAAAACTAGAAATAGAGTATATTTATTGGCTTGATCAAAATACTAGAGATAAAGCACTGAGTCAGTCTGACATCAAAACCTATGCTTTCCCTGTACTCTAAAGTATTTATGGAGTATTAAGGCTGCAGTTAAGAGTATATGATGACTATTGGATGAGATATTCAAGGCTGGAAAACCAGGAAGAGAAACTTAAACTCAATGTGTTAAGAAAAAAGGAACTACCATCTCATTCTTAGTAGTAGAGTGGAATAGTAAATCAAAGAAGAATTTAAGAAAGATGATTCTGTGACATGTGGAATGAATTTAGAAGTCTCACATTGGAATAAAGTAGACCAGCTAGGAGGCTGCTGTAGTGATGAAATGGCAGCAAGTGGAGAGGAAGAGACAGTTTACAGAGTGATTTGGAAGGAAATTTCATAGGATTTTGTGACTGAATGGATATTGTAGAGGACAAAGAAAACTGAGCCAAAAATGACTAAAAGATTTCCAGTTGCAATGAGGAAAGATGAGTGAATGTGTTTACCTGGCCTCCTCCCCAAATTTCCAATGAAATGAAATCGGAATGAAAAACCAGAATGAATATGTAGTGGTGCTAGAAAGAGGAAAGGAAGCCAAGAGTCGACAAAATTTGAAAATCTCAAGAAGATATGAAGAAGAGTGAATCAGATGATGGAAAATCAAGTGTGCTGAGCAGCCTGTAAGCAAATAACACCAAAAGAGAACAGTGTCTAAGCAGTAACAAAGTACCTTCTTCCCACCACCAAGCTTAGTACAGGAAGAGAGAGAAGTGCAAGCAGGCACTAACTAGGGCAGCTACCGGGAGGCTGCAACATTCTCCACTGAGCAGGAAGAGAGCTGAGGGTCACCCCTTCACGCAAGGCTTCATTCAGGTTGGGCCTGACTATGGAATCTGCCACAGAAAGCTTCTATTTACACTGGTAGACCTAGAGAATGAAGGCAGTCTCCTAGTTACTACCAAAGCAATTAATTCCAAAACAATTAATACAAACTTAGGGGGAAACGTCGGGTAAATTCACAGAATTTAAGTAATTTTTTAAAATTAAGGTAATAGTATACATAATTTTATGCTAAATAAATTTGAAGACACACAAAAAATGCATGATTTTCTTTTAAAATTAATAAAAGGGATTCAATAGGATTAAAGAAAAAACATCTGAATGGACAATAGCCATAAAGGAAATGAAATGTTTATAAAAGATCTCTCCTAAAACAAAAGGTCTCAAATGAAGGAAAATGATTCCTGACAAAATTCCAAGTGAAAAACAATTCTCAATTATTTTTAACTTCTCTTGGAATTGAAGGGAAAGAAATTGAAGTTTTTCTATTTATGATCCTAAATAATCCTGATGCAAAACCTGACACGTTTCTCTTTGCTATATTTTACTTATGAGTATAGAATCAGTGTTCCTAAATAAAATACTAACACCATAAAAACACATATCAGTGTATTAAAATATAGATAATTTAAGTTTATTTAAACAGCTTAATACTAGGAAACCTATTCATAACTAAGAAACATAAACAAGTTAACATTTTTTAAATATATGATCATTTTGAGGGATGATAAAAACACATTTGAATATGAACATTAAATATAAACTCAACGTCTATGATTGACATACATGTATTCTAATATGGAAAAGTAAATTCTTAATTTGATAGATTATTATAAAATAAAAGCAAACATTATAGTTAGTAAATTTTAAAGTTGGAATTATAAAAAAATACTTTCACAGTGTTATTCAATAATATACTGAAAGTTCTACCCAGTACACTAAGAGAATAAATTGTAATTTAAGAATCATAAAATTTTAATAGAAAGAGCAAATAGAAAATAATTTGCAGATAATATGATTGTCTATACATGAAAAACCCAGAAGAATCCAATTAAAAATTATTAAGGTTAATAATCCAATTTAGAAATAGAATTGATACAAACATAAATATACTAAAATAAATGGCTTTCCTTATATTCCAGCAAAAAACAAATTTTCAGTGTCAGGCATAGAAATGGTATCCACAACAACCCCATCATATATAAAATATCCAGGAATAACAAAAGAAACAATTGTGTAAGAGCAATATAAAAATGAAACTAAGTTTAGAGGCTATTGAAAAACAAGGAATTAAAAAAAAATAGGGAATTATTTAAAGGGAAAATCACAAAATAAAAATACAAATTGTTATTAAATATGAAAACACACGTCACCTTCCTAATAAGTAATATATAACACATTTTAAAAACAATGAGGTGTTTTCCTCTAATTAGAGTGGCAAAGTTAAAAAAAAAATACACTATTCAAAGAAAGATTAGGTATGCATATACACTGACTGGTACTGTATTTTGGTACAGTCATTTAGTAGAAAATTTCTAGTTTTCCAAATTCATATTGTATGTTCCCAGCATTGAATCAGTATTTTCAATTATAGGAATTCATTTTATAGATGTACTCATAAATGCATTCAAAAAATTAAAAACAATCAAAAAATTAACAGGAACTGATTAAATACATTATGGCACACCACCAATGCCACAAAATACTATGAATCCTCAAAAATATAAATTATTCTATATTGTATAAAAATGGCCACAATATGTTACTGCATTAAAAATACATGGTATAGAACTTTATATTGTATTGATATACTTATGATAAAAGCACATATATCCAAATTTCTGGAAAGATACACATTATAACCTATTAATAGTGATTATCTCTTAGTGTGAGACGGTAGAAAACAGGCAGGGATAAGGATGACTACTTTAAAAATTTATGAATATTAATAAAAAAAATAAACAGAAACCTTAGGTTATGTTTCCTAGAAGCAGATGCCAAGCCAAGTGTTCGAGTGCAAGTGATTTATAACAAAGCGTTTCGGAGAAGTCTGGGAAGGGCGTGGGGCAGCAGGTCAGAGACTGGGAGGGAGCGAGCCTTGGAAGTGTGTGATCTCAGCCAAGTCCCCTTCAGGGTAGCTTCAGCACCATCCCACAGGGGCACTCTAGAGTATTAGTTAATCTTCAGAGCAGAGAAGTTGGGCTTTTCACACCCTGGCCACTGTCAGTCATTTGTCAAGAGCTGCCCTGAGGGGAAAGGAACAGCAGTCTGGCTCTGAGTGTTTTCTGGCAAGGTGTATCCAACACCTGAGAAAATCCTCTGAAGGAAAGTTACAGGTACCCAGTGTTAGAATAAAAACCAAAAAAGGGGAGGTTGCACAGAAATGCTAAAAGGAGATCCTAAGGGGTCTGGTAGAGAGCCAACGACATTTGTAACGATATACTGACTTTATAATAAAATGCACATTTTCATAAAAAAGTAAGAAAGGGAGAGAGAGCGAGAGCAAGAACAAGTATGTTACTGGTGAAACAAAATAATATATGAATGCTTGGGAGTTCTGCACAAGTGTGAGCACCTGCAGTACTAGATAGCCTCCCCCCCACATTGGCTCCTTTTCATTTCCCCACCAGTCCATTAGAAAACCAGGATTACATGGCCCTTAATAGGAATGAGGGCCTCTTTTTGTTCATCTTTCCAATCGGAAGTGTTACAGGTTAATATCTTAAGCAATTAGAGGAACTCTCAAGTCCTCATCTGATCCTAACTGGAACCACATTACACGGCCATCAATTTAACCCTAACACTAAAAAGTTGGGGCACTTGTCAACTAAACTCTGTGAGGCTAAATTCTAAACAGAATTCCCAATTGAGGGACACAGTCCAATAATCCATTTGTTCTGTTTAACTTTATAAGAAACTTGTTTCAAACAATCCTAAAATGAATGAGTTGGGCTTTCTACCTCAGCGTGGTTGCTGAGCAGAATGGGCCGTTTTCTAGAGATGTCACTCAAGCCCATCATTCTGAGGGTTAAGGATGGGTTTCACGACCTTCTGCTCCAAATGGATGTCGCCATGATCTAAGGGCTGGACTGTTGGGGGGCAATTCAAGTCTCACTTTTTGTGTGGCCTCCAGCCCATCTGAAACCTTCAATGCTTTTTTTTTTCTTCATTTGTAAAATGGATACAACAACTACTGCTGTTTACCTTTCAGAGCTGATGTGAAGATGAACCGTGTGGTCACATATGTGAAAGAATCTTGTAAACCATTTGACGCTTTATACCAAGTCACATGGTCACATGTCTGAACACAAAGACACTAGAGTAAAAAGGGGAAGGTGGTGGTTTCAAGATCTGATTCCATGAAGGCACTCGTTCAGAAAATATGTATGTGGCTTTGGATATGTTGAGTGTGAGTTGGTAGTAAAATAACCAAGTAAAGATGAACAATAAGCTATGGAGATATGGCCCTGGACCCTGAGCAATAGGGTGGGAACTGAGGTACAAATTTGGGAGTCATCAACATGGGAACAAGTGAATTCACGGCTGTGAAAAGCACCCCTTTGAAAACTTCACCTCCCTTTGCATTTCCGTAGCCATAATCCTCATACCGATCCCAACTGTCTTCTGTTTGGATTATTCAAATGCAAAACTTTGTTCATAAAAATTATTGTTATCATTACTACAAAATGTTAAAACGCTCTTCAGAGTCCTGATTTTCTTATTGTATCCATTATCCCTTTAAAATATTGTGAAGATTGTCATAGTCAATCAACTACTTTCACTGGTTAAGTCTACACACACAAATGCGGGATAGAATTCTGGAAAGAAAATCACATGGACTTTTAACGGCCATATAAATTACACATGCGGTCTCTTCCTTTAAATAATCTGACTATTTCTTTGGTGACCTACTGTTTTGAGTGAATAAATATGTATGCTATGTAACTTAAGATGAAACTGATGAGATTTTAAAATTGTCAGTATATATAACAATGTTTAAAAATCACAGTTTTGCATATTCTTGCATGAAGAGAATTTACACAAGTTTTTATGACCTTAGAATCACTTTATTTGACCAAAACCAGCAATATCACAAGGTCAAGATTCATTTTTAAAGATTTATGTTGTTTCAAGCACAGCTGGATTGAGCCCCAAGACTAGTCAGGCTGTTTCAGTTAGCATGTCCTCTCGTATTAAGATTATTAACAATTTTCTTATCTTTGATAGGTCTCACATGACAGTTCTTTGTTGGTTTTCTTGTAACAAGTTTGTACCATTTACATTGGAACTCCTGAGACCTTTGAAGTTAGTTTAAAGCGTTCCTGATTTAAATAGGCTGGATTCCACTGAGGCATACAAAAGTCTCATGCTATTTTTTTGGTTGAAGTACAATACTAAACTGTAAGTTTGTTTATCTTAATTATTAGAATTTAACTGACAGTCTATCTACTTTTTATTTAAATTAAAGCAATGACTAGATATTAGTAGTTTACAGTTTAAAACTGGTATCGAGGGGAAAGCCCTGAATGTACCATTTTAATTAAATTTTATTGATTTTGTTGATTATATATATAGTAAATAAGTGTTCATCGATTCCTTTTGCCTTGTTTCACTAAATGTTTCTTTTTCCATAAGCAGGGATAGCATTAAGCTGTTTTGCAGCGTTTTAAATCTACTTCTAAATATATGTATCATTTGTCATGTGGTTCACAGCATAATATCCATGTAAAATTTATATGTAAAACAATTATGTTTGTAAGACATACTTTAAATTATACAGTAACTTAAGATGTAACTCCTAAAAAGAAAAATCCAGAAACACTGTTACTACATATTTTTTTAAAAAGGAAATAGATGTTAGAAGTGATTTTTCATTGACTTTATTATTAATGACTTCATTTTACAGATGGGGGTCTGAGACCATTAAATGACCTGCTCAAGACACATGCACACAAGTGCATGTACCCATACACTCTCAGACCAGCTCTACTTTGTTTACTGCTATGTCCTTAATGTCTGCTCTAGCCTCAGTGCAAACAAAGTCTGGGTCAAACAGTTAGCAACTACTGGTTGAATTTGCAGTTTATTTAGAACTAGAACCCATGCTTTCTCAGAAGATGAATTGTTCTTTCTGATACACAAATGGAAACATTTAAAATGGCCTTCTCTGTCTTACAGTTTTATTGGGAGAGTAGAATGTGATAAACTGTGAAAAAACTTGAAAATAAGTAAGTTTATGCAAATCTAAGACAGAATTATTATCAGTGTAGTTTAAGTTTATAAAACTTTCAACTTTAAGAAATGCCAAATTTATAAGAATTACAATTTTAAAGACAACTATTTTATTTTCTTGAATAATCTGGCTAAGAAAAAAGGAAAATGTTTTCTATAGCTCTTGGGTATGAATAACAAAACTTTCATTTTTAATGGTAGTTACAGAAACAGAATTCCTTATTATACACTAATCTTACAGCATAATGAACTAAACATTTATTTCAAGGTTTTTACCTAGATTTTTATAAATTAAAAATAACAAAATGAAAGATTTCAATCATATCTCAGAATTATTTCTATAATATGAAAGTCTACACTGTAAACTGCTTTAGGTCCTTTGTTTTTGAGCAGGATTATGAACTAAAAAATGGAGTTGTCATCAACACCATTGGTCATACCACAAGTAATAAAAAGTTCAAATAAATTGTTAAAAATAAGGACTCATAAAACACTGACTAGGGCGTCTGAATTTGGCACAATTAAAAGTACTCATAATGAAATAGTGTTACAAAATCTTACAGCTGTGCAAAAAAAAGATGATTTGGGAAAAGATTATTTAAAGTAATGTGAACATAATTCAATTTAAGTTATAACTACTGTGCAAGAATGATGTAGAAATTAGTTATATCATCATCCTGCATACTATAATACCTAGAGAGTAGCCTCACATGGATGAGTGCTCAAAATCATTTGGACCAATTTTTTAAAGCAGCTTTAAAATAACTGACTCCCAAATCAAGATATTAAATGCCAACTTCTAACCGGCAATAACACTTATGGCTAAGATAGAAATGAGATTCTTTACAGAAATGCTGACACAGCCCTAACTGTAGGCTCTGAGTGTGCGGCTATAATTCTTTTTTCAAATCTTACTCAACAAACCTTCAGGTAAAGAAGTCTGCAGAATATGTAAACCGTAAGAGATAGTACTAAAGCTTTTACAAAATCACAAACTTCTGACACATTTATATTTATCTTTGATTGCTTCTACTAAATGACTAAATCATTAAAAATGTATAGATTAATTCTTTGATAGATAAAAGGTGGGCAACATATTATTAAAAAAATCAACATGTCTTAATTCATTCAATTTGCAAGAGCTACACATTTTAAGCTGACAATGTAGAACATCTAAAAGGTTTTTCAAAAAAGCCTTCTGCCTTATTTAGCATTTTGACCACTAACCAGAAACAATAAAAAAAAGAAAATTAAGAAAAAAAAATACAGAACAGAGATTAAGAAAGCTTTTCTTTTCCATTTGGAAATCTAGTTAACCTATAAAATAAATTCCCGAGAGGAGTCAGTTTCCTATGTGGAAGGCATTTAAAAATGCACCAGATAACATAATCTCAGAACAGGCCAAGGGGACACAATTTATACTGGGTGGTGAGTGGCTGGAATACAGGATTTAATTGTCTAATCCTAATTCTCATTTTTAAAAATATCTAAGGTAATGCTTTTAAGGAGGAGTTAATTTTAAAGTCCAGCCAACTCTAAATTATAACCATGATATGGTGTTTTTTCTCCTCTGCACTGTTATCTAGCCAACAGACAACTATTGATCCTACACTGGGAAATACTGATTTGATGTTTATTGATCAAAACTGTATGAGGAAAATTGTAATTTTTAACTGAAAGACAGTCATGAGTTAGCACTTCTTACAAATGCAGAACTGGGAATAAATATGCTATGAATATCACACTAAACAAATATTAAAATTATCAATTTGTTAAAATAAACAAAAATATCCTTAATAAATTCATGTGGGTTGATATTATGAGAATGAACTTAAAATTGAACACCTTACATCACAAGTATTCTGACTTTATAGGATTCTAAAAATTTACTAACTTATATTACTTTTAATTTATATTTTACTTTATAAACTAATCATTATATCACAGAAAAACAAATTGAAATGTGTAACACACTTATTTTAAAAATCATAGCTAAATTTTATCTTAAACTCAAGTTAATCATCCATTTAAATTCAAATTTAATCTTTTTACAATCTGCATTTTACTTAAAGGCAAAAATCACACTTATTATGAGTTACAAATTATCATGCAAATCTGTAAGAAGTTGTCAACTGGCGAAGTCTTTACCTTGGATCATGTCATGAAATAATACTCAATTTGTTATAATATTAATTTCAAATGCTAATTTTCATTAGATGGCAGAAAAAAGTAATAAGCTGTTAATATTTTTATAAAGAATATGTTGCTGAATAAAAATTTCAAAGAAAATAATACATTTAGAATTGATATTAAAATTTTGCAAGTACCTGGTAAATCCTTATGGATTAGGTATAGAAACCTGTTTATTAAAAGCCTGGACACAGGCCAGGAAAACGGGGCAAGGACAGGTGACATACACATGTACTTCACAGGCCACTTGCAGTGTTTATCAAGTCAGTTTATTGTTTTCTTAAAAACTGTAAACATCTCAAAAATAGGTAAAAACATTGTACTTATTGTACCAGTATTATGGGGTTAGTGATTTTTGGGGGCCCAACTCCCTGTGACTGCTTTCATATGAAGCAGAGAATTTTCTTAAAATTAAATTTTCAATATCCCCAAATAAATCCACTACTCATTAAACATATTTGGCATTTTTAAAAGTATATTCTTCAGGCTGGCAGTGCGGAAGGAAAAGTAAAATCCAACTCCCACAATAACACACCCCACACCTCCCCCAAGGGCAGATCTACTAAGCACCTATGGTTCCTAGAAAATTCAAAGACTAGTTTTCAAATCTAGAAAATATTTTATCCATTTGCTGTTGGGATTTAACAAAGAAATTCAATATCAGCTGAAAAATATAAAAGTATAAGCCACCCAAAGGGCCAAATTATGATCTGTCCTTTTTGATACCTGCTGGGGTGGGGCACTGGTGGGATTGGGAGATATTTTAATCTAGATCTACCCTCCCCAGACATTCCATTTTAATTCCAGATTCGAACCCCCTTGTGCTGAGGCTGGAAACAGCTCTAAGAATGTGGAGAATGTAAACAGCCTTTTATTGTCCAAAAGGATGGTGGTGTAAAGAATGTGTGCTTATCACACAGCTGCAGCTCCCCACCTCACTTACCATGATAAAGTGCTCCAGGAAAAGAAAAAAAAAAAAAAAAACATTACAAGCCAAGCACAATCCAAAAACAGATTAGAATTTGACATAAGCTTCCTTAAAAACTAATCAATCAATCCGTGCTGTAATATTAGAATCTAGCTCTTAAGGAGGGTATGTAATACCTTCAAGATGCATTTCGTATTACCTATTGCCTATGGTGGTGTGGGGAAAAAATCTAACATTTGCAATATAGTATCTGATAGGAAAACTTTTTACCCAACACATCCAAAATATATCTTTAAGAGTGAACACAGTGAAACAGATACACAGTTCATGATCACTGAATGCACAATTAAATTAATGAACTAAGAAATTCATGAAGATATTCTAAAGACCCTACCTAAGCATCTGATTTCCCCAGGCTTTTAGAGTTTTATTTACACGCACCATATAAATGCTGCTTTGTCAGATCACCTCTTACCGGAATCCAGATTAAACATTTTACAAAGCAAGTGACACTAAAAATAATGTGGCATATATGTTGCTTGCATAATGCCTAACTTAGATATAAATTTTATTTTAACATGCAGTATTTCATATAGCCGATATGTGCTGGCTCATTCGAGGGCACCAGGGCACATCACTGCATTTCCTTCTTGATGCCACTGAAGAATTTCTTAGTTAATGCTGAGCAGGTGATGCTATTCTTTGTTGTGACAAGAATGGACAGGGCCTTCCTTTTCGTGACCTTTCCCCTCCCCTAAGACCTTTTAGAGGGCCTTCCATCCTCAAAACTTGTAAAGTATCTCTGCATATACATGTCATAGAAAGTTTCCTAAGTTACTTGATCTTTTCCTCTAAAGAAAAATAATAGAGATAGAGAAAGAAGGAAGGAAGGAAGGAAGGAAGGAAGGAAGGAAGGAAGGAAGGAAGGAAGGAAGGAAGGAAAGAAGGAAGGAATGAATGAAGGAAGGAAGGAGAGAGGGAGAAAGGGAGGGAGGGAAGGAGAGAAGGAACGAAGGAAAAAAGGGAGGCAGGAAGGAAGGAAGGAAGGGAAAAAGGGAGGGGGGAGGAAGGATGGGAGGAGGGAAGGAAGGAAAAAAAGGGAGAGATTATCATTCTCTTAGTGCTTGGGTTTCTTAACCTTGTTTTAACAGCCCAGACCTAACTGGGTAGTCTTCAGTGTGAAGGCCAAAGAAACCATGGCATCTCTGGAAAGCCCTCTTAACCCGAGATCAGCACCGGATCAGCGTGAGTGCCAACAGAGAAGGAGAAATCCATCACAGAGGCAGACTGAGCCAAAGTAGTCCCCTTCTATAATTTTACTTTGCAAGTCGTCTTCTTGCACGTCTTACTTGTCGTTAAATGAAATTAGCTAGCAATACATACAGTACATGGGTACATTTCTGAAGGAGGAGAGCGGGGTGCCACGCGGGAAAAGCGAGGAGAAATGAGAATTACAACGCCGACAGTCGCCTAGAACCTATCTGGCTGAACCACCTTCTAACCCCCTTCCCCTCAGCGCTCCGAGCCGCCCAGACCAGGATGGAGAGGTCTTCGGGGAACATACTGCCTAGAGATATCCGAGAGGGGGCTGCTGCGTGGAGTTGGGTGTGAAAGTTACATCCTGCATCCCCGCCCGCACAAAACTCCATCCCAATCCCCAGCGCCGGAAGGAAAAGGAAGAGAAATCCAGACTGGCTCCCGGTCTTTGACCTGAGTTTTTCCCCAGCAAGGCTCCACTAAGTGGCCCTGCGAACAAGGATGCTGCATGCGGTGGTTTGGAAGAAGTGTCTGCGGGCATCCGGTCAAAACACGTGAAAAATCAAAATGACCAAGCCCCTCAAACTCTGGGCTGAATGCAGGTCGAGCCCATCCCAATCGTACCCCTGTGCTCTCACCCCCTCCTGGACGCTTCGCAATAAACCTCTTCCTTCTCTTGCACCTTCTTCCCGGCCACTTTCTGCCTACTTTATCCCGGTCCTCAAGTCCCAGACCGGCTAAGACCCCTCAACCGCCACCTGGTCCCTTCTGTTCAGTTCTCCGATTGTTACCCTCTAGCCCATAGGGCCACCCTAAACTCTCCACTCCGCGCACCCCCAACCCCACATCCCAAACAGCCCCAGGTTCTGCTTCCGAATCGGCCACCGGCGCGGTTTTCCCGCCGAAACGCGTCCCCAGCGCGCGAGGCGCGCGGCGGACCAAGTACTCACCAGCTGCAGCAAGCCGGGGACCACGACTAGGGGCAGCGGCCGTAGGCGCATGGTGCCGGCTGGCGCGGCGTCTCAAGAGCTGCGCGCCCTCGCCTGCCTCTCGCGCATCTCCACTTCGGGGGCAGGACTGAGGACGCCAGGGACACAGCGAGGCGCTTCCCTCTCGGAATCCGAGCGCAGCGCCGCGCGGCGCGGGCCGGGTGGGCGGGTGGGGAAAGGGGAGGGCGGGCGATGCTTCTCAGGCCCCCGCGCGCCCCTCCTTGAGGGGGCCAGGAAGGAGCTTGCGGGGCGCCGTGAGCTCCCGCACGCTGCCTGCGCCTCCAGCAGCGCCCAGGACTCCGGCGTCCCGGGGTCAGGGTGAGCGCCGGGGCGCCCGCGGGCCGGACTCGGTGGCTCCTGCGCTTTGGTGCTGGGTTCCCGCGCTGGGCTGCTTCGCGATCCGGCCCCGCCGCTCTGCTGAGGGTCAGAGCTGAGCGCACCCCGGAGTCGGGTGAGACCCGGTGCCTCTTCCGCCCCCGCCCAGCACAGTGTTGGTCCTGGAGGCTCGGCTGGGCTAGACACCCTGCCTGCTGACCCGCTCTTGTTTTGCTGGGGAGGTGGGAGCGGGGAGATCTCCCTGCGTCGATGCGGGAAGGAGCGCACTGAGAGAGCACCCAGGGAGTTTGAGGGGATGGCGACGGCAGGGTCCTGGGCGGGGCGTGGGGGCTGCGAACAGGAATGGCTAGGTCCGGGAGGTAGGGCTGGAGCCTGGGACACCCCGGAGGAGCACCCTGCTCCCCGGCAGCCCTAGCTCAAGGAGCCCCGAGCAAAGGGTGGAAAGTGTGGCTGGCTCGGCCAGAAGGCTTGGTGGAAGTGGGAAGTAGTGGGAACCGAGAGAGACCTCGAGGAGGGGTAGAACCTGGGCTGTGAGAAACCGAGCTAGGTGTAGAGTCCTGGCTTACTCAGGTTTGAAGATTGTATAGACAGCTGGGTGTCCCGGGGACCGACTCAGCTGCGCTGCCGGGACCTTCTGCCCTGGCGCCCCAGGAGAGGAGGAAAGAGAGAAGACCCCGCCGCAACCTCTCACTCGGGAAATCTTGCAGAGGTGTATCTTCCAGGCAGGAGAGGCTGCAAACCCGCGGCCGGTGAACCTTACCCCCATGTTAACAACTCTCCATTCAAGAAATCCGTAACCTTTAACTATCTCTGTGCTGGACACTGGAGTGGAAAAGTCAAAGGGTAACGGGGTTCGCAGACTCCCACACGTTTACCGTGGATAAGAATTTCGACATTATCCATCAACCCCTTAATTGAACAGATGGGAAATCTAAGGTCCAGAGAGGAAGAGTCACTTCTCCAGGGGTCAGTCTCTAGGGAGCTGCTTCAACAGAATAGCAAGGCGAAGCTATTTCCACATCCAGAACCACAAAGCTCTTACAGAAGAAAAACATGTGGAGGCAAAGGAATGGAATTGCGGTTGATTTTCAGCCTTTAAAAAATAAAACACAACAACAAGTGAAGTTTGGGTTGGAATTTTCAGGGGGAAAAAAAAATGTTTTCTTCTTCTCTTACTACCCACAGAACACCAAAATAGAAATGAAGGAGTTTGTAAGTGGCCCAGGATCACGTTTCTTTGTCCTAGATCCTAAGAGTGGGAGGATTGACTTGGGTAGAGCAAGGTCGCATCTTTCCTTTCACAGGTGTGACAAGATTAGTGACTTGAGGAGGGAAGTTATTCCAGAGTGTTCTGGGATCCCAGTGTGACTTTCAGAGTTGTTCCTCAGGCTACAGGTGGAGTATCTCTCTAATACAACTCCATTCTCTGTCTGGAGGGAGAGGGGCAAGCCAGGGATGTGTATTCTTCCCAACACCTTGTCAAGCCAGACCTGGAGATTCTAGGGCCCTCTGGCAAAGGATGCACCAGTTCTAGCCCATTTCTGCTTGTCGCACACTTGTCCTCTTCTTTGCAACAGACTCTGAAAAACAAACAAAATCACTATTTGCGTATCTAAATCTATAACTCACTTTCTATGGCTACCCCTCATCTCTACAAAAGTTCTCTCTTTATCAATGCTTACAGCCCACTTCTAGAAAGTTATTCTATCCTAGAAGCATACATAAGATAATTTCAAAAATTGGAAGAGATCTCCATAGGTTGATCTTCCTGTCCAACTTTAAGTCTCTGGATAGGTCTGCATTGTATTTACAGACAATCTTTGGGAAATTAGAAGGACTTAATGGAGAAGGGTTTGGCAGACAAAGAGGATGCTCCTTTAGCAGAGGTGCTGCTGGAAGAGGAAGGAGGACAAACAGCTTTGCAAGATTTAGAATTCATTTAGACTCAGTGTTCTCTCTGTCTAAGCCTCAACTGACTTATCTAGGAAACCAGAAGGCGGGGTCCCTTCTTCATTTAATAGCTTCGAAGTCTGTTATCACTCTCTCAATGAAGAGTGCATGACTTAACACACTACTGAAATAAATAATTAAGTAATTTAATGGCTGGAATACTTCACTCTTTTAAAACATTTTTTTTTTCATGTTTCTTAGACCATTTCTGTGTTTTGGGGAAACTTGCACATAAAATTTTAAAGTAAAACTTAAACTTGGACGTGTGTCCTCGTAATACTAAGTACTGTCACAAAGGAACGTGCTGAAGAGTGTTGAATTCCAAGCTGAAAGCTAAGGGACATATGAGAAATGTGCGTCCCATTGATCAAACTGTGTAAGAGAAGCACCAAGGACCCTGTTGACTGATGTCCCATATTACTGTATTTATGAGGTGACTACCGATAATTTACTGTATTTTCCAAATTTTGCAAACTATGCAAAAATTTTACATACTATGCAAAAATGGAAGGAAGAGAGAAAGATAGAAGGATAGATAGAAGAAGATTTTAATAGATTGACTCTGCCCTTTAGAACATGCAGTCTAACCAGGAAATATGTAACAAACATGTTGGGGGAAAATGGGGAAAGCCACACCCTGTGGGAGGAACAGCATGAGCAAAAGCACAGTGGAGGGACTTCCTATGACATAACTGAGGGGCAGACAATAAGTGGACCAGACTGACTAGAAGAGATGTGTTGAGGAAAAAGTGAGAGGAAAGGTAGGTTATGGGTTAGATTGTAGAGATCTGGGAATGCCAACCTAAACAGTTTAGCTTGATTTGCAGAAAATAAGGAATCTTAAAACTTTTTGGAGTAGACAAGTCATACATCGAGTAGCCTGAAGCTAGATGCAGTCGTAATATGCAGGATGGTTTTGAGGAAGTCTCGTGAGAAGACAGTCATCATCGTAGTTGGAAAAAAAAAGAATGGAGAGACACAGGTGTAAGAGCTATTATGAAGAAACAGTGAACTGAACTTGGGGTTGGAATGTTTAAAAACATTCCTGGTACATTAGAGGATTTCTTTAAATATCTCTTTCTTAGAGGCAGTTAACTAGACAATCAGATCATTGCCTTTTCATTTTGCCAGGGTGGTTTTCACAGTGTAAGGGGTGTGAAAATGACCACTTCGTATAGACAAGTAGCAGAAAGTGGAACTTCCCAAATTTTACTACCATATGATTCCATTGTCGTCTTTTAAGAAGGCAACTTATAGGGATATTGTCAATGCTTTGAGAGCAAATTTGTCATCTTGTTGTCAGTGGCTCATCTGGACCATCAGCTCTTTTTCTTGTGCTTCTCTGTACTTACTTTCTCTTCCTTAACTGTTCATTAGCATCATTACCAGAAAGTGGATAAGAACATAATATGCAGTATAACATTTCAGAATCGCAGTGGATATTAGACATTAACCAACTTTCTTACTTTGCATTTAAGGAAACGGAAGCCCAAATGTTATGTGACTTGCTTCAGGTCATCTTGAGAGGGTCGGCAAATCTGAAACTTGATTCAAGGCTTTCGGTGTCTCAGTGCAATACTCTTTCCAATTCACCATTCGCCTCAGGTATTTTTCAACTGACCAGCAGTTATACAAGTTTTGATATAGTGAATGAATGAACCTTTTGCTAATAAGAGTTGTGGGAATGATCTATGGATGCTAAAAGCCCCAGAGTCTATCTTATTATCAGGAAAAGAGGTTTGATGGTACTGAACCTGAAGCATTGATCTGGTAATAATTTTAGAAGGTGAGAGATAAGGAGAATTACATGGCATAGGGCTGCCATGCAGCCTCAGAGAAGTGGGATTTGAGACTCAAGGACCCGGCAGTACTTACCCCAAGGAGAGAGAGTATTCTCAGGGAGCCTTTGGACCTCTTAGGCCTGTGTAATAAGAAGCTGGTGGGCTTTTTTGATAGCAATTCTGAATTACTAAAATCCTCTTGAGTTGACAGTCTTGTTGAGTAATTGAATATTCTCGAGTCACTATTTAATAAAACATTGATGCTGTATAACATTGACTCTCAATCCTGATTGCACATAGAATCACTGGGAACTTTAACGTCTCTAAAAGTGGGCTTGAGCATTGAGACTTTTCACCTAGGAGTTTTCGCTATACAGTCATGGTTGAGAATTACTGCTCTAACAGAAGCTTATTTATTTCTCCTTCCTTCTTTCTTTCCTTCTTTCCTTCCTTCCTTCCATCCTTCTTTCCTTCCTTCCTTCCTTCCTTCCTTTCTCCCCTCTTTCCTCCCTCCCTTCTTCCTTCTGTCCATCCTCCTTCCCTCCTTTTTTCTCTCCCTCCCCTACAGAATGGTAGCCCCCACATTTGGAATGCACGGAGGCCTTTACAGAATATCACTAGAACCTATTTGTGTTCTTAATTCTATAGGACTTTTCAGGAGAGGCCTGGACATTTTCTTTGTGGATATGACTGGGGGAATTTATAAATTTTATCACATGAACTTATTAGTTGTTCCAAGTTCACACACACACCGAAGGATTCCTCTGTAATAAAATTCATTTTTCTCTGCCTTTGGTGGCCCCATAACAACAACAAAAAAATTGTTTTTCTCTGTCTTTCTCTTCATTATCTCTTCACTTGTATGTCAGGAGGTGCTACCAGGAGTGTGATGGTTGATGCCACTGTCAGCAGCCAAGAGGAGAGGCTAGAGACAGTGGGAAGCGAGTCAGCCTAGGATTCTGAGCAGATCCTGTGATGAGAGGCAACTGGTTGAAGAGAACATCACTCGAGACTGACGAAGCAGGAGAGTCTCCCTGCATGCTCATAGTACATCTCTGCCAATTGCATCAGACTGATTTTGATAAACCTGTCATTATCTTTCCATGTGTGTTCTCACGCGTTGTCCATATATATGCATGGTAATTTGACTGAATAATCAGCTTTTTGACTTATACCTCAAATTTGATGGGTGTCATTACTAGGAAATCATTGAACCTGCTTCAAAATGTTGCCTCATATATGGAAAGAACACAGGAGAACAGAACCATAGAAGGTTAGAATTGGGACATGTAGCTTAACCCCTCAATTTATAGATGAGGAAAGTGAGGCCCAGAGAGGGAAACTGTTATTCCCAAGGTCACACAGCCATGCCATGGCTCTTTTGACTATGCTAGGGTGCTGCTGGGGCGTGCCTGATGCCAAATCCACAATGATTAAGAAAGAGACAGTGAAAGAAAAACACATTTACAGAACACTGTCTTAGCTAATCAAATGGAAATTTTCCAATCTGAGACTGCTTGTGGTTCCTAGAAGAAGGAAGACAGAAATCTGGGATGAAAATAGATCGGAATGAACCCCCACTTCCCCTGCATATCAGTAGGGCACTTTGGGTTGCAAGTGCCCGGACACAAATAAGTCAAACAACTACATCAGAAAGACATTTAATGGCTCACATGATGAGAAACTTCAAAGGCTAAAGGTAGTTTCAGGCAATTTGAGGCTAAAGGAAGACATTTTTGAACAGGATACTGGGTCAGCTACCTTGGGTGTAAGTCCATCGAAGGGGCCTGGGGGCAGCAGCTGCAGAGAGCTTGAGTTTGGACGCTGGATAGCAGGGAATGAAAATCCATCCTTCCAGGAGCTGACTTTTTAAAGAACCCGGCCACCAATTTTTTGCAGAAGGAATTTGAAGTTATTTCTTTAGTGTTTTTCACCGATTCTTTTTCAGATGCCTTTATCTTTGACATAGTCTTTCCTCTCTCAGTCACCTCCAGTTTTTCTTTGATAGATATTTGAGTGACTCTATCTCCTAACTTCTCACAAAACAGCTTTCTGTGTCTGCTTGGACGGCGCCTCAGTACCCATCACCTCGTTTAACACAGACTTATAGTTGCTGTGTCAGATGGACTGAGGCTGTGACATGTGGAAGACGGCCCCAAATCACAGGAGCAGCTGGCTTTACCACTTCCTACCTCTAAAGGAACAGGCTCCTTATGCACCATAGAAGCCGTCATTTATCAAAACATAGCAGCAGCTACACATCCTAGTAGGTGTAACCACTCCAAGGCACTGTCCACCATTTTCAAGCAATTACGATTCGTTTTTTGTTTACAGCCAGATTCTTAGTTATTTAAACATTGCTGAAATACATGTGGCTTTTGAACTGTGCTCTTTGGCAGGATGGAGGGGCACTATGAGCGGTTGCGTTTTGAGTCTTTTTGTGAAATGCAGCTGGCATGTTCCCCTTTGTGGTCTCTCAGCCATCAACACTACCATTCAAGTGTTGCTTTCATGTTTTATTTCAACTGTGTCAAGTGAGTGGTGCTTTCCTTGCCTTCAGACAGAAATTGTGTTAGGAAACAAGTGGGCTAATTTTCCTTCTCTGATAAAGTGCAGATTGACATTAAGAGGCTACTGGTGTTTGGTACAAAAATTCAAATTTCAAAGCATCTGGGGGCACTATTTCCTACCTTTGCTGATCTAAGATAAACTTGTCTAGTGTTTCCCTGGCAGAGTATAACAATGGCACCAAGAATCCTTCTTTTCATTTATTGGAATATCTTGAGTGCTATCTACTGGCCAAATGTGGCATTGCCTCATAAAGCGTGAGCTTCAGACAAATTGTCATGGCTCTTTTCAGGGTAATTTTGTGTAGGGGCTGACTAGGTGCCATATTTTAACACATACTGACTGAGGACCTACATTCTTGAATGCTATCACTGCTAGCTAGGGATCACTCACTGCCTTTTAGAATTAAAGACCCCTCAATTAGAGGTCATATAAGCTGTAATATCAGTGAAATGTAATGGGTGGGCAGGTGCCCGCTTGTCCTTTCTTGAAATGGATGACTATGAATAGCTTAAATCTGATTCTCACTTCGCTGAATAATGTGAATGGATAAAAATAAATCGTTAATTAAAAATGTGCTATACAGAAACAATTGATAATCTTTGTGTTCATGTGTATAAAAAGGAAGAACAAGAAGTTAAAAATCCTTTCCAGTTAGTTTGCACTCAATCCTAGGGAAGGACCACATGCCGATACTAATGGAATTGATCAGAATATTTAAAAGGTAACAGATAGCCAATATTCAGTATGAATTAAAATTCTTCCAATTTATGCTAATTAAATCGTATTTTCTGCCCAGGGTCTTTCGTTTTGAAGCATCTTGTAAATTATCCAGAAATGTACATTATGTTTTAATCAGGATTGCAGAAAAGAGCAAATCAGGAGGGAGTGCAAACCAGTGAACAGATGAGAGTCAGTGCCAAGTGATTTGAAAGACATAGTCGGAGCTGTGTGATCTTACTTATTGTAGCAAAATGAATGATCGTCCCATTTAGGACAAATAGTCATAAAGGGAGAACCAAGGACAGGAGACCCTACTGATGATCAGGAAGTAATGAAGAGAAAGGCCTAATGTGTTAACATTAACTTAGGCAAAGCTCCAGATTATGAAGCTGTAATTAATAGGAACTTGGTGCAGACACATAGATTTAACAATATACAGGGAAATAGAATGCCTTATCTTAATTTATAAGTTATTAAAGTTCAACTCACGCTGTCTTTAACTCAATTAATTTTAAGTGTGTATTCAGTAATTTGGAGTTACTTATGTTGCTTCATACCCGTGCATTCTACTTCAAATTATAGCTTTAAAAAATTGAATATCCAGTATTCTGGGACTACATGATAAATATAACATATTCAGTTATCTATATGTTATTAAATAATGATAGCTATATACATTTTGATTTTTAATGAAAAAGAGAACATAAGTTAAAAATACGAAACTATAATTTCAAACCATTTTGTTCCAGCAGAATATTTTAAAAATTGTATTTATAGGCACAAGTAAGAATCTCACTGATATTTATTTTCAATCATTCCTAAATTGAGCTTTCTGTTTATTTTTAACCCCAGATGCTGTACATATATTATTACACATAATTATTACAATAACCCTGTAAGGTGGGTATTATCTAAAATTTGCAATGACAAGCTGAGAAATAGAAGAATTAAGTATTTTGCTTGAGATCACTTAGCTCTCTTGGGATAAGACCCAGGATTTGGACCGGGAAACTCTGGAGCTTCCTCTCCTAAGCATTACACAACATTGTATCAAACTGTATTGCTATTTACATGTTGTCAGTAAAGTTCCAGAACTGTCCACACTCCTCTTCATCTTTCTCTCATTATGACCAACAGAAATGGTAAAAAGTGGCATATAGTGTAATGCTACCAAAGAGGATGTGTGTGTGCGTGTGTGTGTAAATATCTGGCACAATGTCTGACACTGAGTGAGAAAGCCCATCAAAGCTTGTGCAACCTGAATCATGTAAATGCTGTTTTCAACCAGAAAGGAGATAGGTTTTGTGGGGACAGAGTCCCAGAGAGCAGTTTCCAGGCTCTTGGCCTCATGTGGAAAGGTGCTGGTTCGGTTATTAGATGGCCATCAGCTGTAATAAGATGGCCATCCACTGTGGCTGGGTGGCCATCAGCTGTTACAGGTTGGCCATTAGCCACTAAAATAACTTCTGTGGCTACGCTAGGGTGTTGGTTGGTTGGAAGAGAAGCAGATGGCGGATTATACATCGTGTGGAGCCTGTTTCCTGTATCTCCAACACAGCCACCAGTGAGAAATAGTGGTATGAACCCCCTACCCATGGCTCTGTTGCTGTTCCTTTTTGGCCTCACCATATCCTGCATTCTTGTGTGGGGTGTGGGACCCAGACCCTGCATGACAGTTTTATTTATTTTTACACTTCACTAAGAAACCCTCTGATGGATTACGCTGTGTAACCAAGCTGGAAACCACATTTCCCAGTTTCCTTTCCCTGTTTTGCTTCAGTCCTCAATTATTGAATCTGCACTGCTGAGATCTAAGAAGTCTGGCAAAGTCAGTTTTTTGTAGGGAGGAAAAGAGGGGGAAGCAATCAGCAGGCCAAGGCAGAATTGGCCCAAGAGACCTAGATCTGCATGAGATCTAGGAGGCCGAAACTCCGTGGCAGCCATTCCTCTCTAAACATCTTTGACTTTCAAAAGACAGACACAGACTGGACCAGCAGGTCCAGCCTGTCCTGCTGTCCTCCATCTGCATCTGGCCCTTCTTCACAGGGGCTCTCCCTCTGGCCCACAGTGGCCCCACGCCCACCATAAGATGCTTCGTGTGGGTCCACAGGACTGGTCACACAGATATCTTCCCTTCAGTCACCCCATGGATTCCCCTTCCAGACACTACTTGGCTCTCAGAATATCCTGACTGAGCTTTGACTGACATCATCTCTAACTTTTATCCTCTTTTTATTTACCCAACTGAAAATTAGCCACAATGGTCAAAATTGGTCAAGCACAGAGGCCCTCAGTTCCCCTAATGTTGATTGGCTGATCATTTGCAGCTAAAATGCCTTCCTCAGGGAGGACTACGTATGTCCCGTGTGTAGATGATAATGGAATAAATATTACCACTGAGTGTTCCCTGGGTTTTCCTTCCTTCCTTTGCCAGTGAAAGAGGATTCAGCCTGAGCTTCGGCCTGCTGATTGTTTCCTCCTCTTTTCCTCCCCAAGGATAGTCTTCCCTTGTCAGAGTTCTCGGCTCTCAGCAGGGGTGGTTCAATAGTAAATGAGGACTGAAGCAGAACCAAAGGAGACATTAGGTAGCAGAGGTTGGAGGAGCTTTTCAAGAATGGTTAAGAAGAGAGAGGTGGCAGTAGTTTTAGTATATAAAAGCAGTGGAGAGGAGAAAAGGGGAAATTCTAAAAAATATTGCAGGGACTACACGGTCTTTTCACGGTATTCAAAAATTTATGTTAAGAACTTGAGTTCTTATTGGGGGATCACTTCAGAAGTTATATAAATGCCTAACCACTGTGCTGCACACTGACACTAATATAATAATATTGAATATCAACCATAATAAAAAAAATAGTCACGGGAATATATAGTACAGCATAGGAAATATAGTCAATAATATACTAGTAACTATGTACAGTGTCAGATGGGTAATAGACTTGTTGGGGTTATCAGTTTGTGAGTTATATAAATATCTAATTATTGTTTTTTACATCTGAAACTAATAAAAAAAGAACTTGAGTTATTTTGAAATTAATTTCATTTGCATAGATTGGGTTCTTTGAATTGTGCCACCTTCCTGGGACTGGACCATGTGGACTGTGGCTTTGTAAGGGTTAATATGTATATAAATAGACTTCCTGAATATCACAAGGTCTCTAAGTTGGCAGTAAAAATAAGTCACCCAAATATCTCAAACTTCTCAAGACCTCAACGCTTTTTCTGAATCCAAAATTAATATTTTAAGTATTATCCAAAGTGCAAAAAGTGCATGCCAATATCTGTAAGGCTTCTCAAAGTATATTTTACTAAACTATCCCAAAGACAGTTAATACATATTTATATGAAGAACAAATTTTGTGTTCAATCAAGTTTGGGAAACATTAGATCAACCCAAGTTAAACAGATTGATTTATTCAAGGGCTATTTAAAGTCCTTATTTATTTATTTATTATTTTTTTAAACTTTTCGAGGGCCTCTTTTGGGACTACTGTGATTGAAGTACACTTTGAAGTACTCAAAGAGAACCACATAGTAACCATGTCTTCCTGCACACAGGAGAGATTCAGTGGGATCATAGGCAGTCAAATGTGTCTGGGTTTTTGTCTTTGCATTGATCATGGGAAAGAAAAAAGCGAGAATAAGGGTTGTGAGTTAGACTTCTGTGTTTGGTCTGGTAAGAGACAGACCAACTTTTATAATATTTGGTTTTATTTCTTAATTGTAACTAGGATATAAATAACAATCAGTTTGGAATAGAAGTGCGTGTTTGTTGTTGTTGGGTTTCTTTTTTTTGTTTTGTTTTTTGTTTTTTGCATACAGTAGTATAGTTTCACTGGTTTTGTGTATCATTTCACTGGTTTTGGCAAATGCTTATGGTTCCAATTCTCTCATAATTTTCTTACGCTATTCCTTTGTAGTCAACCCATCTCCACAATTCATAACTCTGACAACCACTGATTTATTTTTCCATCCCAATAATTTTCCCTTTTTCTGGATGTCAAAAAATATATGGCCTATGGGATCTGGCTTCTTTTACTTAGGAAAATTCCTTTATGTTTTACCCATATTGTTGAACAAATTAATACCTAGTTTCTGTATTGCATTGTATAGATGTTTTGGAATTTGTTTATCCATTCTTCTGTTGAAGACATCTAGGTTCTTTCTAATTTTTGGCAATTATAAATGAAGCTGTGTGAACATTCGTTTTTCAGTTTACTTGGGTAAATACTCAGTAGTGGGATTGCTGGGTCATATGTTAAGTATATGTTCAACTTTAAAAGAAACCAACAGTTTCCAAATTGTCTGTACCATTTTGAATTCTCACAAACAGTGTATGAAAGTTACAATTGCTTCACATCCTCATCTGTATTTGATATTGTCAGATTTTAACATTTTAAACCATTTTAATAGGTGTGTAGTGATATCTCATTGTGTTTTAAATTTGCATTTCCTTAAAAACTATTTATGTTGAGCATACTTTCATGTATTTATTTACCATCCATATATCTTCTTTGGTTAAAGTGTCTGTTCCAATGGTTTGCCTATTGTGCTGTTTTGCTTTTTTAATTATTGAGTTTGGGGAATGTTTACATATTCTCCATGCAAGCCTTTTATCAGGTATGTGATTTATGATTATATTCTCCTATTCTATGGGTTTTCATCCTCTTAACAGTGTCTTTCACAGAGCAAAATTTTAAAATTTTGTTAGTCCAATAAATCAATATTTTTTTTTATGGATTGTGCTTTTGGTGTTGTATCTAAAATCTCTTTGAAAAACACAATGATATGCAGATTTCGCTAAGAGTTTTTTTTATATGAGTACTATTACATGTTACCTTTATGTGTGTGACCATTTTAAGTTATTTTTTAAAAATATAGTGTGAGGTATGGCTCTTTTTTTTTTTTTTTTCCTGCAGGATGTCCAATTATTCTGCCACCATTTGTTGAGAAGTCTTTCTTCATTGGGTTGCCTTTGAACTAGTGTCAAAAATCAGTTGACTATATTTCTATTATCTATTTCTGGATTCCTTATTCTGTTTGATTGATCTATGTGCCTATTTTGTTCACAATACAACATTGCCTTGATTACTGTAGCGTTAGAGTAAATCTTGCAAGTAATGTTAAGCCTCTGACTTTGTTCTTTTTCAGTATTTCAGAATTGGCCATTCTAGTTCCTTTGCTTTTCCATGTAAATGTTAGAATCAGCATGTCAATGTCTACAAAAAAAATCTTTCTGGGATTTATACTGGGATTGCATTTTGAATCTATAGATCTTACTGGGAAGAACAGATAAAGAACGGAGTTTTGATCATTTCTTGGCTAAGACAACAAATAAACCCAAACTTTAATGGCTTCTTCTTAGTAGAAAGTAAAGCTCAGACACCATAGCCTGACACTCAACGTTCTCTATTATTCAGCAACAACCTATTTTCCAGCCTTATATTTTATCACTTTTCAGCCTAGATACTTGTTTCCAGGCAAAGCAAATTACTAACCCTCTATCATACAGTGGTAGCCCACTAATTCACTCTTTTGCCTCCTCCAAAATCTTGCCTCCTCCTTTATTTCAAATATATTTGCAAGGTTTAATTCAAGTAAAAATTTCCCTAGCTTACACAACTGACAGTCATACTTTGGTTTCTGAGTTCCTTCCATAGATATTGTGAGTACCACTCACTAGAAGCCTCTCAAGCATTGTGGTGTGTTGTTGGTATCATTTTTGTCTGAGAATATCTTATCAGAAGCACTATGTGATTAAACTTCCTGAAGGTAAAGACTATATTTATGTTTTTTTCTATCTCTACAGAATTTGAGAGTATGCAGTATACATGACTGATATCCCTAAGTATTAATTAGAACAAACTACCTTTCAATGTTTCATATACTAATAAAAAAATAGCAAGACTTCTAATATAAGTCCACATTTAAATATTTGGCCTGGAAAGTGTTTGGATTTGAATAGGACTTCTTATGTAGTTCATCTCCATAATTCTAAATTGTCTTATTTTCTTCTCATTCCTCTTCATTTCCCCCACCTCCCTTGGCATCTAAGGGAGCTCATTTGGTACTTGGAGTCCCCTGCATTAGATCTTTATGTTGGACCAAAGTTTCTGGGGCTTTGCTTATTTCATTCTTCTGATCAAACATTTTTTTCTCAGCTGTACCATGTCCTCAAAGGTCTTTTTCTTTCTAAGTGACGTGTGGAGATCAGACAGAGAGAAGGGATTTTGATCTGATGGATTAATCTTTGATGATACACTAACAGAATTCAAGTTAAGAATTTTAGTAGAAAGTGCATGGTCTTTGAAGTTAGATAGTCCTATATACAAATCCAAACTCTACCAGGTACCATCTTTATGACCTTGGTGAAATTGTGAAGTTTAACTAAAAGCACATAATATAATATTTCTAGAATGTGAGGAGCACAACACACATTAGTTTCTTTGCCTGTTTTTCTATAACCCTGCCCTGAGAATACAGTAATAGCCATTATTTATTTAACAATTTCTGTATGCCAGACACAGTGCTAAGCGATTTATATACATTTTCTCATAATTCTTAAAACAATCTAACTTTTTGATGTCACTGTACCATTTTTTAACAAAAACAAGCAAAGCCTTAGTTCAGAGAACATTTTATAAGGTCGTAATATAGGAAAGTAGTGAAGTTGGCCTTTGAACCTCAGTCTGATTACTTCTAAGATCTGAGCTCTTAGATACTATTAAAGAGCAAAATTCAATCAAATGAATTTGAAGATCTAATTTGCTTTATTAAGTGATTCATGAATCAAGAAGCATCCCATCTAGTACCTAGAAGGGACCTCTGAGAGTTGTGCAAAATGGAAGGTTTTATAGGCAGAGGAGTATGACAGGGGAGTTATTAGCAAAAGGGGAAAAAAATAATTATTTTTAGGCAAGGTCATCTTCTTTTGTGGGGGAGAGAATGGCAGGGGTTTTATCATTCAGATTACTAGTATTGATCTGGAAATTCCACACTGATTCTTTTAAAATTCCACTCCTGGGAGAGGCTGAAACTGCCATTAGGTTAGTTATTAAGTTTTGGTTTGGTGACATGGCTAAGCAAAAGTGACTTTTTGGCCTGTTGTTTCTTTTCTAAATATTATCATGTCTCACTAGTTATATGCACCAGGTGTCCTTAGAAATTCTATGTGTGAGGTCAAGAATCGGGAACATTCAAAGTCTAGCAAACTTGTGAGGAGATGTATTTTAAGTTGCATGATTTTTCATCTGCCCTATAGACCATACCCCAAGAAGCTGTTACCTTTAACAATCACTTGTAATTTTATTAAATGTATATATTTAAATTGGGCAAAATATGTTTATATATCCATAGCACTCTGTTGGACTTTGAATATTGTGATGCTTTCATTACACAGACACTTTCAATATGGCCCAGCTTGACTAGTGAGACCCCTCTTCTAGTTTTGCTAGAATTGGAGGTTGTAGAAAAGGACTTGGCTATTCATAATCAGAGCTACTGCTTGCACTTCTGTAGCTGTCCCTTTCTGGGTTCTGTTCCTTTTGGTGACTATTGTGGCTATGCTTCCCACAGACCCTTGCAGTTGCTGAGCTGCCAGCCTTCTTTCTCTGAAGTGTCAGCCACTGGGGCCTGGCTCCTTCTCTGGCTCTCAGGAAAAGGACTTTTGCATCTTGTGACCAACTTGCACCCACAATTTTCAGAAAAGCACAGTGAAGGACCCTAATGACATGCTTCTCCCCTGTTTTGTCTCCACCTTCTTCTACTTCCTTTTAAATTTAGTTTTATTTTTCTCAAAGATACACATACTTTAAAAGCTTACTTGTTATGTAATATTTATTATGAAAAATACTAGTCTTACGCTTCCTGCCACCCTGTTACACACACAAATTCCCACAATCAACTGCTGCAATCTATTGTATCTGGTTCATTTGGTATTTATTTCTATTTCCTTTCTTTCTATTTTTCTACTATTTTCTGTTTCTAGTTTTCCCCATACCACTTTTCCTAAATAAAGTGATTATATTGCCATTCCTCATTTTTTAAAAAAAATTTTATGGTAGGCATTTTCTATTGACTTTCTACTATGGAAGATAAAGCTATACAGTCATGTGTTGCATAATGACATGTAGGTCAACTAAAGACCACAACACACAGCAGTCCCATAAGATTATAATGGAGCTGAAAAATATCATTGTAGCTGTAGTTGGTATGGTGACACAGGCATGCTGACATTGCAACCCGCATGACATTGTAGCTGTAGCAGCATCATAACACAGCACATTACTCACAACTATTAATATAGAATAAGCATAAAAAGCAAGAAATATTTTTGCAGAACTGTACAATTTGTGTTTGAAGCTGAATGTTATTACAAAAGTCAAAAAGTTAAATTTATAAAATAAAAAAAGTTATAGTAAGCTATGGTTAATTTATTATTGAAGAACAAAATTTTAATACTCACAAATTTAGTGTACAATGTTTATAAAGTCTACAGTAGTGTAATGTCCCAGGCTTTCACATTCACTCACCATTCACTCACTCACCCAGAGCAACTTCCAGTCCTGCAAGCTCCACTCATGGCACGTGCCCTATAGGGGTGTACCATTTTTTATCTTTTCTACTGTATTTTTACTGTTCCTTTTCTAGGTTTAAATACAAATACTTACCATTGTGCTACAACTTCCTACAGTATTCAGTACAGTAACATGAAGGCTTGTAGCCTAGGAGTAGTGGGCTATACCATACAGCTTAGGTGTGTAGTAGGCTGTACCCTCTAGGCTTGTCTAAGTGCTTGTCTAAGTGTCACTCTTATGATATTCCCATAAGGATGAAATCACCTAACGATGCATTTCTCAGAATGTATGCCTGTTGTTAAATGATGCGTGACTGTATGGATTACTTTTGTTAGTTCGTACATTCTTACCCCTTCAATATAGTTACATCAAATCTTTGATTACATATTCCATTTTTATACTATTATGACTATTATAAATGATATTCATGAATAAGCTATGTGGAAGATTGTAATGATTTTTTTATTTCCTACACATTTTGTTTTCATAGACTTAATAATTGTCTCATATTTTTATTTGTTCAAATTTCTATGTACTTACTGGTGGTCCAACCACAAACTTTCACCCAGTTGTTAAATCTTCTCTCTGTACAAAGATAGTTAGTAGTCGTTCAATTCCAGTTGTAAGGGGAGTCTCTCCAGGAGTCTTCTGAGCTGCTCCAATCTGCCCTAGTTCATCTTGTCCTGTGGCACAGGTACATACTGGGATCTCCCTTCCAATCAGACTTTCTACTTTGGTTTGCATTTTCTGGATGCTCTAAATTTTTTTTACTTGTCTCCAGTATTTCATGATGATGTGCCTTTCATGTAGGTTTACATTTGCCCACTATGCTGAGAGCTGGGGAAGCTCTCTGCTACTGAAAACACACCCTTTAAGGCTGGAAACTTTTCTTGAATTATTTATTTTATTATTTTCTCCCTTCTTTTTCTGTTTCATTTTTTTCCTTCTCTCTGAAAGGCCTATTCAAATATTGGTCCTTTTAGGCTCTTATTTTTTCATCTTTTCAATTCTATATTCCATCTCCTTGTCTTTTTCCCCTTTACTCCTTGAAAGATTTACTTAATTCCATTTCCCAAGCCTTCTATGGAATTTTCAGTTTATGTTTTGCTGCTATATTACAAGAGCTCTCATCCTCTTTTGGTTTATGGATGAAATGCCTTCTCTTAGCTTTCTAAGAATATGGTTTTATTTTTGAAATGTTCTCCCTGTAGCACCTCTGAATTTTTATCAAATTGCTTTGGTTTCAGTCTTTCGTGTGAAGGGCTTTCCAAGTGGCAGAGTGGTCCTTGGATATCTGCTCCTGTTAAGGAATGAGTCACTGAAAAGCTGATTGAAATGCTGTTTGTTCAAGTTGTCAACTCTGATCTTCACTGAAAATTAATTTACTTTGATAATTTCCTCGAAGAGCCAAAAAGTCAATACCATTAGCAGTTTTCTCTTGGCCTGATGAGAAGGCTCAGAAAAGACTCTCCCAATCTCCTTCATGAAGGGTCCAAGGCTTGCTTTTGTAGTCTTAGTAGCTGACTGGTGATATGAGCTTCCATGGAATGGTGTCAAAATTCAATATCTGAATTTTCACTTAATTTTTGTTCACTGTGTGTCTCCAAACTTCCAGAGTGTCTGATATTTTTCAGTCCAGAAACTCTGTTTGGTAGTATTCAGGAATGAGGAAGGGCAATTTACCCATCACTATGGGGATGAGGAGAGGATTTGGGGAATATCTCTTTCCTAAACACACTTTCAACTGACCTGCCTGTTTTTTATTACATTTCCCAGCGATGTCTGAAGCCATCTATTTCTGAAACATTTTCAGGAGTTGCGAGTCATTTTTTTTTCTTAGCTTTAATACTATAGACTTAGGATTCAACTTTCCTATGTCTGCTACAACAGTTTTTACAAGTCCTCCTTTTTTCCCAAGTTGTGTTGTTTAAGCCTCTGTTTTCCCATTATTTTTGACCCTACAAATTTAGACTTTGAAATTTTCAAAAAATTATGAAAAATTCCATTTGTGGTTATTTTAACAGGGGTTTGAGAGGGAGCATAACTAAATGGATGTTTTCTGTTTGCTATTTTTAACTAGAATTCACTTTTATTCTTTCTGTCTCATACCCTCTTCTCAGCTGAACCGGGACATCTTGTTCCCTTAACCCCAGACCAGCTGCTTAGTCTGGCTTACTCTACTAGAAGCCTTAATTCATCCGATTGTTTCAGGGGCCCTCTTGTTCCTCCCTGAGGTGCAATTTCTTCTAACTCTTTTCATGTCCAAAGCCCAATGAAGCAGTGGGTTATTTTCTTCACCCTGAAGGTTCCTGAGTCCACACTGATCCAGAGATGTGGCTGGCCTCTATTTCCATATCTCCAAGCATTCTATATGATCTATAAAGTCTCCCTTCAATTTCATGTCTGGAGCTTCCCAGAATAGCAAATGACTCTTCCAGGGCACATAAAAGAACAGACCTGCCCCAAAGATTCTCATTTTCTCCCAGGCAAAATACTATTAGTTAAGTAATTTTCTTTTTTTCTTTTTTTAAGATTTTTATTAAACTATAGCTAACATACAATATTGTATTAGTTTCAGGTATATACAATACTTATTCAACATTTATATACCTAAAGAAGTGATCACCCTGGTAAGTCGAGCAACTGACTCACACTGTACCATGCTATCACAATATTATTGACTATATTCCCTATGCTGTATATTACATTTCCATGACTTATTTGTTTTATATCAAAATTTGAACCTCTTATTCTCTTTCGCCTTCCCCCCTCTTTTTTAAATTTTTCAATTACATTTGACATTCAATAGTATTTTATATTAATTTCACATGTATAACGTAGTGGTTACACATTTATATAATTTAAGAAGTGATTCCCCGGATTAGTCTACTATCCACCTGGTACTATATATAGTTATTACCATATTATTGACTATATTCCCTATGCTTTACTTTACATCCCCATGACTATTTTGTAACTACCAACTTGTACTTCTTAATGCCTTCACCTTTATCACCCAGCGCCCCAACACCTGTCCCATCTATCACACCAATAAATGTACTACCTAGCTGACACCATACTTAGTTATTATAATATTATTGACTATATTCCTTATGCTATACCCTACATACCCATGACAACTTTGTAACAACCACTTTGTAGTTCTTTATATCTTCCTCTGTTTCATCTACCCCCAATCCAACCTCCCTCCCATTTGGCAACAATCAAAATGTTCTTTTCATCTATCAGTTTCTGTTTTTTTTAATTTTGTTCTTTAGATTTCACATATAAGTGAAATCACATTGCATCTGTCTTTCTCTGTCTGACATACTCCACTCAGCACAATACCCTCCAGGTCTATCCATGCCACTGCAGATGGCAAGAACCCAACCCACTGCCTTCCCTGGCCAAGATATATTCCATTGTATATATGTACCACCTACTATATAACTGCTGATGAACACCCAGGCTGCCTCCACATCTTGGCCATTGTAAACAATGCTGCAATGAACATATGGATGTACCTGTCCCCTCAAAGTAGCATTTTGGATTTCTTCGTATAACTACCTAGATGTGGAATTACTGTGTCCTTCTTTGTCACTTGTTATAGCCTTTATTTTAAAGTCTATTTTGTCTGGTATTGCTACCCCAGCTTTTTTGTTTGTTGCCATTTTCATCTTTTTCCATCCCTTTACTTTTAGTCTGTGTGTCTTTTGATATGAAGTGAGTCTCTTGTAGGCTGCTTATGTAAGCGTTTTCTTTTCTTATCCATTCAGCCACCTATCTTTTGATTGGAGAATTTAATTCATTTATACTTAAAGTAATTGTAGTTATTGCCATTTTATTATTCATATTTTTAATTTTTTTTTTCATCTTAAAGATGTCCCTCTAAGGTTCCTTGTAATTCTGGTTTGGTGTTGATGAATTCTTTAGCTTTTTCTTGTCTGAGAGGCTCTTTATCTGTCCTTTGATTCTAAATAATAGCTTTGCTAGGTAGAGCAATCTTGGTTGTAGGTCCTTGCTTTGCATCAATTGGAATATTTCCTGCCAATTCCTTCTACTTGCAAAGTTTCTGTTGAGAAATCACCCGACAGTCTATGGGAGCTCTCTTGTAGGTAAATAACTGCTTTTCTCATGCCGTTTTTAAGAGTCTTTCTTTGTCTTTAGCCTTTGGCATTTTAATTATGATGTGGCTTAGTGTTTGCCTCTTTGGGTTCATCTCATTTGGGGCTCTCTGCACTTCCTGGACTTGTATAATATATCTATTTCCTTCACCAGGTTAGGGAAGTTTTCCATCATTTCTTCAAATAGGTTTTCAATTCCTTGCTAACTCTCTTCTCTTTCTGGTATCCTTGTGAGGCAAATGTTGGTATGCTTGATGCTGTCCCAGAAGCCCCTTAAACTATTCTCATTGTTTTAGATTATTTTTCTTCTTTCTATTCTGTTCGGGTGTTTTATACTACCTTCTAAATCGCTGATTCAGTTCTTTGCTTCATCTAATCTACTGTTGATTCCTTCTAATGTATTTTTCATTTCAGTTATTGTAGTCTTTATTTCTGAATTGTTCTTTTTTATGTTTTCTATCTTCACTTTTAGTTTCCTATCTCTTTGTTGAAGTTCTTCCTGAGATCACTGAGTATCCTTATAATCAGTGTTTTGAGTGCTGTGTCTGGTAGATTGCTTGTATCCATTTTGTTTAGTTCTTTTTGTGGAGCTTTGTTCTGTTCTTTTATTTGGGATATGTTTCTTTGTCTTTCCATTTTGGCTGCCTTATTGTGTTTGTTTCTATGTATTAAGTAGGGCTGCTATATCTCCCGGTCTTAGTGGAGTGGCCTTATATAGGAGGTGTGCTGTGGGGCTCAGTGGTATAGTCTTCCTCATTACCTGAGCCAGGTGCACCAGGTGTGTCTCTTTTGTGGGTTATGTGCGCCCTCCTGTATAGTTGAGTCTTGTTTTCTCTTTGTACATCAATGGAAGGGATTTATTCTTGGGCTGATTTCTTGTGAGGACTGGTTGAGGAATAGTGAAAGAGCTGTAGTGCAGGGGCTGACCCTATGGAGCAGGACTTGCTTTAGTAGGGCTCTGGTGCCTGCCCAGTGTGCCCGTTGGGTGTGTCATCTCTGGAGGTGGCTGGATGATGCTCCAGCTGAATCTGAAGCTGGCCACCAGACATGATAGCCCCATGTCCTCCTGGAAGGGTCCCACCACAGGCCAAGTTCAGTTGCAGCCTATGCCCCACCACGGGCCATCTGTCATGAGCCACAAAGTGATCTTCAGATAACCACTGCTTGTGCTGGGCTTGGAGGTACCTCAAGAGGCTAAGCTGAAAACTGAGGCCAGCTGTCACTAGTGCTGGGCTTAGGGCTGCTAGCTGGAGGTACAGGACATGCCAAAAGCAGATGCTGCTTGTTTGAGTTTTGTGAACTTTTGAGAGATTTTAGGAAAGTCTAAAGCATGAACCAAGACAAGTCATTTATATAGAAAAGCCACTGAAGCTGCTTAGGTGTGCCTGAAAGTTGGATGGGGCGGGGTCTCAGGGAATCAGGGAAAAAGAAAGGTGTTAGTTAAGTTGATGGAGACTCAGATATGGGAGCCACCTGCGTTTGCAGGCTGGAAAGGGGAGGGCTCAACAAAGAAACAATGACTCCCGCCAGCTTCTCTGTTCAGGAGAAAACTGCTGTTCTAGCCATCATCCAATTGCAAGGCAATTCAGCTCTTCCTTATATGTCCTTGGTGCCTTTTGAGGTGCTGCTCCAGCACCAGAACTCAGAGTGAGTGAGTCCATCAACGAGTAAGTCCATGCATGGGCCCTTTAAGAGGAACTCCTGGGACTCTAACAGCCTCCATTTCACTTAGCCACAATCTCTGCTGGTTTTCACAGCCAGAAGTTATTGGGGCTTCTCTCCCCAGTACTGAAACCCTAGATGTGGGACTCTGGTATAAGCCTGGGACCCATGGCTCCTCTGAGGGGGACCTCTGCAGTCAAAATATTGCCCCTGATTTTTAATGGTCACATGTGGGTGTGGGAACAGCCCATTCTGTGTCTCTGCCCCTCCCACCAGTTTCTATGTGGCTTCTGTATGTCCTTAGTTGTAAGGCTTCAGTTCCGCTAGACTTCAGTGATTCTCAATGATGGTTGTTCTGTAGTTGTAATTTTGATATGTTCATGAGAGGAGACAAGCACAGCATTTACCTACTTTGCCATCTTAACTGGATCTCCAGTTAAGTAATTTTTATATACAATATCTTTATAATTACAGGAGCTACCATTTGCAGTTTTTCCCAGTTGGCAATATTTCTTTCTTTACATTTTTCCTTTCTGTTTTTGTTTTTTTTGGGGGGGGGGCGGGGATACTTTCTAAGCCTTCTCTTTCCTTTCTGGTCAATATCTAATTTTTCAAATAATTAAACCACTTGTAAATCTAGATATCTAGCACCTTATCATATTTATATGCTCTTTTCACGACAGATACCCAGCCCTTTACATAATGCAGAGCTTTTACTTCTAAAATGTATTAATATTATCCTAAATATGAAATTAATGTATACTTATTGTAAAATGTGAAGTTCAGTGAGATTAAGTAAGTAGTCTAAAGTCATCCATTTAAATAGTGTAAAATCCAGTATTCTTACTCACATCCAAACTATTAGCTACTCTGCTATACTACATTTCATTAACCTAAGTTATCTCTTGCAACCAAGGACACATATAAATGGTAATTATATATAAATGAATATAAAAGTTTATCCAACTTGTTTTCTTTTTGTCTTACTGATATTCAAGTTCCAAGTTTATAGTGGTATTGGCCAGCATTTTCTCAGGAGGAATTAACTTATTTATGAATTAATTCAACATTCAACAGATACCACATAAGCACTTACTATGTTCTAGACTCTGTACTATTTGTTGGACAATCATTGGTAATCCAATGAGAATTTTAGGGTGATAAATTCTTGATTTTTTTAATTTTGGATTTTGGATGTGCGTTCATCTTTACTTTCTCTGCTCAGAAGGGAGATTCTTAAATGCCAAGAATTCCTTTAGCTGTGACATTGGGAGGTAAATAGTTTTTCAGTCTCTCCAGTCTTGCAAGCTCATGATGGGCATTCTACCAGCAGGCAATGTAATAAATTACCAGCTAGGTCTGGCTTAGGAAATCAAACACATATCTTAAATCAACAATTTTTGGCTGATTCCCAGCTCTGACGGGACTTGCTCCAAATCATTCTCTGTAGTCACCAGTGAAAAATCAATGAGCAGCTCACTGGGACATGTAATGAGGGAAAAGATATAAGCTGAAAGGAAAACAAATAATAAAAATTTTCAGTATTTAGCATGAAAGAAAACCAACCACTTGCAATGTTATCAGCTATTTATTTTCTTCAATTTATGTGCCATCTTAATATTTAAATTATTGCCTTCCCCTAAAAAACTAAAATAACAAGTTAATTCTGACTTCAGTAAACTTTGGTGTGCGTACATAAGGAACTAGGCTTAGTTTGTGTTGTTGTTTTTTTGTTTTGCTACCTATGGGCAAGGGCTCCTCCAGTGGTAAACACACTGTTTCTTCTATTATTTGTGTAGGAGTAACACAGAAATAGCTAACTTCCTATTATATTTTTTTCTACTGAGCAACTGTGTCATAGCTGTATTTCGCTCAAACATTGACCTTTGGGGAAAGTGGAGCAGTAATTTGTAACTCACTGCACCTCAGAATCACTTATGGAGAGTTTGAAAACTTCAGGTGCCTGAGCTCTGCCTCTGGATATTCTGAAAAGCTCCACTCGTGAGTGATTCTACTGGGTCATCAAGATTGTGAGGCCCAGGGCTGCAGCATGAGCGTGACAGGGTCTCTGTCAGGGCTTCCTAGGGGCCCTGGGAATTGGTGAAGGCTAACCTAGGAGCATCCAGATTAACAGGACAGAGAGAATTCGGTTCATGGGGTGAATGGAAAGAAAGGACATAAACACCTTTAGTAAATGACTCAAGCAAGCATTGATTAAGTATACCTGGAAAACAAAACAAAAAAACAAAAAAAACGGTCTAGGCTAATGCTGTCCAATAGAAACATAATGCAAGGCAAGGCACATACAATTTAAAATTTCCTGTAGGTACATTAAAAAAAACCCAAGAAGACAGAGGCAGAATTAATTTTAATATTTTATTTAACCCAATATATCACAAATATTATTACTTTAAAAGGTAATAAATATGAAAAACTATTGAGATATCTTACTTTCATCTTTCATGCTAAGTCTTTTAAATCAGTATGTATTTTACACTGACAGCACATCTCAATTTGGACTCACTCCATTTCAAGTGCTCAATAGTTGAATGTCACTAGTGGCTTTCATATTGGATCGTTGCTTTAAATCCATTGATGAGCAATTGTCAGAGCTCCAGTAGAGAAGATAATCTGAGCTAAGAATTAGACTTTTCAATGGGAAGTTTTCAGTGATCTAGGCCTTAGGGAAGAGGTTATGGAGAATTATAGCTTCAATAACAAGCGGAATTGCTGAGAAAAGTGGTGGATAAAAGGGGAAATCGGTCACTATGCAACCAGGCAGTAGAGAAGAAAAAACAACTGGGGAGATAAAATAACTAGCAGTTGTTTGCATGTTAACTATGTGCCAGCCACTGTTCTGTATACTCTTTGAGGTAACTGGGGGCCACAGTGTGTGGCCAGTCCTGATGTGAATGGTATCCTTTGGAGTTTTGCAATGTGGTGGTTCTGAGGTTGAGTATTACCCCCATTTTACAGATGAGGAAAATGAGTCCTTTCCTCCCATTTTCTTCACTTCAGTATACCTTCTCTCCTCTTCTTTTGCTTTTGCCATCATTTCTCTCTGATTTAAAATGTTGTTTTTCCACTGAGAGGAAAAGAGAGAAAGTAGAATACTATATTCTCCATCCTCAAACTCTCCTTCCTGCCTCTGAAACTACTCACATCTCCTACTTTGTCTTAAATCTGGTGAGGTTCCATCTTGTCACACTGCCCTAGGATAGGACTTATTACTAAAACCAACTAGTTATTGATGGCTTTTCTGTCCTGAAACCTCCAAACAAACAAATAACAGCAAGAAAACAAATACCCAAACAAGTAAAAATGGATATCTCTACTTTATATTGTAAAGAGAGCTGGCTTTTTTTTTTTTCCTTCTGAATTTGTTATGCTTGAAGCCCAAAATCATTTATAGGATTTTTCTTTTTAGCATTGATATGGTTAATACCAGATCAAACTCCAGCATAAAGGGGAAAATAGATGCCAGGCTTTCAGATAGGATTTCTGCTAATTCTTGAGTGGTCCTTAAACTCTAATTTGAAGCTACAAGAGTAGATCTTTTTACACCACCTTGAACTATCAGATGGCATGCAGTGTATCTTTTGAATGACATGTCACAACCATCTCCACTAAACATATCCTCATGGATCCAAGGGCTCTCTCAAAATACAATATATGTTCCCAAGTTACTGCATGCAATCAGTAGACTTCTTCAAATCACCCTGAAAAACCACTGAGAAAGAATAAAAGTGTGTATTTGTATAGAAAAAGTTAAGCTTCTAAAAACATTGGGGATAAATAGAAACAACAATTTGCTCTGATTGTTTGTTGTTTTCTCTTATAGTTGCATGTAAAGATTTTTATAACAGTTATGTATTTTTGTTTTTGTTTTTTATTTCCATGGTATGATGGTGTACTTACGAGTTTCCAGAATATAACTACGTCTTGTTTTCATTCACTCTCAGTCAATCATTTTTATTCAGTAAATACTTAAGGAATGCATGTTCCTGGCTGGTGTCATGGACGAGTCATTGGTTCTTTTGGACTTCGGATCCCACATGTGCAAAAAAGGTGAATGATGCCAGAATTATAGAATTATTGTATTAGAAATAACATGCATAAGTGGATTTCACAGTATCTGGAATGCAGCAATGGTCAATGGGAGTATGTTTTCTTCTTTTTAAAAAAAAGATTTTGAATTTAGTTGGGAAGAGTAGACATATGTGCAAATAATAAAAATATAATCTATAGTAAGTGTAAAATAAAAGGTATAGCTAGGACTTCAAAGGGAGAGAAAGCTACGGTTTGATTAGGTTGATGTGTCTCTCTCACTCTAGTCTGTTAAGCCCCATGAAAATGGAGTCCTGCTCTGGTTTGCTCACCATTGTATCTCTAGCACTCAGCACAGTGCCTGGTTCATGGTAAATGTTCAGTCAATACATTTGGTGAGAATTCATAAAACACTAGTTATGTGTTACCTCCTCTCAGCCAGTGCCTTGGGAATGCAGGCAGGGCAAATAGGCAAAGGAAACCCAGGGAGGCTTCCTGGAAGAATGAGTGTAATTTAAAGAGCCAGAGCTGATAGTGGAAGGGCATTTCATGTATGAACAATGGTGCAAAAGTTAGAATAGTATCATTTATTGAGGTGATATTAAATAAATCAATTTGACCAGATGAGGTTTATATTAATGTTTATGAAAAGATAAGACTGGTAGATATTTCGAGTAAATTTTAGCCTTGAGTGCCAGGCATATTTTTCCATCTAAGTGCACCGAGTAACAAAAATTACTCTTTGAAACTGCTCTAATCAACAAGCCCCTCAAACTCTTGAAGGCACTACACATACAAGAGAAATTCTCCCCCTAAGAGTTCCTCTGCCTGCATTTACATTGTAACAGCATTGCTGAAGGTCCATAAGCAGAGATGGAGAGATGCTGCCTGTTTTGCATGGGCTGAAGCCAGGAAATCTTCCTGCCCAGCTGGGGAGCCCTAGTCAGAACAGATCACGTTTAAATGCACAATCAAAGCCAGGTCAAATGTGTTCCAGAACAGACTGAGAAATGTGAAGCCAAATATGAAAAACTGTGGTGAGTAGTTAGTTGGCTGCAAGAGAATTTGGCTCTGCATGCTAAACCACACATGGTTCAGAGGGTGGTGCCTGCTGATTGTTGGTGCATTTTGGAAACAGAATCCTGTCCCGTCCGACAAATATGGCCAAAACCTTTTTCATGTATGCCTTGGTGTTCCCCATCTGTAACAAGGGGCCTTAAAATTAGCATAAGCATTTGTTATTGTCTGGATTGGTCACAATTAGGTGCAACTCATTTTCTGTAATATAAGCTGGAAATAACTCAATTATCCCTTCACCTCCTCTAACTCACTTTTTCAATTTTCTTTTTATTTTTCTGCTGTGTTTTGGTGTCCTGAGTTTTCTCCTAGATACCATGCGCTTCCAAATTCTCTTCATTCTGTGTCCTTGTTTTGATTTTATTTTAAATCATAATCTAGTGCATAGAATGGCTCTTTATTTGAGAGTTGCAGAACATGATTCTTATGCAGAACATTCTGAGTTTCTATTATATCTAGACCTTGATTCAGTTGTCATGTAAAACTAAACATAAAGAACATAATATATTTAAAATACAAGATGTTACAGTCCCAGTGACACATTTCAGAGTGTGTCCTGAAGAGGGGTATTTTGTTTTATTGAAAAAAATATTTTACTGTAAGAACAAGTTATTCTGGGCTAGATGAGTTCATAAACCTGGCATCTACCTTTCTTAACAGCTGGAAGTCTCTGGCAGGCTTACTTTTGGATCATTAAAAGTATTTAACTATCCAATGATGCCAGATCCTGGCTGTGTTTCTCCACCCGTCCATGCTAATAAACTGATATTTTGGACAGCTGCTGTTTTTTTGATAGTAGGATTGAAAATGTGACAACATTTTAAATGCAGAAAGAAAAAGAATAATTTATAATAAATAAAAAGAAAGAAAGCTTGAAGAACACAGAAAGAAATGTCAAAGACTAGAAAAAGAAGGGAATAAACCTCGAAACAATATTTAGGACAACAAGTATTTTTAACATGTGTATGCTAATGTTTACAGTTTTTTAAATATTTGTGATCATTCTCAGGAGTGATTTTTATTTTCTTCTACATATATTTCTAGATTCTTTTTACATTCTCTACACTAAGATTATATTTTATAAGCAGAAAAATGCAATATTAGGCTAAGTCATTAGATCTGTAAAACTTCTGTTAGGTTTGGCAATCTACATTAGCACTATTCCTAACTCATGAGGTTGGGGTGGAAATGGGTACTGAGCTAAGACTGGTCATGGTGAGATGACCTGGGCCAAATCACTTATACTTCCGGAACCAGAGATGCATTGTCTCCAGTCATCCAGAGTTGTGCTTCCCATATAGTAGATACTAGTTATTGTTACCCTAGGCAGAAAGAACCGGGCGGAAGGGAGAGAGGCTGGGAGGAAGGAAGGAGGAAGTGTGGGGAAACAAAGGAAGGAGGAGATGAGATCATTCTTAAGAAAAGGTGCAGCTACCAGACTAGCCAGGACTCGATTTCAGTACCGATGGCAGACCCAGGACACCATCTTGGCCCTCAAGGTGAACTTTAGCTAATTGTAATGGATTCTAATATGATTAGCATGGCAGGCAGGGAACATCTTCACCCCCTGTGCTGCCATCACAGTTCTGACAAGAGCCAAATAGGGACAAGATCCCTCCTCCTGACGGGAAGGAGTGGTCAGCAAAGACCCGCCTGCGAACGCCTATAACGCTACTCCCAAGTCTTGAATATCTCACGCCCTCATTATGAAAATAATCAATTCCCAAGCCCCAACCCTCTTGAGCGCAGTGGCTATTCTCCCAGTCTGGCCACTCCCACCACCTTGGGAGTGCACTGTCCCATCGTGTGTCTCTCAGTAAAGTCACCAATTGCTCGGCTTATTCAGTGCACCTTTGAATTCTTTCCTGCGGCGTAACCTAGAACCCATTCTCCTACAAGAACATGTGGCCCGTGAACCCTTGAGATGTGCTAGTCCGAAGTGAGATGTATTGTAAATGTAAGGTACACTTTGGGTTTCAAAGACTTAGTACAAAAAAATATGAAGTACTTTATTGATAATTGTTTTTATATTGCTTTTATGTTAAATGATAACATTTTGGCTATCTTGGATAAAGTAACACATATATTTAAAAAATTAATTTCACGTGTTTCTTTTTAACTTTTTAATATGACTAATAGACAGTTTAAATTTACATTATATTTCCATTGGACAGCATTAATTTACGTAGAGGATGTAGGCGTTTAACTCAGTGATCTCTAAAGTTTTTCTAGCTCAACCATTCTTTGAATGGAGACGAGAATATACACAATGTGTCATGATATAAAATAGGGAGTGGATAAAATACATTTTGGGGCTAGTGTAGAAGCATTCCATGGATTAAGTTTTGGTGCATAGGAATAATATAACTTTGCATGGGTACTACGTGAGGAAAATGAAAAAAAAACAATAAGAAAAATGTAAGAAAAAGGAATAGCAGCACCTCATATCTAATACAATATGTTCTTTTACATGATTTCTACTTAACCAATTCACTTGATTCACTGAGAAGCTCCATTTATTTTTCTACAAAACATTATATTGGCTGAGGCCCACAAGTGCACGCCTCACTTACCTTATGGCTAATTAGGTGCCTAAGAAGTTACACATCCATCAGTAGAGTCATATACTTACCAGGGATCACTTGTGTTAGTTCCCAAACCTGTTTATACCACCTGTACTTGTTATTGTAATTACATAACTTAGTAAGATAATAAGTAATTGATATAAGAATGGAAGAGAATTGTTTCTATGAAAAATCACTTTAATGCTTTGGAATCAATAAAGCCAAATTGTCAAAATCTGATATCAAGTAATATTTAAAAGCTTTTTAGGGAACTACAAAAATCTACAAGGATTCTGTGCTCAGTTTGCTTCACAATGTTATTAATATCTATGAAAAATCTGGAAATTATAGACGATGGGTAATGAGGTAGTTTATGCAACAAAGAATGAAGAATTCTAATGATTCTTTACCTTATATCAAAAGATAATACATCTACTTACTTTTACAGATATTGAGATAAATGCTTAATGTATGTATGTACCATGTTATAGAATTTCCTGTGTCGGTGTAAGAACTTCCAAAGCTGTAGAGAATTTTTAAAAAATTTATTTGAGCCAAAGAGAGGATACACTTGGAAGCAAGATCTCAACAGACTGAGATAAATGCTTCAGAGAATAAGAGTTTGCAGTTTCCTTTTTTTGCATTTGAGATTAAGGAGGAAACTAAGGAATATTACATGAAGGGGGGCAGAAGCAACTCCGTGATCGCATTACAGTACAGTTAAGATTATGTGCTCTCTTGAGGGGTCTGAAAAGAGATATTTCAAAAGTCTAGTAACCTAGATGCACGAGAACAATAGACAGGGCTGACTTCAAAATCTTCCACTAAAGAACTTATCTGCCTGGAGTATGACTCATGAGCAGGCCTCCATGGACTGCTCAATTAGGGCTTTATGATCAGATCACCCTGCGAGGTTACTTTCTGTAGACTCCTTTTTTGTCCAGAATCCCTTCGCATTTTATTTGTACTTCTTTCATGACATTTAGATGGCATGTTACTTTTATTTGCTAACGTACAATTTGTATTTCACCTAAACAGGCAGAGATTACTACCGTGTTTCCCTGAAAAATAAGATCTAACCGGAAAGTAAGCCCTAGCATGATTTTTCTGGAGGACATCCCCTGAACATAAGCCCTAATGCATCCTTTGGAGCAAAACTTAATATAAGACTCAGTCTTATTTTCAGGGAAACACGGTAGCTTTCTATTCCAATATCTATTGTTCCCCCTCCCCTATTAGTAATACACCCTGACATTTTTCAGGAATTAGTGCTTCCACCTAAGGGATAAGCAAAAGACCCCTTTTGCTGTAACTGGTCATTTGATTAAGTTCTGTCCAAAGACACATGCGCAGAAACATTGTGTGAGACATCTGGGAATCTCCATAAAAGCTGGGAGGCAAGCCATTCTTTGTCACTACTTCATCTGTGCTGCCTGGAATGCAGATAACAGCTGAAATACACTAGCCATTTTGGCCCAGGAAAAGACCTCGAGATCTATTTTGGTTAAAATACAGTTATTTTGGTTTTGTTCATATGCAAATAAATTTACCTTAGTTGATAGATCCATTAGACTCTGTTGCAAGGAAATTCTTAGTGTAACTCACCTTTGTAGATCTAACAGCAGTTTCTCTAATTATCTCTGATCAAATACCAGCTTCTCCACCCTGATCCCCAACCCCACTCCCTCTGCCTCCAATCCATTAAGGGTGGATACTTTTGTAAAAAAATACTTTTTGTAAAAATTAATTATAAGAATAATAAAATAAATAAAACATACAAAATGCAAGTCCCAATTCTTTATTATTAGATTTAACAGGCAAAATTATAGTTTAATAAATATAGTTAGAAAAAGCAACATAAGAAAAAAATGAAAATTTAAAAATTATATACACTGTTCTTTGAAAGTGTGCATATTAAATGATTAATATAGAACAATCACTATTATACTCCTGCCTTTTGGTCATTCTGCAAAATAGTTAAACAAAGGTTATGAATAAAATACTGACTCCATGTAATAACCTCCTGTTTGTTAATTTTGACTCGACATCATGTACATCAATATTTAAAGTATTTAATATGATGAATAATCTAATTTGTTAATTTATTTAATCTGTATTAGGTTGATAACATTGTTATTTCAGGGGATAACAGACAGAGGATTACTGAAGGGAATAAAAGAAGGCATTTTAAAGTACATTTCACTACAATTTCTACTCTCTATTTCTAAGGGCAGCTTTTCTGTTGACTGCATCTTGGTACAGTTAAAAACATGGGTTCCAGAATCAATCTCTCTGGGTTCATACCTTGTACACTGTTTATTAAATATCGTGTATTGGGTTATTTAAATTATTTTCCTTGTGAATAATATGGGGTTTATAACCCCATAAGTTAATACATATAAAGGGTTTCAGAAGTGCTCCCAAATTTTTACTACCATTTATCAGAGACTACATTCAGGAAACCATATTTGATAACATCAGAGAAATGGCGGGCAAGAGCAAGAAGCTGTTCCTTAATAGACACCTCCAGGGTGCCGCTGGCGTGGTCGGGAAAGCCTTCCATCCAGCATACTGCATCCTTCCTCTGTGCTTGTTGACCATGAGAGGACCCTGCTGAGGTAAAGGGCATGGTGTATGTGTGTGTGTGTGGGGGGGGGGCGGGTCTGGGAGTGTCTGTGGACCCTGGTCAAGACGGTACTCTCCCCAGCATCCTTGGCCTGGACCGTCTCCATGCACCTTTGTAGCTCCAATTTCCTACACTCAACAAGAAGCCTTCTGGTTCTACTTTGGTTTGCCTGGGACATCTTAAACTACAATTTGCTCTTGACTGAGGCTGAACCACTATGATCAATTTTATCAGGAGGTCACATCTCCTGTTTACATCCTCACTGAGTTTTTGGAAATTTGGTGCTAGGAGACTAAATGTTGAAGTCCTGACAAGTGTTGGCGAATTTCTAATTTTCTCCTCCGACCTGGGTGATCTCTCTCCATATCTGCCAGCTATCTGTTCCTTGTCTCCTAGGCTCCTCATAGACCATTTCACCAGCCTGGTCTGAGTCTGAACTCCCCACCATGGTCTCTTCTCCCCACTCCATTCAACGTGTGCATGTTGTTTCCTCAGTCTCTGATCTGTTGCTAAGTAATAGTAAAGAATCATCCAGTTAAACCTGAAGTCCTTCCAGATTTGCCATGTCTGCCTAACAAGACGCCCATTTCTCCTTGAAGACTACTTGAATTTTGGGAACTTCTGGCAGACGTGTGGGATTGTTTTTTTCTGGAAAGGGTGACTGCTACAAATCTGTATCTGTAGATGACACAGGCAGGTTGTGGACTGCCCAGGGCTTGACATTCATGGGATTCTGGTAAAGACTTTCCTGAGAGAGTCTTCTCTGTGTGTGGATGGTCAATCAGTGGCTGGATCTGAGGTGTCTTCCACTCAGGAGAAGCACCTGCAACTCCTCAAGGCCCAAGTGACCCAGCCTTGGCCAGTGTTCCAAGCCCGGTTGTGTTGCCTCTGGCCTCTGTCTCCTGTTTAACATCCACCTCGTGCATGATTATGTTCGATTACTTTGAGCTGAATTTATAGACCATGGGACAACCCTCACATTAACTGAGTCCACAAACCTAGCCACTTCCATAAAAACATCTGTCAGCCCAGTTCATCTAGTACCTTCAGATTTCCAATTAGTGAGGATACTTTTCATTTGTATGATGCTTTTAAATTTATAAATGTATAGTACACATTTGAATCAAGTGTGGTTAAAATCCACCTTTTTATTTAGAAATGAGGAAACTGAGACTTTGCGAGGCTGTCTGATGTACCCATGTCCCTAGAGATGGTTAATGGCAAGCCCAGGGCAAAATTCATGTTTTTAATAATAATAGATAGAAATGTATTAAGCACAGAAAAAGGACTAAATATATTCTAGTCTTATAAGCTAGGTCTATATTGCAGAGGAGATCACCGAGGCTTAGAAAGCTGGAATAATTTGTCCAAATTTGAACAGTTAATGGTGTAGAGTTGGGTTCAAGTCCTTGTTGGTGCCTATAGAGCCCACCTTTGTACAATCAGATTCCGCTGCCTCAGCCCATCTCCTATACCTGGTACTGTGCTCTTAGCTTCCTCCGGTCCCCACCACAGCTCTCTAAAGGGAAGGCTCTATTCTTGCAATTTTACAAGTAAGGTAATTAGGGTCAGAAAAGATGGCTGTTGGGGAACGAGTTGGAAGTCACCCCTAGGTCTCCTGGAATCAGACTCCAGGGCTCTTGTAATTTTGAGGAAGAGGGCTGAGATTCAGCCCTCAAACATGATAGGTCAGTGAGTCTCTGTATCCTCTGCTGATTGGTTAGCAGATTGGTTAACTTCCTGATGACTGGGGGTACTATGTCCTACCAGCAGTTAACTACCTTTAATATCAGGCCCAGTAACAAAGTAATTAGCAGGAAGCACTTAGTCTTCAGTTTCTATCCCATAACTAACCAATAAAGTATGTTCAAATTCATAAATTTTCTTTTTACTGCTTTCCAAATGATTCCAGTGAACCAGCCAGTGGGTAAGAAGTGTATTTATTTTCCTTTTATTTGCTATTTGCAATTATAGTTTTCACTGTGAATGCCCGTTAACTGATTGATACACAGGAAATTTGGAGATATTATATTTGTCAGTTGGTTTGGACTTGGCTTACACTCTCAGCTCAGATTCTGTAGCAGGGACTCAACTGCGGTTTATCAATCTTCACACTGCTCAGCAAAACCTAAGGCACATCCTTGCCAGAACAGTAGCTCTATGCTGCCATCTACTGGAATTCTAGAGAAGATGCTTTCTTTGTTTTTTTATTAGAAAATACTGTAAATACAATTACTTAACAGAGAGCTGGAAAAACAGAAAGAAAAAAAAACACCCCAAAACAGATGTTTTTAGCTGGAGAAGCAAGCCTGAGAAGATTATTTCAAGACCAAAATGACTGTAAATAAAAGTAATAAAGTTATGCTATACTTTCATTTTCTTTTCAACATTTGCTATACTTGTGGTTACAAGTTTTGGACTGAAATCAAATACCTGCTGTAGTATTGAATTAGACTGAAGTTGAGCATTATCTCCTGCAGATGTGCAATTTTCTTCTTGGCCAAAACCAATTTAGAAATAAGAAAGGCAGTAGAGAAAAAATTCGCCCAAGATCCAGCAGACAAAGATCACCGTAAAATAGAACTCCCGAGATAAAATGGTGTTTGTAATCCCCAAGAATGACTCAAAAAACATTGTACTTGCTATGAACCACGAGTTTACGAGAGGTTTCATTGCCTCAATCTCAAGACACTTCAGAACAAGGAATATAACTCTTTTCTAAGTCAAAGACACTGAGAATGACAAGCACTTTGGGAGCTCTTGTGTTTTGAGGCTCAAAACTCAGATAACTGAAAACCAAGGTAACCAGAATTTTAATTTTATTTATTATTTATTTATTTATTTATTCATTTGGTTTGAAATACTTTATTGTCTTTCTTAGGAAATGAAATCATGAACTGGGCAAAAAGGCAAAAGGAAAACAAATGGTCCTATGAGAACGGGTGAGCTTGAGGATGTCAAGTGGGAACAAAATCTTTACCAAGTTTACATGGAAATCTAAGGTCATGCCTCTGCCAGGCAAATGAGAGAGTTCTGGGATACTGTGTGACCTTTTGGCCCATTCGTTATCACCTGGATTGTCTTTTTTTTTTTAAACAGTTAATTTAATATTTTGATGCATGAATGAATGCGAGGAAGATTCTTGAAGAAGGAATGTGATTCTGCTACAGTTGTGTTTAAGTAGTTCCCTCCTTGATGCTGTTACACCTTGAAACCTTTTTTATGTTTTATTTCTGAATCTATATACAAAGACATCATGACACATGTAGAGTTTATGGTGTGTCTATTTTGGATGTTGGATAGTCCAAGGTCAAGATAACGACAGATTCAGTGTCTGGTGAGAACTTGCTTTCTGGTTCATAGAAGGCATCTTCTTGCTGTGTCCTCACATAGCAGAAGGAGAATTTTATTGTTTTTAATGTGTCCTTTTAAACTAGAATCAAATAATAAAAAGTTAAAAATGAGAAAATGGTGATATACACCAGATCCATGAACTGAAACCCTCAGTATTCTAAAGATGATTATTCTGTCCCCAAATTCAGTTTAATTCCAATCAAAATCCTAATAAGGTGACCCTAAAATGTGTATGGTAGAAAAAGATAGCTAAAATACTCCTGAAAAACAAAGTTGGGGAACAACTCTTTTAGATAGGATGACTTGTTATGAAACTATAGTAAAAGATAACATGTATTGGTCATAAGATAAGCAAATGGAAATAAAGGGAAGGGGGGACAGAGAGCCCAGAAATATCTATTGAAACTTGATAAAAGACAAAATATTTCAAATAAATGAGAAAGAATTATGTTTTCAAAAAGTGATTCTGTGGTGATTAGTTAACTGTATGACCCCAAAATAAAAGAATCTGCCTTATTCATATCCAGCAAGTTAAATGTGGAGTAAATGTGAACAGTAACCCCCTAAATTTTGTTTAAAAATACACAGAATACCTTTACAACCTTGTAATAAGCAATGATATCTTAAACAAGGCCTAAAACATACACAATTTAAAGAAGATTGTTATTTTTTCCCATGTTTATATTAAAATCTCTGCCCAAAGTAAAAGACCATAATCAAAATGGTAACATCAGAAACAGAAAGATTTGCAGCATATAAAGTGCTCTATAGCAGGAAAATTCTTCCAAATCAGTAGGATAATGCAAAAGTCCAAAATAATGAATGAAGGATGTGAATAGGTATATCCAGAAGGGAAAACCCAAATGGCCAATACATATCTGAAAGGATGTTCAACTTCACAAATTATCAGAAATACAAATTAAAATAACCTATGATATTTGCAAATATTTTTTTACTAATAAAGTATGCTATTTTGACACAACATTTGACTATGGAAAAATAAAATCTATTCTATTTATTGTATTTTTTGCATCTTATATTAAAAAATAAATAAGAAATTTTGTTTTAAAAGTAATTGTAAGTGCTATTTCTTCTGCTTGGTTTTAAGTTAAACGTCAGCTTCCAAAATAAGTTTTCTCTAACTGCTAGCAAAGGAGGGGAATCTTATTGTAATTTGTCAGTTGCTCACTGTTTTTAAGCATTGAACACAGCTGTCTATAATTAAATATGTATCTCTGTAATATTTTATCAAGTTCTCTTCCTCCCCTCAGGTATATTTGTTTTCCATGTCTGGCACAGAATACATATTCAATAATTATTTGTTTAATAAATAAGTGGGTTTTTGGTATATGTCCGGGGTCAGTATTACTCATAAGTTCCTCATCCATATCTATTGACAATTCAAGTGTCTGTGCTGAATCTCCATCCACTGGATTAGTTATATTCAGTGTACTCCTAAAATATATACTAAGATGGGAAGCTGACTTTCAAGTTCAAAGAATTCCAATAGGAAGTATTGAAACATCAAAGGCTTTCAGATAACCAAAAGTCCAATAGACCAAAGCATACCATTCTCTGGGTAATCTGGTTTTCGAGATTGTTAAGTAGATACTCTCCTCCAAGCTCAATAAAACAATATTTTAGCCTCAGTTGACAAGCCAGTGTCAGGTTGCTTTCAACTTCCAGCAAGAGCTACTTATATCTTCACTTGTCTTTCTCCCTTGGGTCCATCTTCTGTCATGGAGAATCCTTACCATATGAGGGAGAGATACCATTTGAGACAACATTTAGAGACGCTCTGAAAATCTACAGTGTACTAAAATGACACAATTCCATCTGTTAAAACTAAGTGCCATATGCTATCTTTATCAGAGTCGGGGTGATAATCTGCCAAAAGCTTTCTCCCTCTTCCGGAAAGACTTGTATCTTCCTACTCGGGGCAGCAGGGCTCTCCAATGGCGACATACCTAGATGTCTGTTTTAAGGTTACTGATCAAGCTGAATCTGTGTGTCTCTTCTCATTCAGTCTCTGAGTACACTGCCATTGGAGAACTGAAAGGACATCAATTTCTGCACAGCAGCATTTACTTCTGCTTCTGACTAGCATGATGTGACTATTTAAAACCTTGGGTACAGTGAGGCCCCCAAACCCTTCGACTTTGTTCTAAAGCTCATTCTAATATTTGTCAGGTTTTCCATTTGATTTTCAGATTCTTATTGAAGTGAGTTGGTAGGGTTGTTTTGTGACCCAGGCAGGAAAAATAAAATGAAGTTACTCTCTAAATAAATTTTGCTCCTGAAACAGCCATTATATTTTGACACTTGAAGTCCCCTGGAAGTAGCATACTTGATCCTGTTGATGTGGTATTAGCTGAGTTTTCAGACCTTAAAGGACACAAAATGGCTTGACCACTTTAAAGTCTAAAGTTGAGAGGGGTTTAGGCTATGATTTTACGAATTTGTGGTGAAGACATTGATTAAGAGAAGAAAATAAAAACAATGCAGGCAGGACAGAATAATGTTTCATAGTACTTTTGTTTGTTCACTCATTTTTGTTTTTTGTTTGATTTTGAGGAAGGAACCAATCCCGTGTGTCCAAAGTGTTATAAGATGGTTGTCTGCTAGTCTCAGTTCACCGGATAATTGCTTCTCCATGGCACTTTATATGATTGGGGTTTGATCACATGCTGCTGTTTTCTCTTCCAAAAGCTCAGCAAAAGCTGGCAGTTCCCTCATCAGGACTCTATACTTTTTTCCTACACTATCTCCAGTCCCGTGATGTTTAATTTCATGTGTCAAGTTGACTGGGGCACAGATATTTGGTTAAACATTACTCTGGTTTTGTCTGTGATGGTGTTTCCGAATGAGATTAACATCTGAATTAGTAAATTGAGTAAAGCAGATGCCCTCCCCAACGTGGGTAGGCCTCATCCAATTTCTTGAATAAAACAAAAGGTAGAGTAAAGAAGAATTTGTGCTCTCTGCCTATTTTTGAGCTGGGACAGTGGTATTCCCCTGCACTCAGACTAGAATTTATGCCATCAGCTCTCCTGGTCTGGGCCTATGGACTTGGACTAGAACTACACATTGGCTCTCTTGGGCCTCCAGCTTACAATTATTGGACTTGTCAGTCCCCATAGACATGTGAGCCAATTCATTCATTATCTATCTATCTATCTATCTATCTATCTATCTATCTATCTATCTATCTATCTATCTAGAGATACAAGTCCCTAGTCAAGTAGTTGCTGGTCAATGGAGAACCAAAGATAACTATTGAAAGAGAACCAGATCACCTATTCTATATAAGCAATGGAATTTTTATAAGCATTTTTTGAAGTTCTTGTTCTTAGAAACTTATACTGGTAATTTCTGTTTTTATTCAAGTCTGATCTGCCCAAGACTAAGAAATATCCTGTGAATAAGACAAGGAGATCATCTTAAATCAAGGGAAAGTAGATGGGAGACACTTGGACCTAGAAAGGACAAATAAATCACTTGACGAGATAAAAGCATATCCCACATTAGGTAAAGGAAAGACCTACTTTAACTTATGGTCATGCAAACTGAACTATTATCATGGATATTGTAACAGATCACTGTCCAGGAAGAATCTTAATACCAATGCAAATTCAATTGTGGTGGGCTATGTGCAGAGTACAGAATGCATCAGGGTATTTATAACACTGCCCAAGGGAGAGTATACTGTGAATCTTGACTTCGAGATTAGATAGAAATATGATGGTTTTTCATAGTAATACGATGTTAGCTAAGCACATGCCATCAGCTACTGCAAGCACATTTTTTTTTTTTTTTAGCATCTTTTGCAGCTAGTCGTGCTGTGTGACCAGTGTTGGCCACTGGAACAGGAGCAGAAGTGTGGGAAAATTCTGGGCCAAACATTTAAAAGCAAGATGCCTACCTAACTCTTGTCCTTTTTGTCCTTTTTCTCTCTTCCCACCGGCAGAAACTCAGGCACGATGGGAGTTGGAAGAGCCATCTTGTATTATTACATAAAAGGTACACGTAGAGATAGGTGTATATACTTTTACATAAAAGGTGTTTATAGCAACAAGAGAGAAGTGTCCTAAATTCTTGATGATTATGGGGCTGCCATATCAGCCCTAGAGCACCTATCTGCACTTTTGCATAACTAAGAAATAAAATGACTTTGAAGAATCACCACCATTTTGAGTCTCTCTGCTCTGTTATAGTACATATCCAAACTAATACATGTAAAAGATAATCAGGGTATTTTATCTCACTGGAAATAGATACTAGGGCCCAGAGTTGTATAAAGATTAATGGTTCGGGAAAGACTTTATATTGAATTTGGGCTCCATAACTTGCTTGATCTATAAATTTGAGCAAGGTACTAAATCTCTATGTCTCAATTTATCTTATCTGTGAAACGGACATAGGGGTAATGTCTAATTTAAAGAGTTTATGTTGGATCAAATGAGACAATATGAGAAAATGGCTCCATACACAGTAACCATCCAATTGATATTTGCCATTATTACCATTTTTCAATTCCTTTTGTAATGACTATCAAACATGTCTCGATATATCATTTTTCTCTTAAGTATAGTGGTATCCTTTCTATATGGCCAATTTCCGTTTTAAATTAGAAGATTAATAGTCTAATATTTAAACCAATCACTTGTTAGTTTGGATAGTGTCAATTAAGCTTTATAATTTTCTGCAAAGATGAGGATCAGTCTACAAACTAGGTAATTTTTTGAAGGTGAACCAAAAAGCATTGCATGTAGCAATGATACCAAAAAGATAATAATAATGAAAGTAGTATCAATAAGTAAAATTGATTGAGGGCTTTATGTGCCAAATCTGACTGCCTTTTTAACTGTGATATATCCTACAGTCTGCACTATAGTTGCATGACAGACGTTATTATACTCATCTTAAGGATGAGAGAACCTGAGGTCAAGTTAGTTATGCTCCTTGCTCCATAACACATAACCATTAGGGATTAAATGATGAGGAATTCAAATTCAGTTATTATTTTTTAAAATTCCAAAGCCTATTTACTTTCCATTATTTTACCCTGCCTCCTTGAACACCTACCTAAGGAATCATTGTGTCTGTATCCATAGTTTCCATTTAATATACTTGGGTAAACACACCAATTTCCCGCTTTTATGTTAGAGATCTAGAGGTTGATTCTAGGCTAATTATTTTATCTTATTTATTAAGCATACCCAGTTTTTAATGAGAATGATAGTATTTTAACTTGGGATTTCACTAAGAAGAAGGCAGTTTTCTCTGTCTTCAAATCTGGTAGATGGTATGTTGATTGTTTTCTGGGATATTATAGCATATATTTAATGAAGCAGACAGGTGTTCTTATACCAAACGGAAATATAAACAAAGTGGTAAGCTAGTTTCAAACTCTGGGCCACAGTTTTCCAACTGAAAAAGTAAATTTGGTTGGGCCAGATCATTGTCAGCTACTCTAATTATAAATATTATATAAATGAACCATCTCTACTTGTCTTTATCCTCCCTCTCAAATTTCTACTTTCCCTCCTTCCTTCTTTCTCTAAATTAGTCATATTTAAATACTTAGCTTTAATCACCTTGAATGGGCCATCTGCTTCTGTATTACATCAAAAAGCAGAATTTGATCATTGCTATTATAGAAGAATATTTGCAATATTTATATATTATAAGGAAATAAATTTAACATTTATGCCACTGTGGCCTAAATTCTCCTAAATCTTGTCTTGCATGTGAAATGTATATGATATGTAGAGTCTTAGAAAGCTCTTAAGAAGGTTTTCACAGTTGAACAAACCTCTTTGATCTTCTCAAGAATTAAAAGCTACAAGTGTAGAATACATATATATTTCTGAAGTTCTCAAAATTATAGGTAATTCAGATTTAGTCCTAGTATTTTAATATGATCAATGAGTGATGTGTAATATCAAGTGACTGCCATTTCACAGTTAATGCAATATTCTGAATCTACTAAATGAATCCTATAAATATTCAGTTGTTTTGCAAGTTTAGAAAAGATTCTCCTTGTAGAGTCAACTTTAGAAAATATGATAAATTTAAATTGATGTTCAGACAATTCCATATCATTTGAAACATGATTGTTTCTTTTTAATGCTATTATTTTGATATATTTACATAATTTTTATGATGTTAATTCTATTTGGTTTATTTAATACCCCTCACTTAGAGAATAAGAATTTACTGAGAACGAATTCTGAGCAGAATCTTCTGCAAGATTCTACAAATATTTGTTAATTGGACTTATATTTGTGAAACAGGTACAAAATGGAAGAGATTGACGAGAAGAATTTGTCAACCAGCGTTGACAAAGTACTTTTGAAAGGTGGAGAAAAAACAGCATATGACAAGCAAAATGGCAGAGGAACATTACAAAGAATCACATAAAAAAGTGCAAAATAAACAGAAATATTTTACAAGTATAAATGAATTCAAACTTATGTGTGATTTGAATTTTCAAACAATAAAGGAAGAAAGAAAGAGAGGAAGAGAGAGGGTCAAGAAGAGAGGAAGTATGAGGAAAGAAATGAGGCAGGAAAGAAGAAGGGAAAGATCATTCATACAAAGTGACTCACACCAAAATCATACTACAGTCTGGGATTGATGGTGTTCCCCAAGGAAACATTTCAGAACGAATTCCTCACCTAAATGTTACCCAAGGACTGAACTTGGGCAGTAGACAGTGCCTGACTTTTGATGTGTTTTCTTTTTTCCTTCTTTCCTGTTCTTCCATTTTTTCATCTTTAGGGTAACTTTTATATTCATACTGACATTCATAAATCCATTAATTTCAAATATCCTTGGACCTTATATAAACAAGGACTAAAAGCATTCTTGATGTGCTGAAAAATATTTGGAAACAAGGTCAGTAAAGAACCTAACAGATCCTTAAAATATGTTAATTAAATGACTTTTGGTGATTCATTTTGGGGGTTAGTTTTGTACAGGAATCGATGTGATGGCAGACACGGAATTCTGAATGCACTTGTGCAGATTGCTGTGTGTGTGTGTGTGTGTGTGTGTGTGTGTGTGTGTGTGTGTGTGTGTACATGCATGGGAGATCAATATGTGAAAAGGCCAACAACATTGGTCAAAGGGGAGAGGCCAGGACAATCCTGTACTGCTAGCCAAAGAAGAGTTGGTAGGCTCATTTTTGAAAGTCTGGTCATATTACCACCATATATATTTTCTCTTTATTTATAGCCATTCTTGTATATCTTTCTTGGTTTGAATTTTTCTGTTTTTGTGAACCTTAGCCACTCCAGTAACAGCATTTTTCACATGCTAGCACGTTAGGACTCGAGAGTGAAAACTCGCTGGAAGAGAGCATTTGAACAATAATTTTCTAGATTAAAAATACAGAAAAAAGCGAGGAGAGAGATCGTATTTTTAGGTTATTTTTTCATATTTGCTATTTCTTCTTTTAATCTGGAATAAAGTTTTATCTCCCAGAGAGTGGGAACCTAAACAGTGTTGCTTAGATCCTGTCCTAGCAAACATTTCAGACAGCATCGGCATCTTCATATAAAATCTGAGCCCCAGGGGAAGCAATAGCAGCAGACTTTGCTCAGTGTTTTTTTTTTTTTTCCCTTTTTTACTAAGGTTCAGCTGCATAGTAGATGGTCATTCTGAGCTCCTGCCCATGCTGGGGTTGAAAGCATGAGAAACTGCTAATGCCCACACTTGATACGTAACTAGTGGATAAAGGAGGACAGGGTGATAGGTAGATTTCAGTTTTCCTCTTTGTATTGTATTGAGAGTGCTAATTGTATGAATTCTTGAGAGCGCATACAAGAAAGAGCTAATGTTAGTCCAACAGGCTGGCCAGTCATTCTATATGTTTATTCCCAGTGTTGGTGAAATAGAACTGTCTTTGAAAGAACTCAGAAAGTTAATTGTTTTTTAAAAATGAAATGTCTATTTACTACTTATTTCTGCCCTATTACTTTTTGGTTGATTGGGATGTTTTTGCATACATAGAAGCTCTGAAGATGTATACTTCTATAATTAAATAAAAAGAAAGGAAAAACAGTTTAATTAAATGAATATTTAAATAATACTTATGGCGATCAACTCTAACCGTCCAAAAATTTAAATTATCTTCATGATAGACTGAAATTTTTTTCACTCTTTATGGGATGTTTAGTTTTCTGCATACCTGCCTCATTGACTCTATCAGCAAGACGCCAACACAATCTTATTTCTACAGATTATGGACAGGCTGCCTGGGAGAAGGAAAAATGGGAATGGGAAAAGAAGGTAAAAATATACTTTGAGGGATAAATGTTGATGTTTATGTTTCAGTGAAGTTTATGATTATTGACTGTTAAGGTATAATTTACATATAATGCCATGCACTCATTTAAAGTATACAGTGACCATTGTACAACATGGGATTAGGACACTGACCCCAGCACGGTTAAAAAATATCTGTGTATGATTTTTGACTCCCCCAAAACTTAACAACAGTCCTTCATATCCATGGGTTTCTCATCTGCTGATTGTTCCAACTACAGATGGGAAACAGTATTTTAATCTGTGGTTGGGAACCAATAAATGCGAGGGGTGACTGTACTAACAACTTGCTATTGACTAGAAGCCTGACCAATAACATAAACAACGAACACATATTTTATATGTTATATACATTGTATGCTATATTATTACAGTGACGTAAACTAGAGAAAAGAAAATATTATGAAGAAAATCATAAGGAAGAGAAAATACATTTACTGTATTTATTGAAAAAAATCCATGTTTAAGTGGACCCACACAGTTCAAATCTGTGTTGTTCAGTGTCAACTGTAGTTTAGTGAGTTTTGATAAAGGTATATATCCATGACACCACTGCTACAATATAAATACAGAAGGTTTTTATCACCACACGAGATTCTTCACCACTTTCCTGTCAACTCTCTTCACACCTCAGCCTCTCAACAACCATTGATCTACCTGCCTTTTGTCATTATAGAGTAGATTTGTCTTTTCTAGGATTTCAAGTAAATGTAACAGTATATATTCTTTTGATCTTGGTTTCTTTCACACTACATAGTAATTTTAAGAATTATTAATGTTGCATGTATTTGTAGTTTGGTTCTTATTGCTGAATAGTATGCCATTATATATATAGAAATGCCATAATTTGTTCACCCATTTACTTGCTGAAAGACATTTGGGTTGTACCCAGTTCAAAGATATTATGAATAAAGTTGCTATGAACATTTGTATGCAAGTCTCTGTGTGGACACATAGTTTTATTTCTTTTGGGTAAACACCTAGAAGTGGAATGACTAGATCATATGAGAGATGTATGTGCAACTGTTAAAGAAACTGCAGAGCTGTGCTGTTTTCCACAGCAGTTGAACCATTTCACATTCCGCCTCACAGCATAGCTTAACAGTTTCAATTGCTTCACATCTTTGCCAACATTTGGCATGGTTAGTCTTTCTAATAGATATCAGACCGCTATTCTTATAGATATAAAGTGGGCACTTATTACAGTTAAATTTTGATTTTCCTGATAAATGATGAGGTGAGCATCTTTACATGTCCTTATTGGCTACTCAAATTTCTTACTTCTTGAAGTGTCAGTTGGAATCTTTTTGTGATTTTAAATAAGTCGTCTGCTAATAGAGATGGAATATTTCTTCACATATTTTATATACAAGTTTTTTGTTATGTAAGTGCTATGAATATTTTCTCACAGTCTATGGCTTGCCTTTTCTTTTTTTAATAGTGTTGATTGTGACTTCATTGATATCTTAGCAATATGGGCTATCCAATCCATGAAAATTGTGTACCTCTCCATTTATTTAGATCTTTAAAGTTTTTAAACTGTGTTTCATGGTTTCAGTAAGTTTCCACATATTTTAAAAATTATCCTTAAGTATTTCATGTTTTTAGTTGCCATTGTCAAGTGAATTATTGATTTAATATTAATTTCAAGAGTTTCATGTATTGTAGTATATACAAATGCAATTGATCTTTGTTTATTGATCGTTTCTCCTGTAACCTTGTTAATCTCACTTAATATAATAGTTCCAGTAGCTTTTGTAGATTTCTTAGATTGTCCTTCATACACTATCATATTGACTGAAAATATAGTTTTACTTCTTCCTTAAATCTGTATAACTTTTTCTCTTTCTGTATGTTTTTAAATTTTATTTTTCAATTACAGTTAACATGCAATATTATATTAGTATCAGGTGTACAGCATGGTGGTTTAACAGGTAATTGTGGTTTAACGGGTTAAAATAATTGCAAAAACTGCAATTACTTTTGCACCAATCTAGTACATAATTTATGAGGTGATCCCCCTAATAAGTCTAGTACCCACCTGACACCATATATAGTTATTACAATATTATTGACTATATTCCCTATGCTGTACTTTACAGCCCCATGACTATTTTGTAACTGCAAATTTATACGTCTTAATCTCTTCACCTTTTTCATCCAGCCCCCAACCTCTCCCTCCCATCCAATAATGATCAGTTTGTTCTCTGTATCTATGAATCTGTTTCTGTTTTGTTTGTTTATTTTGTTTTTTAGATTCCATATATAAGTGAAATCATGTAGTATTTGTCTTTCTCTGTCTGACTTATTTCTTTTAGCATAAGACCCTCTAGGTCCATCTATGTTTTTGCAAATGGCAACATATCATTTTTTTATAGGTGGATATTATTCCATTGTATGTATTTACTACCTCTTTTTTATCCATTCACTATCGATGAACACTTAGGTTGCTTCCATATCTTGGCTATTGTAAATAATACTGCAACGAACGTAAGGATGCATATATCTTTTTGAATTAATGTTTTAGATTTCTTTTAATAAATACCCAGAAGAAGGATTGCTGGGTCATATTATAAAGAGAAATTAAGAAAACAATCCCATTGGCAATTGCAAAAAACAAACAAACAAACAAACAAAACCTACCAATAAATTTAAGGAGATAAAAGATCTGTACTCAGAAAACTATGAGACATTAAAGAAAGACATTGAAGAAGATTCAAATAATGGAAGCATATGCCATACTTATGAAGAGGAAGAATCAACATCAATAAAATGTCCATACTACCCAAAGCAATCTACAGCTTCAATGCGATTCCTCTGAAAATACCAATGGCATTTTCCACAGAACTAGAATGAATAATGCTACAATTTATACAGAACCACAAAAGACCCCAAATAGCCAAAACAATCTTGAGAAAAAAGAACAAAGTTGGAGGTAGCATGCTACCTGATATCAAACTACACTACAAGACTATAGTAATCAAAACAGCATGGTACTGGCATAAACACAGACACATAGATCAATGGAACAGAATAGAGAGCCCAGAAATAAATCCATGCCTATATGGTCATTTAATCTATGACAATGGAAGCAAGAATTTTTGGTGGGGTAAAGACAGTCTATTCAATAAATGGTGCTGGGAAACCTGGAGAGACACATGCAAAAAACGAAGCTGGACCACCTCCTTATACCATATACAAGAATAAATTCAAAATGGATTAAAGACTTAAATGTAAGATCTGAAACCATAAAATTCCTAGAAGAAAATATAGGAAGAAACTTTACAGATATTACCCGGAGAAAAGTTTTTACTGATGTATACCCTTGGACAAATGAAGTAAGAGAAAAAATAAACATGTGGGATCACATCAAACTAAAAGGTTTTTTTCACAGCAAAGGAAACCATCAATAAAACAAAAAGGGATCCTACTGAATGGGAGAAGATATTTGCCAATGATATATCCGATAAGGGGTTAATATCCCAAATTTATAAAAAACTCACTCAACTCAACTCCAAGAAAACAAATAACCCAATTAAAAATGGGCAGAGGACATGAAGAGACATTTTTCTAAAGAGGACATACAGATGGCAAACAGACATGAGAAAATGCTCAAACTCACTAATCATTAGAGACATGCAAATAAACCACAATGAGATACCACCTCACCCCAGTCAAAATGGCTATCATCAATAAATCAACAAACAACATGTGCTGGTGAGGATGTGGAGAAAAGGGAACCCTAGTGCACTGTTGGTGGGATTGCATATTGGTGCAGAGCCACTATGGAAAACAGTATGGAGGTATCTCAAAAGTCTGAAAATGGAACTACCTTATGACTCAGCAATTCCACTCCTAGGTAGCTATCCAGAGAAATCCAAAACTCTAATTCGAAAAAATTTATGCACCCCTATGTTTATTGTAGCACTATACACAATAGCCACGACATGGAAACAACTGAAATGCCCATCGGTAGATGACTAAGAAACTGTGGTTCATTTATATGATGGAGTATTACGCAGCCATAAAGAAGAATGAAATCTTACCATTTGCAACAATATGGATGGACCTAGAGGACATTATGTTAAGTGAAATAAGTCAGACAGAGAAAAACAAATACCATATGATCTCACTTATATGTGAAATCTAAAGAAAAGAATAAATGAATGAACCAATCAGAAACAGGCTCAGAGACATAGAGGAAAAACTGAGGGTTGCTAGATGGGGACGGTGAGGGGATTAGAACGCACAATTGGTAACCACAAGATTACTACAAGGATGCAAAAGTCAATTTGGGGAATGTAATCAATAATGTTGTAAAGATTTTGTAGGGTATCCAATGGACACTTGTCTCATTAGGGAGACCACCTCAGGGATGATGTAGATGCCTGATCACTGCACTATACACCTGAAGCTGAAGCTCAAAAATAATGAATGTCAACTATAATTTTATATAAATATATACACACACACATATACATACATACATACATACATACATATACATAGTTACAAGAAGTGGAGCATTAGGAATAGAGGTAGTGAAAATATAATGGTTGTATTCGATGTCAGAGGGATAGTGGATGGGGGAGGGGGTTATCACTGTGTGAGGGATATAAATGATAAATGTTTAACTATTACATTGTTTTGTACACCCAAAACTAATAATAATAAAAAAAGCATGGGACTGGCATAAAACAGACACATAGATCAATAGAACATGATAGAGAACCCAGAAATAAATCCATGCCTATATGGTCAATTAATCTATGACAAAGTAGGCAAAAATATATAATAAGGAACAGTTTCTTCAATAAATGGTGTTGGGACAGATAAATGCAAACAAATGAAACTAGACTACTCTTTTACACCAAATACAAAAATAAACTCAAAATGGATTAAAGACTGAAATGTAAAACCTAAAACCATAAAACTCCTAGAAGAAAACACAGGCAGTTAACTCTTTGATATTGCTCTTAGTAATATTGTTTGAATATGTCTCATTGTGCAAGGGAAACAAAAGAAAAAAATAAACAAATAGGACTACATTGAATTAAACAGTTTTTTTTTCATAGCAAAAGAAACCATCAACAATGTAGAAAGCCACCCTACTGAATGGGAGAAGATATTTACCAGTGATACATCTGATAAGGGTTAATATCCAAAAAATATAAAGGACTCCTTATTTTATGTACTGAATGATCAACATCACTAATCATCAGAGAAATGCTAATTAAAACCACAGTGAGATATCACCTTACATATGTCAGAATGGCTATCATTAATAAATAAACAAACAACAAGTGTTGGTGAGGATATGAAGAAAATTAAACCCTTCTGCACTGTTGGTGGATTGCAAATTGGTGCAGCCACTAGGGAAAACAGTTCGGAAGTTCCTCAAAAAATTAAAAATAGAACTGACATTTAAGAAAAAAATATTTATTACATTTTGTAAGACCTCTAGTACAATGTTGAATAGAAGGAGTGAGAGTAAGCATTCTTTTTTATTCCTGGCATTAGGGGGAAAGCATTCAGTCTTTCATCACTATATGTGATATTAAGTGTAGGTTGTTATCAAATGAGCATTGAGAATCTTCCTTTCTATTTCTAGTTTGAAGGAGTATTTGTTTTCCTTTTGTATGCTCATAAATTGCTGTAATATTTTTCAATGAAAATGCATGCTTATGTAATAAAATATTCATATAATAGATATCATATTTTTAAATGCTTGAGAATAAAAATAAAAATAAAATATTTTTTCTTTTTTTGTATCTATATATGGGATGATGCATATTAACTAAACTTACTTATGTGAGATTATGATATAAAATTCATGGTACGAGGTCTGACGATTAAGTTTGCGAACTTGTTGCAATGATGTTGCTAACCTTTTTTGATATCAGGGATTATTCGTTATAAATTTGTACCAACTGGATAAACAGTTAACCAAGTTTACTATTTGGAAGTGCTGAAAAGGCTACATGAAAAAGTTAGACGACCTGAACTTTTCCCCGACAATTCATGGCTCTTGCATCACGACAATGCACCAGCTCACACAGCACTGTCTGTGAGGGAGTTTTTAGCCAGTAAACAAATAACTGTATTGGAACACCCTCCCTACTGACTTGATCTGGCTCCCATTGACTTCTTTCTTTACCTGGAGATAAAGGAAATATTGAAAGGAAGACATTTGATGACATTCAGGACTTCAAGGGTAATATGACGATAGCTCTGATGGCCATTCCAGAAAAAGAGTTCCAAAATTGCTTTGAAGGGTGGACTAGGCACGTGGCATCAGTACATGACTTCCTAAGGGGACTACTTTGAAGGTGACCATAGTGATATTCAGCAGTGAGGTATGTAGCACTTTTTCTAGGATGAGTTCACGAACTTAATTGTCTGAACTTGTTATGTGTATGTAAGTCAAATCCTAATGCTGTACACCTTAAACTTATACAGTGATGTATGTCAATTATATATCAATAAAACAGGGAAACATAAATGAAATAGGGTCTCAATTTAAGTGATTAACAGTTCTGCATATTCAAAAATGTGAAACAAAAACAAAAAATGACCATAAAATTGAACTCTGAAAGAGATCCTCTTGGTGGGGAGTAGTGCTGAACCACCTCATCTGATTCTTTGCTCCTAAGATATGTTCTTCACTTTAAATACAACCATCACCACTATAACCCCCATTGCTATCAACAGAATCACCTTTACCACACTACCCTTGGATTCCGAGACACTTTGATCCTCCTTTGACAGTCACTACATAAATGTTCTCTTTATTTTGCCTTTGCATACATAGCTTGGCTGGAACTTTTTAGACAGTCTCATGAAATACCAAGAAAAACTATGAAATCAACAAAGGTTCTGTAAGAAGGACTGGGCATCTTCCAGGACACCTTTCTTTGGTTCATCCTTTCTTAACTTCAGGGCTGCTTCTTTATGAAGATTGCCATCTTAACATCCCCCAACACAGATCCACCTCCAAGACATCTTCCCCCTCATAGTCAGGAAGAAAATGTTCTCTCTCTGTGTTTTCTCCCTCTCAAGGCTAAGTTCAGGCTGATGGATGAGTCTCTTCCTCAGGAAGGTCAGAAAATAGTGAATGACTTTCTCCTATGGTGAGAGGTCCAAAGCAGATTCTCGGAGCTGGACATTACCCTGGCAGGCCCAAATCTTTGTTACTCCCAATAGCAATAATTTTAAAATAATAATTCATATGCACCAAAAGTAGCAGAGAGGCAGTTCACTTTCAATGTGCCATGAGTAACTCTAGAATAATACCTTTTTTTCAAAATCCTTTCTCTTGTACATTAGAGAAACTCAAACTTATTTATTCATTTGCTGGTAGGCAGAAGACATGGTCTGGATAAGAATGGCAAAATAATCACATTAATTTTTTTCCCTCAACAAAGAATGGAGATAAGAAACAATAGAGTATCTGTTTTTTGAACTCTGTCTCTGGTAGGGTGCTAGTCTCCATTTAGTTTAGTTCTTTTTCTGGAATTTTCTCCTGTTCTTTTATTTGGGACATATTTCTTTGTTTTCTCATTTTGGCTGCCTCTCTGTGTTTATTTCTATGTATTAGGTAGGGCTGCTATGTCTGCCAGTCTTGCCTTAACTACATAATACTTATGTAGTAAATGTTCTATTGGGGCCCAGTGGTCACCTGAGCCAGGTGCTCTAGGAGTGTCCCTTGTGTGGTTTGTGTGTGCTCTCCTGTTATAGTTGAGCCTTGATTGCTGTAGGCATATCAATGGGTGATAGTAACCCTCAGACTGACTGGCTATGGAGTTTGGCTATGTCCACAGCTTATGGGCTGCTGTGCAGGGGGCTTACTCCATGGAGCAGGATTCGCCCCAGTGGGCTCTGGTGCCTGTGGAGACTGCTCTTTGTGTGTGCCACTTGTAGGGCTAATTGGGTAGTACCCTCCTGTGGTACTAAAAAAGCTGAACTCCAAGTATGTTTGTTCTGGGACCTCTTGGGAGGGGCTCTGGTGCTGGCCCAGGTCAGCCACTGCCTGTGAGCGGCTGGGGAGTACCTGGTAGGCTACATGAAAAGTGATCCAAAGTTGGCTGCTGCCTATGTTGTACGTGGAAGCATGTGGGAGAGGCCACACTGTAAACAGAGGATGGCTGCCCCAGTACTGGTCAGGGGTAGCTCTGCAAAAAACCAGGACACTCTGAGTCCTGCTGGCTCCTGTAAGTTGCAGCCACATAAAACCTCCTGTGGTAGGCTAGTTGGATGAGGCAGCGTCTCAATGAGTCAGCAGGATTGAGCTGTGGAGCTCCCCAGGCCATTCAGATTCAGATTTGGCCTGTGGAGGTGGGCTCAACTCAGGAAAGATGGCGCTCATCTGCAGCTGCATGAGAGGAGGGCCACACATGGAAAATGTGGGGACTGTCCCTCCAGTCCTTGCCCTGAAGTTACACAGCTCAGTCTCTCCCTGTACATCTCCAACGCCTCCAGAGTCACTGTGTCTCCTCTGGATCCCAGGGTAAGTGCCTGCGTCAGCCTTTTAAGAGGACATCTGGGTTCTCTTTAGCCTTCCGTCCCATCTGGATGGTCAGAATCCCCATTGTTTTCCACAGGCAGATGTTGTGGAAGCTCCTCTTCCTGGCACCGATACTCCGGGCTGGGGAGCCTGGTGTGAGGGTTGGGGTCCCTCGCTTCTTCGTGGGGAACCTCTACGGCTGAGATAGCTTTCCCTATTTTCAAATGCGACACATGGGTGTGGGATCGCACATTTCACATCTCTGCTCCTCCTACTTGTCTCAACATGGCTTCTTCTCTATATTTTTAATTATAAAATTGTTCAGCTAGACTTCAGATAGTACTCCAGGTTGATTGTTGTATAATTTAGTTCTAATTTTGATGTGTTCCCAGGATGAGGCAAGCACAGTGTTTATCTACTCCTCCATGTTGGATATCAGGAACTCAAGTTTTGTAGGTGTGTAATTTCTAGGTCAGACTGGTGTTTTTCTCATGACTTTCTTTTGTTCTTTCTGTGTTCAGGTGGTTAAAGTCTACACAGATTTTGAGTTCAGGTAGAGCCCTCTATAAATTTGGGCATTGGCAAGAGAAGTGAAGAAAGACTGTTTTCCTTAGTCTAATATATAAAATATTCACAATTAGGGATTTTTGAGGTTGAGCCTGAAATGCAAAGTCTCTGTGTGAGGCTTATTACAGGGTGAGCTAGCACCGCTCTATCATTCTCACATTCCTCCTCTACTTCCTGTTTCTTACATATGTGGCCAGTAAAGAGGGTAGGGGATAAACCATCCCACCTGAGCAAAATTTCTGAAAAAAAAAATATATTTTTAAGACCGTAAGTCACATAGATTGTGTAGTCAAATGGTAGTATATTTTTAAAACTGCTTGCCTTCTATAATGGTAAAACTTGACAATGTTTCTGGATGGTGATGTTTACAGAACAAAAACTTGTAAAAATCTCTTGGAGTCAATTTTGACAAGGGATTGGATGGAGTCCCTTGAAATGGACATCATATGTCCAATGAACTCACAAATATTGTGCCTATCCATGGTCTCTTTTAAAATAGACATTATGACAGGACTTAGGAGTCACATCTAGAAGAAAATAGAAAAATTGGGCATGAAAATTATTTAAAAATATTACATGTGGCCATTCTCTTGGGTATAGAGTGGGGCTACTTTTATTGTCTACTGATAAGACATCTCCCCACCCTCTGTAAGCATCTTTTTTCCATTAGTCAAGGTTCTTCAGAGAAACATAACCAATAGGATGTTGACTAATTCTTTATATACAATTATGAAAGCTGACAAGGCCATCACCATACCGACAGCTGTTTGGGCTCTGAAGGTGAGAACACAAAACCTTATAAAGCATCAGGAAGCTTTGTATTGAAAGGCAAATGCAGACATGTATATACAAACTTATATCCAAGGGAAGGTTTAATGCCATATTAAAGTTACAAATTGCTTTGAGAGTCCTAAGGAAGGAGAAATTAATTGTAGCTGTGATGATAGCTCCAGTTTTCCATGTTCAATTTACTAGTGCTTAAAATATGAAAAAAATATCTGCCAGATAAAGATATGCCTATTGCAGAGCTGTTCCCTTTTCAGACACTCAATAAGCGCTTGCACTGCACATTGTTTAGAAGACATACTCTTTAGTTCTCAGTGAATAAAAATGGTCCTCACAATGTCCTGGGCAATTTGTACGAGGTTATTCAGGTCAACCCTCCTGCTTAAGCAACAACAACAACATGTTGGGTTAAAGACACTATGACCACCAACAAAAACAAAACCCATTTCTTTACAAAATTGGTAAGTTAAAAAGATAGTCGCTAGCTGCCAGAGCAGTTTGGGAAGATAACCTGAATCAGACATATAAGCAGCATATCCAAGCACCAAAGCCATTTGTGTTGCGGCATTTGTCCATGCTGCGTTCTTAGGCTTTATGTGCAGCCTGTGGGCAGGAGGGAGAAAAGCCAAGGCCTGAGAACTGCCCAATGGGGGACAATCAGGATAAGTATGGACAAGTCAAGTACTGTATGATCTTACTTATATGTGGAATCTAAAAACATTGAACTCATAGAAATAGAGTAGTGGTTGCCAGGGGCTGAGAAGTGGGGGAAATGGGGAGTTCTTGGTCAAAGGGGTACAAACTTTCAGTTAGAAGATCACTTAAGTTCTGAGAATCTAAGCATACCACTGTGACTATAGTTAATAATGTTGTATTGTGTACTTGAAAGTTGTGAAGAGAGTGGAGCTTTAATGTTCTTACCATAACAACAAGAACAAAATGGTAATCATGTGAGGGGAAGGATGTATTAACTAACTTTATTGTGGTAAACGTTTCTCAATATACACGTATTTCAAATCATCACATTGTACACCTTAAAGTTACACAATGTTGTCTGTCAATTTTATCTCAGTAAAGCTAGAAAAAGAAAAAAGAACCAGCAGAAATAATAGGTTTTAGAAAAAGCTGGACGCATAATCCAAATGCTGGAATTATCATTCACAGATTTTTGAACGATAGTTAAAGAAAAATTGATGAGTTTACCATATTTTCAAGGTGACTTAGAAAATTTGAAAAAAAAAAAAAGAACAGAACTCTGTAAATGAACTATACAATAACCAAAATTAGAGCTATTGGGCAGCAGATTGGGTTTAACCAAAAAGATAACTAGAAAAATCAAAATCAGATTAGAAGCTATGAAATTTAGCACAAACCCACATGTGTCGTCATTTATTCATCAATGTGACCCTCAAAAATTGGAACAAATTGAAAACAGAGTCATCCTTCCCCCAAAAGATAAATTTATACCCAATCTTAATAAAATTGATTCACAATTGAGTAATTTCTTTTTTTCTTTAAGATTTTTAAATTAAAATACAGCTAAAACAATATTATATTATTTTCAGGCATACATCATAGTTATTCAACAATGAGTAATTTCAACAATAGAGAGAAAAAAGTCATGAAGCAAAATTTTTATAAAGTTGGAGGTAAAATTATCTTTAATTTCTAGTGGTATAATCCTGATCTAGGAAAGCAGGAGAATCTGCTGAAAACCATTATAAATGACACGAGATTCTAGTAAGATAATTTGTTGCAAGTGAGCTCTCCTAAAATCAAGAGCTTTCTGATACATCCAAAATAAACAATTAGAAAATTATTATATAACATATATATGTACATATATATAAATGTAATTAATATATTTGTGAACTACTTAGCATCATACATTTTATGTTTTTGGATGTAAAGAATAAGTAATGTAACATTAATTTTTTACAAATGAATTGATATCCTGATATAATCTTAATCAAAATTCTATTCTAATTCAGGAAAAGAAGCCTATATATTTAAGTTAACTATATATACATATATAAACTAAATATGTATACATAAGCACATATTCATATATACATACAAATGTATGTGTATGTATAATATATATTATATTTAATGCATACATTATGTACATTATGTATTTTATATGTATATATAGAACAGTTTTGCCGAATTATATGAAGAAAGTTAGTATATAATAAAAGAACCTTCTCAAATCAGTGGAGAAAGATTGAGTCTGTCAATAAATATATTATAATTGGCACAACTGACAAACCATTTGGAAAAAATTGTTTCTCTCTTGCACTTTTACATACATGAAATAAGATGGTTTAGAAATTTATTGAAAGTTATTTGTGTCTTTTATTTTTATCATACATTATGTAATTTTTTAAAATAAATTTGGAGTTCTGGAGAACTTTCTAAACATGACACAAATATCAGAACAAGGAGAATATTTATAGATGTTACTACATAATAATTTAAAAAGTCAGAAACAAGGTGAAAAACAATTTGCCGCACATATAACAAAGGGTTATTATAAGTAATCTGTAAAAGCCTTTTCTAATTAACAAGAAAAAGGTACACATGTCAAGAGGAAATTTTTTCAAAAGGAAAAATAAGGTACTTTGATAAGCGTAAAAATGATATTCAGATTCTCTAGTAATCAAATCAAAACATTGTATGGATTGGCAAAATAGAAAAGGTTGGGATGGTGGCTATTTTGGGATATGGTTATTCTTATCCACATGGTGACAGAACCGGTCTGGGGGTCACTTAGGTGATATACCAGGTTGTTAACTAAACACACCCTTTAGAGATCCTACTTTAAGAAGCTGAATTTTATAGGATACCTGAAGGCATGTGGTAAAACCTGTGCACACATATTCATAACCAGATAATTTATAATATGAGAAACTGAATACTAGCCTACAATTAACATGATTGTTTACATAACTTAGGGCAACCTTTAAAAACATTTTTTCAATGTCCATTGTATAATGTTTAATATAAAAAGCAGGTTACCAAACATCATCAATATTAAGTAATAGCTCAAAACAATTAATACTTTGCAGGAATAACTATGTGTGTAAAAATGTTTGGATGATACGTCTGAAGAATTATTAATATTTAAGTAATGAGATTTTATCATATGATTTTGTTATATGATTTGATTTTTATCTCATGGTGAGCATATCTTGCTTTTATATTTGGTAAAAAAACATTTAAGTTGAATAATAAAGCAGAAAATTAGAAGCAGGTCTTTAGGAGGTAGGCCACAGTTATCTGAAAAATTCATATACCAGAACTCTTGTTCACTGACAATGGTTAAGTTAAAAAAGTATTACTGTATCTTGTGTGTACAGACAGAAGCAGTTGCTGAAATGAAAAATAATGTGCTTACAAGGAATATTTTCAGGTAAATAGGTCAATATCTCCCAAAATATTTCTTGCTTTTTCTCTTAGAATAATCACTTCAGTTAAAGACCCCCCAGATAGAAACCTTTGCATATTCTTCTCCTCAAGTATATGTAATCATCGGTTTCATATCAAGGTTCATTGTGTTTGTGTCTGTCTATCCCATTGAAATATCACCTCTTCACCTAATAAATGAATAAATAATAAAATATATGACAAACTTCACCACTATATTCTTTCTCTGTTAAGGCATTTGCCATGGAGCTGATATGGATTATCCAGGGGACTGGAAGGTAGAGTCTACCCAGAACAAGTGGTCTCCTTCATCTTTGAATTTTAAAGTAGAGTTTTTAAAAGTTTTAAAGTCCATAGCTAGATAATAGTCTGAAATTAATGCTTTTGATTTTCAGTAACCATGTTTTGTTGGGAGCTGGAGTTTATATACTAAAAACTAAGACAGAGGGAATGGAACTTAGATATTTTATACACATCACAGTGTAGGCAGGAGCAATATTAGGTACACATTTTTTTTTTAATTTTTTTTTTTTTTTTTTACTGCTTAAGAAGGACTAAAAGCATTTAAGGGATTGAGAAAGAAAGGGAAACTGACTCAATCTGTGTCCTCGCTCCTTTCTTCCTCTAAATTATCAATATCTGCCCTGAGATTTCCTCCTCTTCCTTGAATGGGTTGTAGGTGATCCAGGGTCTTGATAGCCTCAGCTTTTGGGGGGCTGGTCAGAGATGGAAGTGGCAAGATCTCCAGATCTTTCGCCTTTGGCTGTGAACAACCTCATCCAATTCCCAGCGTGCTTTATAAATATGGTTATTTTCGATGAGTGACATGGCCCAAGAACGACTGGGAAACACTGTCCTATAGAAAAATAAATGTGAACTGGGATAATTACAGTTTACTTTTTAAAGAGGTCAATCTGTCAGCCCAGGGCCATACTGGCTAATATCTGAATCATGTGGGTAACTTATTAAAAATTATAGACTCTTGGTGCCAAACAGGAATGAAAGGTGTCCGGTGGGCTAAGAATTATTTGGCTTTGAAAACTTCTCAGGTGATTGGGTACCCTACGAAACTGAGTACTCAACTACCTAAAAATAAATTTCCACCTGATCTCACTGAAAGATGAGAACAGTCCCATTTTTAATTTGAAAGGAACCATAGAGATATCAGAGGGTAGATTTCAGAGCACTCAAGCGAGCATTTCATTGGAAAGAGTCATTAAATTAAATCACTCCACTTTGTTATAGCCTTGTTCAGGAGGGGTTAAAAGCTATTTTCCTTTTTTATTTGCAAATAGCACCCCCGGCTTGGGTGTCTCAGCCAGAAGAGCTGCAGACTGACTGATGGCAATGCAGATATTCACAGCTGCACGTGGAGTATCACAGAACACATAATTGCCACTCTGCTTTCCTGCATATGTTCATTCTCCTGCAAATGTGTGATCCTGGAGACCATAAAAAGCTCTTCTGAAATTTGGTTTACTGCCATGCTGTGAGTGAGTTCTTTTAAGGCACGGGAGACTAGGCATCCGTGGATTTCTAATGGCAAGATTAAAAAGCTCTTTACATTTGCAGACTTAGCAGGATACAGCGATTGGTATTGGAGGCATGGTTTACTGTTTTCCGGGGGATAGATACTCTTGCTTGAAATAATAAAAACTTAAGCTGAAATCCTTAAAGCACAAAATTTGACTTTTCCTTTATTTTGCCTAAGTAACACAGTGAGGAATCAACTCAAAACTGTCCCCACAAGTGATAATCTCTGACTTCCTCAGACCACAATGATTTCTCCTTATTCCTGATTGGGCAGATCCCTGTGCAGGTTGTACACTGTTACCTGTAGGGGTGCTAGTTATATCATATGTTTTTGTATATGCTACTTGTACATTTGTGTTTTTATATACATATATTTATGTATATTATTTTATGGATATACAAATAGCAGTAAATATTCAGTGGAAGATAGCAGTAAACTGTTTTGTGAAAGAGGCACAATTTTCTAATTTGCACAAAGGCAGAACATGGGCTATCAGTGGGGCTGCCTTATTCTGGCGTTTTATAATACTTATAGTGTGGATAATGGGATGCTACAATACATTGCTTATTTTAAATCAATAGGTTTACATGTTTCTCTTTCCAAGGAAAGTGCGAGCTTCTCATGTTGCTAGTAGTTTATGTTCCACGTCTAGTCTTTCTTCCAGCACAACTAAACGGTGGGGAGGTAGTATGTTCTCAATAAGAGACTGTTACACTGAGTCACAGTGTAACATAGACTATTAATGGTAGAAGACACATCTGTAATGCCCTGGCATCTGGTTAAGGGCCTTCTAATTGAGATCAAACAAAGTGAGAAATTTTTAGGATAACATTTTTACTTTACCGTCTTTGATTTACACTTACAAAACAATGCCTTTTTAGTTTTTGTACTTTGATTTTTTTCCCCTGTGAATATAATAATAAGGGTCTTATTTTTTCACATTTTGCTTATTTAATAGGCTGATATATCAGAGATTACATTTAGTTCTATATAGTTCTAAACCTCATCACAATAGCTTAATAAAATAGAGATCAATTTTTCTCACGTCATAAGGACGGGGCCGGGGGTTCAGTTCATGGCGATGACTTTTGTTCCCAGGGTTGCAGTATGGGAGTTGCAATATGGCAATTTCAGCACCAGGTATCATGCCAAAATCCATAGGAAAAGGAGAAAGGAAAGACCAAATGAGTGGGTCCTTTTTGAAAGAGTATTCCTGGAATCCCCTTTTAAAATGTTTCATTTAAATATCACTGACCAGGACAATGTCACATGGACAGTCCTCTTGTGAGAGAGTCTGGAAAGGTGAGGATTTTTAATTTAGCATATTGAAGTTCTCCTGGGAAAGAGGAAAGGGAAAATGGATATTGGAGAGGCATTTTTGCCATACCTGATATTGCAGTTTTTAAGTCAATTTTTATGGTGTTATTTGGGCTTATCTTCCCAACCACAAATTGAATGTTGATTGGGCTAGAAACCTGTCCCAGGGCATTCGAATGACTGAGGAGTAACAGAGCTGGCACAAGGAAAAATGAGCCCAATCATGAAATGAATTTGAGGATACCAAGGTAGGTAGGGGGCCCTGTGGCAGGCCAATTCAGAGAACACTCAGGAAACATTGCATGTCTATCCGTAACACACCTTCAACTGCTTACTTTAAATCTGATGGCAATTTTCCATGTCCCACTTACTTCAGCCAAGGAAATCCTAGGATTTGAAGCTGATGCACAGCTAACTGGTGGAAATCAAGGCAGAGTAAGACTGGTTCTGCTGCTTGTGAGACACGTAGAATCTTTTCTACTACATATACATTTCAATCATTTTATTTTTACATAGGCAAATAATACTTGCCTTGTTATTTTATTTTTTAACTTTTTCAAATGTTAATGGAAATTTCAAGCAAATGCAATAGTAAAGAGCATAACCCCGCCCAATGTGGCCATCACTCAGATATCAACAATTGTTAACTCACGGCCAATCTTGTTTCATGTATAGTCATACCCATTCTTCCCCCAAGATAATTTTGAAACAAATTTATGAAATCTTATCATTTTTCATAAGTATTTTAGTATGTATCTTAAAATGTAAGGCTCTTTACTCAGTCTGTATTTAGATTTCCTCAGAGTCTGAATTTTGTCCAGGATTTTTGAATGAGGATCCAAATAAGAAATGGATATTGTGTAATTCATTGCTGTGTTTCTTAAATCTCTTTTAATCGACAGGGTCCTCTCCCTCTTTGTTTTTCCTTGCAGTTGATTTCCAGAAAAATCCAGGTTCAACAGCTTTTCCCATAGTCGGCATTTTGCTACCTGTATCTCCTGGATCTCTGTGGTATAATTTTACATATTTCTCTGTGGCTTGTTTATTCTGAAAGCTGATAGAACTGAAGGCTTGATTACATTTAGGTTCAAATGCAATGGTTTTTCAGTTTAAGGAATTGAAATCATTCTATAAGAATAAATTTAACCATTATTTTTCCTATGTAAAATGTTCTTTGCAGATAACACCTTCTTGACTCCATGTTAAAGAGAAATACTTTGAAGGAAAGGGTTACCCACCTTAATTCTCAAGCAGTTTCAAATTTCAGGTCCATACAGTTTGACTTTACTGTCGGATTTAATATTATTCTGTGTCATATGCAACAACTGTTTCCCAAATAAAACAAACGTTGTTATGATCACATATTCTTTTATCCACCCTTTAGTTTAAGGCCTCTTGACATATTATGGCCACTGATACAAGGGAGTTCGGAGTTTACCTCTATGATTATATTATAGTTAGCTAATATTTTCTATTATCTAGGTTAGCAGATACTTAGGTATAATTAATTTAGAATGAATTGAAAAAATCACTCTCAGTAATTAAAAACATATCCTATATTAGACATATTGACATGTCGTTTAATTTAAAAAAAAAAACAACTATACAATTATTGCTCCTTACTAACAATAAGTAAGGGCTCATTTTACTTGCTTTAATCAGAATCACTTATAAGTATTAAACTGTGCAAAGTTAGTTTGAAATTAGGTCACTCTACTAAACCTGCCCTCTTAACTACTCAGCTCTTTTCCTTGCTGACCTATTTTTTCCCCCCGACACATAGTGAAAAGGTCAATGTGATCATGATTTAGGTCTAAATTACCTGATACTATCAATTTATGAGTTCTCAACTCAACCTTCCTATATTTAGCTCTTACCTTTAGTTAGTCTTAAAACGATACATACTGGTAAAGTTTGTCCAGTTATGATTTGGGCCACTATGGTAGTAATCTGTAAACATTTTTTTTTTTTTTTAAATCACAAGATTATTTTATGTAAATAGCTTGTAGAAGGGCTCTACATAAAAATAAAGGTTTATTGGAAGTAGAGGCTAGAGGCCTGGAGCCCTCCCCTTTTCGTATCCTTCCCCCCACCCCATAACTACCCTGTGCGTCTCACTTAATTCCTAAAGCTCGCAGGAGCACCATTTGAAAATAATGCCTTAAGGTGTTCTGGTCTTCTCCATTTTTATGGAGGACCTCTGTGCTGAAAAGGAGAATGAATGAATGGTGTAGTTGGAGGTGATGGGGTCAGCCAGTGAAATAGTAAAGCAGTTAAGGCTTTTTGTCTGGGTTCATCTCAGGCCTGCTCTTCCTAAATGTTTCTTTCACAGAAATAGAGCAACCTCATAGTAATACCTGCTTTCTAACCTCAGCTGTAGGTTAATTATGAAATGTAAATTTGAGCTTGTAAATCTTCTGAGATATTTTATGTAAATTTTAAAATTAGTTGTGATTCAGAAATTCTTATTTAATAAAATGTTTTGAATGCTCTTCAATGAATTCATCCTGTAATACTCTAGAGAAAATCCTCATACCCTGGCCATCACTGTGCATTGTAAGTTTAAATACCTATCAAGAATCTTTTAGTCACCAGGCCCATATTAAATGAAACATCCTTTCTAATTAAGACAGAAATAAATGAAGAGCACTTCATGTAATCAGTGAATTAGAACTGGAAAAGGATAATTAAGTTTGGAGTTCATCATTTAAAATTGAACTGGTAAACTTGGATTCCCCACAGTTTGAATTTAATGTAGTGGGATTCAGGCTTTCTTTACATCCAGAGCTACTCACCTTCTTTCTTATTTTATATTTCTCATTTATCTCTCATATTCTCTTCTCTAATTTATCCAGAATACCAATTTCTAGTAAACTTTATCTTTGATTAATGGTATTCTTACATAGGATTGCTTTCAGCTCTTTATAGGCAATCAGACCAAATTTAAGTTCTCTTAAGACTGTGTCAACTGGCCCTGTATATGGATCTTAGCTTCTCTTAATACAGCCGTACCCTTTCATTTTGGCTGATATTCATAGTGGTCCAGAGGTGATATTAAAAATGTTTAATAATTGGTATAGCACAGCTCTAATCAATCAGAACCTAGTTACAAGATTCAATAATTTTTGGAGACCCAAAATGCTGGGATGGCCCCGGCAACAGGGCAGTGGCTGGTTATGCTAGACATAGCAAGAGCATTTCAATATTTTAACAACTGGTGTTGTGGATGCACTGTTAGACTTTTCAGGGCTTGTCTCAGCTGAAAAGAGCCATGACTTCCTGGGAAGCCCCATTCTCAATGAGTGATGGATGCTTGGGGTCCAAATGTCTGGCCTTTTCGCTCCTACTTGGGATCACTCTGAGTGAGTGTTCTAGTTCCAGAAGGCCCATAGGATTGGCTAAAGTTGTCATTTGGCCTGAATTGCAGCCTCCTTTATTTTTCCCTCTGCCCAATGCTGCTTCCTTCTCCTTTATTCCATAGGTGAGATCTCAAGGGCCTTCCCTAGTGAGTGATCTGACTGTTAGAAGCCACATGAGTCTGCTTCTCAAGGAATCTGACCTGAGACAAATGTTTTGGCAAGCCACATCTACATAATAATTGGGCTGAATATAGTCCTGTGCATATTTTTTAAAGTAATGAGTAGTGTGAAAAATAGCTGCTCAGTGAATATTTATTGACAATTCAATTCTCTTGGAATAAATCTTTAAAACAAAATGGCTCATCAATTTGATGCCAGGTAGTCTCTCTGCTGATCTCCCTATTTGTGCTTATAGCAGAAGACCATTTAAGACAAAAGACTTTAGTGGTATGGTTAGATGTGGTTATTCATGGCTATAGACAAGGGCTGCAATTTGGTATAACCAAACCCTTTGTTCCTAAGAAGCCTCCCATTGACCTTTGGGAGAAATGGCAATTCTGCCATCTTATTCTACTCACACTAAGTTTTGTACATTCTGTGATGCCGAGTTAATGCAATTATTCTGGGAAACATCTTCATTGACATTATCAGCTCTTTTATTTTCTAATGTGAAGACACGGAGAACAATATGGCTAAGTTTTAAAGAAAGAAAAAACTTATGCTGTTTAAGTAGGGATCTTGTTTGGAGAGTCTGGCCTGTGAGGGAGAGTCTGGCTGTGTGGGAAGTGATGAAGAAAGATTCTGAGCAATCCGGTAATAGCAGAGAATAACCAGCTTCTGGGAGTGGCAGGAAGGAGTGCAAGAGGGAGAAGAAGAGCTGGAAACAGAAGTCACTAGTTTTAATTTAATTGTGCTGAGGACCAGCCTAGAGTGTGGTTATAGGCTGAGAGTCTTATTAGAGGATTCAGAGAAGAAGGGATACGGATGCAAGCCGAGAAGGATAGCTGTATCAGGGCCAACATCATATGCAGTCTGCATAGAACCCTGACTCAGAATAGCCTCATGTTGGGAGGGGTTCCATGCTCAGAAGGGCTCCATACTTGGATTAATGCTCTTCTCACCATCTTGAAATTCTTAATACTTTTTGTAAACAAGGGAAGGACCCCAATTTTTCTTGTTGTACTGGACACTGCAAATAATATAGTCTTGGGTGTAATATGTATAGCATCGGCTCTGCTCTGTGGAAATGAATGAGACTGTTGCTTAGGACAGTGGCCACCAGAGCCACAGTCACCCCCAACACACACCCAACATCAATAGGTGCAAAGATTAAATGCTGTCTCCAAGACCTGGAACATCTCCTGCCAAGACGGTATGTGTGATAATTTAGCCCATAATTTTTCATCAGAAAAATGAGATGGCAAATTGCCAAGATTCTAGCTTTACTTCATGTTAAGGTGCCAAAGAAAACAAGTGAAGCTTTAATCCTTGTTGTAAAAACATGGGGCTGAATTTCTGCTTCTCTTCTTCAAGCAGAAAATACAACCTTCTTTTGGGATCTGGCCAAATGCATTGCTTTTCACAATTAAAGTGCAATGTCTTAAGCTTCCACTCTTCCTACGCCCTTTTCTCAGAGAGGTGAAAACATGCCCTTTGTCATCTTTTGGTTGCACTGGGTTATGGGGACACTGGTCTCCGTGGATGACTCCTATCTGCCTTGGTTGCTTGGACAGAGCTGTGCCCATAGTGCAGAGTTTACAATATATTCCTCACCACTCTGTAGCACGTCCAGTTTACAAAACGTTTTCATGCTGTCTAATAAATGCTTCTTGAATTGAATTGGAACATGTTCGTAAACATTTTAGTTTGAACTTTCAAGAGAAACTCATCTAAGTTCTGCTCAAATTACAGCCAAGGTCTATAAAGCAGCAAAATTTTTAGACTCCAGAATTATTTATGACTTGCTATCAACGTATGAAATAGTGTTTTGATGATTTAAAGCCCATCTGTCTCTGACTCCTCAGGGCCTTTGAACTTTTAACAAATGCCTGGAGTTTCTGTTCAATGACTTCATACTTCAGTATTAAAAGGCCACTTTTTAGCTTAGGACCAATTGAGAGGGAGACACTCCAATTCCCATTGGGTTAAGTGCCCCAACGTCTTCATTTGGATTCTTTTTTCTTGTTAATGTGCTTAGAAAAAAATGACTTCTTTCCATTTGCCAAAGTGATGTCTTCTTGGAGGCTGCTTGATTAGACGATATTCAAGGTAAGATGAGAAAGGCTGCTCTCATTCTTTAAAGAGCATGGATGACATTTGTCATTATAGAAACTTGGAAATAAAAGTCAGAAAAAAAATGATTTACTCATAGTTCAATCATCTATCTAAACATTATTAATTTTTAGTGGCTTTATTTCTAGTCTTTTTTTCCCCAGGCATAGCTTTTCATTTGTATTGCATACTTGTAATTATACTCTCTATATGATTTGTATCCTGTTTCTTCACGTGTCATTGAAGCAGTAACATTTCCATATTAAATGTTATTTGTAAGTATATACTTTACATGATTACATAAAATCCATTAAGTTGGTGTACGAAGGTTATCATCCATATTTCTATTGTTGGGTACTTAAGTTATTCCAAAATGTTGCCATTATAAATAATTATGTAATAATATACTTTTTTGTAAAGCTTTTTGTTCTCCACACATGTCAAGTAATTAGTTAAGGATAGAATTTCCAAATTGGAAGTTATTGTGACAAGGAATATTGACACGTTAATGATTTTCTTTATATTCATTGTTACATTGTTGTATTGCTGATATTATTGTCTTAATGATAAAACAGGAAAATATAGCCTTCATATCACACTTTCAATTTTGAATATGCGTTTTAATTTTTACTAATTTGGTAGATGAAAAATCAATAAGAAAACAAAATAACAAAAATTCCACCAAAAATTGGATCGTTTTAAATCTGTAGTAAATATAACAACATTATGTAACTCAGTTGTTTGGTTTTAAGAACTTACATCTATCTCTCTGAAGTAGAGAGAATGTAAAAGAAAACATTGAAGAATGGGCAAAAGTGAACACTTGGCGGTCCCTTGTAACTTTTAGATGGGTACAAAGTAAATTTCTTCTTGCTGCTTTCAGAAAATTCTCCCAGCACATGGTAGTTATAGTAACTTGTCTACAAAATGGCTGCCATCAATTTCTTCCATTTCTGTATGTGCTTATCATTCTCCCATCAAGGGGTGAAGCTCTTCCTCAATCGTCTTAAATATGGCTGGCCTGTGACTGCTTTGACAAATATAATATAGCAGAAGTGATGCCAAACCAGTTCCAGGCCTAGCCTCTAGGAGAAGTGGTAGCTCTGTCTGGCTCTCTTGGAACACATGCTCTGATGGAAACCAGCTGACATGTAAAAAGTCTTAGTACCTTGACTACCCTGCCATACTGTGGAGAAGCCCATAGCTGATAGGGAAGAGAGGCTGCACTGAGAGAGAGATGCCAACTGGATGCCAGCTCTTCCAGACCAGGCACTAGATCTAGGAGTGAAGAGGCTTCAAGTTAATCCAGCCATCTGAATGTCCCTGGATGACATATGCCGAGTGATAATCATTCTATAACCATGAGGGATAACAATAAAGTTATTGTCATTTTAAGCCCCTCGATTTTTGGTACTGTTGGTTTTGCATTCATAGCTAAGCAGAACAAAATCAAGGCAAAGTACTGAAGTGTTTAAGTGTCTTCACTCTTAGCAATTTCTTGTTGTGTCTCCTTTTGCTCTGGAATTTGACTGTGATAAATACCTATTGCTCCTCTTTCAACCCATCAAACTTGCACTTTGATTGGAACAGAAGGTTTATATGACTAATAGTTTAAGCTGACTGACATATTTTAAAAGGGATCGAAAGCTTTAAAAAAGGGCTTAGTTCTAATGCCATGATGCCAGGCATATACTAGTGGAGGGGGGTGGTGATAGGATTGGGGGTGCGGTAAGGCTCACTCTTTTAAAGAAATGCTCTACTCCCATTCCACGTGATTTTAGTGGAACTGTCAATCTTAGTAGACCACTGGCATGGACATATATCTATGTAACTATAAGTGGTTGATCACTGAAACTTGTCTCCCAGGAAAGAGTGATTGGTCTAAGTGGTAGGCATATCACTCAGAGTTCTTTCCATGAACACAGGAAGAGAAAAAAAAACAACACTTTTTCTCTATTAGAGTTGCTAAATTAAACTCAGGAAACCTGAATTATCTGACTGCTATCAATTCTTGCCGCATGAAAGAAGCATGTGAGTTTTAGGAAAGAAAATAACAAACACTTAGTATTGGCACACACAGAAATAGCATAGCAATCATAGTAATATAATTTGTACACTTGTATCCAGTCATACCTATAGGTAATGCCTTTTGATTTCCAAACTTCATAAGTTATTACATCATTTCCCCCCTTTAAGTTATTTTCAGTAGTTTGTATCGTTTTCAACAAATAAATTTTAATGCTTATATGCTGATGTATCAAATTACATCAAATGGACTCACATTTAAAAAAATTTGATAAAACACACATTATAGATGATTTTCCTCACTACTCTAATTATAGATATCAACATTAATGAGATAAGTGTTGTAAAGCCAATTTTCTGCTATTACTACTGCAATTACACACATTTTTGTCTGTTACCTAATCAAATAGAATAAAAAAGTGAGCAAACTTGTATTATAGGAATAAACTTGCATCTGCTTTCATTCAGAAAAAGAAATCATTCACAAATTAATGTATTTTAACAAATTCTCTAGGACACGAAGATTAATTATTCTTTCCACACCAGTGGGTTGTGACCCTGAGGCTGAGATACTCTGCCCACGTTGGAAGGCAGCTCAGGGGCTGGGACAGCAGTAAGTTCTGTCCTGGAGTCAGGGCAGGCAAGTCTCTGGGAATTTTCCAACTTCAAATTGATGTGGCCTTGATCTAATGTGGTAGGGACAAGCTGTTTTAACGCCGGTAATTTAATCCAGTTTGCCTTTAGAAGCTCTCTATTCTTGTGTTTGTGTGTGTGTGTGTGTGTGTGTGTGTGTGTGGTTAACTGAATTTTTAAACTTAGTTTTAATTTTTATCCAACTTATACATGTACATGGTTCATTCTATGGTACATTTTTTAATGCATTCTTTTTTTAAAAAAATATTAAATTTATTGGAGTGACATTGGTTAGTAAAATTACATAGATTTCAAGTGTTCATTTCTACAATACATGATCTATATATTGCATTGTGTGTTCACCACCCAGAGTCAGTTCTCCTTCCATAACAATATATTTGATCCCTTTTACCCTCATCTACCATCCCTCTTCCCCCTTACTCTCTGGTAACCACTAAACTATTTTCTGTGTCTATAAGTTTTTGTTTCTTTGTTTGTTTGTCTTGTTCCTTTGTTGCTTTCAGTTTTATATCCCACATGTCAGTGAAATCATATGGTTCTTGACTTTTTCTGTCTGACTTATTTTGCTTAGCATGATAATCTCAAGATCCCTCCATGTTGTCACAAATGGCAGTATTTTATCGTTTCTTATGGCAGAATACTATTCCATTGTGTATATATACCACATCTTTTTTTATCCAATCATCTATCAAAGGACACTCTGATTGTTTTCATGTCTTGGCCACTGTGAATAATGCTGAATGTCAACTATAAGTAAATATATATGTACATATAGTCATGGGATGTGGAGTACAACAGAGGGAAGATAGTCAATGGTATTGTAATAGCTATATAGGATGTCAGAGGGCTAGTAACTTGGGGAATGGGTTTTCACTTTATGAGGGGTTTAAATGTCTATCGTGTTACTTTGTACACCTGAAACTAACAAAAATAATCTTATGCCTTTTTATCCATAAAAAAAAATAATGCTTCAATGAACATAGTGGTACATGTATCTTTATGGATAAATGTTTTCAGAGTTTTTTGAGAGACATCCAAAAAAGGATTGTTGGGTTACATGGTATTAATATTCTTAAATTTTGAGGAACCTCCATACTGTTTTCCATAGTGGCTATACCAATTTGCACTCCCAACAGCAGTGTATTAGAGTCTCGTTTTCTCCACAATCTTTCCAACACTTGTTATTACTTGTCTTGTTGATAATAGCTGTTCTAACTGGTGTGAGGTGATATCTCATTGTGGTTTTGATTTGCATTTCCCTAATAGCTAGTGAAGTTGAGCATTTTTAAAATATATCTTTTACAGAACATTTTTGAAGGCAATCTCCAAAAACATCTTCCATACTCCTATTCTTTTAAAACTTTTTATCTATATCTCTAAGTGATAAGTATGCCTCTAAATAATCAACTTCTTAATTTTTCTGTTTCAGGCATTACCTATTGACTTCCCACTACTAAAGAAGATTTAGCACATTTTCTCACACTTCTGATATAATCACACACATTCACAGGCACACACACAGCTGTCTACCATTACTTTCAATAAGTTCCCATTGCAATTACAGTTACACTAATATGTAGGATTTACATAATGGCTGGTAATTTACATATGACAATGTAAATAAATTACTAGTTGAGCTCTGTAGTTGATGTGATGGCTTTTCCTGTCTTAATGATCAACTTTTATTTCTCTAGAGTTATAGTTTTTTATGCTACTTTTAGTTTAGTTTTTTTTTTTTTTTAATTTATGTAGACTAATTTACTCCCAAATTCTACCCCCAGATGTGTAAGAGCAACTCAGGGCAGTCAATCACAATAAATATTCTGTAATTATCATTTTCTAAATGTTTGTTTCCTGAGCCTTCTTACCTGCTCTAATATGGTCTGTTTCCTTTCCTACCTTTTATCGTACTGAGTTCTGGGATTTCCCTTCACCATCTTCCTGGAGCTATCCTCTCTCCTTATTGGATTCCCTATTCCTTGAGACCCAACTGTTCCTGTTTCTTGGATTTCTTGCAGTGGGGTCTTGAAAAAGAATGCCTGGCTGATAAATTTTGAGACTTTGCACATCCAAAAACATCCTTTTTAATCACCCTCACATTTCATTGTTTTGCTAAATGTAGGATTCTAAGGTAGAAATTATTTTTTCTCAGAATTTTGAGACATTACCCCTCCATTGTATTCTAGGACCTAACGTTGCTCAATTCTTTGTATAAAACATGTATGTTTCTCTCTGGAAGGTTTGAAGTCTCTAGGTTCTGAAATTTTATAATGATTTGCCATTGTGTGTATCTGTTTTCATTTCTAGTGCAGCAAGCATCATGTACATGCATCTTATGTTGAGCTCATCCTGTCTGTAAGCACAAATGCTTCAGTTCCTGGAAATTGACTTATTATCATTATTATTATTATTGTTGTTGTTGGATAAAATTTATTCATTCTATGTTCATTCTTTGCTCTTTCTGAAGTTCCTATAATTCCGACATTAGGTCTTGAGGGCTGATAATCTGTTTTTCTTTTTCTTTCTTTCTTTCTTTCTTTCTTTCTTTCTTTCTTTCTTTCTTTCTTTCTTTCTTTCTTTCTTTCTTTCTTCTTTCTTTCTCTCTCTCTTTCTCTCTCTCTCTCTCTCTCTCTCTCTCTCTCTCTCTCTCTCTCTCTCTCTCTCTCTCCTTTCTTCCTTCCTTCCTTCCTCCCTCCCTTCCTTCCTTCCTTCTTTGCTTTCTGGGACAACTCCTCAAATTTATCTCTCAAATTTCTCATGAGTTTTTAATTTCTTCATCTTATCTTTTAATTGTTAAAAAATTTATTCTATTCCCTGAATATTTGTTTTTTATGGTATCCTCTTATAATTGCAATATCCCCTTATCTCTGAAGACAATAATAAGAATTGTTTGGCTGTGAATCTCTCTTTCATTTTTCATACTTTCGATTTTCTCTAAGTTTTCCCCCTGTCTTTGGTTTAGACTCTGTCTTCAGTATTTGAGTTCTCCTGAAATTCTAGACCACTGTCTGAGCATACTTGTAAGAGATTTCGTGCTTCCCTTGCCTTTGGGCTCAAGTTCACAAAAATCTCTCTGAGGCAAGGTCCATAAGTGTAGTGCCTATGTTTTCTTCTGTGTTTTTTTTATTGTTTCAGGTATTATAGTCAAATCTTTAATCCACTTTGAGTTAGTTTTTGTGTATGGTGTCAGCAGTTTAGTTTCATTCTTTTGCATGTGGCTTTCCAGTTTTACCAATACCATTTATCGAAGAGGCTTTCCTTTCTCCATTGTAGGTTTTTGGCTCCTTTGTCAATAGTTAGTTGCCCTTATACTATGTGTGGATTTATTTCTGGGCTCTCAATTCTGTTCCATTGGTCAGTGTGTCTGTTTTTTGACAATACCATACTGTTTTGATTATTGTAACTTTGTAGTAAAAAAGTGGGATAGAGGGCAGGGGAAGTAAAGCAAAAATAAATGAATGGGTCTACATCAAACTAAAAAGCCTCTGCACAGCATAATAAATCAACAAAACAAAAAGGCAACAAACCAAATGGGAAACTATATTTTCAAATTAAACCTTTGACAAGGGGCTAATATTCAAAATATATAAAGAACTCATACAACTCAATAATAATTCAATTAAACAATGAGCAGAGAACTTTAATAGACACTTTTATGAGAAAGACATACAGATAGCCAACAGGTATATGAAAAGATGCCTAACATCACTAGTTATAAGGGAAATGCTATTCAAAACCACAATGAGATGCCACCTCTCACATGTTAGAATGGCTATATTCAATAAGACTAGCTATATTCAAATAACTAGTGTTGGAGAGGATGTGGAGAAAAGGGAACCCTGCACACTGCTGGTGGGAATGTAAATTGGTGTAACCACTATGGAAAATAGTATGGAGGTGCTCAAAAAATTAAGAAGAGAGCTACCATATGAATCAGCACTCCTTCTTCTGGGTATCTACCCCCAAAATTTGGAAACACTATTTGTGAAAATATATGTATCCCTATGTTCATTGCAGCATTATACACAATAGCTAAGACATGGAAACAACATAAGTGTCCTTCGACAGATGATTGAATAAAGAAGATGCTGTACATATATACAATGGAACATTACGCAGCCATAAAAATTTGAAATATTGCCATTTGCAACAATATGTTGGATCTTGAGGTATCAGGCTAAGTACAATAAGTCAGATGGAAAAGAACAAGAGCCATATGATTTCACTCATGTGGGTTATAAAACAAAAAGGAACAAACAAAACAAACAAACAATCTCATAGGTACCAACAACAGAATGATGATTACCAGAAGGGAAGGGAAATGGAGGAGGATGAAGAAGGCAAAGAGGGTCAAATATATTGTAACAGAAGGAGACTAGACTTGGGACGGTAAGCACACAATGGCATATACAGATGTTGTTTTATAAAGTTGTACACCTGACATTTATATAACATTATTAACCAAGGTTACCACCATAAATTTAATAGAAAATATTTTAAATTGTAAAAAAAAAAAAAGAAAAAAAAGAAAACCTAAACAGGGATGGTCATAAAAAACTCAAAGTTTTGTATCCATATTTTGACTGTAGTCTTTCCTGTAAATTGATTTAACCAGCATCTCTCATTGAAGAATCTTCAAATCAGAATCTCCAAGTTTTTTTCTTGTGGGCTGATTATATTTCCCAAAGACAATTCTTCAATTGTCTATGTGAAAGGCAAAAGCTGGTCCCTGGTGTTTCCCACCAGAGTGTTCCAAATTTTATTTAAATAACATTATCTAAATCTCTGGCTGCAATATAGCATCCTTGATGTTTATCATCTATATCACCCACCCCAGACAACAAATATCTGATATTCTGCTAGGGTTACAAAGATAAATCTCTTAATATATACATGTTTTTTGAAATTGAAGATAGTAGAAGAAATGTCTCATGGTGGTCTCAATATTTACAAAATGGATTTCCACCATCAGGGCCAGGACAAATTGGCTTTTGGCCAAGGCTGGGATTATAAAAGTTTTAAGGTACAATTAAAACTGTCCTGAAGGATGGGTAGGAAGAAAGACAAGAAAAGGACATTGGAAGTAAGTGTGAGTGACACTTGGAGAAAGACCATAGAAGAAGTTAAAACCCTTGTGTTTTGTGTAGGCTGTGAGGATGACACTTAGGATACAGTAGAAGAGTTAAAAATGTGACTCTTTGAGGCTAAGTCTAGAAAGGTAGTTGTTTTCCAATGCCTGATTAAAGATGCCGCAGAATAATTTTCAGTAGGAAATTGTCTGATAAAATACATATTTTAGGGAGATTCATGAGGTAGTATTAAGCAGTGTGGCTGGAACCGTGGAGAGAGGTAGTAGGTAAACAAATTTGTAGGCTACTTCCTCATCCAAAATTAAAGTGATAGAGGCCTCAAGTAAGGCGATGGCAGTGGGAAAGGAAAGTTGTGAATGGGAGAGTTAAAGGAAAGGAAGAATTGACAGGATTTTGTGAGTGATTTCTTACGGGGAGACATAACCTTTCTTGCCTCTTTGCCAAGGAGGTATCATTCTAGAGAGATGTTACCCTTGATTATTGGATGCTGGAAGCTGGGTGAATTTCAGCTAGAGATGAGTTTGTCTTCTATTGGTCAGAGGCAGATTACCGCAAATTAAATTTCATGCTAACCTGCTCTAATACAGGGATACGTCATTATGCTTCAGGATTATCTAGTTGATCACACTAAAATATCCATTTTCACCATTCCCTTGACAACAGTTGTGAAAATATTTTAATCGCAGTATAGAATCACTTTGCAATATTTCACCAAAGCAATTATGCACCCTCTGAAATGCAATACCTCAAAGAGGCACATGAGATGAAGCCATTACTTTGTGGTTAGCAAATGATACAGTTTTTAGGAATGGCCTCGACAGGGCTTCTAAAAACCAGATCCACTCTGTAAGCCAGCTACATGAGGTGGAGAATAGAATTATTTCGGTAGAAAATTAATACTGTCTTCCGTCTCCTCTTGCCTATGTCTATCTTGATCATTCAGTTTCTGATAAATTTACACTACTCTGCAGGGCCAATAATATTGGAGCCAATGCAAGTTCGAATTGTGAGATGAGGGAGACAGAGTAGAATGGAAGTGCACGTGTGTATTTATGTGTTTGTTTACGAGAAGGTAAACTCTCTTGCCTATTGAAGAGTGCTGTAGGCAAGCAATAGCATTGACATTTAATCAGGGATTTAAAAGTTTGCCAAGTGTTTATGCTGATGCCCAGAATTTGGTGTTAAGACTTCATCTGAAATCTACCTGAAAGAATATAATGGAAAAATGTATGGTGCTCTTGTAGAACTATACCCTGTGAAGATAAAGTCAAATGATTACCAACTTGAGGATAAAAAAATCAGAGCTAGCTAATTCAAAAGGAAAAGAGAAAATATGAATTATCTGATGAGGAAGACACGTTGTCAAGTGAAGCTTTTGTATCTGTGTGCCCTCTCCCAGTATGTCATAGGTGGGGGGTGGCCCACCCAGGCAGTTAGGCAAGCACATGTAAACAAGTAGTGAAAGGTGAACAAATATGGAAATATCAGAATTCATTTAGCCGCTAAATGACTATAAATAGTTATTAGAGTCAATATAACCAGAGTCATTAGTCTTCTAGGAATGCCAAAACAAAATTCCATGGACTGGGTGGCTTAAGCAGTAGAAATTGATTTTCTCACAGTTCTGAAAGCTGGAAGTTCAAGATCAAGGTGTTGGCAGGTTTTTTTCCCTTCAGGCCTCTCTTTTTGGCTTGTAGATGGCCACATTATTGCTGTGCCTTCACATGGCCTTTACTCGGTGTGTGTCCATTTCTGGTTTCTCTTCCTCTTATAAGGACACCAGTCAGATTGAATTAGGGCCTCCTCCTTATGGCTCCTTTAAACTTTAACTGGCCCTTAAAAGTCCCTATCTCCAAACACCATTACAATCTAAGGTATGGAGTGTTAGGGTTTTAACGTATGAATTTGGGGGAACACAATTCAGTCTATAACACCAGAATTCTTACTTTTTTCTTCCTCAAGCTAGCTCCTTTCCTAAGCTTCACCATCTTAGTAAGTGGAATTCCGTCACTTCAGTTGCTCAGGCCAAAATTCCTAAGATCAGAATTTCAGTTTAGGAAGATGAAAAAGTTCTGGAGACGGAAGGGGGTGCCAGTGGCACAACAATGTGAGTGTACTTAATGTCACTGACCTATAGTCATAAAAATTGTTAAAGTGGTAAATTTTACACTATGTATATTTTACCACAATGAAAAATATGAAGTAGGACAATTAAGTTAGCGAACTCATCCTAGAAAAAGTGCTACATACCTCATTGCTGAATATCACTATTGTCAACTTCCAAATATGCCCCTTGGGAAGCTATTAACCACTGCCAGTGCCTAGTTCGCCCTTCAAAGCAATTTTGGAACTCTTTTTCTGAAATGGCCATCAGGGTTGTCATTGTATTACCCTTGATGTCCTGAATGTCATCAAAATGTCTTCCTTTCAATTTCCTTTATCTTCGGGGGAAGAAAGAAGTCATTAGGGGCCAGATCAGGTGAGTAGGGAGGGTGTTCCAATGCAGTTATTTGTTTACTGGCTAAAAACTCCCTCACAGACAGTGCCGTGTGAGCTGGTGCATTGTCATGATGTAAGAGTTCCTTCGGGACCATTTTTGCACACACCTTTCTTATGCCAAGATTTTCAGTTAAGGTTTTCCTAACTGTTTCTCTATCAATGTTTACTTGGTCTGCTATGCTTCTCACAGTTGAATTTGACGCACAATTCGACGAATTTTTGCAATGTTTTCGTCAGTGTAAGTGAACGGTGGCAAGTTGGCGAGCTTAATTGTCAGACCTCGTATATGCCATACAAAGAGAAATCATTTCTATGTTCAGAACTCTATATTACAGAGACCAAAAGATAAATCTTTATATTCAGGAAAAGATATTTTTACAGTCATACACAAGAATGTATCTACTGTAATGGAAACTGAAAATATTAAACAGATTATGTCCAGTGTCCTTGAGCTATTAGGTTCAAGCACTGCCTCCAACTGTTCAGTGGCCAGTGGGAGGAGTTAAATAAAATAGACTTTCTTGGTCTGAGCTTCATCTGGAGGAGAAAGGAGTTGCAGCAGCAGTTGAGTGTATATGAGGGAGAGATGCTTGCAGTTTACTCCTTTCTCAACTGGTTGATTTTTGTTATTCCTGAATCCCGGTTCCAAGAGCCAAAATGCAGCGTGTCCCTTTGCCTCCTGCTTCTCAAATCTGCCGGTTGACCAATGCAGCCGTCATTAAGCCATCCTTTGCAATGAAGAACTGGAAAGGATTCTCATAGCAGTAAAATTAATATGAGCACGTGAGATTCAACCAATCCTATGTCTGTGATATTTTATTCAGGCAGATCTTAGCGAGCTACTTCCATAGTCATTTGGAAATAGGAATATGGATCATCTTCTTTAGGTTTTATACATATGCATAAAAAAAGTACAGTTGTCCCTCAATGTCCATGGGGGATTGGTTCCAGGACCTCTGTGAATACCAAAATCTGTGAATGCTCAATTCCTTTATATTAAATTGTATAATATTTGCGTATAACCTAAGCACATCCTTCCATATACTTTAAATCGTCTCTGGATTACTTATCATACCTAATACAATGTAAATGCTATGTAAATAGTTGTTGTCCTGCATTGTTCAGGGAATAACGACAAGGAAAAAAAGGTCTGTACATCTTCAGTCATTTGATGATATGTCTATGTACAGATGCAACTATTGTATGATAAGTATTGTAGGCCTAACTACATAGTACATGTCAGCAAAACATAACATTTTTCTTTCAAATATTTTCCATCCATGGTTGGTTGAATCCACAGATAGGGAACCCATGGATATTGAGGGCTAACTGTAATACCTTCAAGTCTTCTCTCTTACAATATTTTCTACCTCATCCCTCCATATTCTTTTTAAACTGCATATTGTGTTACATGACCTTTTCCTTTCTGGTAGATGGAGTCCAGATTCTTTAGAACAAGCTCGAAGCCCCTTCCTGAATGGGACTCTTCCTACTCAGTCTAATCTTCCGCTGCTGCCACCACAGTGTCCAGGGTTCAGTGATGCTACTGTATTTCCCAGAAAATAGTACCTAACCGGAAAATAAGCCCTAGCATGATTTTTCAGGATGACATCCCCTGAACATAAGCCCTAATGCATCTTTTGGAGCAAATATTAATATAAGACCCGGTCTTATTTTGGGGGAAACACGGTAAGTGTAGCATAGTTCTCTAGGCAATTACGTACTATAGCTGCAACTTTGCCTCTGTAAGTGTTGCTCCCTCTCTGCAGGATACTTGACCTCCTCTAATACTCAATTCAAGTGTTACCTCCTCTGGGAAGCCCATCTTGCCCCCTTCAAGAAGAATCAAATGCATTGTTCTCAGTGATTTCTCAGCATCTCATATATCTTTATTACAGTGCTGATAATATAGTTGTCATCTGATGATATGTCTATGTCCCCTGCTGGAAAATAGTCACCGTTGTACTTGTCTCATGAGACACAAAGGTTGGCACACTTCAGTAATAGTTTTTTGAAGAAATTAATGAGTACATATGTAAATTTCCCATAACATGATTCTTTAACAACAGAAAAACCATACTGGCACTTATGGGCATCTCATAGCCCAACAATACGAATGAAAACTAAAAGATGATGATCAAAGTTGTAATAATTGCCCCCAAAATTCTAAAGTGATGTCATTAATGACCCATCAACAGATATTCACAGTGTTTGCTATTTACTGGTTTGACCAGTCACCACATCTGTGCCAGTTGTGCTTTATACTTCTATACTAAGTGGGGAATTGAGAGAGAGAACTCAGACTTAAGAGTGTACCAGGATCCTTAAGATTACAGTAATGAAGTCAGGCTATCGTGTTACTAAAATAATTTTCTGATTTCTGAAATAAAAGCTTTGAGCACAAGTGATTTTCTTTCTCATTAAATGACTTCAGTATAGAATTGGCTACTGGTGCTCCCAAGGCGCTTGCTCAATTTTACTGACTTACTCAATGGGCTTAAATTGACTTGCACTAGCCTGAAACAAATTTCATTACCTTTTCAGGCTCTTTAGTATCATTTCAGGAATTCTGGGAATATTAGCAACAGATACTTCCTGGTTTTGTCTTGTTCCAGTTGAATTTCTTTCAGGGCAAAGACTTTGGATAATTTACAGATTCCTATAATGTTATCACAGGAAAGAATCCACTGTGATCGTCTTTACTCAATGCTCTCATTTTATAGGTGGGGACCCTGAGTCCAACGTGAGACAAGTGAATTGCTGAGAGTCCCTTAGCCAGCTGGTGGCAGGCATCGCTTAGAGTTGTGGTTTGCTATCTGTGAGGCCAGTGTTAGTTAGGTTCCCTGCCCTGTGCTGCCTCTCACAAATGAGTTACAGTTCATGCATTCAATCCAGGGCAGTGCAAGTATTATATACGCAGCCATGTGTACACTGAAGGCTTTCAAATTATATCTTCAAAATTAAAGTTAGTTTAAGCACAGGCTTTGAATTTCTTCACCATTTAGGAAAATAGATGTATGTGATATTTTCAACCCACTGAACCATAATCTTTCTACAAAATACTAATGAAATACACAGTGTGACGCAGCTTCTCATTTCTCTCCTCCCCCTGTGCACCCTCCTGCCATCTGCAGCACTTCATTTGAACACAGTGGCATGCATACTGCCCCCTCCAGGTAACCGTCATTAGAGAATGTACCATAGAAACATCAGCTAAAGGACTGAAGAATAGGAATCCATTTCATAGAAGAGCTGAGACAAATCAACCAAACAAACAAATAAAAAAAGCATGAAAGTTTAGAAATTCTCTTCTGGAAAGAGAGCTGAAAGAAAAGGAATCCAAGAATATATATAATTTTAGCGGACAGATAAACTAGAAAGCCCATATTGTCTCAAGGCAGAGAAGATTGTAGCTGAGTTTCTTTTTTTAAAAAAAACATTTTTTTTTTTAAATTGGGGAGTATTGGGGAACAGTGTGTTTTTCCAGGACCCATCAGCTCCATGTCAAGTCATTGTTTTCAATCTAGTTGTGGAGGGCGCAGTTCACTGGCCCATGTGGGAATCGAACCGGTAACCTCGGTGTTATGAGCACTGTGCTCCAATCACTGATCCAACCGGCTGCCTGTAGCTGAGTTTCTGAAAGACACTTAGAGACTGAGGCTTATTGGATTTTGGAGCCATTTGAATGGAATGAGATGGGGAACAGAAAATAATAGTGGATGGGAGAGTGGGATGACAAGAAGTTCCAGGCTGAAATTCTGAGCTAGTATTGCTTCTCATATACTGAACAATCTAAGCCATTTGGAAGGCTATGCCATGGCTAGCAGAAAGAGCAGTGAACCTTAGGTCAGGGGGTCTGCAGTTGAGGAGAGCACTTTTTCTTCCAGCATGGATACCTCACCTGGAAAATACTGGGGCAGGATCAAACAAACTTGCAACTTTTGCATTCCGGGCTTGTGGAGATTTTACCTTCTCTGAGTTCACACTACAAAAGAAACATGGTAAAAGAAAATATGCTGGACTTGTTGTTTTGATTAATTCCTGGTCTTGGAAGTAATGGGCAGGAACCGACGGGGAATCACAGCTCAGGAGTCTAGAGGAGTAGTCCTTCCCCTTCTGCATCCTATGGATGATCTAATGAAGTCTTTCCTCAAATATGCTGTTGAGCTTAGTCAGTCTGCTCAGGGCTCAGACGTCCAACTGCCTGGATTGAAATACTGGTACACAACTTACCAACTATGGGTCTTGGCAAGTCCTTTTTGGATCTTTAGAGGCAACTAATTCATAATTCTAAAGACTTCTGCTTTCATAGATAAGTAATGGTCACCTACCAGTAATGAACCCAGAATGTTAGTAAGGGCTACTAACATGTCCTCTTAATTTAAAGCTACTGCATTACTAGTATTTACTGAGGTTGGTTATTCAGGACTCTGCTCAGCGTGTTGTTGCAAATCTTCTGGGCACAGGCACGTGCAGAAAATGGGATGGCCCTTAGATATGAATGGGGTATCAGCATTGTCTTGCCTCAGTGGTGGTTTTCAATGGCTTTTTTGGTTTGCAATTATAAATTACCATTATATCATCACCATTTAGTTCATGTGTAGTGAATGTTTCACCCATATCTAAATTTCTAAAGCCCACACATTCATAATGCTCCTGTACTTTGCTTCTATTACGAGAGTTCATTTCAGCGGGCTGGCTGAGAACTACCTATCAAAGTAAGTCTTATAAAATTAATCAGTTATTTTTAAGTTCATAAAGCATTGCTATTCATATAAGATTAGTGTATATCCTACTATACCTTTTTTAAACCAGGAATAGGCAAATTATTTTTTCAGTAAAGGACTTGATAGTAAATGTTTTAGGTTTTGCAGGCCATGAGGTGTCTATCACCACTACTCAACTTTGATGTTGTAGCACAAAAGCCACCACAAGCAATATGTATACAGATGTGGCTGTGTTAAAATACAATTATTCCTTACAAAAGCCGTTGGTTTGGTGAGCCAATTTGACCTAGAAACCATAGTTTTCTCACCCCAGTTTTAAAAAGTAAACGATAAGTAATTTGTACATGGTCCTCTTAAATTTTTTTTCATGCTGTTCTTTTGCCATTGAAACTTGAAAATGAGTTTGGTATCAGGCCAGTTGACTTTTAAGTCTGCTATGTTCAAAAATATTTGAGAACTGCTAGTATACAAATGTAGAGCTATTAGTATTCTACAGAGGGCCAACTTCATTCTTTAATCTGAATGTTGGAGACTATCATTTATAAAACCAATAGAAACATTTCTTTATGGATTTTTGTAGAGGAGCCATGTACAGAAGAAATGCTAAGGCAGCAGGCTAGGCTCAATAACACTCAAACCTTAAATATCTGTTTATCAGAATATAGCAGAGCACTCCAATAATAATTGCTTAAGCACTCCAATAATAAGGCTTGCTTAAAGAAACTACTTATTAAGTAAAAATAAAATTATATCAATTCTGTGGGTAAGAGATTGGATTAAAAACTAATGTGCATCTTTAAACAAAGGATAAGACAGAAAATTTTATTTTATTAGTGGAATATGATTTTCAACAGAGAACATTTGTAGTTTATAACCCATACTTAAGCTGTAAGTATATAAAATGATAGGTTTTATACTATACATAGGAAAATATAAATCATATGATATTACTAGTCACTTAGTGTTGCTTTAAATAGAAATAAATGCAAGCTGTTATACTGAAAAGTGTTAGGATCTATATTAAACAATGAACAATAACTGATTTCTTTTAGCATAAAATTGTTTTAACCTTGAATAACCTTTATTTATAATTGATATAATAAATAGGAAAAGGATTTTTTCAAAGTTCCAACAAAGATTACAATTTAAAAAATGCTAAGAGTCACATTTCTGCTTAAATTGTAAAAATAAAAGTTAGAATAAATTCATTTAAAAGTGTTTCATAACAATAAAAAATACTTTACAAAATAACTTTATTAAAACTACGAAATATTTGCGAGCACCTTCTAAGAGTCCTTATAATTTTCAACAGATAGAAACCTAGTTAAGGGTAAAATGTAGTTCTTATGATTTTTCATGATTGCTGTTTTTAAAGCAGTATTACAGTTTTGCTAGGTTAGCAAATTACCTTTACAAGCCTTGCACATTATTTATATCCCACTGGGATTTCCAGATTATCTGGAGAGAAGACCCGCATAGTTCAAGGAACAGTAAGAATTTGAACCCTCTGCAGCTTCAGAGACCAGACACAAACTACCTGCCCTGAAAGCAGCCCTAACAAACCCGTACTTCAGCCAATGAATGAGGTGACATATACAAAACTCTCACCAAATTCTAACCAGTGAGATGAATTCCTACAGGAAGACTTTATATTATTTTCTATGCCAAAAATATACAACTGCCCGATCTTTGCTTACGCCAGGACTTGCAGAGGATTTGATTTTGTAGTTGTTGTTGTTGTTTTAAAGTGGAAATCTGTGATTTGACAGTGATGCTAAAATTGTTTTTGAAGTTTACATAATCTCTACAACCTGCTTGAGGGTTTTTTGTGTGTGTGTGTGTGTGTGTGTGTGTGTGTGTGCTTGATTCTTTGTTTCTTTGAACATCATTTCATCTTGCATTAGTAAATGTTTTGAAAGGTTTGAGTCTATCAATAGAAATAGTCTAAAAACAAACAATGCTGAAGAAATGTGTTTCTGCATTTCTCATAAATAATTATAAAATACAGTGCTAAATAATATGAAGTCAGAATTTAGTAATCTAGCTTCTTTATTTACTCTTTCCTGATCAAGTCTTATGCACAGAAAGGGGGTGCATCCTTCAATCTCACGTTGTAACTATATACCAATGATTTACCTCTGTCCTGAGTTTCCATAGCATTGGGTCTGTAGCAAACATATTTAGATGTATGTTTTGCCATTCCTCAATATTGTCCAGTTACATTTCATGCCTGTTAGTTTTATTTCTACAGTTTAATGGTAAGATCCTTAAAGCTAAGAATCATGTCTAAGACAATTTTAGCATCTTCCAGAGCATTTAGCATAGTGCCTGCTCCACAGTAAACATTAAGGACCTATTTATTGATTGACAGTAATCAAAACCTAGTTATCATTCCTAATCTGTGACTGTTTATGTGCTACTGGATGGAGATCAGCAATTTAGCAAAGTATCAGATAGAAATCAGATTGAATGACACAACTGGGTTGAATCTAAAATTTTGGATTTGACAATTGTACTCCTACACATCATGATTCACCAGGATACATTTAGATTGAAATGACTACCTCTCCCCACCCCCACCCCCTTTTTTTCCTTCCTACAGAATTAAATCTAGGCTTAATGGCTGAGGAAAGAACATTCTTTCTCAAAGTTTCACTGATAAAAACCTCCACTCTCTCTCTCAATAGCTAAAAGCATTGTAGAATTTTGGCCTGTGATATAAGTAATTTGAGTTAGAAGAAATAGGGCTTCGCATTTTGCTTTAGCTTGTGGTTTGCTTATTTCCCTGTTGTAGGGCACACCTGCTAATTTGGTATGTCCGGTATTCCTTACTCTAACAGCGTCTCCCGTGTTATTTTGGGAAATGTTTCTTCCATTTTCTCAAGACTACTTTTGCTTTCTCCTTTCTTCCAGAACAGGCTCATGACCCCAGCCTGGCCAATCACAGTCTCAGTGACTATTAGGGCAAGAGCATGGGCCCTATGTCAGTGAAAGTTTGGCATGGGACTTCTTGGACCTTGGGGAAAGAGATGGGTCCTTTCTGAGAGGGCTGCTGAGACAGTAGACTCTATGGCTTGATTGGCTTGTCACCATCTTTGTTAGCACATGGAGAGAGGTTTTCTGAAAAATAAGTTAACATCAAAGAAAGAACTGAGAACTAGCAAGAAAAAAATTTTATACGACTTAGTTCAAACATTTTTTAGCCAAGGCCTGTTTGACTTGGGATTTGTTATTCACCATCAAGAGTCCAAGAGTCAAAAAAAATCTCACAGTTCTCATAAAAATAACCTATTGTGTGTGTGTGAGTGTGCGAGAGAGAGAGAGAGAGAGAGAGAGAGAGAGAGAGAGAGATACTGTGTGTGTGTGTGTGTGTTATGCATTTTTCCTATCATGTTCAAAGTAACAGATTTTTCCTGCCCAGCCCTACAGTAGATAGGACAAACTCTCTGCTTAGAAGTTCAAGTTTCGTCATGTGGCACAGTTTTAGCAAGGCTGCATTGAGGTTTAGCATTGCTAGCACCATGGTAAATGACACAGCAGATGTAACAACTGCTTGATACTCAGTTTTATTTTCAAGATACCATTAATAAATTTTTTACACTATAAAACATATGAAACCAGTAGGTTGTTTTCTCCCTAAAATATACAGCAGTTTTACATGCACATAAATTGTGAGCGTAGCAGTTTTGCCTAAAGCTGTTTACCCTTCAGTACAATGCCTATTCAAACGGTTACCCCTTTGAATGGCTACATGTACATTAAATGGATTAACATTTCTCACCTGCTCAGTGCTACACAAGCATATGAAAAATGTAGATTAGAAGCAGAGTGTATGTTAGTGACAGCAGTGATTACAGACAGGGAGTCATTACACTTTTGGCTTTCTGCATTTTCAATGGACCATGCACCAAAGCAGTGAAGTTAAATGAAAATAGATGACACCAAGAGGCTGAAGACCTTTGTGGGAGGAGATTTTGAGGAATGCAGAATAGGTAGAAGGGAACTTAACTCTTTCACTGCATTCATTGATTTCAAGTTTTTTCCCCCCAAATGTGTCAAAAATCCACAAACAACAAAAAATTGAAATTTTAACTATTTTATACATTTAATAACATTTTGCTTTGTACATAAAAGACATTTTTATTTTAAACCTTTGTTATATGGTAATAAATTTACCATTATATTGAATTTTAGCAAAGAATACTCAAAACATACTAAATGGCATCAATTAGATTTAAGTGTAGATAAATTAGAATCCAATGGCATTGATGACATCAAAATTTATTACAAAATGTTACACGATATGGCATACAAAACATCGTTGTTGTTGATAGTGCAAGCCACAGGAAAACATACTCGAACGTAACAGCAGAAGAGGTAAGGAAGGGCATTATGAAGAGAAACCAAATGTAAGAGAGTGAAGTTTATGCAATTCTAAAGATAAACTAGGTGATAACAACATAGCGTGGTTGTCCTATGGAAATACAATGTGAGCCACATATGTCATTTCAGATTTTCTAGTAGCCACATCAAAAACAGCAAAACATAAACAAGTAATATTAATTTTAATAATAGATTTTGTTTCATCTAATATATCTGAAATATTATCTAATATGGCCATAAAACATGAAATCAATATAAAAATTATTGAAATATTTAAAATTTTTTTGTCAGTATCTGGTATGTATTTTTCACTTTCAGCAAATCACTAACCACATGATCAGTGTTCAGTAGTCACGTGGGGCTAGTTACCACTGTATTGGAGAGAGCTGCTTAGACAATGGGAGAAGACGAAATTCATTTTAGCTGGGGTCTGAACATTAAATTTCTAGCTCCAAAAGGAGAGCTGGAAGACACATCTTTATAACTACCATTTCTCCAACTCTAATTTTAACCTTAACTCTAGCCCAGTCCTTACCCTGCTTCAAGGTACAATAAAAACTAGTCAGTACATTTTAGTGAATTATTATGCCTCAATTAAGGTGATATCAGGAAATAGCTGGCACTCAAATCGAGTAAATTAAGGAGAATTTCATAAAGCGTTATTTACAAAGTTGTGCTAGCAGTACAGAAATCACAGGGCATAGTGTGGTACTCCAGGAATTTAAAATGAGTGAGACTTTACCACTGTAAGCCTGAGGGGCAGGAGAGGAAATAGTCTCCGGAATCTTCTGTGAAGAGGTCCATGTGACAGGAGCTTTGGACTGTCAGTCAGAGGACACTGCTTTTCTGTGGTAAACCTGTAGGAAGGAGCAGGGAAAAGAAACCTCTCCCTCCTGGTGGTTATTTCTACTGACCAAACAGAAAGACAGAGGTCAAGGTGGCCTGTTGATGCAGCCCACATAGTCAGTTATTGGAGCACAGAGAATGTGGGAAGGTGATCTGAAGGCTAAATTAACCACATCCAGCACAATGACCAACTGGAGGAAATTAAGAAAAAGCAAACCAAAATAGGAGATAGAACACATAATTAAGGAGACTTTGAGAAGAGTAAAAAACACTGTGTTTTCTTAATCTTGCCTTCTGACATTTTGATGTCTTACATTTTGTTTCCCATCTTAAATTGTGTGTCAGTGTCAATGGTTTTGGAACTGAGGTCCATAAATAGGTTTCAAGGAGCTCAGGAATCCTGTGAAATTATGTGGAATATTTTGTGCATGTGATTTTTTTGTTGTTTGTTTGTTTGTTTGTTTGTTTTACCCCTCCTAGGTAGAATCCATAGCTTCTCATGAATTCTTGGTTATGGTTACTTAAGAAACCTCTGTGATATTTGTCCAAATTGCTGAACATCACCCAGGGGTAGAAGGGTCAGCAGTTATTCTGGGTTGACTTCTCTCACGTAGACCCTGATTCATTAGGCAGCAAGCCCAGAAGAATCTAATGGAGAAGTAGGTGAAGCAAAATGGGGAAGGCACAGGAATCAAGCGAGGTAAGACTTCAGGCACAGTCCTGAGAAGGGCGGCTTCAGCCTGACCCTGCAGGAGACTTTCGAGTATTTTCACAGTTGTCATTCGTCATTGTCTAAAGGCTGCCCTGGGAGATTTCTGCTGTCTGTAAGAGGACAAAACAGCTTTAATAGCCCAAGGATGGGCTAGTAAAGAGCCAGAGGTCCTGGCAATAGGAAGAAAAAGGTCACCAAAATTGTTGAGGGGCACATGAACTAGGTAAAGGGTATCCAACAGTGACCACGACATTTAGTACCAGTGATGGTTGGTACGTATAGGTAATTAGTTTACTATGACATGCAGAACCCAGCTCCTCCCTGGTGAGCCAAAGCGTACAGATTATGGAGTGGGAAGTGCACTTGGGCCAAGGTACCACCCTGCACCAGCAGGCCCAAAGCCACAGGCCCATGCCTTTTGGCCCCATAGTAAGGTCCTGGCGCCTTTTCTAATTGCATCTCCATGTACTGGGAGCATCTCATTGTTCTCTAAGTTATCAAAGTACAACACATGCAGAGAGTTAGAGTATCCCCTAATCTTAATACCAAGTCTAGTTCCAGCCTCAATCCAGTAACTCTTACACCAATCTTAATAAACACAAAATGTCAACTGTATCCTAAGCCCTTACCCCTTTTTTTGATTCCCTTTTCCCTACCCTTAATCGCTCTTTCTCTCTTAAAATTAAAGATGTAATGTTGATGATGCTGGTGATGATGATGATGATGGTGATGATACAGACTTATTGAGCACTTCTCTGTGTGGGCTATGAGTTAAGCATTTCGTGTAGGTTGCCTAATTTAAATGTCCACAAACCCTGTAATTCAGATATGGTTATTATATTCATTTTATAGTAGAGAAAACTAAAGCTTCGAGTTGGAGCAACATTCTTAAGGTCACAGCACTGATAATATGAATTCAGCCTCATTGATTCTGGGCTCATATACTCTGTACTCTATTTTTTCCTTGAAATATTGTTTCCATCTTGCATAACTCTTACGCCACATGATTGCATGTGTGAAGGTACGCCCTTACCTTTGTCTGTTGAGCTACTATTTCTTCTTCTGGCAGTGGAACAGCTCTTCTCATTTAGGGACTCCTCCCCACTCTTAGACATTATAATGGAGAGAAGCAATCTCTCCCAAGCCGCCTTCCCTTTGCGGAAGTTGGTCAGGCTATGTGAAATAAGCTGGTTAATGACAACCCTTTTCTGGGACATTTGTTGGGGTCATTTATAAAGAAGGATTTTCTCCTTGAAAGGCTGAGGGTACTAAGACTCATATTATCTGGAGCTGTGAAGAGACCATTACTAACATCTTAGGAATATATGAAGCCTAAGAATAAGGGAAAAGACAAAGGAAAAGGGAATCCAGAACATTGCTAGAGTCTTGATGACATGGGGGCAGAAACAGGCTGCATCTAGCCCTGTTGCTAATAAATTCTGCCTCCCTCCCCCTTCAACACACAATTTCTTCTATTTAGGTTAAACTAGTTTGCTGCCTGGAAATTGATATCATATCCTATTTAAATTTTGTTTCCGGGTCTTGTCATTGTCACTAGATTGTGAATTTCCTGAGGACAGAGACCATGTCGTTTATTTTTATACTGCAAGTGATCAGTGTAGACTTGAGCACACAAAAGTTGCTCTTATAGCTTGTACCAAACTTAGTAGTTTGGGTTCAAGACAAGAAAGAAATTACTCAGGTATGATGTGGGCAAATCTCTCAGGGAATCCATATTAACTCATATTAGGCCTCATAGCCTCAAAAGACAGGTTTCCTTGACAGGCATGCTCAAATGTCTTCGGAGCATCTGGAATATGCTATTTACAGACATCTTGAACACGTGGATTTGGGGTTTGGTTTCCTGATAGGCAAGGCCTCCTTCATTGTCTGAGCAATTTGATGAACACCCCACTTTGCCTCGCAATGTGCACAAGCAATGCCAACGCCTCCCTCAGGTGGCCGGGGGACCATGAGTGAACGGAGATGGATGAAGTTGCTGTATTCTCTGGTGACTTGGATTTATGGAAACTGGCCAGGTTTCTCTGGAAGGATGGAGATCAATGGTGGCCATGTTGTAGAGATTATTATCCCACTTTGCCTCCTTGGTGGGACCTAAAGATTGGTAGGTTCAACATGTCTGGTTTTATGTGGAAATCTGTTGTCAGCATCTCTATCCCTCAGCAACCCAGCCTTCCAGCACTTACAGCTGAGCTGCATGTGTGTGCCTCTTCCATCTGCATCTGGGGATCCTTACTCTTCAATTATCATTCAATCACTTAAGTGGAAGGCACTTAGTTCCTCTTGACAGCCTTCCCCGTGACAGATAGAAATAAGCATGTACTGCAACTCCAGGCAGCATATGGCAAAACGAGGGTCTGGTCCAGGCTTATGGAAGGGAAGGCTAAGCCAGAGAGAGTGATTTAGAGTGAGAGGTAAAAATACTCCAAGAGTATTTTTCTGATCTTACCTATTCATATTATTCCCATTCTAACCTATGGAATCATGTTCTTGGTAATGTCACTGTGCTGTAGTTGTGGCGTGTAGTTCATTTGTAAGGGTCTGTGTATTTATAGCGAGCTCTGCATTTCGGTAGACTAAATGACTATGTAGCATAGTTTATGTTAAAATGTAAAGATAGAGCCTATGTATCCCAATTTTATAGAAACTCTCCTGGATTAATACCATTAGTTTAATAAAGACTAGTTAATTACCACTCAATATGCTGACTAAGAAAAGTGATCATTTCAATCACTTTCTTAGATCTAGTACAACACCTGGAGTATCAGGTTCCGTCTTGTAATCCCTGCCTTAAGAGGAACATTTGCAAAGAGAAGTGAAACCAGAACAGAATTAATCCAGACTTTGTCAGATGAAGTCTGGTAGAACAAATCCCAGAAAACAAAATAACAAGGACAACAAAGGGAAGTTTTGGGAAAATGTGTTTGTCTTCAGGTGTTTGAAGGGCAATTGTAGAAAAGGAGTACTATTTGTTCTCCTCAATGCCATAGGACAGAGCTGGTGATTAAGTAGAAGCATCATGAAGGCAGATTTCCAGTAGACATAGGAAAAAGTCAGTCTGTTTTTAAACTGGTTTGCTTTTGGTTGTGGCAGATTTTCCTGTCACTGGAGCTGATCAGTCAGACGCCAGATGATAATATGGTAGCGAGATGGTACAGCAATGGCAGCTCAAGGTTTAACTGATATTCATTCTTCTCTTTTTTTTTTATTACAAATGGGATCAGGGATTATTGTTTCAGATGAAAAATTATATTACCCTGCTTCCCTTCCAGTTAAATGTGATCAGTGGGGTATAAGGAGCAATCACTGGACAGAACCTCTGACAAAACCCTCTTGCCCTTCTCCTCTCTCGTCTGGCTTTTTGCCTGGAACGCAGAAGCATTGGCTGTAGCTCTAGGTGTATTTAGGATCATGACATGACCTTGAGGATAAAAGAGACACATTTGATATGGTGGAGCAGAAAGATAGAAGCAGCCCCAGTCCCTGATGGCCTTATCAGCACAGACTGCCTACATCCTTTTGTTTGTAATTTGAAAGAAAAAAATAGACTTCCATCTTTTTATAGCCTTTTGCATTTCCAATATCTCTCACAAACAGCTGAATGCAATTCCTGTCAGAAACATGTGCGGTCAACTGCCCAATCTTGTGGTCGTTTTCAATTTTAAGCATCCGTGGATATAAGAATTCATTACTGCACTTCCACCCGTTATCTTTATAACGTATGGCATATAACAATTAAAATATTGCAAGGCATAATGCAAGAATAATAATGAGAAATTACATTGATGTATTTTCATCAGAACCTAAATGACATTGATTCAGGGATAATTTTTATTTGCTTCAAGGAAGCATAGAACATAGAGGTCATTGTTCAACTCTGGCTTCAAATTGGCACTTTATAGGTCCCAATGAGGCAGTGTCTTCAGAGCGAGGCTTTATTGAGAGAGAAGAAGGTTTTCTAAATTCCAAAATCATTCTTCTTCTAAAAAGAACCAAGCCTGGCTGGCTCAGATAGAGTTTTTATAGAAGACATAGAATATAAGAGGAGGAAGAGAAGAGTATAATGACATGGAAATACTCTTTTCTCCACTAATTAAAGGAAGGCCATAAGCTTCCTGTGCTGGTAGAAGGACCTGTAAAGATGGCAGAGAAGGGAGTGAATGTAGTCTTGAGTGGTCCGGCTCCCCAATTCTGCCAAATCCCATAAGGTGAGGTTAAGGTAAACCCAGGTAAGTTAGGACAATCTGAGAACATCTGGGCTGGTGTTCCTCAGAGAAGGCCTCTTTTCTGACAAGCTGCCGAGGCCAACAGCGCACAGGAATAGGGAGCAAAACTGGCAGAAGGAAAGGTCTCTATCGTATCTTGGGCCATGTGCCCTGTTTCCAAAGGTCTCTGCGTGCTTACCCAAACATCCCACATGCTGTAGAGTGGATGGATATGTTGATGCTGAGAGATGTGCTGTACTAGAAGAAGCCTGTAATTTGTACCAACAAGATGCCACTGTGGGTACATTACCAGATCCCCGCATTCAGGAGTCACTTTAAGGGGAAACAAATACCCGGAGAGTCATAAAACAACCTTGACCTGTTGTTTTTTTTTGAGTATTCACCCAGAGTCGATTTTTAAACTGAAAGAAATCAGGATACCTTTAATTGCCAAATATAAGTGTGTCTCAGTGTATCAGTCACAGTTCGATCAGGCCATATGGACTTGAGGGCGTAGTTTAAGTAAGGCTGTTCCCTTCATGCCAGGTGTTGGGCCTGAAGTGACTATGCATCAGCTTGGCTGGCAATGGAAAAGGAGATCAGAACATGAAGCTGGGAAGATCCAGGATCAACTAGAACCCATAAAGATGAAGTGGAATCTGCATCTGAACATCACCACCTTCAATCTTCATCATGTGGGTGACTGGCAGGAGAATCTGGTACCATCACCATGAAAGTGAGCACATGTCTAGCCCAGGGCTTGGAGAAGTAAAAGGGGCTTGCATGGCAGGAGATGGAAGAGCTGAGGCTTGGCTTGCCCCCCGTCAACAAGGTGAGCTACAGATAAGTGATGCCACCAGTGATGGCTCAGTACCTGATGTCTTGAGTGTATGTCACCTGCTATATCACCTCTCTTCTATGTCACCTCTATCTTCAAACTCACGAATATTTCTTCTGTGATCAACCACAATTCAGAACCACACAGGCAAGAGTCTACTGGCAAATACATGCCCCCTTAATTAAAGTGACACAGTCTGGAACCACCAAAATTAGTAATGGTCATTCCAGAATAAGGTAAAGTTAGTTTTAGAAAAAAAAAGATATTTAGCAAATCTGAGATAAAAATGCATATATTTCAACTCCATTCCACAAACTTTGTTTATCAGATTGTTTATCAGAAAGTAAGGCTCTAAGGAATAGTGCACGGGTCAGGAAAGTTTTGGTAATTTGGGGAAATGTTCCAAATGTGGTGTGGTCTTAGATATGGCACGGATATGATGATGTCACAGAGGCTTCTAAGGAATGTATCAGCAGGGAAAATGATGAACATGAAGGAGAAGATGATGAAAACAAGTACTTTGCAGTGTTCTCTTGGACTGGCGTGGTGTGCTCAATTGCCTTATGCATCTCTTCCATGTTGCTGATCCTGAGTTATGTCCTTTTGTAATGAACTTGTAATCTACCAAGTAAAATGTTTCTCTGAGTTGTGTGAGCCACTCCAGCAAATTCATCAAACCCAACATAGGGGTCAATGGAACCTCCAAATCTATAGTCAGTTGGTCAGAAACATAGGTGACGACCTGGACTTGTGAATTGTATGAAGTGGGGGGAAGCAGTCTTACAGAACCAAGCCCTTAATCTGTGGCATCTGATGTTATCTGCCGGTACCAGAATTTAGTTGAATTGTAGGCTACCCAGCTCATGTCTGAGAAATGGTTGGTGGTGTGGGAAAAAAACATACATTTGGTGACCAGAATTGTAGTGGAACGTTAGCAACAGTGTCCTTAAATATTCCTTAGGCTCTATCATGCCAGATACACACAGAGAACCTCAGTGGACTTAATTGTTTTATCATCCACACAATACTCATATTCCGTGGTATTCAGCTTGGGCTGAAATGGAACTTTTTTTGTTTTAATGCTTGTGCAAACGTGGAAGGTATTAAGTCACAGAGGATCAGGTGTCTGCGCCTGGGGGCATTCATGATTATATGTATGTGTGTTGGGTGAGGGTGGGGATAGAGCAGGTATGGGCTGTGCTTTCAACAGAGACCTGCCTTAGCTGTATCATATCCTTTTAATTGGAGGCATTTCTGCCCAGGAGGGGTGGAGACTTTGGCACCCAGGCTGGTGTCTGGCCCTTTTGCCACATGACATGGCCTGATGATTTGCCGTCCTGTCCACCTCAGGGTGGCCCTGGTTCACTCCCCAGCCGCTTGGCCCTTTCTCTTTCAACATAGGTGCTAAGCAGCAGGGAATTTACAGGAAACATCTCACAGAACTGTACCCAGCAAATCCCATTTTATTCTTTGCAGCAAGTTCTGTGGTAGGAGTTCTTCGCTCTCCCTTTCTTTCCCCCCTTTGTTGTCCTGGGCTCAGACTTTGGTTCATTAACTCAGACGTCTTTCTCTGGGTTTTCTCCTACCTCTTCCTCAGTTTTTTTTGTCTGCTTGGCAAATTGCAACTTGCTCACTGAGAATTATTTCTCCACTCTGTGAATTTCCAACTCTCGCCTCCAAGCTCCTGAAAAGGCTAATGAGCACTGGTATTTGGATTGTAACACTAGACATTTGCCATAGAGTTAATGCAAAATGCATGGCCTGGGTCCAATATCAGAAAGCAAAGGGCTGCAGTGTGAGTGGAAAAAGGAAATGCTTTCTTTATTCCCTGTGACATGATTACCTGGAGATTTGCTTTTAAAGACACAGTAGAACCTTAGAAAAAAACTAGCTGTCATCAGTACGAACTTGGAGCAGGACAGAGGCATGAGCATGTGGTAAGTACTTAGGAATTATGTGGAGATTCACATATGATCAAGGAGAAATTTTAAAATTAAGTATACATGTATTAGACATAGTCAGCTTAATTACTTGGCAGAGAGAGAATCTGCACTGTTACTCAATTTATAGGTTTTCATTTGTCTTCTCTGAAAACAAATACTTCATATCCCAGGGAAGAAGATAGTGACGGGCATGTATGCTGCCCTTTATTTTTTATTTGGTCACACTTCAAAGTGGACTTGTGCCAGGGTATCTCCACACACCCCTAACCTTACCCTTCTCCATTCTTCTCTCTGATTCTACCAGGCTAATCTCTATGGATCACTTCAGTGGATATCTATCATCTGTCTGACTTTCCATTAGGTTTCACCAATGGGGAAGCCCCAAGAGGAGACTGGAGAAGGGAAAGAGAAGTCATCATATTTCTTTCTCTAGCTCCTTCCCTCAAGGTCACCCTGAGCTGGATGTAACCCTTGACTTCTCACAGTGGCTCTCTTCACAATTCTTTCACCCTCTTAATTGGTCTCCCCCAGTCCCTACAGATCCGGGGAGTGATTATGATTTAGGGGCTACTAAGGCCCTAGTTACAGCACGCTTCCCCTACACTTTCAATTTTGTAAACAGTCTTTTTATAAATACCTATATCACCCACAATTATGCTATTTTGAATGTATCATCTGTTTCCTGTTGGGATCCTGACTGACACACATATTTCTCAAAAAGATGAGCCCTGCAAATAGAAGTTTCATTCACTTGGAATTTTGGTTAGTGTTATTTTAGAGAGTATAAAATCTTCACACACACACACACACACACACATAGATAGATAGATATAGATATAGATATAGATATAGATACATATGACAATAGCATTGGAGGGGCTTGAGAGCTGGCCTGCCTGGTTGTTGTGAAGATTCAATTAGATAATACATATAAGTGTTCAGCATTTAGTGAATGCCATATAAGAAAAAGTTTATTATAATTATTATTATTATTACAACTACTATGTTTTAAAAAATGAAACTTTCCAGAAGGTGAGGAGGACCTCATTGGGGGTTGACATATGTAAATAAAAATGAATAAAGGAAAAGCATCAGACAGTTAACAATAGAAAGCTTTGGTTGAGAGTTTATTATGTGCCAAACATTATGCTAATAGGTATTAAATAATGGTATGTGCAGCCTTCTGTCCACAAGAACATTAGTTTAATTTGATAAAATGGAGAATAACATACAAAATGAAAAGACATGAAAGGAGTTAGGATTTAAAGAGAGGATAAACAAATTCAAAGGAATTCTATCCATGTATCTATCTATGTACCTATCTGATCTATCTATCTCTCTATCATCTACTTATCACTGTACTTATTATAGGGCTTTGACCTTACAGAACTGTAGGAACTGGCTAAATAGTCATGAGAAATTGATTTTCTGCGTCAGAGTCCTGAAGTCTTGAGGGTAGGCAGTCAAGAAGGGAAGATGGATGTGAAATGAGGGAATGAAGAACAAACCAGGAGCAGTGAGGATGAGGGGAATCCAAAATGATGAACTGGAACGTGCGTTGGTCTCTCACTACCTCTAAACCTCCATTTTCTGTAATGGGAGTGTCCTGCAGGAGAAGCAGGCACCCTTCATTATCAAGCTAAACACACCTTGACAAAGGAGTTAGAGAAGATAAAAAAAGGATCTGGAAGGAGTTGGAATTGCTGTGGGCCCACATCCTGCAAGATACCGTCCAAATGAGCCAGCAGATAAGCGACTATGTGCCTGAGCTGAGAAAGCATCTCTGTCCTTCTCTGACTTCCCCTAACACCCCACAGTCAGAGGTGAGGAAGCTGAAGCCCAAGAAGGCAAAGCAAACATTATACCCTAATGGAGGTGTCTATATACGATGTCTACTTAGAATCATAACAAACATGAGTACTTTCAGTTTACAGAAATTATAAGGAGTTTAAGTAAATATACAGTATATAAACATGCGGGAATCAAAGTGTGATAAGAATAGTATAGGGTTAATATATTCAAAACATGAGCTTGTTACTTAATGGTAAAACAAAGATGTGTAATGATAATTTAAAAAAAAAAAAATGTTTGTGTTTTTTTTCTTTTGACCAGTTGCCAAACTTGTAAGGAGAAGTTTGTGCAGGCATATGGGAAAGGTGTAGAGTGTTCTACCACTGTCCCCATTTGCGCATATGATTCCCTACACATCATCCCTCCTGGAGTGGGAGTGGCCTTATTGCCCCCTCCCCACCAGGCCCTCTGAGGGTGGTTGGCTGCCATGCAAAAGGGATGTGGGGCCAGTCCTGAAAGAGGATCACCTCAATACAGTTCACCCTATTATTAAGGCAGAGATTACTGAAAACTTGACATTCTTCAAATAAAGACTGCTGCCTCTCCTCTGTTCCCTGAATCTCATTGCGGTTGATAAATGGATCCCATTTGCAGAACGAAGGGCTGAATTCTCATCCTGATATAGCCACTGACTTTCTGTGTAAATTTGAGCAATTCACTCAGTTTCAAGGTATGCGATCCATATTCAACCTACTTTATTGGATTATTATCCCGAAACCCTGCCCAGGTCACTCTACCCCTAAATATGGGCACTGTCCTCAGGTCTAAACTTGCTCCCTGGTTTTCTTTTCATTGTGGCTGACTTATTACTCAGCCTGCTTGCTTCATCATCTAGCCTGCCTTTCAGGGGCCTCTTATGCCTGATGGCACCTAGACACTCTATTCTGAAATCTCCTTTTATTCCTTTCCCAGATGATTACCACATAAATCCTCATCACTGGAAAGTTTTGTTGCAAATCACTTAGGATTGTAGCTAATGCTTTGTGAACTCTCTCCATGAACCTGGCTACTCTAACACTTTTAATTTTTACATCAGCTCTGTGAGGGAGGTGCTATTATTATCTTCTTTTTTTCTGATGAGAAAACTGAGCCTTATGGTGACATCACAAAGCTTATGGCTGTAGTCCTTTGTCTTTATTTCCCAATTTCCTGGGAACTAAAGGAAATTTCCTTTATTTCCCTATTTCCTTCCTTTATTTCCCAAGAGGTTAGTATGAACCACCAGGGTTCCACTTCCATTATTTTATTTCAAAGGGTGGGGATATCAACATTGGGTCCACCCTTGTATGGCCCTGTGCTTATGAAGACCATGTCTGTTTTCCATGATGGTATCTCCTTACAACCTGAAGAATAATAATAAGTGCATAAAAATAGTGTGTTTCTTTTTCTCAAAGGATCTTATTCTCAGCCTCAGGTCCACTGAGAACCCTATTTTATATGTACAACAATAGACATGGTTATTCTGCCCATCTCCAATTTCAAAATGGCTGGATCTCCACTAGCTATGTCATAATCTTTAATACAGTATCTACTACAATTTTTAGTAGTAATATTCCATTACCAGAATTCTATATTTAACATTTGTGTAGGTTAAGAAAAGAGGTAGAGGTGAGGGCTGCTTATTTAGCTCCTTACCATATGTGTGTCAAGAGCATATACATTTTAAATTTGAGAGAAGTAGAATGTAGATTGAGAAAAAACTGAATATTGATATGCAGTCTGAGCCTGGTTTAAGTTGTCTCCGTGACCACACTGTCAAGAGCAAAATATTTTGGAATATTGAAAATATTGAAATATCAACTAGAGAAGTCAGGCAAGTATCAACAAATCAAAATATAAAGCTTTACAATAGGAGAAATTAAGGTATTGAAAATGAAAAAGGGTGAGCAAGATAAACTCAAATTATTGGTGGTCATTTTGGAGGAGAAAAAGAAAAGATGAAAAGAAACAAAATAAGCAGGTCAAACAAACAAAAAATAGGTAACCTCTATCTGATTTCACCTGTAAGTATCTCCAACACATATCATTAAATGAAAAAAGCAAGGCAATGACGGTGACTTCTTCTAGGAAATTACTTACAATGAATGAATGGTTGACTTGTTTAACACAACACCTTATAAAGTAGGTGTGATTATTATCTACATTTTACAAATGAGGAAACTGAGACTATACCTTGAATAAGATCACCTAAATAGTAAGCAGTAGGATTAGAATATGGGCTGCCTCCAGAACTCATGCTTCTAATGATGCTAGTTACATTTTAAAGCAAATAGAGTTACAGGTACATAGACTATTCCTGAAACTTCTTATATGAAAACAGTAACAGATTTTGCCTGCCGATAAAGATGAGGAGTACGGGTCCACGGTAAAAGTGACACTTCTCTCCATAGAGTCTTTTGTACTATTGATTTATTTTCTTGTTTTGCATCATGTGCATATATACCTTTTTCAGTAACAATATAAAAATAATGAAAAAGAAAGAATAAAAAAGGAAATAAGCTGAGAAGGAAAACTGTGCTTTTACCTATGTGAATTTTCTTGTTTTTACACCTTCTCTTTTCCCTACGCCTCTTCAATTCTGACTATTGAAGTGTTTACTGTTCTATGAGTTTCCTCTTATGCCTCAGACTCTGACCTACTCCCTCTTGTATCTCATGGACAAATCAAGTCACGTTATAATCATTTGTTTGCATGTGCTCTCTCTGTATCATCAGCTCCTTGATGACGGGGGCCATGTCTCATTCATCTTGGACTTTTTAGTGCCATCCTCTGACCCACAGCAGGCGCTTGATAACTTTTTATTGAACGGACTGAAACGAATATCAAAGATCTGGAAGTTTAGGTAATGTAAAACTGATCTTTAGTTTCTCATGACTACTTACTTAGGCAATAGTCTCATCTGGCTCATTGTCAGCTGTGCCTGTGGTTCCTATGAATTGACTTATAGGAGAGAGAACTTGGCCAGAGAGTTTCAATAAGAAATTTATCACCCTCTGAAATATCAGAACAAAATTAATCAACAGCCTCACCCAAAACCCACTTCTGGAGGAAACACTCATAGAGTGAGGCATGGTCATTGAGGAACTTCTTCATGGTTTTTCTTCTGAATTTAAATCATCAGAAGATATATTATCCATTTCTGCGCTATGTCTTTCCTGAAATTGTCCTGCATTAGTAAACCATTTGCATAAACTCATATACTAAAATTGGAAGAGATAAAAAAATATAATCTAAAAAAGGAAAGTGGATAAACATTACTCAAGAAATGTTCTCAAAGGTCTTTACTCATAGGCTAGAAAATTGATAGGTTTGGGATTAAAACATTTTAATACGTGATAGGAAATAGAACCGAGACAAACGATTCCATGAGCATTACCTATAAATTACATTTCTAGGGGTGGGGAAGACCATACCTGTTCAATTAAAAGATGTGCTATGTAGGTTATTATCTAAGATTTGGGGAAGACAACAAATGTGAGAAAGCAAGTTGGAAAGACTAGAAGTTACAAATAAAGGAGGAGGAGAGGAACAAACAACCAAAAACATAAGGATAGCTGAAATACAAAATTACATAAACGCTTAAAAGGTAAAAGAAAGGCTAAACATAGATAAATGAATAAAAAATTGAAAAAATATAACCAAAGCTTAAAATCTATGTATATATTGTTGGGGAAGGAAGAATCATAAACAGGTGTATCATGTAAGTGCGTTTTCCCGAAAAATAAAACCTATGAGGACCAAATGTTATACTATAAACAAAGTACTTTGAAACAGCACTATAAAGACACAAAGTTTTATTATCAAAATAACAGCATCTAATACATTGTCATCTAAACCATCTTGATCTTTGAAAACATGCTAGAAATCTAAAGAGGTCATCTTAGGTTGAAAAATATTGATCAGTGTTCCTGTGTAGAATTTGGGTATTGCTTTTTTACCCAAAGCACCTTTCAATGAAAAGATCCCCAAAGTTCAGATGTAATAAGATGGTTTATTTAGTTTTTTTTCCTTTGTTGACTTCCACATCTATTTTCTCCTTAGAAGAGACACACTGTACAGCTAAAAATTACAAAAAGATTGACACCCAGATAAGTGGGGGAAAGAAAACATCCTGAAAAAACGATTATGGTACAAAAACAGCTCCTTTTAGACATGTGTTACGGGGGTGGGGCTGGGGGACTGGACACCTTTATAATTTCTTCCACAGCTAACGGTGGGATGGTGGGATAAATCTTACTTCAAATAATTTTAACATTAAATATCAACCCATGCTGCCCAGTTTCTTTAAAAAGGAGGCAAGAGCCATTCGTTTTCTGGCGGAGTGTTGCACACGAAGCTGAGAGTGGGAATCGTGTTCTCTCTGTCCCCTTCCTGTCTTACACTTTTCCTTGTACCCTAGTTGGTGCAGAGTGCTGAGACAGCATTCCAACCCAGCCCCAGTCAAGGGATTGATCATTTGACCCAGTTAGAAATCCACAGGGTTCTTACCAGCGTACTTTGTAGTGAATGGCAAAGCTCACACTAACTGCTATAATAGTGAGGTTGTGAAAATCACAAAATTCTAAAGTAGCTCTTTTACGATTTTGGTGGATGCCCAGGTGAACATAGTTAAAAACTAAATGCTTCTTCATAAATAGTAGGGGAGCTATTGATTTCACAAGGGTAAAATATATATTTTTTTTCTTCAGAATTTTTTTTTTCATAGTATTACTGGTCATTTAGTGGTTCACCAGCTTGACTGCACATATAAATTGAGAGGATTTAAACCACACCCAGGTACCTGGGCCCCGCACACAAATGTAAATTCATTTTGTCAGATCTGAGGCCACAGCAAGCCAGGGGATGCAAACCTGCAGCCACCACTGAAAACCACTGTGTTACAGAAACCCACAGATTTTCAAGTCACACTGGTGGAAATATTCACTCTGTATGTAATTATAGAGTGCCTGTGATAAGCATCCCTCAATTCTAGGTGCTAGGGGACTAGCAAAAAGCAAAACAAATGTTTCTATTCTCTTGGAGTTTATGCTTTAGAGGTGAGAGATGGTCATGAGGACAGAGAAGTGTCAAGAGGGGAAGGAGCTAGGAAGACCCTGCATGGTTACGATGTTTGTGATAGCGTAATTGTGAATGTCACATTAAAATGGTACTTGAACAAAGACCAAAGGAGATGAGGGATCAAATCCTGTAACTATCTGGAGAAACAGCATTCCATTTGGCAAAGGATCATGTTTGGCATGTCTGAGAAATCCCAAGAGAGCCAGAATGGCCCGAACGTAGTGATATAAGAGCAGTATAGCAGATGAAATCCAAAGATCAACAGCTCCAAACTGAGAATAAAGGTTTTATTCCTGGGTGTCCTTCCCCTAAATCTTAAGATAACAGCTCCTCATTAGTCTTTCTGCTATGTGTCAGGAGAAGACCTAATCTGAGGGGAGCTTGTGAATGATGTGGAACCGTGTTTTGGGTGTGTAACCTTTTGTGATGGTGACCTCCTGTGAGCTGGGCTTGACATGCTGCCTAACTGACTCCCATGATGCCAACGTGCAACGTGAAATCAGTCATACCTGTGGCCTCCATCACACCCCTAATGTGGCATCCCCGTCTCTCCTATATGTGGGCAAAAGGGTAAGAGCCAGTTATTTGTAAAATTAGGATTCAATGTTCAAGTTGAAATTTTCCCCAAACATTTTTGTAGACAGCTTTGTTTTAATTTGTCAGATGTCTCCTAGATTTCTGATGTTAATTTCATTTTTGATGCTATACTTTGTTTTTACTCATTAAGTAGAGGAGCGACAAAATAAAACATGTTTAGTTCAGTTATTTTTGGGGGGATTTCCCATGACTTTTCCCACATTCACTACTTTCAATACACCTATCAAAATTTGGAAACAGAGAATTAAAATATATATCGTTTTGTGTATTGGTTAGTATTTCTAGTCTGTCTTTTTCAAATCTTCCACATATTGAGCCATGCCACCGTTATCCATGTTAGATTATAAATTCCTTCTAATCAGAAAGGGAGGCTATGCTTGTCTAAATCTCCCTGTAACAACATTAGTTAGTGATCACAGTTATCAAAAAGCTATCTCTATCTATACAGAAAACCATGTCATTCTATCAGCTCAGTAGACCACGGAGCCTTCCCCAAATAGCTTTGAGCTCCAAGGCCAGTCTGACTATTGGTTAATGCAAATAAGCCTAGTAAATATTTCTGCTCTGCCTCAGTAACCACAATCTCATTTGAAACAGAGTTATGTGTTATGGCATTGCTAGGCAGACCCCTTCAAGCAAGGCAGGATCTGCCTGCAGTTATAGAATGTTCAAATTGGTTTCCCTTTAAATACAGGCAGGTTAGGGCTTGTTGATCAAATCAATTAGAGCAGTTTTCCCCAGTTCACTCTCAGAATGGGAAATTGCTTTTCCAAAGCATTGGAGAATAACAAGGACCCCAGACAAAAGGACCAAAGAGTTTTGATATGCACATCTGGAAATCAACCTGGGGTCTGTTTGTGTGAAGAATATCTACTTGTAGTTCTCTCTCGTTTTCTCTCTCTCTCTCTCTCTCTCTCAGACTCTCTCTCTCTCTCTCTCTCTTTGACTTTCAATCGCTTTACTGAAGCATAATTTACACACAGTAAAATACACATATTGTAAGAGCATGTTGGATGATTTTGATAAACAAATACACCCATGTTTTCAGCACGCTATTCAAGAGATCTTATACTTTCATCATCCCAAAATGTCTCTTGTACCCTCCTTTGTAGGCAATTCCCATTATCATAGCCAATTAGTAATTTCCTTACTTTGCCTCTGCCTTTTATCTATAAAAGTTTCTCAGAGAACTCCTGAGTGCTACTAACTACTTTTAGTTTGGCTGGCCAATTGGAGTTGATGTTTACTCAGATAAACTTAAAAATTTTAATATGACTCAGTTTATCTTTTAATGCTGTTTTCCACAGGGATTTTGCAATTTCATATGTCTACCAGAAGCGTGAGTTACACTCCACATCTAGCCATTGCAGTATGTTGAAGCTTTTTCTCATTGTTGTTTGAATTTGCATATCTCTAATGTCTAATAATATTGAGCATTTTTTAATATTCTTATTGACCATTTGAATATTTTTGAGCAGTATCTGTTCAAAACTTTTGCTCATTTTCCAATGGGTTTTTAATTTTTTATTATTGAATTCTAGGTGGTTTTCAAAAAAAATATTTTGGATAAAAGTTCTTTGCCATATATATGTACTGAGAATGTTTTATCCTAATCTGTAGTTTGACTTTTTAAAGGCAATAGTTTTAAATTTTGATGATGTTTATATTATCAGTGTGGTTAGTTTTTGTTAAGAAATCTTTGCAATTTATTAGCAAAGATAATTTCTTATGTTTTCTTATGGATACATTTTTTACATTTTTAGTTTCCACACTTAGGTCTTTGATCCATTTGGAATTAATTTTGCTATATAGTATGAGGTAGGGGTGGGGCTCTTTTTATCCCCCATATGTTTTTTAACACCATTTCTTGAAAAGATATTTTTCCTCAATATCTTGGCAATTTCGTTGAAATCAATTAACCATATGTATGTGATCCACTTCTAGAGTCTTTTATAGCCTATTGATCTATTTTTCTACCCATTTGTCTATACCACATGTCTTAATTACTATAACTTTAGACTAAGTCCTAAAATCAGTGAATTTCCATCAACGTTTTCCAGATGGTATTTACTTCTGAATTCTTTGACTTTTCATTAAAAAGTTAGAATCAAATGGTCATTTCCTACAAAAAGTCCTAATAGGATTTTATCTGAAATCATTTTGAGTCTATAGATCAATTTATAGAGAAATAAAATCTTAACAATACTGAGAGTTTCAATCCAATTGTCTAGGTCTTTTTAAATTTCAATACTGTTGTAGTTTTAGTGTAGTGGTCTTGCAGATTTTGTTAAAATTATTCCTATTAACTAGCATTGTAATAATATGATATTATTGTAAATAATACTTTATGTTTGTACAATTGTAGGTGGTATTTTTTAACATTTCATTTTCCAATTTTTTATTATTAGTATGTAGAAGTGTAAATCATTTTTGGACTTTGCAGCCTATCACTTTTAAATTTTATTTATTAATTCTAACAATTTGATAGACTTTTATGATTACCTATGTAAAGAGTCAGGTTACATGCAAATAAGGGAAGTTTTGCTTCTTTCTTTTTTTTCCCTTGCATTATTGTTCTGATACAATATGAATAGAAATGGTGAGTGAGAGCAGATATTTTTGCTTTGGGGGAGCAGATGTCTTTGGGGGAAAGAGTTCTTTGTTTCAACATAAAATATGATTTAGTTGTAGATTTTCCATAGATATCCTTTACCAGCTTAATGATGTTATTATACTTATGATGAAAGTTTTTATCATGCTTTTTAAATATTGTCAAATACTTTTTCTGTATCAGTTGAATATTTTATGCTTTTATAATCTGTTGTTAATGTGAATTCCATTGATTGATTTTAAATGTTAAAGCAACCTTGCATTTTGGAATAAATCCCACTTGGTTATCATGAATTATCCTTTTTATATATTGCTGGATTTGATTTCTTAATATTTTAAAGACTTTTGCATCATAAGTGTTTTGGGTCTGTAATCATTTTTTTCTGGTAAGATCCTTTTAGGTTGTGGTATCAGGGTTATGCACGTCTTACAAAATGAATTGGTAAGTATTCCTTGCTCTTCATTTTTCTTACAGAGTTTGTATAAGTTTTGCATTATTCATTTGCTAAACACTTGATGCAATTTATCACTGAAGCCTTAAGAACTTTGAGAATTTTGTTTGGTGGGAAGATTTTATTGAGATTTCCTTAATAGAAAACTGAGTTTTTCCTTTTTGTGTCCATTTTACAAAGTGTGTTTCACAATGTAGTTATCCATTATAAGTTATGTATTTATTAGCATAAAGTCTTTTCATAATCTCATTATTTCTCAGTGTTTACAGGCTACATGGTGATCTTTTAATTTTGGTGTTGGTACCATCTTTTATTTCTTGTGTTGGTAATTTGTGTTTCCTTCTGTTTTATTTCTTGATCTGTCTAACTAGATAGGTCAAATTGTTAATCATTTAAAAATCAAATTTTTGTCTTTTTATTTCCTGTGTTATTTGTCATTTTTCTGTTATATTAATTCCTACCCTTTATTTTAGTTTTTTTATTTCTTCCTTTTTCCATTCACTTTATTCTTTTTCTGGTTCCCTAAAGCAGAAGTTTTAGATTATTGACTTAATTCTGTTTTTCTTCATTTAGAGCTATAGACTTTACTCTGAGAACTGTTTTAGCTACATTTTATTTTTGTGTTTTCCGTACCTTCAGTTTGGGATAATCTTTAAATTCACTTTGGAATCTTCTTTGATCTATAGGTTTTTATAAGAGGATTGATTAGTTTTCATATATTTGGGATTTATAGTATAGATAATTTCAAACCTTTGAAATTTATCGGGGATTATATTATATATAGTACATGATATATCTAAGTGGCATTCTATGTTAATATTTGAAACAATATGTATTCTGTTCTTGTTTGGATGTAGTGTATAAATGTAATTGTATCAATTTGGTTGACTTAAATATTCTTACTAATTCATATTTTTGTGTGTGTGTGTGTGTGTGTGTGTGTGAGTGTGTGCGTATGTGTGCTTGAGAAAGGTATGAAAATATCCCTTTATTGCTGTCAATTTTTGCTTACTGTATTTTGAAGCTTTGTTTTTAGATGCATTAATATATACATTTATGATTGTTGTTTTAATCCTTTTATCCTTTTGAAATGTCCTGCTATTTGTCTTGAAGTCTAATTTGTATGTGAAGTTTGTGAAGTCTAATTTCACAAACTTTCTTGGGTTAGATTTTTGATTGGTATATTTTGTATATCCTTTTATTTTCCTTTCCTTTTCTTCCCCAACATTCTGTCAATGTCTTTAAGTGATTAGTAAAAATGTTTAACAGTAATCAATATCTTATTATTCCATCCTTTGTCTCCTCATTCATTCCCCACCCACCTCACCAATTGACATTTTCTTAGCATCCTTACAATGCCTAGATTAATGCTGAAGCTATTATATTCACTTACTGAATAGTGATATCTTTGTATTCATGAACAAACCATTTTTTTATTGTAAAATTACTTATTTTTAAAGACCTGTAAATAAAATATTGCTCATAATCTAAAAACCCAAAGATTATGAACTCTGTTAATACTTGAGTATATTTTTTACTGGATATTTTAAAGGATGTTTTTCTATTTTTTAAGATTTTCATAATTTTGAAATAATTTCAAAATGACAGACAGATAAATTACAAGAACTACCAACTCACATCTCCTTCTTACTCAGATTCCCCAGTTATAAATATTTACTACATTCTTTTCACTGCTTTCTTTCTCAACTCCTCTCTCTCTCTCTCTCTCTCTCTCTCTCCCTCTCGTTCTCTCTCTCTCCACACACACACACACACACACACACACACACACACACACACACATTATTATTAATCTTTTTCTTACACTATTGAGATTATGCTGAAGACATAATGTCCCAGTGCTCTTAAGAATCCAGTGTGCATTTCCCAAACAAGGACACTCTCCTACATAACCAGCATCCAGCCCTCCAAATTAGAAACCAGCATTGGTACATTACAATCTAATCCACAGACTCCATTAAAATTTGCCCAACTGCCTTCCCAAACTGCCTATTATTTTCTTCTTCCTGCTGAAATTCATGTTGCTTTAGTGGTCATGTTGTTTCAGACTCCTACAATCGGAACATTTCCTTAGTCCTTCCTTGTCTTTCATGTTCTTGACAGTTTTATGCCATGCAGACCTTACATTCTGTAGGGTGGCTCTCAACTTGGGCCTGCCCAGTGTTTTCCTCCTGAATAAAATCAGGTTATACATTCTTGGCAGGAATACTGTAGAAATGCTGTGGCAATAGTCTCAGTGCATTACATCAGGAGATGCATGATGTCAATCCATTCCACCGGTAGTTATGTTAGCCTTGGTCATCTAGTCACGTTAGTGTCTGTCAGGTTTCTTTAATTTCATCATCATTCTCTTTAGAACTGAAAGTCATTTTAAGGGTGGTATTCTGACATTATTCCAACATCATGTCCCTTATCAAATTTGTACCCACCATTTATGACTGTTGTCTAAATTAAACACGGCCAAGTAATGGTTCTCAATTGCCTTTTTTCTGCATTTATTAGTTGGCACTTATTCTGAGGAGGAACTGTCACTTTTTCTCTTTCTTCCTTCCTTCCTTCCTTCCTTCCTTCCTTCCTTCCTTCCTTCCTGCCTTCCTGCCTTCCTGCCTTCCTGCCTTCCTGCCTTCCTGCCTTCCTTTCTTTCTCTCATTTAATCTCATGGAATTATAGATTCTTATTTTATTCAATGGAGTGGAATCCATTATTGCCATTATTTAGTTTGATGTTCACATAGTTCCTGTTTTGGCTAGTGGGACCCCTTCAAGCTGCCTCATCTGTACTTTTGATTTGTTCCCATCATTCATTGTTTATCTCATTACTTTCTGGCATAAGAAGTTCCAGACTCATCTTGTACGTTCTCTGCTTGGTCCCAGGTATTTGTCATTTCTCCAATGAGCTGTAAATCCATCTGGTAGAAGATGGAATTTAGAAACCAACATCTGGACACTCAGTATACTCATTGCCACTGAACTGTCATGCTTCCAGTTTCTCTCATAGTGCAGAACTAGGAAATAAATGTATGGATTTCTATACATACACAAGTACATACACAAATTCTATAGCTGTTTGTATTTCATTTTGTTTATACGTTATAAAACCATAATTTCGTATGATCTTAAATTTTAATCCAATACATTATAGTTCTTCCTAGCATTCCTATATTTCTATGTTTTAAAATTGTCTCCAACAATGAGAAGATTACTTGGCTCCCATTATTCCCAATACAATTGCTCAATTAGTTTGCTTATTTGCTTTATGTAACCAATTTCATAATCACACTGGCCATTTCCTCTACCTGCCACCTGGGCTCAACCTCACCTACTTGTTTCCTTGGAAACCAGATCCACTGATCTGTGCCTATGCAGGGTTCCCCAAGATCTCCTCACTGACCATATTCCTGTGTGGTTCCCCAAACATGGCACCTGCCTCTGTGTGGATTCTCAACCTCTCCTAAATACCCCATATTCTCAGCCTCTCTCTTGTTGACTCATCTGCATTTGGAGAAAAAGAAAAGAGGAGAAAAGGGAGAGGAAAAAATAAAAAAGAGAAGTCCAGTTAAAAAAAAAAACACCGAAATGCCCATCGGTAGATGACTGGATTAAGAAACTGTGGTACATTTATACAATGGAGTATTACACAGCCATAAAGAAGAAAGAAATCTTACCATTTGCAACAACATGGATGGACCTAGAGAACATTATGTTAAGTGAAATAAGTCAGACAGAGAAAGATAAGTATCATATGATCTCACTCTCACTTATATGCGGAATCTAACGAAAAGAATAAGTGAATGAACTAATCAGCAACAGTTTTGGAGACAAAGAGGAAAAACTTAGGGTTGCTAGATGGGCGGGGGGGTGGGGGTAAGGGGGAACGTGAGGGGATTAGAAAACAATCAGTAACCACAAGATGGCCACGGGGTTTTGAAAATTAATCTGGGGAACGTAATTTAGTGGTTACCAGAGGGTAAGGGGGTTGGGGGGTGGGAGATAAGGGTAAGAGGGATCAAATATATGGTGATGGAAGGAGAACTGACTCTGGGTGGTGAACACACAATGTAATTTATAGATGATGTGATACAGAATTGTACACCTGAAATCTATGTAATTTTACTAACAATTGTCACCCCAATAAATTTAAAAAAAAGATATTCAAACATAGAATAATAACAGAATAAAAAAAAAGATGAGAAGAGCATGAGGGAAGGGAAGATGGAAAGGGAAGTTAGAGAATAATGACATATGTGAAAGGAAGCAAAAGAAAGAGAAGGAAAGACGGGAAGCATATCCTTTATCCTTTTGCTTTCAGCCTATCTAGTTTTTTTGTTAAAATTGTGTCTCCCATAATTAAGGTATAGTCAGGATTTAACTTTTTATTTTTATTTATGTATTTTTAATCTGGCAATTTCTCTTTTGTTGGGAGTGTTTAGTCCATTATCATTAATGTAGTTACCAATTGGGTTAGATTTAAGGCTACTATGATGCTATTTGTTGATTATTTATCCACTTTGTTCTTTGATCTTCTGGGTTAACTGAGTATTCTTAATATTTAATTTAATCTTTTCTGTTGGCTTTCTATATATGCCCATTTATTATTCTTCAGTGGTTGCTCTAGATACTATAATAGGAACAATTTGCTCATAAATGGTTTATCTTGAAATCATATTTTCCTTATACATATGATTTCATTTATACCTTCTCCTGCTGTTTGTTCAATTGGTGTTACATACTTCACATAAGTGGTAAACTCCACAATATATTGTTACTGTTTTGGCATTTAAACAACAATTTATTTTTTTTAATTTGAGAAACAAAAAATAGTTTTTATTTATTCACATATTTAGCATATCTGATATTATTTATTCATCTTTTCTATAGATTCAATTTTCCATCTGATATCATTCCCCTTCACTGTGAAGAACATCTCCTATCTTTTTTTTGTGTTGCATTTATTCTGGAAGCAAAGTATCCCACTTCTCATGTATCTAAAACTGTCATAGGTCTTTATTTTTGAACATTTTTCTTATATTTAGAATTCTGATTTGATAATTTCCCTTTGTGGTGCTTTAGAGAAGTTACTTCATTGACTTCTGGTCTCCGTTGCTTCTGATGAGAAATCATCTCTCATTTTTATCATTTATCTCCTGTATTAACGTGTCTTTTCTTTTGCTATTTTTATATTGGTTTTAAGACATGCAATTATGATATTTTTCATTCTGGTTTCTTTGTATTTATACTATTTGGTGTTTACTGGCCTATTTGGATCTGTGAGTTGATGTTCATCATCAATTTTGGAAAGTTTTCAGCCATTATTTTGCTTCATATTTTTGCTATCTCAGCTTCTTTCTTTCTGAGATGCCAATAATGTATGTTTGACTACTAAATACTGTTATACATCAATCATTATTTAAAATATTTTCTTTCTTTCTGAGGTTTAGTTGGAGTGATGTCTTTTCCCACCCCAGTTTTACTGAGAAATAATTGACATATCACAGTATAAATTTAACGTGGATGGCATGATGGTTTGATTTACATATATTGTGAAATGATTACCACATACGTTCAGCTAACATCGATCTTCTCACATAGATACAATAAAAAGAAAAAATATATATTATTCTTGTGATGAGAACTATTAGATTTACTCTCTTAACAATTTCCTGTATATCATACAGCAGTGCTAGCTATTGTCATCATGTTGTACATTACATTCCTAGTACTTATTTAGTTTACAGCTGGAAGTTTGTTCCTTCTGACCACCTTCTTCCAATCCCCTTTTTCCTCCATCCTTTGCCTCTGGTAACCAGAAGTCTGAACTATTTTTCAATGATACTGTTTTTTTATTTTTATATTTTTTCAGATTCCACATATAAATGAGATCATACAATATTTGTCTATCTCTGTCTGACTTATTTCACTTAGCAGAATGCCTTCAAGGTCCATCCACGTTGTCACGTATAGTAGGATTTTTAATTATGGCTGAAAAATATTCCTCAGTAATTGTTGTCTTCAAGTTTTTATTTTATTTTTATTAAATTTATTGGGGTAACGTTGGTTAGTAAATTTATATATATATATATATATATATTTATCCTGTTTTCCCAAAAATAAGACCTAGCCAGACAATCAGCTCTAATGCGTCTTTTGGAGCAAAAATTAATATAAGACCCAGTATTATATTATATTATATTTATTATATTATATTATATGACCCGGTTTTATATTATAGTAAAGTAAGACTGGGTCTTATATTAATTTTTGCTCCAAAAGACACATTAGAGCTGATTGTCCGGCTAGGTCTTATTTTTGGGGATATATATATATATATAATTTGTGTTCACCACCCAGAGTCAGTTCTCCTTCCATCACCACATATTTGACCCCCTATACCCTCTTCTATCATCCCACCTCCCCCCTTACCCTCTAGTAACTACTAAACTGTTGTCCGTGTCTATGAGTTTTTGTTTGTTTGTCTTGTTCCTTTATTGCTTTCAGTTTTATATCCCACATATAAGGGAAATCATATGGTTCTCAACTTTCGTCCATGTTGTTGCAAATGGCAGTATTTCATCTTTTCTTATGGCAGAATAGTATTCCATTGTGTATATATACCACATCTTCTTTATCCACTCACCTATCAAAGGACACTGGTTATTTCCATGTCTTGGCCACAGTGAATAATGCTGAAATGAACATCAGGGTACATACCGTCCTTCCCCGAAAATAAGATGATCTTATATTAATTTTTGCTCCAAACGATGCGTAGGGCTTATGTTCAGGGTATGTCATCCTGAAAAATCATGCTAGGGTTTATTTTCCGGTTAGGTCTTATTTTGGGGAAAACACAGTATATCTTTATAGATAAGTGTTTTCATTTTTTGGGGGGACACACCCAGAAGAAGGATTCCTGGGTTGTATGTATTAATATTCTTTTTTGAGGAAACTATGTACTATTTTCCATAATGGCTGTACCAGGTTGCATTCCCACCAGTAGTGTATGAGGGTTCCTTTTTTTCCCTGCAACCTCTCCAACACTTGTTATTACATGCCTTGTTTATAATAGCCATTCTAACAGATGTGAGGTAGTATCTCGCTATCATTTTGATTCGCATTTCCCTAATAGCTAGTGAAGTTGAGCATCTTTTCATATATCTGTTGGCCATTTATATGTCTTCTGGGGAGAAATGTTTGTTCAGGTCCTCTGCCCATTTTTAAATTGGATTTTTATTTATTTATTTTTTTGTAATAGTTGAGTTGTGTGAGTTCTTTATATATTTTGCATATTAGCCCCTTATCCGAAGTGTTGTTTGCAAATATCTTTGCCCATTAGATTGGTTACCTCTTTGTTCTGTTGATAGTTTCTTTTGTTGTGGAGGAGATTTTTAGTAGTTCGAGATAGTCCCATTCATTTCTTTTTGCTTTTACTTCCCTTGCCTTGAGGTCAAATTCATAAAATCCTCTCTGAACCCAAGGTCCGTAAGTTTAGTACCTATGCTTTCTTTTATGAAATTTATTGTTTCAGGTATTATGTTTATGTCTTTGATCCCTTTTGAGTTAATTTTGGCATTTGGTGACAAATAGCAGTCTCGTTTCATTCTTTTGCATGTAGCTTTCCATTTTTCCCAGCATCATTTATTGAAGAGGATTTCTTTTCTCTATTGTATGTTTTCAACTCCTTTGTTGAAAATTATCTGCCCCTATATATTTGGGTTCATTTCTGGGTTTTCAATTCCATTCTATTGTTCTGTGTATCTTTTTGTTTTGTTTTGCCAATACCATGGTGTTTTGATTATTGTCACTTTGTAGTATAAATTGAAGTCAGGGAGTGTGAAACCTCCAGGCATTTTATTTTTTCCTTCCTTTTCTTTTTTGTTTTAGGATTGCGTTGGCTATTTGAGGTCTTTTGTGATTCCATACAAATCTGATGATTTTTAAATTTTATTTATTTAAAAAATGCCATTGGGATTTTATGCAGATTGTATTAAATCTGTATATTGCTTTGGGTAATATGGACATTTTCACAATGTTGATTCTTCCAATCCATGCACATGGAGTGTCTTTCCATTTCTTTGTGCCTTCTTCAGTTTCTTTTAATAATGTGTTCTAGTCTTCAGTCTATAGGTCCTTCACATCCTTTGTTAAGTTTATTCCTAGGTTTTAAAATTCTTTTTGTTGCAATTGGAGAAGGAATTGGTTTTTGTTTGTTTTGTTTTGTTTTTTATTTATTTTTCAGAAAATTCATTGTTAGTGTATAGATACACAATGGATTTTTAAACATTGGTTTTGTATCCTGCAACTGTACTTCATTTGTTTATTGTTTCTAATACTTTTTTGGGTGGTGTCTTTAGGGTTTTTTACACAAAGAATCATGTCATCTGCAAAAAGTGATAATTAACTTCTTTATTTCCAATTTAGATGTCTTTTACTTATTTATCTTGCCTGATAGCTCTGGTTAGGACTTCCAATACTATGTTGAATAACAGTGGTGATGGGGGCATTCTTGTCTTGTACGAGATCTTAGAGGAAAACCATTCAGTTTTTCACCATTTGGTATGATATTAGCTGAGGGTTTATCATATATGGCCTTTATTATGTTGACGTACTTTCCTTCTATACCTATTTTATTAAGTGTTTCAATCATAAATGGATGTTGTGTCTTATCAAATGTTTTCTCTGCATCTACTGGTATGATCATTTGATTTTTATCCTTTAATTTGCTTATGGGGTGTATCATATTTTTTGATTGGTTTGCATATGTTGAACCATGTTGTGCCCCTGGAATGAACCCCACTTGATCTGATGTATAATTTTTTTAATGTATTCTTGCATTCAATTGCTAGTATTGTGTTTAGGATTTTTGCATCTGTATTCGTCAGAGATATTGGTTGTGTGTGTGTGTGTGTGTGTGTGTGTGTGGTGTGTTACCCTCACCAGATTTTGGTGTCAGGGTAATGTTGGCCTCATAAAATGAGTTAGGAAGCATTTCCTCTTCTTAAATTTTTTGAACAGTTTGAGGAGGATAGGTATGAAATCATCTTTGAGTGTTTGGTAGAATTCACTAGGGATGGCATTTGCTCTTGGACTTTTGCTTTTGGTGAGGTTTTGAATAATTGTTTCAATTTCATCATTGCTGATCAGTCTATTTAGATTTTCCAGTTCTTTGTGATTCAGTCTAGGAAGGTTATATATTTCTAAGAACTTGTCCATTTCTTCTAGATTATTGAATTTGGTGGCATATTGACCTTCGTAGTATGCTTGTATAATTCTTTGTATTTCTGGGGTATCCATTATAACTTCTCTGTCATTTCTGATTTTGTTTATTTGTTTCTTTTCTCTTTTTATCTTAATGAGTCTACACAGGGTTTTATCATTTTTATTAATCTTTTCAAAGAACAAGCTCTTCATTACATCAATTTTTTCTATTGTCTTTTTGTTCTCTATTTCATTTTATTATGCTCTACTTTTTATTCTTTCCTTCTGCTGACTTTGGGATTCATTTGTTCTTCTTTTCTGTAGTTCTTTAAGATGTAATATTAGGTTGTTTATTTGGGATTTTTCTTGTTTTTTTGAGATAGGCCTGTAATGCTATAAATTTCCTTCTTAATATTGCTTTCATAGTATCCCAATAATTTTGACACAGGTATTGTCATTCTCATTTGTTTCTGTGTAACTTTTATCTCTTTTTTATTTCTTCTTGAACCAAGTGATTGTTTAGTAGCATGTTGTTTAATCTCCACATATTTGTGATTTGCCTGCTTTCTTTTTACAATTGATCTCTAATTTCAAAGCATTGCAGTTGGATAATATGCTTTGTATGATTTCAGTCTTCTTAAATTTGTTGAGGCTAATTTTGTGTCCCAGAATATAGTCTATCCTTGAGAATGTTCCATGTGCACTAGAGAATAATGTATAATCTTGTGTTCTGTAATGAAAGGCTCTATAAATTTTAATTATGTTCATTTGCTCTAATGTGTCGTTTAAGGCTGATATTCCCTTATTGATTTTCTGTTTGGATAATCTAGCTATCCATAGCTGTCAGTGATGTATTTAGGTTCCCTCCTATAATTGTGTTTTTTCAGTTTCTCCCTTTAGTTCTGCTAGCACTTGCTTTTTATGTTTTGGTGCTTCCAATGGGTTACATATATATTGATGACTGTTATGTCTTCTTAATGTATTGTCCCCTTTATCATTATGAAATGCCCATGTTTGTCTCTTGTTACCATTTTTATCTTGATGTCTATTTCATCAGGTATAAGTATGACTACACCATAAGATATAAGTATGACTACAAATGGATGCCATTTGTTTGGAGTATCATTTTCAACCCTTTCACTTTGAGTCTATATTTGCCCTTGTACCTGAAATACGTCTCTAGAACACAGCATATGGTTGGGTTTTGGTTTTTGATCCACTTTGCTCTGTGCCTTTTCATTGGTGAGTTCAGACCATTTACTTTTAGAGTGATTATTGATATGTGAGGATTTCCTTTAGCCATTTTATCTTTTACTTTCCGGTGGCATGGTGGTTCCATTTTTTTCTTTGACCTTCTGTTTCTGTCTATTATTTTAGTTTGATAGTATTCTATGACTTTTTACTTCTTCTTACTTTCTTTTTTATGTAATGTATCTCAGTTCTGATTTTTTTTTTTTGTGTGTGTGTGTGTGTGTGTGTTGTTACCATTAAGTTCATGTAAAAGAAAGTTTCATATGTACAGTAGTCCCTTTTCTTCTGAATGCATCTTTTCTCCATTCCCCTTTGCAAATTCAGACCTTTATCCCCTCCGTTTTATGTTTTTGGTTTCACAAATTATCCTAGTTATGCTGTGAGTTTGTTTCTGAGTTGCAGTAGCAATTATCTTCTTCTTTTCTTTTTATTTTTTATGTTTTTATCTTCTTTTCTCCTTATGTTATGTTTAAGCGTATAGTGTCCTAGTCTGTGTAGAGGTTGCCATTTCCTGCTTCTATGTTTCTTTTAGAAATCTTACTCATGTTTGTGAATCTTTTTGACTTTTTGTTTCAAGTAGAATAACGTCTTTCAGTATTTCCTGTAATGCAGACCTTGTGGTGGAAAATGTCGTTAGCTTCTGTATATCTGGAAAGGTCTTTATTCCTCCTTTATATTGAAAGCATAACTTCACTGCATATATTGTTCTTGGCTGGTAATTTCTCTCTTTAATAATCTGAATATTTGATTCTACTCCCTCCTAGTTTGTAGAGTTTCTGCTGAAAAATATAATGATAATCTAATGGGCTTTCCTTTATAGGTTACTGTCTTCTTTTTCCTGGCTGCCTTGAGAATTCTTTCTTTGTCTTTAATTTTTGGCAGTTTTAATAGAATATGTCTTGGAGAAGACCTTTTTGGATTGAGATAATTAGGTGTCCTGTTTGTTTTTGGATTCAAGGATCCAGTTTTTCCCCACAGGTTTGGGAAGTTTGCATTGACTATTTGAATAAGTTCTCTTTTCTCATCTATACCTCTTCTCCTTCTGGTATACCCATTATTCTTATAGTGCTCTTTCTTTTGGAGTCAGTTAGTTCTTGTAGAATTCTTTCATTTCTTTTAACTCTCAAGTCTCTCTTCTTCCATCTGCATCATTTACAGATTTCTATCTTTGATATGACTAATTTTTTCCTGATTCTCGTCAGGTCCATTTCCTCAGCTCATTTCCTAAGCTCACTATTTTCCTTCTTCATCTTTTTTATTGAATTCTTCAGCTCCAGTATTTATATTTGGTTCTTTTTTAAAATTTCATTTTCTTCGGTATTCATTTTGTTCATTGATTATATTTCTGAGCTTATTAAACTGCCTATTTGAGTTTTCTTGCATCATGTTGAGTTATTTCAGAATTACAATCTTGAATTCCATGTCATTTCAGTCACATATTTCCATGCCTTTATGTTATTTTCTAGGTATTTTTCTTTTTTTCTTTTTCTTTTTTTCCTGAGCTGCCTTGCTACCTGGATTGTTCATGTTATTTGATGGATTATTTCTCTGCCTAGGCATTTATGGGAGTAAACTGTGCAGAAGAAGAGATCTTTCTTTTGTTTCCCAGTAGGTGGAGCGGAAGCATTTTATTTTCTCTTCCACTGCTCCAACTGGCTTCTTGGATCTCTGCTGGATAGTGGAGATGCCTTGTATTACCTGAGGAGGTGATCATCTCCTCTGTGACCAGGTTGCCTCAGTCTCAGGACACCACTCTCATGGGAGAATATGTCGGGTGATGCGTTCTGGATCCTCAGTGCTGCCCCTGCAGCCAGATGCAGTGCTGTACTGCCTGAGGTGTCCCAGGTGCCTCGCTGGGATCAGCCATGAAGACTGGGGAGGGGGTGTGCTGGGAGAGGCTGCTGGTGTGTTTGTGGCTTTGTTTTATTCCCAATAATGGTGACTGCTAGACCTTAGCTACCTTGCCTCTGTATCCCCATCCTTGTCACTGGGATTAACCAGTGTGTGTCTGCCACTCAGGAACTGTCTATGCAATTCTTAGGGGTGCAGAAAAATTCTGCTTCGTAACACAACACTCACTGCTACAGTTTTTTCTGAGGCCTGCTGCTAGCTCCGGGAGGATGCAGAGAGGTGAGCTCTGGGAGGATAGTGGGAGGCAGCCAGGCTCCTTGGCTTTGTTTTCTGTCTGGAAATGGTGACTGCTTGAACACAGCTGTCAAACTTTTGTATTCAGTCTCTGCCCCAGTTGCTGGGTTCAGCCATATTAAATGCTAATCACTTAAGCAGGAATGCTCTGGGGCATAGAGAGTGCACCTGCATCCTAAATCCTCTTTCTCCCAAGATATGCAGTGAGCTCTGGGCTGTGGTGTGTCACTTTCTCTGCTATTTTCTATTCCTTCCTCCCTTCCTTCCTCCTCTGTTCTCCACGATTTGTCCAACTTCAGATGTTTCGATGTGCAAATCTCTCAGAATTGTTTATGTGTTACTACAGGAGTCCTCTGTTAAATTATACCTGTTTAGTTTGTTGTAACTTCAAGGGGAGAGATCGGGGAACCCCTCACACCACCATGCTTCTGACATCATTTTGACATACGTAAATTACTTACGTATTTGGGATGTATTGGGAACTTTATCAGTGTTTATTTTCTGTTTACATTTTTTTCCAGGTTAGAAGAACTCAACGTTCCATTCCCAGTTTCTCATATAATAACACCTTAAAGTAAACACTATCTTTTATTTAAAAATTCAAACCTTGAATGAGTCTAGGAGAATGGCTTTGTAATTCTTAGAGACTGTGTACCTTCCTTTGGTAGCAATTCTGTTAAACTGAGAGTATGCCAGCTTTTGACAGACAGAGCTGAGAGGATCTTCTCAGGAGCACAATGCAAGGATTTTTGTTAGCAGTTAAAGAAGAAGCTCTTGAATCAAACAGAATAAAAATATAGAGAGGAATTTATAATTTGAAACTAAGAAGAAAGGTAAGACATTTGTGGAAGGGTAGAGAAAAAGGTTTGAACACATTCTCTCTGTCTCTCTCTCTCTCTGTCTCTCTCTCTCAGAATTAGGTTAATAGTCTGTAAGCCACATTATTTTTTTCTCTTGAGAATAGCTTCCCAAAGATATCACAAATTTCCAGTATAGCCTGGTTTTTTCAGAATAAGTTCATATACAGAGAAAATCTGTGCTTTGGCATTTGTTTTATGTGCCCAAAATCTTACTCTCCAAAATAAGAATAGAGAATATCCGTGTGGCATTCCTATGTTACAAATCCATTCTGGGTCATAATTTCCTTTCTTTCACTTGCTCCATGATTCCCTTGTGTCACAGGAAGGCAGTGTTTGAAATGTATCACCCTGATGGTGCACTCCATCACCCTGTGGCAAAACTTTTCACCCAGAAGCTAGATACTTAATTCGTATGTTCTTTCTATTGGTTTAAACTTTCAAAAAATCAAATATTGTTTTGCACGACACAGGTGATACTCATGAACTTATTACCTCTCTCAAAGGCCATTTCTCTTGGCAACTGCTTCACACTGAATAAAGATGAGGCTCCTTCACTACATCTGTTGAGCTGAACATCAGTGCAGCTGTGTCCTATTGAGCCTGAAAGAAGTGAAAATGAGATTAATTTTTTACTGAGTTAGATCAATCTATAGAGAACATAGAGACAATTTAAGTCAGACAACTTTGTTTTGGAAGGCTTCATACTTCTAGATTATTAACAAAGTTGCTTCAATCCTTAACTTTAATTTTCACTAATCATTAAGGCTTAGACATTTTTGCTTATTATTAGAATTGGTGGTCTTTGTTGTCTAGGCCCCTGAATTCAGTTGATTTTTACTTAGTGTCCATTATCTTTGGTCTAAAGCCATGCATTTCACCTTGGCTACACATTAGAATAACCTGAGGGAATAGGAGGGATGTAAGAAAAATCAGAAAACATTGTCAATAGGTTTAGTCTTGCATATTCATGCTTCACTGAATGCATATTTATGCAGAGACATTTATTTATTGACAGACAGATTTTTATCAGACACTGGAAATTTTTTAAAAAGGAAAGATTTTTTGACTTTAAGTAACTTACAGTTCATTGACAGAGAAATTAATAAAAATATTATTTCTGTATACAGCTCTCAAATTATGTGAGAAAGAGGGAGGATCTTCTAACTCGGTGGTGCGAGGAGTAGAGTTTGTGTGTGGGGTGGTGCTTGTAGAGAAAGCGGCTGCTGAACTGTGTGGAATGCACAAGGGTTAGCAGGATACAGAAGTAAAGGGAAGGACTGCACATGCTGAAGCTTGAATAAAGACCCGATTTGTTGTGTTGGGAAAACAAAAGCAGTCTGATTTTGCAGGCGCATTAAGAAGCGGGAGACAAGTAAAATGAGATGAGACTTTTAAGAGTTAGGCAGTTACCAAGTCCTGAAGAGCCTTATATCTCAGGCTAAGCAGGACAGATATATCTGATATGTGATGAAAGCTAATGAAAGATTTTAAGTCTTCACTTTAGATCGCTCCTCCTGGTTTCTGATAAAACCAAGGAGAACTTAAATGCCTGATGTATGTAAACAAACTGGGCAATGAAAATAAATCTATAAATTAGATATGATAGACACCCCTGGGAAAAGAAATACTTGTCATCACTCAGCAATGTAAATTAAGTATTTTCAATACAAGGTACTCTGAAGAATTCTTTAAAAAAGTGAAAATAAGTACAAATAATAAGAATCTGAACCAGTACAGTAGCAAGTAGAGAGAGAAGAAATCTATTGAAGTGAGACCACATGCCCACCTCTGGACTGTTGATCAAAAAAGCATATTTATCAAGTCCTCTGTATAATTTTTAAATACATCCAGTATTGGAAGCAATGTTTTTGGCAATACCCTTCGTCATGAAGACTAAAATTGGAGATGGAGTGACCTATATTAATCTGGAGAATGAAGAAATTCAGTTATGAAAGCCAGTGCCCCTTAATGTGCCTATGGTTAGATCCCCTCCAGAACTTGTTAAACATATTTCTGGACCTCATCAAGGTTAGAGTCAGAAACTCCAGGGGAGGGGCCAGACGGGGCACTTAATAAGTCCTCAGTGATTCCTATCATCAGGCAATTTTGGGAATCCAGCACTAGGGTAAAAGTTACTTCAAAGTAGCAAAGTAATTGATGGACTATAAGGGCCTGTGTTGAGATAATCTGTATAGCAATTTTTGAAGTAAAATTCTGTTTGCTTTCTCAGGTCCTGAGAAATTGAAATCATAATCCAAATATTACTACTTCCTCTATCACTCTGTTTTGATCCACCATCATTTTCTTCCAGGGTTAGCATAACCCTAGTATCTCTGCATCTTCACTGGTATCTCTGCTTCCATTCTTTCTGGGATATAGTCTGTTTCCCATATAAGAGACGGAGAAATCTTTTGGAATAAATGATCAGATCATGGCACGCCCCACGTCCCTGCTCCACACCCTTCAAGTGCAATATTTCCAAATATGCACTTAAAAAAAAAATCTGAACTTCTTGCCACAGGCTCCAAGGCCCCACTTGGGCTGCCTCTGCCCATCTGTCTCATCTCAGCTCCTACCACTCTCCTTTTGCTTGCTCTGGCTTGTTCCTGTTCCTTGAACATCCCAAGCTTGTCACCTTTTCTGAGCTGGGCCTTCATTATTCTTGCTTCATGGAACTGTCTTCCCCCAGATATTTACTGGACTCGCTCCATTGTGTCATTCAGAAAGGCCTTCCCGACCTCGCCCACCCATTGAAGAGCTACTGCTTATCACAGTCACCTGTTTGTGCTCTATCTAATCCTTATCCTCACTCATTTTACCTCAAAGTCTGTCAAAATCTGCTCTCATATCGTATGTTCATATAAGTTTTTCTCTGTCTCTTTTACTAGTATATGTGTATGTGTGTTAAGATGATGGATTCTGTCTTGTTCATTTGATTCCCCAGTGTTGAGAATGGAGTCTAACGCTTAGTAGATGCTCAGTAAACATTTCTTGGATGGATGGCTAAATTAATGATATGTTTAGAATGTGATAGCTACTACTTAGTGTATGTATTTTGAATCAGTGCCTTTTTCTGTGTTATTGTTTCTATAATCTAGTCTTCGGTTGTCTGGACTAGATACACTTTGTAATGTTTTCTCACAGTTTTGTACTTCAGCACCCAATGATCTTGTTTCCTTGCATGACAACACTGCTTGTTCATATGATACTTTTTGATATACTTTGGGAAAAGTTGCTCTTAAGCATAGTCTGACTAGGAAGAAATTTCCCATCTGTGTTGTTCCCTTTATTCTTGCTTCTCATACTTGACTTTCTCCTGAGTGTTCAAGTCTCCTACCCACACATCTGAGGGGAGAAACCTTCCCCAGATCCATCCAGGGATGTTACCTAATATTACAAGGTCTTGATTTGTCTGACCTTTCTCCTCCTCTTTCTCTATTCTCATCTCCTAGACTGATTGTTGCTTCTAGTGGAGGTGGAGACAGATCCAGATTTGGGACATTTCTAACATTTAGGGGCTGGGATTCTATTAACCTAGGAAAGTTTGGGTAGCAAAAAAGCTTCTCTAAAATATACTATGTAGTTCAACCAAATTTACATTCTCTAATTTGTTTTAAAGAGATGAGATTTAGAGCAACATGGCACCAAGCCATTGATTTTGTCTTCATTGTGTCTATTGCATTGGGCATTAAGTTAGTCACACTTACCTGATCACTCTTTCATGGTCTGCTTTTTGTTTGTTTGTTTATTTTTCTGAGACTTCCAAATCTCTAAATTGACTGCACAGAAAAAGCTAACCAATGGGTCAGAGCCGAGTGGGGTTTACAAGACTTTGAACAACTTATAATCACTGTTATCTCTGATCCATTTCATCTGTGGAAACTCAGGAATATATAAGTTGTTGTTATTGTGGCTGTTTTAAATAATCTGCCACCTCTGTGTTTTCTTTCTCATACCTGCTTTCTATGTTCTCCTTAAAAATAAATTCTCCTGAAATCAGAGGCTGTGAACTCAAGATAAGATGCTGAGAATCATTAGCTGGGTCTCATATGAATGATATCACTGTGTGTGTAAATAGAACACTCATAAGTACACGCACAGATACATCAGCTGCGTTTATACCCCACACAACAAACACACACAAATACTTATGCTATCCCCTTTATCCTTTCACAGCAGGACAGCTCAGCATTGCCTGAGAGTCTAACTCAGCACTTCATTACAATAAATTATTTTTCTTCCAGAGACATTGTTATATTGAAAGACAGAATATGGATAGGAGCCTAAGGGTGCGATTCTGCAATTCCTTGCCTAGTGGCACTGCCTCCCTCCTGTTGCCCTGGCTCCCCAAGGTGCTGAGGGAGTTCCTGACTAGGAGCTCCAGTCCCTGTGGCTTCCAGCTTATTTTGTAGGCAGGCAAGAACTGTTGCCTGTCTGGTAGACTTACTCTCGTCGAGGACCTGCCTTGAGGCGGATCTGTCTAGTTATCTGCCTGCCTTTTGAAGCTACACAGCACATAGCTTCTTTTGCATCTCAACTCTTACCTGCCTGGAAGGGACTCCAGCTGATAAGACCTGACGAGGACCCTAAAAAGTTATTTACCTGGGATGTGAATCTCTCCACAGGCACCCAGAGAGTTTATTTGCACAGCATGCATTTCATCACTTAAGGTGATTTTTCTGGTTCAGATGTGTAGAGCTAAAACAGAAAAAAATAGTTTCGTAGTTAAAGAAACATCCATTTCACAATATGACTAGGAAAGGCTCTTATGACAGGTAATTGGCATGAAAACATCTAGTCCGTGGTAAAAATGGCACGGTACAGAAAAGCAACAATTACACTTTAAAGTGGCTGTAAAATCAGATAATGAAGGGAAATTTGGAGGTGGGAGAAGGTGGGCAACATTTATGCAGCTTTTGAAAAATGAGTAAATCCAAATTAATTTTGGAGATATAGCATTTCTCTAAATTATTTGTAATCACAATCTAACTCTGGTCAGACTGATTTGTGCAGTGAATGTTCAAGCGGGATGCCCAAGCAGTGCTTAGATGTTGCAGTAAGTGAAATCAAATAAGTAGGTTGAACAGAAGGGATGCTTTTAAAACACTGAAGTGCCGTCCTACATGAGCCACCCAGCTGTGGACTGCTTAGAAACAGCAGGATGGTCCGGACGAGACTGGCTTTCAGCACAGAGGTCAAGGGATAATGTGTTCAACCTCATGTGTACCCAGGAGTAAATGTCACTGGCTGTAACAGTAACTCAGTCACATAGCCAGAGTCTGTGCTAGGGGGTCTGGGAGGCCACTGGGCTCGGTCTGCCTCACAGTTAACAGGGCTCAAATCGAGACTTTCTGCATCACCCCCCAATGAGGTTATACATATTATCTCAGAGATTCATGACAGGATTGAAAAAATATGTTGTAAAATATGAAACATACGTCCCATTGCCATGCTACAGTGCTTCTAGGGCATGACGGATTCATATTTTTAATCAATTTGGCAAAATATATTGTGAATCTGATGGTGGTGCATTTACTAATTTATTTAACGCCTGTAATTCCTGTGAATATCCAAGTTCTCAGATGTATGCTTAAGTCGGAGTGATACTTCAAAAGCCCAAAGATGACCACTCACTTCAGCCCCTCAGTGGCCTCCCACTGCTCCTTGAACGTCCAGTGTCTAGAAACTGTCTTTCAGGCTCCTTTTCCATCCGTCTTCCTCCTCTTTCTTTTCATTTCAGCCACATTATTTGTATTCAGTTAATTTCTTGCCACTCTTTCTCTCCCTGGGTCTTTGCAAATGCTATTCCATCCCTGGAATCTTCTTGCCACCTCTTTCACCTATTGTCCTTTAGGTCTCAGTTTAAAAACTGTTAAGATCCCTTGAATATTCTAAACTCCTAGACCAGCTCACATCCTGTTATCAGCCATGTGGCACCCTTTATCATAACCATTATTACGGGTTACTGAAATTATTTCTTCAGTTGTGTATCTCCCATGTAAGATGGTAAGTTCTACGAGGGCAGAAATTGTTAGGTCTTGTTAAAAACTGAGCTATTACACTGCATGTTGTTTAAAAATTATTTGTTGCATGAAAAACCCTATAATCAAAAATTTTAAAAAAATTTTTTCTCTTCTTAGAAAAGGCGATTATATGGCTTCTGCTTGTTCGAATATGCTTAGTGGTGACCTTTGACTATGGAGGAAATTGAATTCTTTGTATTTTTATACATGTGGATGTGCAAAAGTTGGCTAAGAGATAGATAAATTAGTAAATTGTGCCTGTGTGGACATACAAATTCTCAACTTAATCCTGTGAGTATTTACTTAATAGTTCTGAAAGGGAACTGTGGTACATAAAAAGAATATTAATACTGCAAAGAAATATACCATCCAGTTTGGAAGATTAGAGTTTGTGAAAGAGCACAACTTTTCATTTAGTCCACTGTAGCTTTTGGACATGTTAAAAAAACTATGAGAACACCATTTAAGCCAGAGGTCACTGACTCCAAGGCCCACAGCCACCAGGCATTAATGTAAAAGAACCGGACTGAGTGGGGCTTCGGGCAAACTGGGGTCCCACCACAGATAATCGTTTCCATGTGGAAATGTGAGCTCAACATTAATAGGTTTCTGATTTTTCAAGAGAAGCAGAAAATCCCCAGGTTTGGTGTGGAGTCTTATAATTATTTAAAATGTTGGTAAACAGTTTGAAATAATTTAGAGAGCTTGTCTACCAGACAAAACATTTCTGCTGGGCAAACCATAGTTTGCAAGCTATGAATTTAAAACTTGATCATTAGGTTGAGATGTAGCAGGAGAGCATGGAGGTCTCCAGGATGCACAAAACCACTGCGGCCAAGCGCGGAGCTGGGGAAGCTGGGGAAGCTGGGGTAGCCATTGCGGGGCGCGCTCTCTAGCTGCTCGTGCAGGGGCCCAGGGTGTCTGGTGTGGTGTTGCCGCGGGCAAGAGGCTGTGGTGGGGGTGGCAGCGGCGACCCATGCCTGTGAGCTGGGACCAGGTCCCAAGGCGTCAGACGGCAACAGCGTTACGTACTGGAACCTTCAAGTGCACACGGTCCCAGAGGGTGCCCTGACTAGCACAACCACAGCCAACAGTGTCTGCCTTGGCGAGTCTTTTCAAACATCCAGTCTGCTTTGACTATGTGTTACCACCCATTCTTCAGTGTCAGAATGGCCGTCTTTTTTGTAGCAACTGTCGCCCAAAGCTCCCTTGTTGTTCAACATGCAAAGGCCTCTTGGAATCCATCCTCATCTTGGTGATGGAAAAAGTGGCCAATTCAGTACTTTTCCCTTGTAAATATGTCTCTCCTGGGTGGGAAATAACTCTGCCATACATAGAAAAAGCAGACCACGAAGAGCTCGGTGAGTTTAGGCCTCATTCCTGTCCCTGCCCGGGTGCACCCTGCAAGTGGCAAGGCTCTTTGGACGCTGTCAGGCCCCATCTGATGCATGAGCATAAGTCCATAACCACGCTACGGGGGAGGATATACATCCATAGTTTTCCTGGCTGCAGACATTCATCTTCCTGCTGCTGTCGACTGGGTGATGATGCAGTCCTGTTTTGGTGTTCACTTCCTGTTAGTTTTGGAGAAACAGGAAAAATATGAAGGTAATCAGCAGTTCCTCGCAATTGTACAGCTGATAGGAACACACAAGCAAGTTGATAATTTTGCTTATCAACTTGATCTACATGGTCGTAGGCGGTGACTGACTTGGGAAGCTACTCCCCCATCTATCCATGAGGGAATTGCAACAGCCATTATCAATAGTGACTGTCGAGTCTTTGACACCAGCATTGCACCGCTTTTTGCAGAAAATGGCAAGTTAGATATCAACGTAACCATGTGTTGAAATGGCAATTAAACATTTTCTGGCCAGTGTTTAAAATCGTTGTATTCAATTTCACAGAGACTCGGCACCCATTTGCCCGCCTACCTGAAATTTTTGGTAGGTGGAAATTAGACACATGAAGGTAAATAAAGGAAAGACTGTTAAATACAGGGAACAGTTGCATGTAGTAACACTAATATATTTAAAAGTTAGTCAACAGTAAACAACTAAGAAAAAAAATATGGATACACCCAAGATGGACATCTTTTGAATTAAGAAAGGAAGCATTGTAAAATAATTCTAAATTTGTGTTTGTTGTAGATTGAGTATAGTGTTGAAAAGCATTGTTTTTTTGTTGTTTTTGTTGTTCCGTGTGTGTGTGTGTGTGTGTGTGTGTGTGTGTGTTTTAAATGACAAGCCGTGTTGAGGTGTGGAGTGGTCTTTGACCACTGCTTTTCCCGTTTGTGAGTCAATACACAGTGCTGCTGCTGTGTGTATATATTTGTGTGTGTATTTGCTAACTTTTATTAATTCTAGTTTTTCATTAAATAATTTTGACTTTTTTTTCTGTAAGTCAGGCTTTTCCTCACTTTTTTGTACACTTTTTAAAGTTAGTGTCTTTTTGACATGCCTAATTGTTTATGATAAAGCTTATACATGTGTATTCCATACATATTTTCTTTTTCTTCCCATTGATCAGTTCATTAGAAATATTTTAAATTCAGATATTTTGTGAAGATAAGAGTTCCAGAAAGGAAAAGTAACATCGGAAGAGTTAGCAGAAGCTATTTAAAGTTGTTATAAGATGATTGGTCTCTCTTTTGTCTCTCTGTCTTGTTTTCTCTCTCTTTTTTTCCAGTTGAGTCATACCTTCAAACTTATTCTTTGCAAGGTTAAGGGTATACTGATTTTTTAAAAATACTGAAAAAATCAGGCTCTTTGTTTTTCAAATATCTTGGACAAATCATATTTAAAATTTGTTCTTGTATTTATTGGTTTTGTAAAAGAAGGAATCATCTTACACAGTGTTTATAATTAAAAGCAAATCACTTGTTTCAAAAAAGACAATTTGCAAGAGAAATGTTTTTGGTCTTTTATAATTTTCATTAAAATATCTAGCAAACTAAAAAAAAAAACTTAATCATTAGGGTTGAGATCAGGATTACTGAGAAAATCATTTTGCTGATGCATGAATAAATAATGCACAGACATTTACCAATTGAACAACTGATGCATAAATAATAAATTGAAGAATTTTAGAATGAGAAGGGCCATTAAAATCATTTTGGAATACCTTCCTTCAAATTACAGATGTAAAACACCTCAGGTCCACAAAAATTAAATTATTGGGGCTTGAACTCAGGTGCACAGAATTAAATAACAGACTTAAATCCAGGTATTTTAATGCTTGCTTTATTTACAAATCCAAACAACATTGTGCATCTGTGTATGCATATTCTGCTATAAGAAAGTGGATGAAATATGGTGGCGTGTGCCAGTGCTTCTCAAATTTTACTGTGTATATGTATGGATTGGGGATCTCATAAAAATGCAAGTTCTTTTTCAGCAGATGTGCAATGGGGCTCACGTTTCTGCATTTCTAAAAACTCTCAGGTGATGCCAGTTGCAGGACCAAACTTTAGTAAGGTCCTACCCTCCACCAATTGCTCTGGATGCCTGTACTGCTCCAACCTTCCCAGAATAGAATGTGTTCTGTTCTTTTCTTTGTCAGTTAACACTGTGCGAACATTGCCTCTCTTCCATTCTGAATCCTTGACAAGTGAAATATACTAAATTAAATGCTAAATCCACTTAACAGGGAAAGTAGATAAATAAATGAATAGAAATAGGAGGCGATGGGGAAAAGAATAAACCTTCAATGATACTAATCAAAAATCTCTGTGATACGAAATGCATGAATTTTCTCACATCTTCTTTTGTAGATAGATATTAGTTCTGGTTAGTTGCTGGAGAATCTCTTGAGTCATTTTGCAACTAATAGTAATGGAAAATGACAATCCAGAAAATAAAGGAGAAAAGGTATTTCAGAATATAACAACAAATATTCCACAAGATGGCAGTAAGTTCCTATGCTTTATATTGTTCTTAACTTTTAACTTTTTTTAGTCCAAGCACTGATGACTTTCTTCCTATTAGCATGACACACAAATGTTATCCTTTTAACTTGTATTTACTCCCTCAGTTTCCCATTTAAGACTTTAAACACATTTTCCAACTCTTGAGTTTGGTCATTTTTTTATTTTCATTTAAGAAATCTCTTTAAGATTCAATGTACTATTTAAGACAGAAAAACACCATAAAAGTGAGCTCTTTAATGTGTTATTCACATAAGACTAATGGTAATTACATTTTAATGCACATTGCACTGTAAGACTCTAACTATTAAATAAATCACATTTCTAAGACATGTTTCTAAGCTCTTTATTGTCTGTAAAATCAGTTTCAGGAGATGAAAGATGCATGGATTAGGAAAAAATATATAACAGTTTTTTTAAAAAAATATTTTTTGTTGAGTGACTAAGAAAAAAAGGGTAGTTTACTGACTCACAGATACTCATATATATAAGTGTGATAGATATCATCCTTAATATCGTAGCAATGCTGGCAAAGTTGCGTGTATTCTATTTTCATCACCATAGTTGAGTGTGACTTAAGACAACTCATTTAATGGAGTTGGGACTCAGTATGAAATAGGATATATAGATTAGTTGATTTCATTTCCAATTCTTTAACATTTCACGTTTGTCAGGAGAATATGTAAGTAAGATGAGCCTGGGCTTTGAAGAAAGTCCATGGTGACTAGAGGTTGCAGGGTGCTGTGGGGACAGAGCCAGGAGTGCAGTTTCCAGGCTCTCGGCCTCACGTGCAAAGGTGCTGGCTCAGGTAGTAATTGGCCATGAGCTGTGGCTAGTTGGCAGTCAGCTGTAACCAGTGAGCCATTGGACACTAATATAACTGCCATGGCTTTGCTAGCAGAAAATGGGGGCTAGCAAGAAGATGGTGGCTGAGCCTGCTAGCGGTGCAGTGAGGGTTGAGAATTGTGTAGCTCCTGGTTCCTGTGTCTCCAACCCAGCCGCCAGCGAGGTATGACTCCCCTACCTATGGCTCCGTGGGTGTTCCTTTTTGGCTTCACCATATCCTGCGTTCTTATGTGGGGAGCCGGAGCAGAGACCCCGCGGGCCGCCCTGCGTGACAGGTGCTTAGAGTATTCTGTATCTTATCCTTTTTTCTTTGTGTATTCTAGGGTGCTCGTAGAATTTCTGAGCTGTATTTGTTTTTAAATGACTTAAAAAGAGCCTGGAAAGGTAGAGTGCTGAATCAACACTGAGGAGGTGTGGGGATGCTGGCTGCATTCCGGAAATAACTTTATTATGAATCTCTTTTCTTCCCCCATAATTTTCATTTCATTCGGTCCTTAAAATAATAAAGGGAAGAGTTGACAACTAGAAAAATGATTTGCACTTAGCAGAGAGTGCAGGGATATTAGAGGGAACTTGGAACATAAAAATAGCTGAGTAAGTTGTGAGCGTGTGATACTAATTGATGACTTTGCCCCTTCCCTTGGCAGTACGTGCTTCCTCCTCTTGCCTGCCTTACTCTCTAGCTTGTCCCCTCCCGTCTTCTCTTTCTTCTCTACTCTCTTTCTGTTCTCCTTTCTTCCTCACTTCCTGGTCTCCAAGCCCATCTTTCCTAGGCCCACCCCATTCCAAACACAAGCCTTCCAGCCCTTGGTCACAAGCAGATCTGGTCACACAGAGTATCTGGTTGCATATTACTCCTTTTCGCAGGGCGGAGCTTTACTTCACATATTATCTTAGGTAGCTGAGGATAGAACTATCTTTTTCTTTCGTTCCTAATCAAGCAGAGATTCCTCCCTGTCTTCCAAATTAGTTTTTGTTAGACGTTTGCTAAAAGCTCCACCTCTTTACCTAAAGCCACTTTAAATCATTGTGTTTACAAGCATTTGCTACTTGGTAAGTAGCATAAATGCTGAATGGTAGAGCTGTAATCGAATGTCTACTGACCCAGCTCCAATGCTAAAACTTCCTTCATATACATTTCATACATACACTCATACTTATGCATCCAGGTTGTTCAAACATATTAAGAATATCTTACAGAAAAGACAAACTCAGTTTTCTCTCAGGATCTCAATTTTCAGACCATCAAGCACTTCCACGTGTGCCTAATAATCAGTGACGTGGTCTAAACCTGGATTTAGAATTCAAGCACTCATTTAGAATTGGCTTAAAAATCATGTCTGAAAAATGTAGCAAGGCCAAATTAAGGTAGATAATAAATGATTTGGCCTTTACCTCCTAATTTCATTCTCAACCAATTGTATACATACCTTGTGTGTTTCTTCACCATGATATAACTTTAGAGTTCTGGTTCAATGGTAAAAATAATATTCAAATTTAGTGAGTTGAGCTGATCCTTGAAAAATGTAAAATGGGAAAGGTTATCTTCAGGATTCCTGTACTCTGCCCTCACGGTTTCCATATCTAGTGTTGGTACCCAGTTTTCTGGTTTTTCATTGCTGCCGTGGTGGCCTGGTTTCGCTGAGATCCTACCAAGAATTAAAACAGGATGATGGGTTCTGAATTATTTTTTCTCACCTAATAGTGATTTTTCTCTCTGAATTCTTGTCCTGTTTAAGGAATGGGACCTGGGACCTGGACCCAGAGCATGAGATAAGGTGGAGGCATGCTGACACTGGTCTTTACCACATAATTGATGGGATGAATCCTGTCAATTCAATTATTTTTAGAGTAATCTCATAGCGATGGGATTGGAAATATTTTTAGGCAGTATGATTTAGTAACTAAATTGATCAGGATATTTGGACCTCAAACTTTTGACCTTGTTCGTTTGGTAACTTTAAGGATCATGTTAGATGAACTCTTCAACAATCATACCAATTGCCTACTTCTCAAACAAGCTCACTTATGGCTAATTGCTTAAGGGATACCTACAAAGATGCATTTCTGGCCTTTCAGAAGCTGACAAAGTCTGGGAGACTCTGACTTTACCAATTTTAAAAACAAGTTGCAGTCCAGAACATGATGGCGTTCACAATATATGACAAGAGGAAATGCAGGATTGAATGCAGTTTAGGAGGAATAGCTATACTGTACTTATATGCAGACAGACCTATAAGATGTAGTCATAAAGAAACAGTGGTGAGCAGAAGTAACTAATTCGATTACTGTTGATTTAATTATTAATTACAAAATGATACCCTGTATTATGAAATTGTTCACTTATTCATTTGCTCAAGAATAATTTTATTTGTTGAACACATGTATGTTGAGAGCTTAGTTTTTATGAGACACAATACCATGATTAGACAAAGGATGAATCAAAACATTTGAAGCTTTTAACTGATGAAAAAATGAAGACAAGTTAAAATCAGGTTTGGTTTTGTTTCTTTCCTAAATAGAACAAATGTAAAAGATCCTATATAATATACAATGATTTTAGTCCAATTCCTTAATTTACAGGTTCAAAATCTAGGGGTTAAATTATTTGCCTGAAGGCATCTAGTCATTCAGACTTAATTTTGCAACCTACATACCTCTATTCCTTTTCTAGTGTACCTTTTACTATTCCCCACTGGCTTTACTTTCATTGACCCTTAAAACAACTCTTCAGCTCTGTTTTAAACCTTGGGCTTTAGCTTCCAACTCAGGCTCTTTTTATAATGCCAACTAAACTCCCAACCTATGCTCTCAACACCTTTCCCGAGAAGTAGCCAGTTTATACATCCCTAGCCTGAAATCATAGCACACATGTAAACACGTAGATAGTAACAAACAAGTGACCATTATTTCCTTTCCTGAAAAAACCAGGAGAATCGTAATGTGTAGACGTGATGTTGGAGTTAGGAAGCTTGGGCTCACAATTCAGTTCTGCCCCAGATGACCTTGGCCAAGTCATGCCAACTCCCTCCCTGAGGCCAACAATTTACTTGATTGGTTTTTCATTGGTTTCATCTACTATCTTCATGTTAGGAAGCCATAGTCTAATGGACACTCAGGAAATAAACACTGAACTTCTTCATAGCTCAGAATTTTTCTGAGTGCATTTGAAGATGGCCTATTTTCTGCCAATTATTCTTTTGACATAAATACTCAGCTCAAATAGCTTAACTACTTTGCTGACACAAAACACATGGTTGATTGTGATTCTTACTAAAATCCATAGACTTCCTTATGAAACGGCAACTGCACCGTTATGCATATGCTTGTTTTTGCTCATAGCAGAAGGTATTTAACTCTCTGTAAGTCTCAGAAGTAGTGCATTTAGTGTTTCTTAATAAATTTGTCTTTTTATGTAAAATTTCATTGTCAAAATTCAAAGTCACAATAAGATTCTGTGCTAGCACTCTAAATTATATTCCACAGAATAATAAATTATATTCCACAGAAGGAGAAGGGAAGTGTTATTCAGTAGCAATGCAACACACTAATTGCAATATTTCAAAGAAAACCTTTCTTTTCTCAAAACCTAGAAGTCTATTAATCCTAAAATTATGATTCATTCCAAGGATATTTTAGCACAAGCTCAAAAATATAGTATCTGTAATGTAATTAGTAATCCAATAAAATATTTTGCTCTAAATTACTTAATAAATGTACTATGTGAGTAGTAATATTCTTAAAGGGAATTCCAGAACAATTCCTCAGTTTCTTCTTTTAGAATAATTGCATATAATTCTAAAAAAAATACAAAGGCAATCAAAAGACTGCAGCCTTTATTTTCTTGAGTTTGATAGTACATGGGCTAATGATAGTTCGCTATGAAACTAACTGCTAGATGTAGAGGTAGAAAATGATAAAGGACTGAACTTAAAAGCTTCCAGAAATTCAGCTGAGTGAAAATCCTCAGATTGTGTTTTTTAGCCCGTGTTTCACCACAACTAATAGAGAAGCGGCAGAATCTGTTTTTCCCTCCCATCACTATCAAGGCAGTCTAATTCCGCAATAAATAGATAAACATGTTTCTAAGCTTAAATGGCAAAGTCCTATCAACAGCCAATACTCTACTCAATACCAGGAATCCATTCATGTTTCTAAGGGTCCTTTATTTTTATGGTGATTTATTTTGTCTATTCATCCTCTGAGCTCACTATGGGAAAGATATAAGCTCTCCTATCTGAAAATCCTCAGAGGGGGTGGGGGGTGGGAAATGTGGGGTGGAGAGCCATGTGTCATTACGGTGAGAGGCAGTGGGTATCTCCCTACATGAGAGAGAATGTAGCCACATTCATTTTCCTTCACTTCACAGCTCTAGAGAATTATCTGCTTTGTTTCATGAGGCATCACTACTTATGTAAAAAAGGAATGCAATTTGAAGAAGTTAGCATAAATACCGGTCAGTTTTTTTCTGGTGACATTTTAGTGCCTGTCTTTTAGACATTCCTTTTAATGCTGTCAATATTTACAATGGAACATCACAAGCATAATTTCACCACTGAAAATCAATTTCATGTAAATGCCATTCTCCTGTAGTACTGGTGATGAAAGACCCTTCTCGAAAGTTTCCCTCCTTGCCTATTAAGTTGTTTTGCTCAGCAGTTTATTATCTGTGCCTTCAGCCACACAGACCCTGTGAGAGTGAGAAGAATGATCTGGAGTGCCAATTAGTCTCAGAAAAACCCTTCTTCAAGATTGTTTATAAATGTTGGAAATGATCATATTTAAGAGATTCCTCGTGTAGACTGAATTTATCACCACTGAATCTGTATAGTCATGCAAAATCCAGTGTTGTTCAATCTCATGTGACCTTGCTATTCCTATTCAAATATTTTCATTTTATTGTATATCGTACATGTTGTATTCCTAGCTGGCCACTCTCTTACTCTATGACATGTAATGCTGACCCCACTTTCTCTTCCTCTTAAGTGAATTTTTCTTCCTTGACAGCCAGCTTTGGTAAACATTACCTGTTCTCTAATGGACAGCTCTGGTGAATAAACTCTTTTGTGAAACCCTCCTAGATTATTCTGAAAGAGTGACTTATATTCAACTCTAATACAGTGTCTGTACATAGGGGGGCTTCAAAAACTATGAGATCCTGGAGCTCTTACTACCTATAAGGTAGGATTTGATTATGTGCTAATGATTTTATGCTAGAGTGTTGGCTATGAAAATCAACCCTCAATTTTAAGATACAGGAAAAGTACAACTTTCTTTATTTCTTTTAATTAGTGAATTTCCCTTTTTACCAATTCATTGGGTGGATAACACACAATGCCAGTGAAGATTCATACTGTCCCTTTCCCCAGGTTTGTACAAATTCTATACATAAGACTCCATGCCAAAACCTTTAGAAATGCTTCAGTGGGTGTTAGGATATTAGATCCTTGATGTTCTGTATTAAAACACAAGTCATTGCCCCAGCAAGTCTTTGGCCATTCAATTGTAAGGGAGGAAAATAATTTTTTCCTTCTAAGTTCTTGGCTGAGACTCCTATAATAAAAGACAGATTAATAAGAGAAAAGCAAAGAGAATTTACTAGTTTAATAGTTCACTTTGTTAGCACCAATAGGAATTTCTTTCTTCTATTCATGTAATTATTCTTTTCCTTTTCTCACCAAAACCCCTTGCCCTCACCTTGTAACTGGGACACTATTTGGGTTTCTGCCTAAATCTGTGCTTCCAGAGTTGTAAGTCTTTGATCCCAAATTAATACTTATTGCCTCTCATTTGGGCTTTTATTTTTAGATAAACAGGACTTATGTGCAAACATTATGTAAATGAATTCCCAACACTTTGAATATAGATGTTGAAAAATATTTTTTTCCCTAGATTTGGTCAACTTTTTCTTCACAGTTACAAAAAGAAATTTGCTGCATATAATCGTCATGGAGATTCTGCTCCCCAAATTGTGAAATCAAATATATTCACACTTCAGATAATTAGGCAAGATGAAAATAGATTTTTTTATGCCTTCAGCAATTTTGAGTTTTACTTTTTTTTTTTTTTGCTATTATGATGTAGTGATTAGGCAGACTTTAATGAGAAGAATGCCTCTAACATTAGCTAAAATCACCTCTAATATTGGTGCCTGTTTAATTACTTGACAATGAGCAGCATGATGGCCTCTTTAAGTAGTTATTGAACAAAGATGTTGAATTTTAATACACTAACATACTTTTCTTAGGATTTCTTCATTATGTTGGCTGCTTATTTTAGTTATGTCAACTTCACTACTAAGCCAGGACTCATTTGCAGGTTTGATCCCTGACTTGACCATTTATGTAAACTTTGTCCCATAGCCAGAGGGCACACCTTTTAACACTAACAAGCAGCTCACAAAGTTCTGCAATTGGCAATCAGCAGTACAGAGAAGGAGAAGCCAGATAACTCCAGGATAATCTACCTTCCTACTGCCGAACAATCCTAGATCCAAGTGTAGGGGTGGTGGGCTATTAGTACCTTCAGACAGGAAAGACACTCTATATTTATACTGAATGATTGTAAGTCAAGGTGTGTGCATGCAACAGCTCAGAGTCCTTAATACAGGACACTGAAAAGTCCATCCCATTTTCACCAAACCGCATTTTTTGAAAAGTGGATGCCGAGAGGTTTAAAGCTGCAGAAATGATTCTTCATTAGAGGTGTTCATATTTGTGCTATTCCCCTGTGACACGCCTCATTTTGGTCTGCATTTTGTTGTTTTGCTCACTATAGTTTTGTAAATTAAGTTATCTCTGCATACATCCTCAATAAATAGACCCATGATTTGAAAGTATAATCATGCTACCTAACATGTATCAAAAATATCAAAGAAAAAGTATAAAAGTATTTTCATAAACAGCTGTACTATATAAGAAAGTAAACATATGGATGCTTTGTAGACATTATTCCATTTAATTCCCAGCCCTATGTTAGGAATTCAGAGAAGTTTAGGTAGCACAATATCTTCCTCATATGTCTTCAGGAATTCTGGGAAGAGTTTATGAAGAGGATAACCAGAAGAGGGTTTATTGCATTTGTGATAAGAATGCCTACCTTTTGACCTTGCCCTTTAGAGTAAACAAGACAGTACATGTGAAGAGTGGAGCTTATATTCCTACAGTTAACAAGTGCCTCCCCAAGTGCTTGTGTTTTGTTTTCCCTTCCTTTTTCTTCCCATTCTTTGAAATGGTCCTACTTTCACACCAATTTGCTTGTGTTTCCTGCCTTTGTCATCCCTGCTTTGATGACCATCTTTATTTCTTTCCCCAGAAATCATTGTCCTTTGCTTTGGTTCTTGTCAAAAAGTGATGAATTTTATAGTCTAAGAGGAGGAGATCTCACCCTATATAGTTCTGCAGAATAACGCCTCCCTCCCCCACATTAAATGACTTCTGATGAGGTTCAGGGCAGGCTGCCCCGAAATATACCACTTTGGCATATTGATTATTTGAAATGAAAGTTACTTAAGAAACAGCCAGTGCAAGAATGACACTCTGACCTCCTTTGTCCCCTGAAAGCAGGAAATAAATCTCCTACGTGAAAAATGCCCACCCTGCACATGGAGGGTAGAAAGCATCCTTATTGCCAGCGATGGGGAATTCAGAGCCACCAGAGGCTGTATTAACAAACCTTATTTCGTCTTTAGTAATGTTCTGCCCCAAGCTCAAACCCCTTTGTCATGTTAATTATATACAAATTTATTATTTCTTTGTCTAAATGATATAAAAGCTGCCTGCTTTGATTATTTCTCTGAATGTCATGTTTCTATGAGCTCCCTTACATACACAATAAAAGTTGCTTTTTTCCTGTTAATCTGTCTTACGTCAATTTAATTATTAGGATAGCCAAAGAACCTACAAAGGAAGAAGAGACATGTTCATCTCCCCTACACCCCCAAGCGTTTGTTGCTGTTTGGGCCACTAAACACTGGCCTACCTCTTTCACAAACTATCCATCTAGACCAAGAGTGTTCAGACTTTTTTCAACGTTTTTCACCAAGAGCCATATGCGGTAAAATACACAAACAGCCGGGCCACTCATTTGAAGTGAAGTACGTATTGCCTCACCTGGTTTATTTAAGTAAACTAAATATATTTTTGGAATTTGCTGCGGGCCAATTAAAAATGGATTGCGGGCCGCAGTTGGCCCACGGGCCGCAGTTTGGACACCTCTGATCTAGAGGATATAAGCCAGCAGTGGTTCTTATATGCTTTTCATTGTCCTTTGCTGTGCTGATAACTCTTCTTTCCTTCTTGAGTTTGTTAGAGTATAGACCCACTGATTTGCCCTTGACTTAAGGTGGTAGTTCTCAAATTGTTTGATTTTAGGACCTCTTAAAAATTATTGAGGCAGGCTGGCCCGGTGGCTCAGGCAGTTGGCGCTCCATGCTTCTAACTCCGAAGGCTGCCGGTTGGATTCCCACATGGGCCAGTGGGCTCTCAACGACAAGGTTGCCAATTCAATTCCTCGAGTCCGCAAGGGATGGTGGGCAGCGCCCCCTGCAACTAAAGATTGAACATGGCACCTTGAGCTGAGCTGCCACTGAGCTCCCGGATGGCTCAGTTGGTTGAAGCCTGTCCTCTCAACCACACGGTTGCTGGTTCGACTCCCGCAAGGGATGGTGGGCTGCGCCCCCTGCAACTAGCAATGGCAACTGGACCTGGAGCTGAGCTGCGCCTGACACAACTAAGACTGAAAGGACAACAACTTGAAGCTGAATGGCACCCTCCACAACTAAGATTGAAAGGACAACAACTTGACCTGGAAAAAAGTCCTGGAAGTACACACTGTTCCCCAATAAAGTCCTGTTCCCCTCCCCCAATAAAATATTAAAAGAAAGAAAATTATTGAGGGCTACAAAGAGCTTTTTTTTCAATGTGGTCATAGCTATTGACAGTTACCATGTTAGAAATTAAAACTAAAAAGAATTCTAAAGCTTCTCTTTATTCTATTTAAAACAATAATATACTTATTAGATATTAGTATAAATATATCTTCATGAAACGTTAACTGTGTTTTCTAAAACAAAAAATAGTAAGGAGAACAACATATCTTGCTTTTTTCAAATCTGTTTCATGACTGGCTTGATAGAAGACAACTGTATTCTCATATCTGCTTATGCATTTAATATGTCACAATCTGGTAGTTGGGTAAATTGTATAAAGGAAATTTGGTCTCATACATATGTATATGTGGAAAGGAGAAATGTTTTAATGGTTTTTCAGATACTCTTCCTTGATGTGATACTGAAACTCAACAAGTGGTAGTTTCTTGTAAGCTAATTGAAATGTGAAATCTGAAATGCTAAAAATGAACTTTTTCATTCTCTATTTTATATTGATCCAGAATCTATCCTGCACTTTGAGTAGATCATGTATCTTGCATGATTTTATAGTATCATGCATTGCTCATTTCTTCTAAATGTTGACACATTTCATTATACAATATCCAAAAACATATTAGTTAATATTACCACTGATCACATCAGGAAAAGTAAGAATTGGGAAAGAGTCAAGCTCACAGTGTGGATACAAATTTTCCAAAATTCTCAAATTCACTTGAAAATTTTCTTGTTGGAAACACATACTGTCAGTTGTTTTCCCTAATGCGAAAGGCGTCACTTATTTTCATTGTTAAATGCCCAAACCTGAATAACTACAGTTTTCTGTAATTTGTTCTTCTAAATAGAAATAGTTTTACATGAAATAATGAACTAGAACAACTTATAAATCAATCATGCCCATGCTTTTACTTTAGATAATCATTGTGTTTTGGTGAGCAGCGGAAGTGCTTTATGTATGCTTCTAATTTTATCACACAAAATATGGAACAACAAACAAACAAAACATATGTACTCAAGGTTCAGGATCTAATGAAGTTGTTACTGCTTGATCAAGAATTGTTAAGTGAAGCTAGCATTTATTCAAATTAATTAATTCATTAATTAATATTTCTGCATCTGTCTGGTGGGGAAGCATACCATGAGTGTTAGTACCACTTGGTACCACTGATTTGATTCTTGCTGGGGCTGAAGCAGTTTTACCCACCTTGCTTTTGTACCATCAATACATAGTCAATAGAATGAAAAGGCAAATGACTTCTTAGTATTCTTATGAAAATAGGTTTGGTTCTATGAGCTCCCCAAAAGGGTCTCAGGAACTCCCAGGAACCCCTGGCTTTAGAGTATTTTGGTTTCCCAGATTCTTTCATTGAAAATGTTAGCATCTTTTTAGCTGGTTGTCTGTATCCTAAAGTAAAGACTATCTGAGATATTAGATTAGTTAACACTAAGTCTCTCGGGATTTAGAGAAATAGAAAACAATTATAGCCTTAAATTGCTGAGTGGCCAAATCGAAATTATCATAGTTGTCTATTAATTGTTCTTTTAAGTAGGAATAGTTTTACATGAAGTAATCAACTAGAATAGATCACAACTCAATCACACTAGTGTTTTACTTGAGATAACCAGTGTGCTTTATTTTAGTAAGTAGCATAAGTGCTTCATGTGTACTTCTCATTTCATCATATAAAATGCCAAAAAGATATTAAAAGTACACCAAGAAAAGTGTGCTTGCATGAACTAGACCTTCAAATAATTTCCAAATTTGGGTTGTGTCAGAGCTAGAGGCATACTGAGGAGTCTACGTCTTTCCACACCATGCTGTTTTCTGTTGATTATTCAAGCTAATTGGAAAATGCAGTACTAGTAGTAGCTTCAGGTAGCATCCTTATGATTGTCTCCTTCTCGGTAGGCTATATGCTCCCAGGTACAGTGAGTGTCATGGAAACCACTGTTCAGAGGTGAGGAGGAAATGCTCTGGCCCTCTTCTTTCTTCATGCAGAAGAGGCTCCTCAGTAGGGTCCAGCCCTTTCTCATTTTCTCTCTTTCTCTCAGTATCTATTCCAGAATCAGTCTCATTATTCATTTTTTGCATATGTTGGAGATCTATTTATTTGGAAAATATTCCTCTTTGTATTTTACATTTTTGTAGGCATAGTTCAAAACATTCCTTTTACAGAATTGTTGCCTCATCTCCTTCAGATAATGACACATGATGACAGGCGCCTAGCTCAGTGAGAAAGTTCTCTGACAGAAACAGACAGAGATCATCTCAGGAGGTCGCACTGACCCTGCAGTTCCTACTGCTCTCTGGGATTCCAGCTTAGGCTTCTACTTTCTGATCTATAGCTATGAGAACCCACACAGACAGTACAGATCTACATTAACTGCTGTGTTGGTTACAGAAAGATGAATCAGATATACACCTACATATTTACTGATACCACCATTAAAAATCCATGAGCCAAAAATATTACCCACAGCTATTTCCCTATGTTCCAAAAAGCAGTAACTCAGTTTTTCCTTTTCTAGGCTCAGTGACCAGTGCTTTGGGAAAACACGTCACTGGAGTACCGTTTTATTATTGACTTACCATATTTGGGGGCAAGTATTCTCCATCATTCTTGGAATCCAAATGGCCTTTGCAGTTCTTATCTCTGTAATACATCAGTTAACCTAAGCAACAACAAAAAATCAAACCAGATTTTCTGGAGCATCTAACGTGTATGAGATAATGAGTTGAGAGGAGCGATAGGGTCTGGTGTAAAGCCGTGAACAATTTCCTATGTTTTTTTCCTACTCTAGGAAGTCATAATATTATGAATCACTCGTCATTTAAACATTGAACCTTTTTCTTAGAAGATAAGCTCTCAGAGATGATGTCTATTTAGTTCATTAACAGAACAGCTTAGAAACTGATTAGAGTGAGTGCTAAGAGGCAACAGAATCCACGTTGATAGCCTTGTTTTGTCCATTCCACACTCCCATGAGGTTGTATCCTGAGATCAAGTAGACCTTGAGGCTGAAGATGAGACTTTAGTAAGCACTCTGTAAAGACAGAGTGCTTTACACTCTGGAGACATAGGGAAGTCCTGTAGAGCGGTGGGAACAGGTGGTGTATGACTTTTATGCTCTTCACGTCGCCTCATCTCCTTGTTGAAAAGTTTTAACATTCCAAAGAAGCTGAATCCTCATACCTCCTCTAGTAGATGACTGAAACATGAATTCCTGGACATTTAAGGGAGAGTTTATCATCAGTTTTGTCTATAGAGGCCAGAGCCCAACTTTTCAATTCCACACTAAAAGCAAAGCAGGAAACATTTAGCAGGGAACAATGACACAACTCTGTGACCAGGCAACTGGCCACTTCCTTAAGGAAAACCCTGACTTTGCTCTCATCCCTTTTAGGGGTAAGCAGTTTTATAGATGTTTATATCAGGTTGCATTTAAGTTGCTAGAAGGAAGTTGGGCATGACTTTTTTTCTTGGAGTTCTCCAATATCACCTTAGAAACGATTCTGTACATAATGAACATGTGAAGATTTGATAGTCCTGGGTCAAAATGTCAATTCTCATTTTAGTGTAATTAACCTAGATAGTTTATTAAAAATACAGATTTTCAGGACTTGATTGAGAAGGTTTAGCATTGGAACCTCTGAATCTGGATTTTAATCGTTTCCCATGATGAGACTGTGACAAGTGGTCCATGGACCACTATTAGAGAAATACTGCCCTACGCCCTGCCTGGACAGTGAATAAAAAGTCACTCCTACCTGTTATGAGTTTTGGGCAAAGAGTTCTTGAAATCTGGTCTGCAGAAAGCCAACTGGACATTAAGAATGATCGCATGAATTTGATCACCATCAAGGTACACTCCATCTTAGCTATTGCTCCTGACGATGGATCTGTGGTTCAGATTTTATGATTCCTCTGTCCTGGACTCTGATGTTTCTTTTGCCATTCAGGGGAGATTTATGATTCGGATGGCAAAACTCAAGCTATTTCACTTGTTTCCTATAATCTCGACATCCACAGCAGAGGCCTTCTCATAGTAGCACTCACTAAATGGGTAAAGAGGCAAAAAAAATGTGACAGTAATTTCAATTTAGTGAATTATCCCTTTGATCAAAAATCTTGGAAAGTTTCTGGCAGTGCCAAAACCCGCTTGGTCTGACAGGCAATTAGAGGAGGAACATTTGGAATTGTCATCATTCAACTGGAATTTGAGTGAAAACTCAAAGAAACTGCTCCACTAAAAATCTTGTAACAGAGCTCCATCCAAATATATTAAAAATATCAAAGAAAAAGTATTTTCTCTTGTGATTTTCCTTTCACTGTTAACTGAACACTTGTAAAATTCATGATGATGTATCTTACCAGTCACCTAGACTGCACCGCACCACTGGAGAAAACACAATTACTTTAATATTTTTGAAGGTTTCTTTGCTTTGTGAGAAGTATCTGGGGAGCTTATTAAGTTCATTAGAAAACTGAAAGAAATTTAAAAGTACTTCTAAGGACCGTTTTCTTCCTTTCTCAAACTCCTTTTGCATTTTTAGATAGGAGTATGAATAGATAAAAGGAGAGTTTAGCTAAAACTAATAAAAGTTGATTTATATTTTTGAGGAGCGTGTGAGGGGAAATGAGTCTATTAATTTCTCTATAGCTGGGCTCACCTTCCCTAGTGCCCATAATCAATCCTGACTTGAAGCAGGAGGTTCTTAAGGAAAAAAAAATCATCTATCTTGAGATGTAGCCTCTTTCCCTGTTTTGCTAGAATGTCCTTGTTATTAATGTTACATCAGTGACAATCAGTACCTTCTTATGAATGGCTAACAGTTGATAACTTTCATTGTGTCATATGCTGGGCAAGGTTCACAGGCATTTGCTCATTGAATTCTCATAGCATCCTTATAGGGTTAGCACCAACAATATTCTACATTGTCATAATCAAGAATATTAGACAGAATACCTTCCCAGGACAGAATACCTTCCAGCTAGTCAGGACCGAAGCAGACAGTGTAAGGAGGGACTCCTTCTCTGCCCTGCAGCGGAGCTTGCAGATTTTGGTGGAGGCAAGTTTGGGTCCCTGAGATTCCTTTCCAGTAATGCGTTCTAAAAACAGTTTCTTATTAAAATGGGTTAGAGGTGGGGTTGGAGGTGGTAAAACAAACTAGAAGCTTTTTGTTTTCTCTTTTCCTATTGTGTGTAAGTCTATATTTTTATTCAGCATCAAAGAAAAAGTCTTGCGAAGGCCATCTTTCTGGAGCCTTCCACATGGCCCGGTGTCTGTTTCTGTAGCAGCTGGTCTGCCCTCACTTGGTAGTTAACAAAAAAAATATTAATTTTTATGTTTGACCTTTCCTAATTACTCCTAATAAGGCATTTCTTGGCTGAAAACCAAAATATCTCCTTTGAGTGATAAAATAAAACACAGACTTGGTTATGCGGCTGGACCTCTGGATCAGATTCTTTGATGTCTGGAACCTCAAATTAGGTTCCAATTCTAGAGCTTGCATCCTGAGGTGGAAAGCCTGGGGAATGTGTGCTTAGCTGGCAAGTTCCTGCGATTATTTCTGGCAGCAGAGGTGGATATAGATATCAGCAGGGAGATGAGATAAGTATCACTTACCCTTCAGATGCTCCTTGTACTTGACCTGGAAGAGATGTTTCTCTCAGCTGAAGTTTAAATGAATATGCAGACCTCCTGAAGGGCTTTCTTCCTTGAGGTTGCTTCCGGAGAATCAAAATCTAGTTAGAATTATTCTGGGCACTGATTCAAAGTGTGAAAGGCTAAAATATTGCCAACATGGTAATTTACACAATATAATAGCAGGGGAAAATAAATTATCCACAGCTTACAGTAATGCCCTCTGAGCAGAAAGCCTCTTGGAGCACACAAAAATTATATCTACAATATATCAGCAACATAAAGCCTGGGACTATAATAATAGGATTCAAGTTCTTGAAAAATTAGTGGAATTTCCATTTTGCCATCACTTTAGAAATTGAAAAGTATTAATAAATGGGCACACCCAGCATCAGTGCATGATTGAATTCCGTATTCCATCCTGTTTCTCATTTAATATCTTAGGTCCTCAGAGGGCTTTGCCCTCATGCTTCTAGTCAAGTTTGGAAATGTGGTAACCAAGCATTCTCATTTTGTCTGTAAGGAAACTGAAGCATTGGAAAGTGGGCTTCTTTCAAGGTCACCTAATTGATTTGAGACAAGCTGTCATGGAATTGAGAGCTATCAAATCCTTGTGTCCTGGGGCTGACAAGGGTTGTGGTTTCGGCCAGATTTTCAGAGCCAGAGAAGATCAAAGAATAAAGGCAACTGTATGTGCTGGAGATTCAGACCTTAATGATCTTGTAATTAAAATCACTGGCCTTCTTATGAGCCTTTTGTTTTTTTCTGGATTTTGAATAAAAGTTGCCTTTGTTTCTTGGAGTCATCACTGTTGTGGACATGCTTGTTTCCTTGCTGTGGTTTATATTACATGACTATTAATTCCTAAAAGATTTTGCTTCAGCTCATAGCTTAGAGGGACTAACCAACACGATCCCCAGCTGAATAATATGTAAAAAGAGCAATTGCATTTTATGTAGGATACAGAAAAGCAGAAGAGAGAGTTAACAGCAGAATACAATTAGCAAAGAAGGAATAGCTAATTGTGTGTTTTTAGGAACAGAAAGAAGAGACGGGAAATATTTTGGCACAAGGAAGATGTCGTGCGGGGCGGCCTGTGGGGTCTCAGCTCCCGTTCCCCACATAGGGACGCAGGATGTGGCTACGCCAAAAAGGAACACCCACGGAGACAAAGGTAGGGGAGTCATACCTCTAGAGTCTCACAGGAGGCTGGATTCACACGATGTGCGATCTGCTGTCCACTTTTCTGCCAACAGACCAGCTCGACTCGACTCCCCTCGACTCGACTCCCCAGCGCAGCCGCGGCAGTTATATTAGTGGCCAATGGCTCTATGGTTACAGCTGACGGCCAACTAGCCACAGCTGACGGCCATCCACTACCCGAGCCAGCACCTTCCCACGTGAGGCTGAGAGCCTGGAAACTGCTCTCTGAGGCTCTGTCCCCACAGAAGATTTCATAACTACCAGTAAGAGATGGAATTCATCTTGGATCCTCTCACTTCATGTTGCTGGTGTCCAGCCATCAAATCCAACACTCACACCTATTCCTTTTCTGTAACTTCTGCCTGGGTGCTGAATGAGAAATAATGCTCACTGTGTATTTCAGGAATGAAAGGGGGCTTGGTCAGAGAATTACATAAGTTTTTCTTTTTCCTTCCATTATAGTTGCTGCAGCATCTTCCAAATCCCACTCGATCGATGAGTTCTCCTCATGTCAATTCTGTTTTCACCACGTGTGGATTAATCATTTTAACTGAAATTCTTACCCTGTTATACCTACTACCTGAAACCCTTTGATCACCTTTTCCTGCCCCCATGCCCCAAATTAAAGTCAACTGATTAAAGCTAAAAATCCCACATCCCTCCACTGTCTGGTACCAACTTGTCTCTCTATGTTAAGCTTCTATTAGCATGTTTCACAGTTTTTGCTTGAAAATCAAACTGAAGTAAAAAATTAGATCTGCTTTCTGAGCAGATCTCAAAGTTTTTATATTTGCTTATTTATTCATTCTCTTTTTTCCGTAGAGAATATCATCAATTGCCTCCCTGATCCATCTCTGCACCTGTTGACTTCCCATTTGTTCTTCATGTCTTACCTTTAATGGTACCTGTTGACTGTATTTCTATTTCTGTGTTTATTAAATACTGCCTTGTATTATGGTTGTTTGTCTGACCCACGTTTCCTGCTGTATCATTATAACAATGGACTGGTCTTAATTATTTTTGTGGCTTCTTTCCTGCTCCTCTGCCTAGTACCTGGCATGATGCTGTATTCATAGAGACAAATAAGTAAATAATAAATTAATCAATGAATAATAAAAGAATGAACGACATATGTTCTAGAGAAACAAACAAATGTAGGATAAGATCTCTGTACTTTAAATAGATAAGATCTAAAAGAGATTTATAGTACATATTCTTAAAATATGACATTATGTTTGTATATATTGTTACATGATTCTCTAGAACAAATGTACCACAAAATACAGCTGGAAAAGTAGAGCACTCTAAGCTGAGACGATCAGTGACTTCTTAGAGAAATTGGAACTTGAGATGAGTCAGCTGTGTGCATAGAAGTAAGGTAGGTTTACAGGAAACTGTGTTTATTGTACTGTAATGTTATATATTACTTTTTACAGTTAATTGTTATGTGCCTGTTTCTACAACTGCATTGTTGGAATTTGAAGAAAAGAACCACTTTTCTCTTTTTTTCATTGATATTCGTATCTCCTGTAGTACCTACCATGTCCCTGGCAAAACGGACATGCTCAGTAAAAGTTTGATAAATAGGAATGTGGAGTATTCCAGGAAAAGCAAATGGGATGAGTGAAAGAACAGAGATTAGAATTCACATGGGATGTTTAGAAAACTGAGGAGAATGTTTCCACTCTTTCCCAAGATACCTATTAATGATTACAGTATGCTAAAATAGGAAGAAAGGTACTACATTATAAAAAAAGTATTTAATATTTCTCTAAGAGGTCAACACTTTAATAACAATCATTGAAAGGCTTTGAAATATGAACTGGCCTTCCCGTGTCTGTGTTGGAGGAATATTTCTCTGACAGCTTTGTATGTGGTAATGTAGGTTGTGACATACCTTTGGTTGGCTATCCCCAAAGCCACTGCCTTACTACTTTTGTTCCAGGATTGTTCAGATACTTCTTGATTTTAAGACAGCCAGAGCAAGCCCCAGGTTTCAGAATAAGCATGTGCTCTAGCTGTAGCCAAGAAGATGTTAACTGGCAGCTTGCCAGATTCCTCATAAAGTGTTTTCTTCCTACCCGTACTGACTGCTACATTCATCTTGGCATCAAGATCATTGTAGAGAGTTTGCCTCAGGCCTTCAACATCCTTAAGGAACTCAAGCACACTAATAATTGCCTCCCATTACAGGAGGAAAATGAACAAATATGTTTTTAAGTATTATTAATTCAGCTTTCTTCTTCTCATTACAAAAAAAAAGTATTCTCCTCTTTCTCCCTCCCTTCCTCCCTCTCTGTCTCTTGCTCTCTGTCTCACACACACACACACACACACACACACACACACACACACACCAATTAATATAGATTTAGTAGTAGCAGAGGGGACATATACACTGGAGAAGGGAAAAATAAGAATAAGAATCACTGAGAAGTGCCTTAGAGGTAATGTAGTTTAATGGTCTCATTTCTCAGTTAAGGACACCGAAGCCCACAGAGACTCGTCCATAGGAACCCTCAACAGATATCTGATAGGTACCCATTTCCTCAGTCATGGACCGGGGCTCTTCCCTACTTCTTCCTATGCGGCTAACCATGTGGTCTGGGAATTTGTAAGGACATATGAAATTTACCTTAGAAAATTCCTGCTCCATTGTCTGCTTGTGAGAGTTTTAACTTGTTAAAAACGAGCAGAACAAGCTTCACATCGTGAGCCAGAGGTTGAGGGAATTTAGTAAATTGGACAAGTTGCTTATTTTCTCTGTATCTTCATTTCCTGATCTGTAAAATAAAAATTACAGTAGGACTTAGCTCCAAGAGTGCACATAAAAAAATATACAAGTGAACGTATGCAAAATGCTGAGCAGAGAGCCTGGCAGAGACTAAGTGCTCAATCAATGTTCTTACTAACTTATTCTTACCGGGACCTCAGAACACTGTCCCCAGTTACCACAGGTGGCACTTATTCAGTCTTATTCTAGTCATCAGAGGCATTGTGGATAAAATATGTCAGTAACTGAAAGGAAAACATGGCATCATTTTCTAAATATATGATGTATTGCCTTTGTTATTGGAAATGTTGTGGAGAGATAGAGTCTGTAAAAACTTAGATGATGAATGGAAAGCAATAAGAAAAATGAATAAAAAGCCATTTGAGAGAATAGTGTTTTTCAAAACCAATTAGATCAGAATCATAATTTTAGATGCAATGTGATGAGGGCTTGGATGAAAGTAGTTAGTAGATGAAATGGAAAGAGGAGATTCAGGAGGTATAATGATAAAAACAAATGACTGGACCTTACAACACACTTCATACATTGTGAAAGCTGGTGGGGATGAAAGAACAAAGAAAATGTCAAGTTACAGCTAATCATTAATTTTTCTTGCTTCTCTCAGTGATCTTGAACTTTTCATGCTGTGTAAAAGATATTATGTATCTTGTATGTACCCAGAGGGCATGATTCCCATCACGGTTGTAATTGGACTTAGGGTGAGTTTTGTTGTGTTTTTAAAATAAGAAGCAAGGAGAGACATTTCACAGCGTTTAAAACCAAAGTGAATTAGGCTAATTTTGGAGGACCATTTCTGGAAAACTCTTTGTAGTTAAGTTTTCTCAATGACCTTCATGATGGAGGTTAAGCAACTTGAATGGAGTATTAACATTTCTGTCAAGATTTTCAATGCAGAAAAAAATAAAATATTTTAAATGCAGAACCAATAAACTAGCCTGCTGAAGGGCTTGTGGCGAACCTGCATGTTTGCACTGTATTGGTTTCAATTGCTCTCAATTCCTCTTTCATAGGCAATTTACAGTGTTGGTGTTTTTCCAACCTATAGGGTTATGAATGGAGAACTCTATCGTATAATTTCCCTTCAAAGCCACTGCTTAGAGGAACCTGGCTATTGTGATCGGGATTTCTCTTTGTGATGTGGAAAATAATCCATTTAACACTCACTGAGACCTCAAATTTATGCATAAAGATTATTCATCTGAATTACCAGGTCCTTTCATTAAATCCTAAAGATAACCTAGGAGATCTTGGCAAATAACAGAGTATAGAATCCAATTTTTATCCACAATTTCAATCAAATCCTGTATTAGATTGCTCCCATAACAAAGCACAGGTTTTCTCCACAATCCAAAAACAGAGTGTTCCTATCAAATCTGTCATAAATCAAAATGGTGTAAAGTGAAGAAACAATTACAATAGTCCCCCCTTTTCCTGTTGCTTCATTTTCCAATGTTTCAGTTACCCATGGTCAACCATGGTCACAAAATACTAAATAGAAAATTCCAAGAATAAAAAAAATTAGTTTTAAATTGCGTGCTATTTTGAGTAGCGTGATGAAATCTCGCGTGGTCTTTCTCTCCGGCTGGGATCCTGACTCATCACTTTCTCCAGCGTCTCCATGTTGTATTTGATTCCCGACCTTAGTAACTTCACAACCTTCTCGGTTACGGTGGTATTATGGTGCTTCTGTTCGAATAACCCTTGCTTTACTTCATAATGGCTCCAAAGCACAAGAGAAGTGATGCTGGAAATTGAGACATACCAAAAAGGAGCTGTAAAGTGCTTCCTTTAGGTGAAAAGGTGAGTACAGTACGATAAGATACTTTGAGAGAGGAAGAGAGACCGTTTAGATAACTTTCATTACAGCATATTGTTGTAATTGTTATATTTTATTATTAGTCATCTTGCACTGTGCCTAATTTATAAATTATACTTTATCATGGATATGTATGTATAGGAAAAATCATAGTGTATATAGGGTTGGGTACTATCTGTGGTTTCAGGCATTCACTTGGGTGGCTTGGAACGTATACCCTAGTATACATTAGGGTATAAGATATAAGGGAGGACTACTATACCATTAGTTTTTATGGAAAAGATTTTTGAGCATTCACAGACCCAAAAATTAACCTGCCAAATCAGACCAAATAACACACAAAACCTAAAAGAATACTAACAGAGTGAAAACAGGAACAATATGATAAACACATAGCCTATATAAGGTAGAAATAATATATGTACAGTGTAGTTTCTCTTGCCAGTTCCTGCTGCCTCCGTAATGGCTCATTGCGAAACAAATGTTGAATGCAATTTTTGCTTTTGGCCTTTTTTTATAAAAGCGAAAAACCTCTTAGGATTTCGTTTCATTAGTGAAAACAGGTACTAAAATCTTTTGTAAAAGCAAAGTGGCATAATATAGCAAACTTTTGATAAGTGGGTTATACCTATACCATAGACTGGGTGGCTTAAACCACAGAAATTCATTTTCTTAGCGTTCTGGAGACTGGAAGGCTAGAGCAAGGTGTTAACAGGTTTGAATTCTTCTGAGGCCTCTCTCCTTGGCTTGTGGATGATGGCTTCCTTCTCTTTGTCCTCACATGCTCTGCCTTCCGTGTGTTTGCCCTGCTGGTGTCTCTGTGTGTATTGACAAATACAGTTACATTCTGAGGCATTAAGGATTATGGCTTCAACGTATAAAATTGGGGTGGCGACAAATTAACCTCTAAAACTCCACCTTGGACCCCCAAAATTCATGTGCTTCTCACATGCAAAATATAATCACCCCCATCCCAATATCCCCCCAAATCTTAATCCATTCAACCACTGACTTTAAGTCCAAAATCTCATCTGTGTATCATCTAAGTCAGATTTAGGTGAGATTTGAGGTATGATTCCTCCTGAGGCAAAATTTCTCTCCAGTTTTGAACCTTTGAAACCAGACAAGTTATCGACTTCCAAAATGCAGTGGTACCTCGGTTTTTGAATGTCTCCATTGACGAACATTCGGTTTACAAACGCAGTCAATTTTATGGATCTATGGTATCATTAGATAAGTAAAATTCATGTTAAATTTGCAGTTCTAGGGGTTGATTTTAAAGGTCTGGAACGGATTAATGCATTTTGCATTACTTTCTATGGGGAACCATGCCTCAGTTTTCGAACGTTTTAGAACTCGAGCGGTCTTCCGGAACGGATTACATTCGAAAACCGAGGTACCACTGTACAATTGTGAGACAGGCATAGCACAGACATTCCAATTCCCAAAGGGAGAAATTGAAAAGAAGAAAGAGGTCATGGGTCCCAAGGAAGCCCAAACATAGCAGGGAAAGTTACTTTAGATATAAGGCTTGAAAATAATTCTTTTTGGCTCCATGCTCTGTTCTCTGGGCCCACTGGAGTGGCAGTGTCACTCCTGTAGCCCTGGATGGTGGCCTCACCCTTGATGGTGGCAGCCTAGCCTGCTGAAACTGAGGAGGTGCCCCTTCCCCATTTCCACACCCCCAATCCGAGGACGGGACAGCTTCACTCCCTGGCTTGTCCTCTTTGAGTCTGTGGTGGCAGTGGCAGCCCTGCTAATATCTGAATCCCCTCTGGGGTCATTCTTCCCTTTTCTTGAAGGGTAACACATATTCACAGCTGACAGCTCTATTGTCCTGTCCTGTAGAATCTCAGAAGGATGATGGCCTTTCTTCATTTTGTCCTATCTCTGTAACCTTCAATCCAGGCTGCCACTGAGATGATTGATTGGATCCAGAGTCATACTGGTGCTACTCTCTTTATAAAATGGTTGTCCAGCCATATCATTGGTATTCTCTCCAGAACACACTTTCTCTTTTTTTGACAATATGGATAGATTGATAGTTTGCTAAATCTTCAAGTTCTGGTTCATTGTTGCTTAACAATCCTTTCTTTCATTTATCTCTCTCCTCTCACATTTTACTATAAGCAGCAGAGAGTAACCAGGTCACACCTTCAACATTTTGCTTAGAAACCTCCTCTGCTGAATATCCAACTTCATCATTCACAAGTTCTACCCTCCACAAAATACAAGAGCAGAGTTTAGCCAAGTTCTTTCTCACTTTATAGCTAGCATTGCCTTTCCTCCAGTGTATAATAACACGTTCCTTGCTTACATCGGAGGCCTCACCAGAAGCACCTTTAAACATCTTGCATACATGTATTCTGCATATATCTATTTAAACATATTAACATATTTCTACCAACAGTCCTTTCAAGGCAATCTAGGCTTTTTCTAACATACACCTCCAAACACTTCCAGCCTCTACTCATTACCCAGCCTCAATTCAATTCCACATTTGTAGATATTTGTTCCAGGAACACCCCACTTTGTGGTAGCAAAATCTTTATTAGCTTGCTAGGGTGGCCACAACCAAGTTCCACAAATGGGGTAGATGACTAAACAGTTTATTTTCTCACAATTCCGGAGGCTGGAAGTCTGACATAAAGGGACTGGCAAAGTTGATTCCTTCTGGAGGCTCTGAGAGAGAATATTTCCTTGTCTTTTCCGAGCTTCTCTTGGTGACTGTCAGTTCTTGACCTTCCTTTGCTCGCAGCTGCCTCACTCCAATCCTGCCTCTGCTATCACATACAGCATGCTACCTGTGTGTTTCTGTGTCCTTGTGTCTTCATCTGACCTTCTTGTAAGGACAACACCCAAATCCAGTATGACTTCATCATAACTATATTGCATCTTCAAAAATTCTATTTCCAAATAAGGTCACAATCGCAGGTACCAGGGGTTAGAACTTCAATATAGTTTTTTTACACCCACAGCACAAAGCAATATTCTTTTCGTCCCTTTTCTTCCATGGTTAAGGGTTATTAGAAGTGATTGTTGGACTCAACTTTTTCCTGTTTTGTCAAGCTTTTTCATTTTTTCTGCAAGAGACACTATCTTGATAGAATTGACAGGGCATGGTGCATACTTTGAAAAAAGTAGAGATAAATGAACAGTTATGGTGACCCCCTTAAAAGCCTTCACAGTCTCTGAGGCAGGCTTGAAGAAGTGACTATATGCCGAGGATGTAGGTGAGGTGTTCTCTCTAGCATTTCCTGTATTCAAGTAAGGAAATCAGTATCTTAGGACTATGTGGCCCTTGCCCTCAAGCATAAAATTTCAATTACTATGGTTGACAAGTCACTAAATGAGTTAGGCCTACCTACCTCTTCATATTCAATTCCTACCTCTTTTTTCCTGTGACAAAATTACTTGTCATGTAAAATACACCTTAGTTTTCTTTCTTACTAAATAAACAGATATTTATCTCCCAGCATCCCCTGCAGTTAGATTAGCCATTTGATGTTTTTGTTTTTCTGGTCAGTAGGATGCATACGAAAATGTTGTGTTGGTTCCAGGAAGCATCTCTAAAGGGAGAGCATAGATTCTTTTTCATCATTCTCATCTGCCCATAGCCAGAATTCAGTTGTGAGGGCTGGAGCTCACATGACCATTTCTGATCACAAGAAGGATGATGAAGCTGCAGTATAGAAAGAGCCTGGTCCCCGGTTGCTTTGTGAAGCTGCCCTTCCAATTCGAGATGAATGATATCTGTTCAAGCTATGGTTACTGTAGAATGTTTGTTATTTGAAGCTGAATCAGATCCTAACTGACACATCCTCACACTAACTATGCTTCAGTCACACTATGCTCCTTTGTTTTTGAAAATATCAAGTACAATTCTAACTCAGGGATTTTTACTTGCTGTTACGTCTGCCTGAAGTATCTTTCCCCAATTTTTGTGGGTGTTCTGGTCCTCTTTCTGGCCTTGGCTCATACATTACCTTTTGAAAGAAGCCTGGCTTATGGTACTGACCCCACCATCATCGTGACTCTAATCTTTCTCCAACCTGTTACTCTGGTTTGCTTTGGACCATCTATCATTCCCTGAGGAGATCTCATTTGTTTAATTTATTATTGTCAGTCTCTTTAATAGAATATAATCTCTAACACCTTGTGTATCTTTTCATCATTGTGTAGAGCCTAGAGCAAATTATGACAGTAAGCACTCAACAACTATGTATGGAATTAATGAATGAAGTCTTCTTCTGGGTCCTCTCCTGATAAGGGGTGCAAGTTTTCTTCTTTTTATTTTCTTTTTTTGTGTGTGTGTGTGTCTGTGTGTGTGTGTGTGTCTTTCATTTCTGTGAACCATGACTATAAAGGAGAACATCTTAGAATTTGAGATAATAATTTTGTACTCTTCCTTCCTGAACTCTCTTTGTCTGAGTCAATGACTCACAAAATGGTTTTACAATTTAAAGAGGAACAATACATAATCTAGCCTAATAAATAACACATTTACTCAATACATAGACTGGTCTGGATTTAGAGCAGAACTAGCTGCATGTATTTAAAAATAATTATCCCGTAGATTTCATTTAAAACAGTTGAACATTTTTGTGCATCAGCACTCGGACCTTGAGTGTGTGTTTAGCTAGACTTCCAATTTGAAAATCTGAAATTTCTATCTATACATCTACCTTGAATGTAGTTATGTTCAGCATGATAGAATATAGAAAACATGGACTTTGGGTCAAATCTTTGAGTTGAACTACTGGATCTGCTGGTACTGGTTATGTGGCCCTTGGCAAGTTCCTGGATTTCCCTGACGTGCTGTCCCCATTCCTCCAATGGGGAAGATGATCGCTCCCTTACAAGATTATTATTTATTATTAAAATTAGAAAATATTGTGCTTATGAAGGACTAAGTATAAACCCAGTAATTGTCAATCCTCTTTTCTCTCTTTTAGGGAAAGTTGCTCAACAGAAATATAGAACACATATAGAAAAGGGCAGAAGACATAACTATATAGTTTAATGGATTATATATTGACCAACTAGTTCATATATTGAATACCAAATACAAAAATTGAACATCATCGGTGACCCTAAACCTCGCCCTTGGCAGACCTCTTCCCAAGCACAGTCCCTTCTTTCCTTAAAAGATAACCACTGTTTTGACTTCCATGGTAATTTTATCCTTCTTCTGAGAGTTTAAAACCTAATAATACAAGTCTCAATGCTATAACTACGTTTGCATGGTTTTGAACATTGTATAAATGGAATCAGATAGCATGTATTCTTTAGTGTCTGATGTCTTTTACTTAAAATTGTATATTTGGGAGATGGTCCACATTGTCGCATATGTCTGCTGTCATTCCTTTTAGTTGCAATTTAGCATTCCAAATTATGAATATAATTACAAATTATTAGTCTATTCTAGATGAACATTTTTCCCCCAATATGTGCTTGTTATGAATAATATTGCTATTCTTATTCTTACGTTAAACTCTTAGAGCACAGATATGCCCATTTCTTTAAGGCATATTCCTAGAAGTGGATATGCATTTCATGAAATTTACCAGATAATCCTAGCATGTTTCTAAATGGTCTTAACTAAGCTTGGTGCTCCCACCAGCAGAGTAGGAGACTTCCTTGTGTTCCATGTCCTCACCATGATTTCCTTTTTCACAATAAAGTATGTGAATAGCAAATCGGTTTCCTTCAGAGGAAAAACAAAACATGACAACAATGGCAAAAGGAGAGACTAGGGAAATGACAGTGACTTAAGGAAAACAAAAACAGTGTCATTTAATGGAAATGAATTTAAGAAAGGAGACATAATAGCTGTTTATATTATAGAAAGATAATCACCTTTGCCCCCTTCCTCCTTCCAAAGGTATATAGAGACCCAGTATTTCTGATTACCTTCAATACCTCAGGGCAGTAATTATTTCAAGTAACAACAAAGAGGCACCCAGAGTGTTGTTATCAAATCCCTCTTAACACTATAGCTAAATTCATTAAATGACGACTTTGTCAACTATGAGGTGCATGGGGATTAGTCTGCCTTTTCTTAGTATATAATTGACAATCAAAATGTTTTTGGAATCTATTTTATATCTTTTTCTCAAGGGTCTGGGAAGAATTTCTTGGTACCGGAAGACCAAAAATATAAAATAGACCATTTCATGAGCTGACACATGAAACTGAAATCCATAAACATGTCTCCAAAAGAATAGTTAGAGAAAATTAAAAAAAAAAAAAAGATAATAAGAATTCTTATTATGTTTACATTCGTTGAATTTAAATGCTTCCTCAAATAAATGCAAAGACCTTTATCGATTTTGTTCTCTCAACAATGTTGGTTGAGGGATTACTTGAAAGCAGAGGGTTTAATATATATTTAAATATTTCTGTTTACATTTACTTTATGCTTTCCAATAAATGTCATCTTTTTCTGCATTCTTCCAATTTTGTCTCCTCTGAGAAAATTTTCATGTATACACTGTTTTCTCCTTATTTTTATGTATAATTTTATGATTCTGAAAATATTAATAATATCTACCATTTATTGAGTCTTAAATAGTCACTGATAGTTTTCAAACTGTTTGGTATAGATTGGCATTTGGATGTATGATCCTTGTGTGTTCAGAAATGTCCCATGCCTTGCAAAGTGTTTAGCATCAGCGCTCCCACCACATGTCTCTCTCTTGCAGGGGGTGGCGATAATAGTTATTCACCATGGTTCACAGTGAACCAAAAGGACCAAGGACCTATTATCTGGGACCCATCTGTTTCCCCAACAGGCCTGTGAGCCCTTCAGAGGTAGTGACAATGCATTTTATCCCTTTTAAATATCTTATACACACACAAAAAAGCATTTAGTGAACATTTCTTGAATGTTTATGAAATATTAAAATTGAAAAAAAAAAGACAATATCAAGATAACAGATTTCCTCAAAGTTATACAGCTACTGCTGAGTTCAGGTTCCACTCAGTTACCTATAGAGAAGAAACACCATGAAGAAAATTGTTTGAGGTTACTTTCCTCCATGAGGGGTTATTTTGTCATAAACAATTGAACTTTACATTAATGCAATCCTGGCCCACAACATCAAGATCTTAATAGTCTCTCTCTCTCTCTTTCTTGTTTTGTTTCTATTTTTAACTCTCATTTATTGAGCACTTATAATATGCTGGGAATTGTTTGACCTGTGAATTGTGTTTTACATATCCTATTCAATAAGGTTATTATCCACATTTTAACAGATGAAGCCATTAAGATTTAAAAGATTAATAAACTTTCCCATGGTTATACAACTGGTAAGTGATAGAGGCAGGATTTGAATCCAGGTTTGTCTAGCCTTAGAACCCACATTCTTAAAAATTGAATTGTAATTCCAGAATTGTTTTGGAGTCCTAGAAGAACTGAAGCATCCTAAAGGGATACCCATGTGTAACTTGGATATATTTTATCATTGCCCTTGCTTCAGATGAATGGCCTCTAGCTACTTCTGCTAAGTTCTGTTTAGTTTCTTCTAAGACAGGTGCTGGTAGACTCTCCTTTCTAAGTCACCTGCTCTCCTGCAGATTTAGAGGACTCTGCTCTAATTTGGAGACAGCTCTCAGAAATTCAGGGAACTGTCCACATAGAGTAGGCTGTTGCCAACAAAGAAGAATCTCAGGGTACACACAGCTTGGTAGACTGCCTGCGTGATGACAGTGAAGATATCAAAGGGTGGTTCTCCCTAAAGCCAACAAGAAGGAAAGCTTCTGTAGGTCTTAGGTGCAGGTGATACAGTCAAATCCCAGCAGCAGTCCAGGTAGCCTGTAAGCTCTGTCACCTCCCAAGTGCTTCCTGGAGCCAAGGGGCTGCAGTGGTCTATAGATTCTGAATTGGTTCTTTTGACTCTGCTCAGATCTTGTCCCCTCGTTGTTGGATATACCATCTACTATCTTACTTTTTCATGTCCCATTGAACTGTCCCTATCATCTCAAATATAAGGGATCTCTTTTTTTTCGCTCTTAGTGGCAGAAAACATTTCTCTTTCTGATCTTTTCTCTTTAATCTTTAGTCTTTGTGCTGTAAATATTTTCTGTTCCCTTGGCTGTCTGTCTTCCTTCATCATTTCTGCTGTCACCACTTCCTTAATGCAAGAAATTCCCAAGATATTGAGTGGAGAAAGGGACTCAGAGATAGAAGGAAATAACCTGTAAATGAACACATGAGATTACTGCTACAGCAATGATATATTGACACATACCCAGATGTGGGAGTTGACTCCCTCATCTGGAATGTATTAAAGTATCCATTGACTTATTGCAGAGAGGAACACTGCCTCTGCCAGTGTTCTGGAAGAAACACAGTTATGAAGTGTGGTCATATGACATCTAGTAGGCTTCAACTTGAACATCATGTAGGAGGACCTCAAATTAGAGTTGCCAGATTTAGCAAATAAAAGTATAGCGTGCCCAATTAAATTGGAATTTAAGATGAGCAATGTATTTTTCTTAGTATAATTGTATCCCATGCAATGTGTTGGGCATACTTTTGTTGTTTATTGTTGTTTATCTTAAAGTGAAATTTAGTATCCTGTAATTTATTTGGCAGTCTTATCCCAAGTTAATCTGATTAAAAATGAATTTATTGCTCTAGCTTATTATAAGTACAACTAGTTATTCCCAGCAATAGCTCATAGTATTTACAGGTATAACATGTTTCCTTTGTTTTATTTATCATGCTGCCTTTGACTAGGATTTCTTATCATTTTGTTGGCATCAGTCTGACCATATTTCAAGCCTGCTATGGGTCTTGAGCCTGCTTGCCTTCTGATCTAACGTAATTACCAATTAGAAACTATTTATGAACTAATTCCATCTACCATCTGAGTCCCTCAGTTATTCACAACCTAAGCAAGTGTTCACCTGGCTGTCTATGCTACACCTGTATCTCACTGGCCCCAGACCTATCTGAATGCTCCTCTGTCAACATGTCTCAACTAAAGGTAGTCACAGATGGAGTGTTTGGAAATTATGAAGTGAATACATCAATTACCTATTTACACAATAATGTTGAGTAACAAACAACCACAAAATCCTAGGGACATGCAATAATAAAAAAATCATTTAGTTCCTGAGTCTGTGGGGTTCAACTGATCTAATCTACTCATTGGGATCTGATTTGTGCTTGCTTATGCATCTTTGGCCTGCTGTGCCTGTGAGGCAAAACTGTTATTTGGCAGGACTTGTTTACATATCAGCTGGCTGTTGGCTGAACTAAGATGGCTGGCTGTTGGCTGAACTAAGATGGTTTCACCTGGGAAAGTTGAAATGTCTTGTATCTTTCTTCTTATAGGATGGCCTGCACACATTCTCATAATTCCAGCAGAGGGCAAAATGGAGCTGAAATGAATGGGAACTTTTCCAAACCTGAGCCTGAGTCACGCCTATTAAGATCCCATTGGCTGAAAAACATTACCATGTGAGTCCAAATTCAAGGAGTGGGGAAATAGATTGTTGTTTTATTAAGAGTATCTGCAAAATAACATCACAAAGGGCATAGATGGGGGATGAGGTGAAAAATTTGTACTATCAATGCAATCTGATTGCCACAGACAGCATTTTACAAACTCAAGTAGTTTAGGGGGAAAAAAAAAAGAGATATCACCTAAGACAAACAACATTGAGAAGGCCACGGTGGCCAAAGTGAGATTAGGGGTGAGGCATGGGTACGTGGCTGGAGATAAAGCTGGAGAGTTAGAAAGGGGCCAGACAGTGAAGGTCTTGGTGACCTCTAAAAACAAAACAAATCAATTAATCTTTCTTGTTTTACAGTCATTTTGCTAAACTCATGGTGGTTTCTCACTTATCATTGTGTATTACTTTCTCCACTGCACAATGAGAGATTGTATTAAATCAAAACTTACTAGCTTTGGAACTAATCTAGCTATCAAATGTGGATGGTTTGGGGACAAGATAGTGTTGATTAACCTTTTAAATGCTTTATGAGTATTCTGTACTTCGAGTTTTCACAGGCCTGTTATTCTAATATTTTACCTTGCTTTTCAACACATTTATATTTTCTACTTAGCTCTTAAGGCATTTGTGTTTGAAAGTCTGTTAATTTTAAAATTCTCTTTCAGTTATATATTTCATTATCAGAAAAACATGGGTATACTTTGGGTGGCACTAATTAGAGAGATAAAACAATGTAGGTTAAAAAAAAATGTTTTACATAGTTCTTCTGAAAATACCCCTGGCTCAAGAACAATCTCAGCCTGGCAATGGAACAACTAAACTAAGTAGCTTAATTAAGGTAGCCAACATTATTGGGGTCAAGATGACAAAGAATTATCTATTTACTTGTCCCAGGAGAAGAAAAGTACTGATATATGAAAATATAAGTGAATAAGCTGTGTAGAAATTATAACAAACTGAAAGCACTAGAGTCCTGGAGTCAGAGAATGTTCTTTATCAGAAAATCTTTCTTTTAATTTAAATTTAACTCATTTTTTTTCTCTTTTTATCACCACCCACAACACCAACCTGGGAGCTTTAGATTTTTTTAGATATCATTTTTTTTTTATTTTTAAATTACAGTTGACATACAATATTATATTAGTTTCAGGTGTATACCATGGTGATTAGACATTTATATAACTTACAAAGTGATCACCTCAATAAATCCAGTACCCAACTGACACCATACGTGGTTATTACAGTATCCTGACTATATTCCCCATGACTATTTTTGTAACTGCCAATTTGTACTTCTTAAATCCCTCACCCTTCACCCATTCTCCCCCACCCCCACCAAAACCAAATCCGGCAACCATCAAAATGCTCTCCATATCCATGATCTTCTTTCTGTTTTGTTTGTTCATTTATCCTGTTCTCCAGATTCCATATGAGTGAAATCATGACATTTGTCTTTTTCTGTCTGACTTACACAACTCAGCACAATACCCTCTAGGTCCATCAATGTTGTTGCAGGTGGTAAAATTTCAGTCTTTTTTATGGCTGAGTAATATTCCATTTATATATGTACCACTTCGTCTTTATCCATTCATCCAGGTTGGACACCCAGGTTGCCTCAACATCTTGGCTATTGTAAATAATTCGGCAATGAACATATGGGTGCGCATGTCCCTTCCAAATGGTGTTTTGGAATTCTTTGGATAAATACACAGAAATGGTATTACTGGGTCTTCCTTTTGTCTCTTGTTATAACCTTTGTTTTAAAGTGTATTTTGTCTGGTATAAGTATTACTACCCCAGATGTTTGTTTTGTTTTGTTTCCATTTTCATGGACTATCTTTTTCCATACCTTTACTTACAGTCTCTGTGTGTCTTTCAATTTGAAGTGAGTCTCTTATAGGCAGCATATGTAAGGGTTTTGTTTTCTTACCCAGTCAGCCACCCTATGTCTTTTGTTTAGAGCATTTAATCCATTTACATTGAAAGTAATTGTTGATAGATATATAGTTATTGCCATCTTATTATTCATATTTTTCATCGTTTTTTTCTTCTTAAAGAAGTCTCTTTAACATTCCTTATGATACTGGTTTGGTGGTGACAGAGTCCTATAGCTTTTTCTTGTCTGGGAAGCTCTTTATCTGTCCTTCGATTCTAAATGATAGCTTTGCTTGGTACAGTATGTTTTGTTGTAGGTCCTGGATTTTCATCACTTTGACTATCTCATGCCAATTCCTTCTGACCTACAGAGTTTCTGTTGAGAAATCAGCTGACCATCTTATGGGAGCTCCCTTGTAGGTAACTAACTGCTTTTCTCTTGCTGCTTTTAAGATTCTCTCTGTCTTTAACTTTTTGCATTTTAGTTATAACGTATCTTGGTGTGAGCCTCATTGAGTTTATCTTGCTTGGGATTCTCTGAGCTTCCTGGGCTTGTAAGTCTATTCCTTCCCCAGGCTAGGAAAGTTTTCTACTGTTATTGTTTCAAATAGGTTTTCAATTGCTTGCTCTCTCTCTTCTCCTTCTGGTATCCACATGATGCAAATGTTGATATGCTTGATGTTATCTCAGAGGACCCTTAAAGTATACTTATTTTTTTTGGATTTTTTTTTTTCTATTCTGATTGGTTAGTTTTCTGCTACCTTATCTTCCAAATTGCTGATTCCGTTGTCTGCTTCATGTAATCTACTGTTGATTCCCTGCATTCAGTTTATTACATTTTTCATTTCTGACTGGTCCTTTTTTGTTTCCTGTCTCTTTGTTGAAGTTCTTCTGGAGATCATTGAGCATTCATATAACCAATATTCTGAACTCTGAATCTGGTAGATAGCTTGTTTCCATTTCATTTTGTTTAGTTCTTTTTCTGCAGCTTTATTCTGTTTTTGTTTGTTTGTTTGTTTTTCATTTGTGACATGTTTGTCTCACATTTTGGCTTCTTTCTGTATTTGTTTTTATACATTGGGTAGAGCTGCTATGTCTCCCAGTCTCAGTAGAGTGGACTTATGTAGTATGTGTCCTGTGGGGCCCAGTGGCAGATTCTCCCTGGTCACCAGAGCCCAGTGCTCCAGATGTGTCTCTTGTATGGGTTGTGTGTGCCCTCTTGTTGTAGTTGAGCCTTGGTTGCTGTTTGCACATTAGTGGGTGGGGTTGTGAGGACTGGAAGTTACTATAGTGGAGTGATGGTTGTGCAGCAGCTGACCCTACAGAGCAGAATTTGCTTTAGCAGGGCTCTAGTGCCTGCCCAGTCTGCCCTTTGGGTGTGTCGTTTGTGGAGGTGGTTGGGTGGTGTCCTGGTCTGGCCTGAATCTGGCCACCAGGTGTTTTATTTCTGGGGCCTCTTAAGAAGGGCTCTGTTGCAGGCCAAGGTCAGCCACTGACTGTGCCCTGCCTGGGGCATTTGGTGTGAGGTACAAAGTGATCTGAAGATGGTTGTCACTTGTGCTGTATTGGAGATGACTGGGAGAGGCTAAGCTGTGAGCAGAGGCTGGCTGCCGTTAGTGTTGGGCTTGGAACTGCTTAGCAAGTGTTATGGGGCACACCAATGCCAGATGCTGTTTGTTTGGGGTTCGTGAACCTTTGAGAGATTTTAGGAAAGTCTGCAGGATGAATCAAGACAGGATGTTTGTAAGGAAAAGCCACTTGAAGTTGCTTGGGTGGGGCTACAAATTGGGTCAGTTGGGGTCTCATGGAATCACCAGGGCAGGGGGAATGGTATTAGCCAGGTTAATGAAGATTCAGATATGGCACCCACCTGCATGTGCAGGCTGGGTTGGGGGAGGGCTGAACAAAGGAACAATGGCCTCTGCCAGCACTTTTGTTTGGGAGAAAGCTGCCTCTCCAGCACTTACCCTGAAGTCAGACAATTCAGTTCCTCTCTATATGTCCTTGGTTCCCTTTGAGCTGCTGCCCCAGCACTGGAGCTCAGGGTGAGTTAGTCCATTAGCAAGTAAGTCCACGCGTAGGCCCTTCAAGAAGACTGTGGGACTCCAGCTGTCCTCCGTCTCATTCAGCCATAATCTCTGCTGGTTTTCACAGTCAGAAGTTGTGCAGACTTCCCTTCCTGATACTTGAACACCTGGCTGGGTAGCCAAGTGAGTGGCACATAATAGATAAAAAGTAAATATTTTTGAGTGAAAGAGTAAAATATATTGATTATAGAAAATACAGAAGCTAATAGAAACCAATGTATTAATTGTTAATACGTTGGTTTTAAAATGAGTCATAGTATACATAATGTTTGCTAATCTTTTTTCCCCCATGAATCTGTTTACTTGTCACTGAATGTGCTTGCAAAAACTAGGTTTTATCTATTGAATAGTAATTTCATGTTGTTTCTAGAAAGCAAAAAATTACAAACTGCTTATAAAAATCTCTAAGCCATTCACCTATTTTTCAGTTTCCATATTTTAATGTATATGTATTTAAAAGTCTAATACTATTCTGATTACACAAAGAATATATGCTCATTGAAAAAAATTCAGATGTACATAAAATGTAGTATTTTATCAATTATATGATACTATCAATTGAAATTCAGACAATATTTAATAACACTTCTCAGGAAAAAAAAAATATTTCATTACATGTGCCAATTCATTACATGTGTCAATTGTAGCACACAATCTGATTTTAGAGTAAATGGAAAAAATACATCTTAGAATTGAGGATTTACAGTATTATTAATAACCATAGTGAGCATGTGTAGAGGATAATAATTGTACCAAATTGTGCCAATCACCACCACAGGCTTATATTATTTTGTAACATATAATTAAATATTTAAAAGAAAATATATAGTATACAAAATGTGGATTAAATAATATATAACGTATGTATATAACATAAATAAAATATATAACACAAAGCCTGCCATGTTAACAGTTTTTAAGAGTGCAATTCAGTGATGATGACATTCCCAATGTTGTGCGAGCATCACTACTATGTGATTCTGAAACTTTTTCTTCATCTCTGTAGCCATTAAGCATTAAGTCCCAATTTACCTCTCCTCTCAGTTTTAAGTAATCACTAATCTATTTCCTGTTTCTATGAATTTACCTGTTGTAGATATTTTATATAAGTGGAATCATCAAATATTTGTTCTTTTGTGTCTGGCTTATTTCATTTAGCATGATGTTTTAAATATTCATCCATGTTTAGCATTTAACAGAACTTCATTTCTTTTATGGCTGAATGACATTCCATTTTTTGTATATATTATGTTTTATTTATCTATTCATCTGTAGACAGATGCTTGGGTTATTTCTATATTTTGGCTATCTTGAATAATGCTTCTGTGGGCATAAGTATAAATATTTATTCCATTATCTGCTTTTAATTCTTTTGGGTATATAACTAAGAATGAAATTGTTGGGTCATAAGGTATTTATATGTCTAATTTTTTGAGAAACTCCTAAATATTTCCTCAGTGGCTGCATCATTTTATTTTCCCACCAGAAATGTAGAGGGTTCCAATTTCTCTACATCCTTGCCAACACTTGTTATTTTGTAATTTTTTGGATCATAGCTATGTAGTAGGTGTGTGACAGTGTCTTATAATGGTTTTGATTTGCATTTTCCTTATGATATTGAACATCTTTTGATTTGCTTATTGGCAACTTGTGTATCTTCTTTGGAGAAATGTCTATTTAGGTCCTTTGCTCATTTTTTTTCTAGTTGTTTGTATTTATAAGAGTTGAATTATAAGAATTGTTTAAATATTTTGGATAGTAAACTTATTAGATACATGAATTGCAAATATTTCTCTCATTCTTTTGGTTGTCTTCACTATTTTGATAATATTCTTTGATGCACAAAAGTTGTAAATTTTGATGAAGCCGAATTTATCTATTTTTTCTTTTCTTGTTTATGCTTTTGGTGTTATATGTAAGAATCCATTGCCACATACAAGGTTATGAAGATTTACCCTTATGTTTCCTTCCAAGAGTTTTTTGGTTTTAGCTTTTTTTTCCTTGTCTTTTCTTTCTTTCTTTCTTTCTTTTTTTAAGATCCATTTTGAGTTAATTTTTGTATGTAATGTGAGATAGGGGTCCAGCTTTATTAATTTGCATGTGGAAATCCAATTGTCCCAGCACCACTGGTAGAAAGAGATTGTTTTTTTCCTTATTGAATGAACTTGGCATTCTTGTTGAAAAATCAGCTGGTTATATGTATGGGGTAATTTATGGACTCTCAATTTTATTCCACTGGTTGATATGTTTGTCCTTATGCCAGCACCATACTATTTTAATTACTATACCTTTGTAGAAAATTTTGAAATCAGGAAGTGTGAGGTCTCCAACTTTGTTTTCAGAATTGTTTTGGCTATTCAAGACCCCTTGGAATTCTATATGAATTTGAAGTTTGGCTTTTCCATCTGCAAAAAGGCTGTTGCAATTTTGATAAGAACTGCACTGAATATATAGGTTACTTTGGACATTATTGACATCAAAACAATATTAAGTCAACCAATTCATGAACGTGGAATATTTTTAATTTATACAGGCTTTCTTTAGTTTCTTCCAACAATGTTTTGTAGTTTTCAGTGTAGAAGTCTCATTTTCTTGGTTAAATTACTCGTCGGTATTTTATTATTTTTGATGATATTGTAAATGGAATTGCTTTCTTTTCAAATTGTTCATGTACAGAGACAATTGATTTTTGTGTGTTGATCTTGTTGAATCAACAAATTTGTTGAATTCATTTACTAGTTCAATATCTTTTCTTTTTTTTTTCCCTTTGGTATTTTCTGATGTGGGGTTTTAGCATTTGTGGATGGAGATAATTTACTTCTTCCTGTCAAGTTGGATACTTTAGTGTTTTTAATGAATCTACTAATATTACTTTTCAATAAAATAAAATTCAACAATAATCTTATCATAGAGGAAATGATTACTGACAATTTGACAGATAACTTTATTGATGCTCTTTCTCTCCATTTATCCAACTATCATTCATGTCCTTATCCATATTTCTTTTTAATTATATATAATATAAACATATATTATTAATATATGTAAATATTATGTGTTTTCTTTAAAAATTATACATTTCATTTAGGATTTCAATTGCTTATCTAAACCTGAATTTTATTTTTTGATAATTATTTTATTTTATGAAAACCTTCAATGAACCAGATCTTCAATTTATTTCTAAAGCATTAATATTTACTATTATTTTATTTTTCTTACTTCCCTTTAGTAATTTTTCGAGATTTGTTATTTAAATTTTAACATTTATTCATTCTTTACTTAAAAATTATATATATATATATATATATATATATATATATATATATATATATATATGTATTTAAAAGATTTTTACTTGTCCGATTACAATTGTAATGCTTTTCTTCATATGGTTTTCTCTTTGTAGGTACCTTTTCTTAATCTATATTTGCAATTGTGTATTCTATTTTACCCTATGAATTATTCAGGCTGTTTAATTTATTCTTGGTGAACCTTTTACTTATAAGTGGAGACAGAGGATCTAGGCTATAGTTCATGGCATTTGGTAGATTTGTGTCTACTCTCTTTCACTATAATTTAGTTAAATGCTATGTTCAAAGATGTTTTTTTGTGCAATCAATCACTCTAAAGTCTTTCTCATGTACCTCTGATCTATTGAGGTGGTATTTCCTTTCTACCCCCAATTTATGCCTGAAATTTACAATTTTCATCATGTTCACCTAACTACATGTTTTCTCTGTTATACATCCACTTAAAATACAGGTCTTGACTATTTTCCTCAGTATACTCACTACCTCCAATTAGCTTTCATTTTCTGCCTTGTAATTCTTATGAGAGTTGAAATCTTTTGATCAGTGCAGCTAATATAACTATTAGAGGTGAGAGAGAGCCCAGGAGACCACACACAACCAGTCTCACGTTGCATCCACCAAGAAATGTAGAGATGACTGTAATTCCTTTAGTTAGCACAATCCCGGGTCTTAGAATTCAATAACATATGGTGATAGAAGAAAACAAGACATTCTTCTTTTGTTAGACATTCTCCATCTTGTGAAAGGAAACCAAGGTATGCCCAAACCTGAAGAATGTGTGGGATTGTGTGACAGTCCTATATTTAGATATTAGAGAAAAACTCCTATCTTTTTGAATGTTTTTGAAGGTAATTAGTGAGCTTTTTCAAGGGACTATTAAAAAATAATTATCAGTGAGATGATTTTTTTGAACTTGAAGGTATTCCAGAGAACTTCTTAACTGTATATCTCAGACTCTGAGAGTAAACACAGTATCCATGTGGTAAGCACACTCAGAAAAGTCCAAATCTCACAAAGTAACTGAAGCAGGTTAGTAGTGCTCTTGACACTCGGTGTCAATGACAAGTCTCATCAAAATAAGTTATGTCACACAAAAATTGGTTAGAAGGTCTTGACATCAGAAACATGGCAGCATGAGGAGTCCCCCTTGACCTCTCCCCTTGAAGTTACAGCAAGCTAAACAGTTATAATTTAACAAAGGATTCTCTGTATAACACACAAACACGTCTGAGATATCCACACATGGAAACATCTGGAGGTGGACAAATCAGGCTGAACAGGGAGAAGAGCGTAGAGAGGGACTTTGGATGCAGCTTGGAGCTCGCTGTGATCCCAGGAAAGGGGAAGACATAGGCTGCAGGTGCACTCTCTGTGGCCCTGAGCATTCCTGCCAGATGATCAGCATATAATATGAACCCAGCGATTGGGGCAGAGACCCCAGGGCAGAGACTAAATACAAAAGTGTATTTAGGGTCTAGCAGCCCTCAATGCAGGCAGAAAACAAAGCCACAGAGTCTGCTGCCTCACCCCACCCTCCCAGAACTAGCAGCAGGCCCCAGGAAAAACTAGTGGGTCGATTAAAGAGCAGTATATCTACAGCCCTGAGAAGTGGAGAGACAGTTCCTGAATGGCAGACAAACACTGTGGCTAATCCCAGTGACAAGGACAGAGATATAGGGCTGAGGCAGCAGTGGTCTGGCAGTTGCCATTACTTGGAGAAGAATAAAGCCACAAACACACCAGCTACCTCTCACAGACCACTCTGTCCCCATCTTTTCTGGATGATACCAGCAGGGGGCACCCAAGGCTGCTCAGGCAGTACAGCTTTGCTTCTGGCTCCAGGGATTGCACTGGGATTTCAGGGGCTTAGAATTCTATTATCCACCACACTTCCCACAGGGATGGTACCCTGAGATTGAGGGGACCTGATCACAGAGGAGACACCCACTTCCTCAGGGTATCTTCTAGAGCAAGAGAAAATAAAATGCTCTATTGCTACCTACTAGAAAAGAAAGAAAAAAAAAAGACCTCTTTGTATCAACCTGCTGCAGAATTAATTACTGTTGATGTGTAGGCAGAGAAATAATCCATCAATACCATGGACAACCAAGGTAACAAGGCAGCTCAGAAAGACAATAAAAAAAGTGTATTTTCTGGATTTGGTAATCTGCCATTTTCAAACTGCCTTCACTGAAACAAAAGTAAATATTTTCTGGAAAATAACATCACCCAGTGCCTTAAATTATCTGTATGTTTTCTCATACATTGTACGTTCAATCTAAAATATCTAGGTATATAAAAAAGGCAAACTGGACAAACAGAAGACTAAAATAAAAGGGGCTATGAATTTATTATTATTCCTATTATTACTAATTGGAATAAATATTATGAAATAAGAGCATAAAATGCTCTGACAGAAGTAGCAGAAAGATCTATCATAGATTTGGATGACACACTATTTCAAATGTCTGGCTAGGTGATATTTGACCTGAGAGCATAATGATATGAACAAGTTTTCTACCGTGTTTTCCCGAAAATAAGACCGGGTCTTATATTAACTTTTGCTCCAAAAGACCCATTAGGGCTTATGTTCAGGCGATGTCATCCCGAAACATCATGCTAGGGCTTATTTTCGGGGAAACATGGTATGGAGCAAAACATCATTCCAAGCAAAAGTAACAGCTTGTGTACAGACCCTAAGATTTTAGGCCTAAGAATAAGCGTAAGGAAGAGTTGGGAGCTGATAAAGAGGCATACAGTTCCTTCAAGGCATTCTGAGTTATGGTAAGCATATCAGCCCTTATCCTTAGATTATCAGGAAGCCATTAGAGTTCTTAAAGCAAGGCCTAGTCATTATTACATTTGTGTTTTAACTCTAGAGATTATCTTTAACATGTGTGTGTTTTAATATACAAATTATATATCAATTGCCAATAACTTCACCTCTAAAATCTTCACATAAGAACAGTTCCCTAGAAAGAGTCATATTTATCACTTCTTCTACCCTTTGTTTAACATGAGGCACTACTTGTGGTCCATGATTGAGAAATGCAGATCTATAGTTTGAGTCTAGGACATTTTCCCTTATCACTTTAATTGGACCACCACCTGAATGAAATGGGAAGCTACCTGTATAGTTTTCTGAGTACCATGGAGTCCTGTACACAAAGAAAAATGTAAAAATTGATATTAATTAACAAACATACTTTATCCTTCTAAACTATCTTTTATAAGGTTATATAACATATGTATCCTTTTGTTTAAGGCATGGTCTGTGGGAGTTTAATATTACAGTATTAAAATATGGATATTATACATGGGAAGGGCCATTTATCATCATAGAACAGGTTATTGATTCTTTACAGAACAAGAAAATATGGGATAGATGGCTTTTCATGAGTATCAAGGTAGAGGATTTATATACTGTGAAGACTTCTGGACTAGATTAGGCTTTTCCAGCAAAAATTTTAATGTATACTCTATTCTATCAGGATTCTCCAGAGACTGGAAAGATCAAAAAGAAAGAAGTTTGAAAGAAGAATTAAACTACCCCTAAGAAATCTTAAGTTTTATGACTGAAGTCATAAAATACTTGCCTTGTCAGTTCATAATAGTTAGGAATCACTGGATTGAATGGCAGTTAAGTCGCAACCACACTAGAGACTTTGAAAATCCTGGAAGTAACAGAATGACCCTTATATAAGGATTCAGCTTCATAAACTGGAGAAGGCAGTGCTAGCAAGGGGTTAACGATCAGATGCTTTCCCTATCCAGCTCTAAGCATGGCTGTATGTCAATGTGTTTGCTAGCAGTCAACTAACTTGTGCTTTGGGAAGTTGAATTACTTTGTCATACTTAAGTAAAAATAACTGGTTAGAAACATTGTTAAAACCAAACAAGAAATCAGCCAACAAAAATCCAGCATTCAATGCATTCCAGAGCCAAGAAGAAATGTTTAGGAGATTATTCCCCCGAGTGCTGTTTCTCTCCAATAAAGCAGGTAATTGAGAGATAACCGTATTGGTTTTGGATTCAGCTCTAGCCAGCCACACTAATTAATGCATTTGATTTGATATTTCATACTTGGGCTTAGGGGGTTATCAACACAATATGCAGATTCACGGAAAATTGAACACAAAGGATACTTGGAAAAAAAATAGCACTGATGATTTTTAAAACAGGACTATGATACTTTATCACTGTTTTGCGTTGATGATGTTTTTCCTTGCACATCAGATCTTGCCTAGGTGCCCTTTGGCTTTGTCCTTTCTGGGTTATTTGAAGAGTCCTTCTTCATTCTTTTTCATTTGTGGGAATTGAATCAATATTGTCACGTTACTGCCAGATTTCTCTCCAGCATTAAACTCCCCTCTTTAGCCTAATTATATTTTATTTTCATGACTTGGGTTGTTTGAGGTTTTTGAGGACAGAAGGCATACATTCACAAAAATGAATGAGTTTGTTAATAGAGATTGTTAATGATCAGAAAAAAAAAAGGGGATGTCATAAAAATGGAGGCATGAGGTGAGCCTCTTGAAATCTCCCTTGGAATTTACAACAAATTGAACAACTATTACTCCACAAAGGACTCCCTGCACAGCAGACAGGCAAGACTAAGAGGCACACTACTGAAATCACGTAAAGGTGGGCAAATTACACAATCTGGGGAGGAGGGAAGGGAGAAGTGCAGAGACGGTGCCACACAGGCGCAGGACGCAGACCTAGCTCAGTGCTCCAAGCTCCCTGCATCCCGGAACTACCGCAGTTGCGGGAGAGGGAAGAACTCGGGCTGCTAGGGCTCCGCTCATGGCCCACAGGGCTGAGGGGGCAGCATATAACATGGCTGAACCCAACGCTCATGGCAGAGACCTTGGAGCAAAGATTGAGGGAAGAAGCCTGATAACGGTGGTTTAAGCCTTCACTGCTGAGCAGAGAATGGAAGCCTTGGGCACTGAGCCTAGCTGCCCACTGCCTACCCTCCCTGACCTTGTCCCCCTCCCACCTGCACAGTGCTAGAAGCTGAACAGTAGCAGTGTCAGATCAAAAGAACAGAATATTTCCAGTACTGAGAACTGTGGTCCACAGACATGGACTCGCAACCCAACTAGTTCTGGCAAATGGGAGGGAGCCATGGAAGCAGGGCTAGCTGTGGTGGTGATCACCACAATTGCTCTTGGCCACCTCTCACAACCCACCTTTCCCCTGTTCCTACCTATCTGGGTGGGTCCCTGCAGCAGTAAACATAGCTGCTGAAACACACAGGCTCTGAATCTGGTGTAAGAAGAGCTTTGGAACTTCAGAAGCTCTCCATATTCCCCCGTGGAGGCGGCGCCATATGACCCAGGCAAACTGTTCACAGAGGAGAAGCCCACCTACCAGGGAATCCCCCCATTGTGTGAGAAGCCGGAATAGTGCAGAGAACATATAATACTACAGTGTGAGAGACAATAAATGGCTGCAGTTGGAGAGAAAATATAACATTCTACCAATACGTACTGGAAAACAAGAGAAAGACCTCTTCCTATTAACCTGTTGCAGAACCCACTCCTGTAGGTGTCTAGGAAGAGAAATAATAAATCATTAATTGCCATGAATAACCAAGGTAACAAGATATCTCAGGAAGAACATGAAAAGTCTCCAGAAAATGAACTTAAAAATATGGAAATATGTGACTTAAATAACAAAGAATTCAAGATTGCAGTTCTTAAAAAACTCAACGAGATGTAAGAAACACAGACAGGCAGTTTAATGAACTCAGACACAATCAAAGAGCAAAGTGAACATTTTACCAAAGAGATTGAAAGTTTAAAAAAGAACTAAATAGAATTTCTGGAGATTAAGAACTCAGTAAAAGAAATGAAGAATGAAATAGCCAGCTTAGGAAGTAGAGTTGAACAGATGGAGGAAAGAATCAGTGACATTGAAGATAGAAATCTGGAAATGACCCAGATGGAAGAAAAAAAGAGACTTGAGAATTAAAGGAAATTAAAGAACTCACAAGAACTTTTGACTCCATCAGAAAGAACAATATAAGCATGATGGACATACCAGAAGGAGAAGAAAGAGGAAGGGAACAGAAAGTATATTCAAACAAGTAGTCAATGAGAACTTCCCAAACTTGTGGAAAGAACTGGATCCTCGAATCCAAGATGCACATAGAACACCTAATTACCTCAACCCCAACAGGCCTTCTCCAAGGCACATTATATTGAAGCTGTCAAAAATTAACAACAAAGAGAGAATCCTCAAGGCAGCCAGGGAAAAGAAGATGGTAACCTACAAAGGAAGGCCCATTAGATTATCATCAGATTTTTCAGCAGAAACTCTACAAACCAGGAGGGACTGGAATCAAATATTCAAACTATTGAAAGAGGAAACTATGAGCCAAGAATAATATATCTATCAAAGATATCCTTTAGATATGAAGAAGGAATAAAGACCTTTCCAGACATACAGAAGCTGAGGGAATTTTCTAACGCACAACCTGCACTACGAGAAATACTGAAGGAGGCTACTCAACCAGCATCAATAGGGATAATTTGTGGCAACCAAAACATAAAAGGGGGGAGAGTAAAGGCCTGAACCAGAATATGGGAATGGAGAAAGTAAGCGTGCTGAAGAAAATGGAATACTCTAAATATGAAACTTTCTTTTACATAAACTTAATGGTAACCATTCAAAAAAGAAAAAAAAATCCAGAACTGAAATATGTAAGATAGTAAAAGAAGAAACAGAGGGAATAATCATAGAATACCACCACACAGAAATAATATACAATGACAAAAAGGCAAAAAAACAATGAAGACACAGTCTTACTAGAAAAGATAGAATGATGGAAATCTTCACCTATCAATAATCACCTTAAATGTAAATGGACTGAATTCACCAATAAAAAGGCACAGAGTAGCAGATTGGATCAAAAAGCTAAACCCAACCATATGCTGCCTCATCTCAGCTACAAAGACACATCTCAGCTACAAAGACAAACATAGACTCAAAGTGAAAGGGTGGAAATTGACACTCCAAGCAAATGGTATCCAGAGAACATCAGGTGTAGTCGTACTGATATCAGATGAAACAGACTTCAGGATAAAAAGTGCAACAAGAGACAAACATGGACATTTCATAATGATAAAGGGGACTATACAACAAGAAGACATAATAGTCATCAAAGTTTATGCCCCCAATCAGGGAGCAACGAAATATACCAAGCAACTACTAACAGAACTAAAGGGAGAAATTGACAAAAGCACAATTATAGTAGGGGACCTAAATACATCCTTCACAGCTATGGATAGATCATCCAAACAGAAAATAAATAAAGAAATAGCAATTCTAAATGACACATTAGATGAAATGGACATAATTGACTTTTATACAGCACTTCATCCTAGAACATCAGACTATACATTTTCCTCTAGTGTACATGGAACATTCTCAAGGAGAGACCATATATTGGAACATAAAACTAGCCTCAGCAAATTTAAGAAGATTGAAATAACAACAAGCATATTCTCTGATCACAAGGCTTTGAAATTGGATATTAACTGCAAAAAGAAAGCAAGAAAAACAAGAAATACATGGAGATTAAACAACATACTTTTAAAGAACGACCTGGTCAAAGAAGCAATCAGAGGAGAGATCAAAAGATACACAGAAACAAATGAGAATGAAAATACATCCTACCAAAAATTTTGGGATGCTGTGAAAGCAGTTTTAAGAGGGAAATTTATATATTTACAGGCCTTTCTCAAGAAACAAGAAAAATCCTAGATAAATAACCTTACATTACACCTTAAAGATCTAGAAAACGAACAAATGAAACCCAAGGTCAGCAGAAGAAAGGAAATAATAGAAATCAGAGCAGAACAAAATGAAATAGAGAACAAAAAGACAACAGAAAGAATTAATGTGACAAAGAGCTGGTTCTTTGGAAAGGTTAATAAAATTGACAAACCCTTGACTAGACTCACTAAGATAAAAAGAGAAACTACACTAATAAAGAAAATCAGAAATTAAAGAGGGAATGTTATCACAGATGCCACAGAAATACAAAGTATCATCCAAGAATACTATGAAGGACTATATGCCACCAAATTCAATAACCTAGAAGAAAGGGGCAAGTTCTTAGAAACATATCTAAACAGACCGATCACCAGTAAGGAAATTGAATCAATCATCCGAAACCTTCCCAAAAGCAAAGTCTGGGACCAGATGACTTCACTAGTGAGTTCTACCAAATATTCAAAGAGGATCTAATGCCTGTCCTACTCAAACTCTTCCAAAAAAAAATGAAGAAGAAACAATACTCCCTAACTCATTTTATGAGGCCAACATTACCCTGATACAAAAACTTGGTAAGGATAACACAAAACAAGAAAACTGCAGACCAATATCTCTGAGGAATATAGATGCAAAAATCCTAAACAAAATTTTAGCAAATCGAATGCAACAATGCATTAAAAAGATTATTCATCATGACCAAGTGAGGTTCATCCCAGGGGCACAAGGATGGTTCAACATATGCAAATCCATCAATGTGATACATCACATAAACAAAATAAAAACAAAAATCATATGATTATATCAACAGATACAGAAAAAACATTTGACAAGATACAACATTCCATTTATGATTAAAAAAACAATAAAATAGTTATAGAAGGAAAATACCTTAACATAATAAAGGCCATATATAACAAAACCTCAGCTAATATCATAATTAATGGTGAAAAACTGAAGCCCTTTGCTCTACGTTCATGAACAAGACAGGGCTGCCCCATCACCTCTTCTTTTCAACATAGTGTTGGAAGTCCTCACCAGAGCAATCAGGCAAGACAAAGAAATAAAAGGCATCCAAACTGGGGATCAAGAAGTTAAATTGTCACTCTTTGCAGAAGACATGATGCTACATATAGAAAACCATAAAGACTCCACCAAAAAGCTATTAGAAACAATATTCGAATGCAGTAAAGTTGTCGGCTACAAAATCAATGTACAAAAGTCCTTTGCATTCTTACACAGTAACAATTAAATCTCAGAAAAAGAAATAAGGAAAACAATTCCTTTTGCAATTGCCACAAAAAGAATAAAATACCTAGGAATAAACAACCAAGGATGTGAAAGACCTATATGCTGAAAACTATAAGACATTTTTAAAAGAAATTGAAGACACAAAGAAATGGAAAGACATTCTGTGCTCATGGATTGGAAGAATCAACATCATTAAAATGGCCGTATTACCCAAAGCAATATACAGATTTAATGCAATCCCCATCAAAATCCCAATGGCAGTTTTTAAAGAAATAGAAGGAAAAAATCATCAGATTTGTATGGAAACACAAAAGGCCCCGAATAGCCAAAGCAAGCCTAAGAAAAAAGAACAATGCTGGAAGTATCACACTCCATGACTTGAGCTTGTGCTTCAGGGCAACAATAATAAAAAAAGTATGGTTTTGGCGGAAAAACAGACACACAGGCCAATGGAATAGAATTGAGAACCCAGAAACAAACCCATGTAAATATGGATAGATAATTTTTGACAAAGAAGCAAAAACCATACAAAGGAGAAAAGACAGCCTCTTCAATCAATGGTGCTGGTAGAATTGGAAAGCCATGTGCAAAAGAATGAAACTGGACAGCTATCTGTCACCATGTACCAAAATTAATTCAAAATGGATCAAAGACCTAAGCATAAGAACTGAAACAATAAACTGCATAGAAGAAAACATAGGTACTAAACTTATGGACCTTGGGTTCAAAGAGCATTTTATGAATTTGACTCCAAAGGCAAGGGGAGTAAAAGATAAAACAAATGAATGGGGCTAGATCACACTTAAAAGCTTCTGCACAGCAAAAGAAACTATCGACAAAATAAAGAGGCAACCAACTGAATGGGAGATGATTTTTGCAAACAGTGCCTCCAATAAGGGGCTAATATCTAAAATATACAAGGAACTCATAAAACTCAACAACAAAAAAACAAACAACCCAATTGAAAAATGGGCAGAGGACCTGAAGAGACATTTCTCCAAAGAGGACATACAAATGGCAAATAGACATATGAAAAAATGCTCAACATCACTAATCATTAGAGAAATGCAAATAAAAACCACAATGAGATATTGCCTCACCCCAGTAAGAATGGCTATCATCAACACGATGGAGAGGCTGTGGAGAAAAAGGAACCCTTATACACTGTTGGTAGGAATGCAGATTAGTGTAGCCACTATGGAAGGCAGTGTGGAGGATCCTCAAAAAATTAAGAATAGTATTACGATATGACCCAGCAATCCCTCTCATGGGTATCTACCCAAAAAATTTGAAAACATTTATCGATAAAGAAATGTGTACTCCAATGTTCATTGCAGCTTTATTTATGGTGGCCAAACATGGAAACAACCAAAATGTCCTTCGATAGAAGATTAGATAAAGAAGTTGTGGTATATATACACAATGGAATACTATTCAGCGGCAAGAAAAGATGAAATAGTACTATTTGTGACAACATGGATGGATATTGAGATTATAATGCTAAGTGAAATAAGTCAGACAGAAAAAGTAGAGAACCATATGATTTCACTGATATGTGGTATATGAAACTGAAAACAACAAAAGAACAGTACAGAAAATTGAAGGAAGAAAAACTCATAGACATAGACAATAATTTAAGGGTTACCAGAGGGTAAGGTGGGAGGGGGCCTCTAGAAGAGGGTCAAAGGGGTCTAATATATGGTGATGGGAAGAGAACTGACTCTGGGCGGTGAACACACAATGTGAGATATAGATAATGTATTACAGAATTGTACACCTGAAATCTATGTAACTTTACTAACAATTGTCACCCCAGTAATCTTTAATAAAATACTTAAATAAAAAAGAAAGTAAATAAAGCTCTTCATTCTATTGGGGTACTACAAGTCTGAACTTGACTTCAAATTTTAAAAAAGAGATAAATTCCGGGGGGTGCCGAAAAATGTATACATATTTTAAGAGGTGTCATCTATGTATTACTTTTCAAGGTTGAATTGACCTTGACACTTTTTATGAATACCGACTAGTTATTTTGTACAATACAACGATTTCAGTTATCAGTATATATTAAGTATTACAATTTCAATACAATTTTTTCCTTAAAGTTTGTGCACATTTTTTTGCACCCTCTGTATTAAATATTTCAAGTTTGGTTGTTTTAACTATGTGTCCTTGATAATTTTAAATGATAGTAAGGTTACAAATGTCTGTGAAATATTATAAATTGAGAGTATGGGGACAAAAGTGAAAGAAGCTAAATGGAGAGTGGAAGAGCTGAATTCTCTTTGTAGGTCAAACACATGTTTTTGCTTCGAGGGACAGAAGTAATTGTCAGGCCAGTTGAGGGTGAAGCATACTTGAGGCATTGACTGGCTTTGACATAAAATTTTACTGCCACGCTTTAACCTGTCTGTCACCTGTATCAGTCTTTCCTTTTCCTTTTCCTCTGGGCATCCTGAGCTTCAGTTGGTCTGAGAACTCTTCTGGGTCTTATGAGTCTGATAATCCCTATTTCAAGATGAATGATGGGTCTTTTCCTAGAGACAAATGGACATTCAGATTGGCATTCAATGGGGGCACCTTGCTTGGGTTTTTGAAATTCATTCTTGTCTTGATTATTCCTTCAGTAAGCCAAGAGAGCAGGGTTGGAAGGAGGCCTGCGAACGGGAAATTTTTCTTTTTCTGTTTTCTCTCCCTCATTTGTCAGTCAGTACACTGCACTTTTGGCTTTTGATTCTGCTTTCATTTATTTCCATTATCCATCTTTTCTATGCCATTTTTCTTCCTCTGGTTTTTCCCTCACCCTTGCTTTTTACTCGATCTAGTTCTAGTTATACTCAAGGATATACAAGGTAGGGCAATTGCAAAAAGGGAAGAAAAGAGAGATCATCATTGTTTCCTTTTTTGGGGACATTCCTCTAAGATGATGGTTCATTAGCTTTATGGATATATATGATTTTTTATTTTAGCATGGATTTATGCCAAGGTAACATTGCTCTGTTTTTCCTATTTTTTGTACACATTCTCCTGTACCTTTTGCATTTGTCTCTTTTAGGCATTCTTCCTACTCCATGCATGTCCAGTTTCTCCTAATGCCAGACTTCATTTTGACCTGTTTCCTATAGTATGTATTTTCTTTTCCATTCATTTGACACATTACTATATTATTCTGACACTTAAATATTTTATGTGTATATCCTTTTTGTCCAGATGTAGACCATATCGTTGCATTCACTGTGCCCTTAAAACTTTAAAACTTTTAATAAATGCAGATTGATATTTTTGATGATATTGTATTAACATGGGAAATGTAAACCAGGAAAAATCAAACCAGAAACTCAAAAATGATAAAAACCTGTCTAGAAATTAAAACAATATTACTGGTCTTATATACTTTTGCTATCAAATTCTTTAGCACTAGAGTTTTTGAATCCTACTTGGTGCTGCCAGGAGAAATTTTGGTTGTGCTCCTTTGTAGCCATGTGACCCAGGAGACTGATTCTCAGTTACTTCAATTAAAATTGAAATCATGATGTCAACCTCATAAAACTTTAATTTCAAAATTGAATGTGATACACTAAGTAAAGTATACTCATCAATGCTTGCTATTCCACACTTTCAAAAATTTTTTTTTTGTATAGTCTACATGAAAGCAAGAGTCCTACCTTGTTCTTTGTAAGAAATAAAGTCCAAATGAAATTCAAATTGTATTCCAGAAACCATAAGGAGTAATGGAGTTCTTTACTATAGGTTATTATTTTTTTTAAGTGATCTGGTCTAAAGTTATATTTTTCTGTATTCATTTTTACAGTGTGTCGTGCTGAGAGTCTCACAGATTTTTACACTAAAGACAATTTTGAAAATCTCTCTCTCTCTTCCTGTCCCTTTTATCCACATATTCCTTGATTCTCTCATCAACATGCTAGTCTCTCTAGTTACTTCCTCATTTACATTTTCCCTCCCCTTTCTTGGGCCACATCATTCCTTCTTCTGTCTGTAAATTAGATTATTCCACATGAATTTCATTCCTATGAAAGAGGTCAAAGATATAATTCAGTCAAAAGGGAAATGTTAGTGAAACCATTATTTCCAGTATCAAAGATAGCACCTGAGTCCACAGAAGTGCTTGCTATCTCACAGAAGAGTCCCTTGCTATCTCTTCATACCAGAACTCTCAGAACTGAAGTTTTTAAAGCACATTTAATGGAATATCACAAAATATGTGCTTTAAAAAGAAAAAAACAGGCTTCCAAAGTCAAATTTGTTTGATTATTTCCTATCTTAGAGATTCATCATTTATATCAGCATAGTAAAGACTCTGAGAAGTGTACAGTAAAAACACTGATCATCTTTATAAAAATTTTTTTTGGCTCATTATTTCCCAAAGCGAATTAATCATAGAATAAGTTTGTTCCCTGGTTATATCTCACAGGTCATATTTTTAGGAACTCTGATGTAGGTCATTTTGTGTAAACAGTGAAGAAAATACTTTCGTAGCAGTTGACATAAACATTTTTTTTCTCCTTAGGAAATAACCATTTAGTTGAAATTTCTGCATAATAGAGTATGGATGTGGAAGGGCATTGGAGTAGAAAGATGGAAAGTCCTGATGGTTGAGTGGAGAAAGGAGAAATTAGAAAAATGATAAAGACTGTGGTTTGCAATAAAATTAGGACTTTGAGGGAACAAAATAAGGGAGAGTTGATCAAGGAAAGGCTCTGAGCAAAGAAAAGACATGTTTTTCTCGATAGTTCTCACTCGAATTTGCTTGGTAGAGTGATTGTTCTGGTTCTTGTGATTAAAAACGAATAGCAACAAAACATCTATGTCACAAACTTTTGTTACTCTGGTATTTAATTTCAGACCCCCCCAAATAAGTATCTGTCTATTTAAAGGAAATCTATATTCAGTGGTGTGATGGTGAAAATTTAACAACAGACTCTCTGAGGAAATGAACACAAAAAAAGCTATGATTTTTAGTATTTGTTGTTTTTTGGGTGTAAATACTCCATTCTACCATGGTCAATTTCAAACTGATGTTGGGAGGAGATGCATGGTAACACACCAAAGTATAGTATTAACTCTATATAGATACAATAGATTAAATAACCTTACGAGTATACATAATAATAAAATAATTAGGAAATCGAAGTTTTGAATATTTATTAACTTTATTTTTTTAATTATACAATTCTTAGTTTAGGTAATTTACTTTTATTATGGCTGTGCTTCAACATAGGCTCATAACATTACTGAAATTGTAAGGGTTGGCTCTCACGAGTTGTGATGAGCTGCCTCTGGCATACCACTGCATACATCCATAAAAATATGATTTGAGGATTACTAGCAGGTCTTTATGCTTCAAATTACCTTCCAAGTTATCTCCTTAGCCAGAATTCATATGCTTCTGATTCTTGGCATTACAGCCTTGAATGTACATGATAAATTGTGAATGTGTTGTCCTGGTGAAATAACTGATAGTTATTGAATATTCTTTCAAGGAATGGAATACAAAAATAGTTGATGGGGTGAAGGAAGAAGAGAGAATATTTTTCACACATGCACTGATGCCTGTGGAAGGCACACACTGATAGGGAACCAGAATTAAGGAGATCTGGCATGCTAGGTAGAGAGAGGTCATAAATACTCGAAACTCTGACTTCTTAAATGTTTCGTTTTAGACAATGGAGGCCATTTTTATCACTGAACTTCGACTTGAACAAATCATATTTAGAATAAAACAAACCAACCAACAAACAAAACTCTTCTGCACATACTTGCAATAAAACAAATCAACATTAATTCTGCATAGCCCCTTTTGTTCATGAATCATGCGACAGAACCAGCTCCTGGCTCTAAAAATTAATGGAGAAATAAATTATCCCCATAGCAATCAATGCGGATGCAAGTACAACAAATGAAAGCATGGTTTATATTGACATCACCTAGTTATCAGTCTCACTTCTCATAGATCTTGAGCCTTGTGAGAGTAGAAACTGTTTGTCTTGTTGAAAATGGTGTTTTCCTAGTGTCTGGTACAGTGACTCTGAAGGTTTTGTGCAGAACACAGAAAGTATTCAATTACTTGTTGGATGAACAAATATATGTATTGCCTTTGACATAGCATAATTGAGTTAAATTTGTCTGGAGTACGTTTCTCTACTTTGCACCTGTGTGAATAGTGACAAGATATGTAATATCTCTGCATCTAAAGTAACTCATCTATAAAATAAGGATAATAATAGTACCACCTCATATGGTTGTGTTGAGGTTTAAGTGAGGTAATTAACATAAAGTCCTTAGTTTAGTGTCTGACTTATGGCAAAGTCTTAATAGATGTTAGCTATTACTGTTCTATCCTTTGATGAAAAGACATTGATTATATTCCTGGCATCCTTTAGATGATATCACAACAAGTATAGTCATATCCAAGATATTTTTTGTGCTAATGCAGACCTCTATTAGGCAATCAGTCTCAAGATCCTGACATTAACAAAGATGATAGAAAAAATCATCGTTTTCTGATATCTTTACCAGCATGAACTTAGAGAATTACTAATGATGTTATGTTAAAAAATGTTTTTCATAGCATCTAAAAGCTTAGCATATAGTATAATAATATGGATGTATGATAAATGGGAAATGAAAACGTTTTATATTAACCATTAATGGGAAATATATTCACAGTTTAGTACCTGTGAAATGTTAAGCTTGGCATAACTCAACTGCGGTGTTATTAAAATAAGGGGAAAGATTAAATGTCTTCATGATCATTCCACCAGTTCTTGTTTAAATATGATTTTAAAATTCAGACCATCACCACCTTAGTGTTTGACATAATACATTTGGTTGACTTTTATCTATAGCAATAATGATGACTGAAAATGTCACTACCATTACAAAGCAAATTGTATATTCTTGTGATATGCCCTTAAGCTGTCTGTCTGCTAAATTGAACAGCAAATTACTGGACTTCGATAATCTTCTTTCAGCAGCTTGGTATTTTTGAGTTTTTAATTGTCAAAGCAATTATAGAGCCTTCTTCTTGAGCAGGCTGTGTTATGTACTAGGCAAATAGAAAAGATTGTTATTATTTTCTTTCAGTCTTGAGATACATTTTTTTGGAGGCAAGATCTTTGCTCTGTACTTGTACTTGAGATCTAAATTTAGAACCAAAACATTTCCAAAATTTTCATGCAGACTTTAGGTTCTTTCCTTGATTTAAAAGAGTGTTGTTTTTCAGAATGCTGAGGTTAATATTATATTGTTGAAATGATAAGTGGGACAGAATTTAAAGTGAGGGAGGGATATGGAGAGAGTGGAGAAGCCACAGTTAATTTGGCAGCACGGAGAGAGCCACATCTGTGGGCCCTTTTAGAGGTCAGTGGGAACCTCTGTGTGTGTTCAGTGCAATCTGTGGTCACATTCTCCAAGTTTTCATGTATCCACTTTCTGATCTCCCACAATCCATGTCTTTCAACTGGTTTTGAAAACAGTAGGGTTGTACATTTGGTCTATTATAGCACTGGTGACTATCATATATAAGTATTTCTCTGTTTATAAGTTCCTACCACTTTTACAGCTCTAAATGATAGGAAATCTCATCATTTTCATTGAACTTTAGTCGCAGAGTGCTTTGTTTTTCTCAAGTCTGCTGTAATATGATGCTTCTTTTCCAATGTTCTTTGCCGGTCAGGCATTGAAGCATCATTTTAGCACTGTCTTCATGAAAATGCAATAAATATGAAACAGTCTCTGAAGTTATAAGCAATGTCTTGCATAACGATGATTAAGGGTCTAATTGATGGTACACTTGATACAATATTTAATATTCCTTGAAAAAAAGTTAGCCAGCCCTCTGTGTGTATGATAGTCAGAAGAAATACAGACACCACTATATTTTATTTGTTGTTTGTTGGTTTATTTATTTATTTATTTATTTATTTATTTATTTACTGTATTGGGGGTGACATTGGTTAGTAAAATTATATAGGTTCATGTGTACATTTCTATAATACATCATCTACTCATATATATTGCTTTGTGTGTTCACCACCCAGAGTAGTAAGTTCTCTTTCTATCACCATATATTTGACCCCGTTTTCCCTTTTCTGTCACTCCCCCCTCCCTGTTTACCTTCTGGTAGCCATTAAACTGTTGTCTGCAGACACCACTTTTAAATGATCCAAAGTTGTCTCAGTGGCATAATATTTGGTATATCCAGTCTAATGTGCATAAGGGCAACAACCCATCAGTATTGCAAATTTAAACCCAATATCAGGCCACAGAAAGTCTGACTTCCTCTCTCGTGGTGGGAGGCTTCATTCCCCACCCTTAACTCTTCAGTAAAGAACACTTATTAATTAGTACCTAGTTTTCCTTTGTCATATCTAGGTTTAATAAAAGAGTTTGACCTTTTAGAACATATCACATGTTTTGATACTTCTTTTATCCTAGGTTTTGTTTATATATCGAATTTATGCTTATATCATAGCACAGCTGTGAGTATTTATGAGATAGAGTATGAAAAGGACAGCTGTCATGGTATTATCTTTGATGTCCTGACTGTCATCAAAATGTCTTCCTTTCAATATTTCCTTTATCTTCAAGTAAAGAAAGAAGTCATTGGGGGCCAGATTAGGTGAGTAAGGAGTTATTTGTTTACTGGCTAAAAACTCCCTCACAGACAGTGCCGTGTGAGCTGGTGCATTGTTCTGATGCAAGAGCCATGAATTGTTGACAAAAAGTTCAGGTCGCCTAACTTTTTCACACAACCTTTTCAGCACTTCCAAATAGTAAACTTGGTTAACTGTTTGTCCAGCTGGTACAAAATCATAACGAATAATCCCTCTGATATCAAAAAAAGATTAACAACATCATTGTAACAAGTTTGTGAACTTAATTGTTAGACCTTATATGTTATATCAATTAAGTCTCTTTACATGGCAAACAAGAGGGAAAAAATTAATGTGGCTTAAATAACAGAAGAAATTCATTGCCTCATGAACTGAAAAATTCGTAAATTGGTTTGGTGTAAGGTGAGACTTGATCTTATGGCTCTAAAGATTTAAGAAATGATCTGATTTCTCTTCTCTTTCCTTGGCCTGGAGTGCCCTGGCAGCTCCAGATATCCTGTTCAATGTTAACACCAAGCGTTTTTGAATTACAAATTTTATATTTCACACCCAGAGTCGGGAAAATAGTAGCATAATGGAAGCAAATTATCTCATAATTCCTTGATAAATTTCTCTTCAAATTTTATTTGCTTTATTTCAGTTTTGTGTTGCTCTATGACTCAGTCATTGCAAGCAGGGAAATGAGATATTTGATAGGCTTGATCCATCAGGGCTCATTCTTGAGGCCTGGGGTCCAGGGTCAAACCAAGTTGATTAGGAATATGGGAGAGATGATTGTCTAAAGGAAATTTAGGAAAACTTTCTACTAAAGGGGAAAATAGATACAGGTGAGTCAAAAACAGATACCCACTAAGAAAGTAAAGTTTTACATTAGTTTTTCTCATCAAAGGTTTACTGAGTATGTAAACCTTTGAAATGGGCCCTGTTAGCAACCAGGGGCTTAGGGTACAGAGTAAGCAGGTAACAAAACTTCTGATGAGATGCCATGTGATTAGTGTGCTAAGTGCTCTGCCAGGAGGAGCACAGGAACCTCATATATTGGGTGCTGATCAGGAATGGAGCTAATTATCTTGAACTTAAACCTTAAATAGTTTGGATAAACTGTTCAAGACCACATTAATAACATCAGTGCAATCATGTGTCATACTATACAGCCTTTGCTATTCACCTGTCTTAAGCAAAGATAAATTTATTGCAGGAAGACCATGTAGCTCATGTAGTCAAAGAAGGAGGTAGAGAACCAGGACTCTATAAAGATAGTAACTAGACCAGCTTTTAGAATCTCAGGAGCAGTGATTCCTGAAAATGCTTTTTGCCACTGCTTTCAGAATGCTTATGGGAAGCTCTAATGTTGGAAAGTGATGAGAGAAAACTGAGGAGGGTAAGTGAACTTCAGAAAATACTTCTATGAGGTAGTAAGCTTTGAACTGAGTTTCAAAGGAGATACACAGATGAAGAAAGGAGTAAGAACAGTTCACAAGTAAGGAAGAACATTTAAGCCTGGAGGCACGGAAAGGTAAGCTCTGTCAGGAGCCTTCAAGTGGTTTCTTGTACTTAGATTTTAGGGTGCATGTGGGCAAATGATAAGTGTTTACCAGACAGGTGCTGGGTTATCTTGGACCTTGTATGTAATGGCAAGGAGTTTGAGCTTTATCCTTCAAATAAAATGCCCCATTGAAAGATTTTAGTGTAGGAAGTAACATATTTTGATTTACATGAATGGCATTATGAAGATAATTAATTGGAGAAGTGACAAAAACAAGAAATAGATAGAAAATAAATTGATACCAATAAATGAACAAGTAAATGTGAGGAAGATGAGGAATACATAATAATACTCATATTCCTTTACTGAGTGTGTGTTTTGATAATAGACCCTTCCCTCAATCCCCCCCAATAAAGATGGAATCAGGAAGGGACTGGAAGATTATGTTTAAATGAGAAAGAATGTTATATATATATATATACTTCAGATGACTTTAAGTGAAGCTATCTAGTTAGAAGTTGAGATCTGAATTAGAAAAATTTTATGAAGTTTAAACATTCTATGAAAATATAGGTGTGACCCAGGAAGATATATAAAGTGACAAGAGCAGAAGGCTAAGAATGGAACATCAAGGAATTATCAATCTTTAAGTGCAGGTGTGAGGAAGAAAATATAGCAAGACAAATGGGAGAAAAATTAGAACAGTATTATCTCATTCAAGATTATCAAGCAAAACAGTGCCAAATATCACCAAGATTATTTTTAAAATGGCAGAAAACTAAATGCTGAATTTGACCAACACACAGGTCATTAGTGATGTTAGGGGAGATTTTTTTAGCTCGGTGAAGCATGTTTTATAGCTAGTAGAAGTCAGATACAGTAGGCTGAGGACAGGGGGTGATAAAATGAAGACATAGGGTGTTGACTGGTCTTTCTTGAAGTTTGTTCACGAAAGAGGAAAAAGATGGTGGTAGGAAAAAGAAGGGTGTGAGATAAAGATTTTTTAATGGCAAGTACTTGAGAACAGCTATACCCTATGTTTAAAAAAAACTGAGCTGGGGAGGTTGCTGATACATAATGAAAATAATTGGTGAAGAGAAGTCCAGGAGATGGAGATCAGGGCTGGGAGCCAATGGCAGGATTAGACTTGGACCCAGAACGGGATGTATTTATTTCAGTCCTCAGGCTAGCAGCACTGGCCCGTCATGATTACAGAGTTGAATTTCTAAGGAAGAAATTTCTGAACATGTAAAAAGAATAGTAAAAAAAAAATCTCATAATTGAGGTTTTATGGGTTATAATACCCATCGTTGGAGGATATTAATGTCATGTTAGTCAGTGTGGAACATTTTATAACTTCATTTAGAAGGTCTCATTTCTAAAGTTAGGTATTGTCATAAAGGAAATTTTCACGCTTAATGTTTCTAATATTTCAAAGAGCAGGCTGGCCTGATCCTCTCCAAATGCTCTTTTCTTGCTTTTCTAATTAAATCCAGATGCATGGTCCAGCTTGAAACAAAAGAGGTATGATAATTACTGAGGTGTAAATTGTGAAGAAAATTTACCTTTATGTCTGAAATTCACACAAAGAAATAAAATTCAAGTATTTAGTGTGTTCTTGGGCTGTACCTGTGTTTTAGAAAGTGTGAAGTTATTCAAGAAAAAAAAAATTAACTTTGTAATTTCATTGAATTAGAAGTGTGTGTTTTAAGGAAGTAGCTCATCTGCCATGTGGTTTGACAACTCTGGCCTTGTTTTAAAGAGCTCCCTCTTCCTCCTATTTCCTCTCCTGCAAACTGACATTTATTTGAATGTCTTGCTTTGTCATTGGGAGGAATGATAGAGAATTAAATAAACCTGTGAAGGTCCTCTTCTCATATTTAAGCCTAATTCAATACCTGTATTGTTGCCTTTTAAAGACCGTGATTTTTAATTATTCTGTGTCTTATTAAAATGTCCTTTTGTTATTTCTACTTTAAAATGTACATTCTTTTGTTTTTGTCTTATTATTGTCTTTGTCTATATTTACAGATACTTTCAAAGGTTTTTTTTTTTTTTAGGTTATATTTCTTGGCTACTTAGCTCCTGATTTTATAGGTTTCTCTGAGGACTTTTTCTCCTGACACTTTAGTTTAAGCTTTTCCATCAGAATGATCCAGCTACTGAGCCACATTCTTCCTGATCTTCATGATATCACAGTTAATTGTATTTGCATAGCACTTGACAGTTTATAAACATTTTCAATATACAGCTTTCTTTATTCGTCAAATAAGACTGGTATTGAATGGTTATAATCCCAATTTTGTGGAGTTTATTAGAAATAGTACTGGAACGAAAGACAAGGGATCTGGGTTATAATCCAAACTATGACATTTTGAGTCTTTTTATTTTAAGTAAAATAAAGTATTTTGTTGAAATCAATCATAAAATTTTTTAAAATGTTGTATAGCTCTTGTTTAATAATGAAAATTATGGATAACAAATAGACATGTCGTTGAAATCAGAAGAATGCTAATTGTGCTAGATATCTTTCTAGCTTCCCTATCACTTTCCATGAGCCTCTAAGACCTCCTGGATACTTCCAGATGATATATCAGGTTCCTTTTTCCAATTGTATTTAATCAAAGTTGATAAAACAGAACCTTAGAAGTGAAAATAGCAAAGGTGTGACTTGTACACCAGACCCAACTTGTAGGTATGTTTTGACATTCCCAATATTTTTGAAAGTGCTGAATTAGTTGCTAAAATGAACAAATCAGGAGATTTCACATAAAAGCTGAATTTTTAGCTACACTAGAAATATCAGAAAATCTGACAAACTGGGCCATGGCAAAAATCAGCTGTGGCTGTATATGGACTGTTCTTTTTAGATATGGCATGGCGTCTCCAAATGGCCCTGATCCTGGTTTATTTATGTTGCCCTCTTGGTCCCTTTAGTCTTTTTGTTTTAAGTCTCTGGCTTACAGTTAGATAATATACAAGAGGACACCAACTTCTGCCAACAGTTGAACCCAGGGTCTCTGTTTTCCAGGTCTTTTCTTACGTGATTCCATAGTATTGTCCATAATTTGACACCAGATGCCATGCTCCATTTGATCTTGTAATATGATCCATTGAAAAGCCTGTTCATGTCTTAACTTTTCTTTATTTTTAATTTTAGAATATTAATTTAGAAGACAAGATAAAGTCACTTTCTGTGTCCCTCCATACTGGGGCTCTCTAACCAGACCTCAAAGATACCAGAACTGCTGCCAACATATCTTTAGTTTATCATTCTCTCATGTCAATCAACTAATGAATCTAGAGGTACGTGGGTTTCATGGGTCTCAAAGAACTCTCTGTCACATTTGAATGCAGAATGCAGAACACTGGTACCTTTTCTGATTGGCAACATAATTTTAAATATGGCCAACTTCATACTCTTCAATAGGAAGTCACCTAATGATATAGTTGTGCTATGTGTGTGTGTGTGTGATTCCATATCTTCCTGGGGACCCTCCATTGTACATGATAGGATAACAACTTTCAACATTTTACTCTTGAGGAAAGAAAGCCTCCCTTTTTTCTTTTCTGAGGGTATAATACTGCTAATTATTCAGGTATTTGGTTTTATAATTCATCAAGATTTATTTTGAAAGATGAAAAGAGAATATGGCCTTATAAAGAAATTGTATGTGATGGGATAATGACCACTGAACCCAGATGGTAAAGAAAGGAAGATTCTGGGGTGTGTGTGTGTGTGTGTGTGTGTGTGTGTGTGTGTGTGTGTGTTAGTGTGTATAAGTTAGATTTATGGTGAGTAATCATCCCAGTTTGCCTGAGACTGGGTTTCCTGGTATGTGAGACATGCTGTGCAAAAACCAGAAAAATCCCAGGCAAACCAACACAAGTCAGTTTCCCTGTCCTCCAAACATGTCCTTATATGCAGCCAGATTTACCTTTGAGGGATTTCCTTCTCACATTGACATGACTGGTGGAAGTGGACAGAAGCTCCCAACACATGTCTCTTTTATGTAATTGAAGAGAAAAACAGGGACTCCTAGTAATCAAAGTTCCATTTCTTCTCCCTGCTGGATTTGTGTCCAGACTGTTTCTCCTTGGAGACTTGCAATTCCTGATTCCTAAGCAATTCCCAAACTGACCTGGATTCTTCTGAACCTGGAATCCATTTCTTTTGACTGTAATATATAAAAAAAAAAAAAAAAAACACAAAAAACAAACAAACAAAAAACTTAATAAGTATAGAAGGTTTTCATATTTGGGGCCAAAATCACAATTTATTCCGGAGTCTATGTTGAAGAAAGGAGAGGGAACGCTGTATGGGGAAAGTCTTGAAGGGTGAACCTAGTGCTGGAGCTGTTTTTATGTCCCCATGGGATGCTGTGCAGCTGAGTGTTCGCCTCTGACTCATCAGAGTTCACAAGAGCAAGGATAGTTCATCATCTCCATGCAGAGCCTGTGCCAATCAATTCAACTAATTCTATTAATTGCCAATCAATTCTCCAGCATTGAGGTGGTGGAGAGGACATTACTTGATCCATGCCAGCGCTTCACCATTAATGACCAGGAAGTGGTGCTTGAAGTTAGCTGCCGTTAGACTTTCCTCTGTCTCTAACTAACTTGAGTAGACTCCTTACTCACTGAACCAACATAACCAGACACTAAAAGTGCTGTATACTTAGTAGGGTGATAAAAATACTTCCATTGCTCTTTTATCTGGGTGTAGAATAGCTGAGTTTAGAATGTTAGAGCTGGAATGTGATCGCTAAAGACTGTTTTATGTTATTCTCTCATGATACCAGTATTCACATTCTCTCAATTCTGTCCTAGATTGTCCATTCTAAACACTCTACTATCCATTATATTGTCTTAGAATTCAAAGGACATAGTAGTGTTTCAAGTTTTACAAACTTGTACACCAGCAGGGAAACTAGTTTTAATTATGTAGTAAATGGAATAGGTTACCACTTGATAGAAAATGTACATGATGCATATTAATACTTGCAAAAATCAGTAAGATAATTTCTAAGTTTCTCTACTTTCTGGAAGTCAAAATATATTGGATGGCTCTCCTCTGGAAACAGTCTATTTTCAATCCTTGTTGTTGTTGCTTTTGACTTGCTTTTACTCTTGCTTAGCCTTGTTGCTATCATAAAGTGTTAATAATTATTCAGAAGATGACTCAAGTATGGTGGCTCAAAACATTGCATCGTTGTGTGTTGAGGCAGTGCAATATAGTGGTTAGAAGCCCTGATTCTAGAGCTAGACATCTGGGATTGAAATCAAGATTGTTATTTGGCAGATGGGCAAGAAATGTAAGCCACAGTTCTTCAACTGTAAAATGGTGATGACTATAGTATCTACCTTGAAAGGCTATATGGGTTAAATTAGGTGACGTATGTAGTCAGTTGAAACAGTGCCTGGTGATATATGTAAGTTACCTGAAATTGTATATTCAAAAATGACAGAGTTCTTCGAAATGCATGAAACCCCAGGACCTCTATATATATTGGTTGATTGACATGAACAAATGATAAACTAAAGGTACAGTGACAACAGTTCTGTGTCTTAGAGGTCCTGCTAGAAAGCTCCAGTGTGGGGGGACATGGGAAGTGATTTTATTTTCTCTTTTATATTTTACTTTACCCAGTAAGTTCTATACCCATTGCCTATTTTTATTATTTTACAAAAATATGTGATTTAGGCTTACCCTATTCTAGACCTGTTCCAAAGATCTTGGATTTTTCTCATGATTGATTTCTGAGTATGAATTTCCTTTATGAGGTGTGTGTGTGTGTTTTCTCTATTTTTTTAAAAAAATTCTTATTTAAATGTCATTTTTTATTTTTTTTTAAATTAAAAGAAAATAATAATCTAAATTAAGTCAGTCTGTCCTCAGTAGTAAAAATATAGTTTTGTTCATTGGGAAAAATGCCTGGTTGCAAAGAGATAACATAAACTAATGTAGCTGTTCAAAATTAAAGAATCTTAATGTGTCATATCAGCAAATAGATTTGTACCCGCTTCCTCAAAGCAGCAACAAACAATGCTTTCATGTTTAAATAATGAGTGTCCTTTCCTGAGACACAGTAATGATTATATAGATTGAAATATTTCTGTGAACAATAAAGCATGTCCTTTTAACTGGAAATGAATCCATGACATAGAACAGAAAATGAAAGTGTGATTTTTCTTATACATATGATCTACAGCTACTGAGATAAGTTAGAAGAGAAAGAAAACAAATAATTTCTTTTGAAATTTTCACCATTGTTGTAGTTTAGAAAACTTTTGTTAAATGCCTAATCATGTGAAATAAAAATAAAGTCTTAAATTACTTTTTAAGTATCTGACATTTGAGATCTTTTGAGATATCATAGATGAAGTCATTTTAAAATCCATTGTTAATATAACATAATCACTATAAGAGTTCAATAATTCACGAAATAATTCATTCATTGTATTCTCATTGAGTGTGCACTCTGCAGCAAGTACCATGCTGAGCAATAGAAGTTCAGCATTGTGGAATAGACTATTGGTTACCTACCTATCTAGCATGGATTTTTCCTTTTTTTTCCCCCCTAATTTCCACTAATAGAAAACTAAACTTGGTTAGGGCAATGTCCTTAGATAAAAATAAAGCAAAACTTGATTTCTTGGGATTTCTAGCACATAAGGTTGGTTGACTGTGTAATACAGGTTTAGTTGATAGGATGGAAGTGAATGTCTACAGGATGGATTTTCTTGGGACATTATCAGTCTTCTGTTTAAAGGGTTAGATTTAGTTGACCTGTGCCTTTGGCCTTTGTCTTTTCCCAGTTCTTCCCGCCTAGAGCTGGCATGCAATGCCTGGATGTAGCAGCCAAATTGTGATCCTAAGGATAAAAGGCGAAAATAGCTTAGAAGATTGATGGAAGGAGCCTGGTCCTTCATTACTTCCTTGGATATCTAGACTATCTCTGGACTAATTACTTCCAGGTTTTTTCTTTTGACTGAGGAAAATAACCTTCTCTTTGCTTAAGTACCTCTTGCTGGTTTCTTTTATATATAGCCAAATATAGTTCATACTGTTACAGTAAATAAAATATACATAGGCAGAGTATTGGGAGGAATGATTCATTTCCCATCTTTAATAGGGCATATAAATGTCTATGTAATGAATCCTGATTATGAGTTTGCAAAGGAACAGTGCGTAAAACTCACATACTAAGTGGAGAATCTGAAAGTATATAGGAAATAGGGACTTGGTATAGGCTCAGGGGTCTGTATGTGTTTGTATCTGTGAATTATGTCTGGTTCATGTTAAGCCTTTTAAAAAAGTACATCAGCCTGTTTCTCTCCTGTTAGTAGAATGGAAGGATACCAATATAAAGTAACAAGTTAAAAACGAATAGGTTCTAAGAAAAAGGATATTGGAAAGGGATATGACATATTTTTCCACTTTTGAAGAACTTATACAATTAAAGAAATTGAACAAATATTTAATACAAACTAAAAATACTGCATATGCTTTATAGTATATAGAATATGAAGCCTCAAATTTGTAAATTCTGTTAGGGAGAGAAATAAAGTTAGTTTATAGAGATAAAGTAAAATAAGGAAGATCTCCTAGAGAAGATAGGGCTTGAGTAGATGAATTATGTAATTGGATAGAAAGGAATGAAGAGAATATTTTTGAAGTTGAGCATGGTTTATACAATAGCTATGATAAGACTAAAAGCAAGTCATGCATATATAACAATAAATATACCAACTCTACTGGACCAGAGATCCTTGAAAACAAGACTGCTGAGATTCAGAGAGCGAGATAAAGGAAAGGGGTAAGGCACAGACAAATCTGGGGATTTTCAAGGTCACATGAAAGGGTTTGAATTCTATCAATGGACAATAAGGAAATAATATCTCTAACTCCTTTGTTTCATTTTTAAAGAAATAATAATTTCTTTGGGATTTGTCTGTTTATGTCCTTCTGGTTTGGTCAAAGTGAGGCACAGAATTAAAGACAATGAAATAATACATATCTAAATTTTGCAATTTAATTAGAAATCGGAGCATTTTAGTACAAATGGCAAATTAGCATCATGAGTGCAAAATGTTACATTCATATTTATCTCTCCATCAACCTCTAAATACAAAAACATGACAAAACAATTCTTTTTTCTTTTCCTCCATCCCTTTCTGTCTATTTCGCTCTTCCGGCTTCCTTTTTTAGTTTTTAAGCAAAATGTTTCTTGTACATCAAATGGCTCTTTGAAAACAACATGCACTGAAGTGAAAGCAGGTCAGCCCTAAAGGAAAAGGCACACTTATTAGAGAACACACAACTGTGAATAAAGAGAGGGAAGCCTTTCCTCCTACGAAGAAAAAGTTTCCTAAAAGGGCAAAGGGTGCTTTTGAACCCAGTGACAAGACTGTCTTTTAAATCCCCAAAAGGCCATATAATAATTGAGATTCTTTTTTTTTTAAACACATCAACTTCCACTAAGTGAACCAGTAAAAGTTAAGCACTTAAATTAACCAAGCTAAGCACAGACCCAAATATCCCTAAGGCAGAAAATGACTTTTGAGTTGACTCTCCAAACTTTTATATCCCTAGTGTTTATGAACGCACACCCTAAAGTCATTACAGCTTAAATACAAAACACATGAGATAGAAGCCATTTCAAACTTTGGTTTCCACATGTCTAGAGCTGTTAGCTTTGCAGCAACTTGGGGATTTTTCTCTACTAAATTCCCCCAAACTTCAAAATTCTAGCTCCAATTCACATTGCTGACTTTAACTCTTTGGGAACTATTTCTTGCCACTAGCATATACTTTTTTGCTTTGAGGACTTTAGTTATATATATGTTTTTTCTTTACCTGGGTCAAGGTTTTACCTGGTAAAATACTAACTTCCTTCAATACCCAATTCAAATGCTTTCACCCTTATCGGAGATTTCCGGGTATCCCCTAATTTGATGTTCCTTAAAGAAAAGATTATGTATCTTCTTAATTTATGTATTCTCCAGAGCTTGGATCACAGAGTGTTGAACACAGCTGTTTTCTTATTAAAATCCATTGAATTAGACTGTACCATGTAATGTAAACATGCTCACAATTTATCAAACTCTACCTCCATTTTTGGTAAACATTTAACAAGCACTTACTATTTGATGTAAAAAATAAAGGTGTATATGCATTTATAAAAATGCACACATACATATAGACTGTATATTTCCATATATACAATATGGAAGTGTGTGTATGTATACACACACACACACACACACACACATATATGTATACAAACACGTATTTCTTCTGCTTAGATGATCCCCTTTAAATTGAGACATGTAAACAAGAAACAGTTTTCAAGTAATATACAATTCAACAGAGAATTTCCATTTTTTAATAAATAATACCTTCCTGAAAATGAGTTTGAAAGCCAAATGTGACACAATCATTCTAAGACATACTTACTACAAATGAGATTCCTAAAATACAGTATAAAACCTCTAATTATATGTATTATTTTGGATATAAACTTGGTCAATATATTTCAAAAATTTTGTTTATATGTTATCTAATATTGAAGCAATGGTAGATCAGGTTAAATTCATTTAATAGCATTGAAAAGAGTCATTGTTTTCAGCATATTTAATGGTTTCTTATAACCTGTGGGAAATCCTGAGGTTCCTCCTCTCCTTTGGCTATGTCTCTCTACTCTATCGCCATAATTTTAGAATCCAGATGAGACCTTCTACCCATAAAGAGGACAGATGAGATTATAGCTCATGAATTAAGGCATATGTATATATGTTTTTTTTTGTTTTGTTTTGTTTTTTTGAGAGGCTGAGCTTTCAAAGGAGGTTAAAAAGTTAGCACAATTATTTGGGGGGATTTCTTCTTATGCCACCATATATTTTTTTTCCTTCAATTTCCTTCTCAAGAAAGTCCTTCCTGGCCTTAGCAAGACTCATGTTCTCAGTTTATCTTAGTAATACTCGAAGCATCAAGTCTCTCATTTGCAAGTGACAGGAACTCAGCTCAAATTAGTTTAAATGAAAAAAGAAAGAGGTCAGCTGAATCCATGTCCTCAACCAACTTCTCTCTCCAACTTTTGGCTCTGTTTTACTCTAGGTTTGCTAGTTTTTCTATAAGGAAACAACCGTTACCAACAATTTCAGGCTTATATTTACTAGAGTAGAAAACCCCATAGAGAGACAGTGAATGGCTCTTTTACAAAATTTCTGACAAAAGTCCTGAAAGGGTGAAAGGGATGCCTTTTAGAATGTAGCTTCAAGACTCACTGTCTATTTTGTCACTAGCATAAACTGTATATAAATATAATTAAAGACCTCATGTTATGTGTCCCCAGTTAGAGCCACATCGTTGCGCAATGTTCTTTGGCAAGCCTGTGTTATGTACCCACGCCTGTGGCTGACATCAGGTTGACACTTCCTGAATCTCAAGGACTGAGAAGAGGTGAGTGGTAGTCATGTGAGGAAATAGCAGATTTCCACCTCAAAAGGCAAACACACTTTAAGCGTTGCCTCTGTCTTTGTTGATGGTGTCTGTCTGGTTTTTGTTTTACATAATTGGTGTGTTCTGAGATAGGAGTCAGAGCATGCTCTTACAGATAGACAACTGGAATTTGTGAAGCTCCTTCAACAGCTTCCAAGTTGGGTTAACCCTATCAAAAATTTTTCATGTGTCCTTTCAAGTTTATAAAGGTTAGTGGAGTGCATAGAAATCATACTGTAGCAGTCACAAAACAGAAAATAACGATTTCTCGAAGTTAGCTGTAATCATGCAAAGAAGGTTTCCTTATAAATAAACAATTCATTTACTTCCTTTTGGTAAAGGGAATTCAATTGGAGGAAATAGTTCATTAAGAAAGAATAATATAATAATAATGTGGTAACTGTATAGTGCTAGGTGGGTACTGTTGAATAATTATGATGTACACCTGAAACTAATACAATATTGAATGCTATATTTTAATAAAAATCTTTTTTAAAAAACAAATAGCCCAATAAAAAATAAGTAAAAAAGGAATAATATAAAATAATATTGAATGTCAACTATAATAAAAATATATATAGTCACAGGATTTAAAATACAGCATAAGGAATACCATGTTTCCCTGAAAATAAGATCTAGCTGGACAACCAGCTCTAATACATCCTTTGAAGCAAAAATTAATGTAAGACCTGGTCTTATTTTACTGTAAGACCGGGACTAAAATATAATATAATATAATATAATATAATATAATATAATATAATATAATATAATATAATATAATATAAATACCGGGTCTTACATTAATGCATCCAAAAGACGCATCAGAGCTGATTGTCTGGCTAGGTCTTATTTTCGGGGAAACACGGTATAGGCAATGGTATTGTAATAGCTTTGTACAGTGTCAGATGGATAGTAGACTCAGTGGGGTTATCACTTTGTGAGGTAGGTAAATGTCTAATCACTATGTTGATTTATACACCTGAAACTAATAAAAGAAATAAAGAAACTTCACTCAAATGGTCATATAGACTGACAGACACCACCCCCTACAAACACACACACACACACACAAAAAAGGCATAATTGTTTTTGGAGGAGGTAGACTCAAATTGAACCTTGGTAAAATATTGTAAAGATAGGACTTGGTTTAATTGTTTTTGGATATGTATCTATCAAGCATTTTTCTGCTGTAGGAATATGCTTCCTAAAAATAAAGAACTTACATTTAAGAGGGAGATCCTGAAAAAAGGTAGATGATGCTAGAGAGAAAGGGATTAGAACTAGAGAAGGGTAATGGAATCAGAAGGATTTATCAAGATGAAATATATCCTTCAAAATTAAATTAAAAAAACGTAAAAGATTCTGTTTAATGAGAAAATATGCCTTTTTTGTTGTGATAAAATTCACATAACATAAAATTGACCACTTTAACTATTTTAGAGTATAAATGTAGTGGCATTTCCTATAATCACAATGTTGTATAACTATGATCACTGTCTTTAGAAGGAAACCCTATATACATTAAGTAGTCTCTTGCAATTCCCCCCCGCCCCAGATCCACTAATCTTTTTTTTTCTTTTATGAAATTTCATAGGTATTTCATATGAATGGAATGATACAATATGTGACCTTTGGTGTCTGGTTTCTTTCACTTAGCATTGTTTCCAGTGTTTATTCATTCTGTAGCATTTATAAGTTGCTCGTTCATTTTTTATGACTGAATAATAATGCACTGAATGGGCATACCACACACATGCTTATCCATGCAGTGTTTGATGGACATTTAGGTTGTTTCCACCTTTGGCTATTATGAAAAATGCGGCTATGGACATTCATGTACAAGTGTTTTATGAACACCAATTTTCACTTCTTTGGGATATATAAGAATATATCAAGGGTGGAATTGCTGAGTAATATGGTAATATATGCTTAATGTATTTAGGAACTGCAAAACTGTCAAGTTGCAGAGCTGGATTATTGATTTGAAATTTTTTTTTTAATGTAGTCATTGTAGCTATAAATTTCCCTCTGAGCACTGCCTTCACTGCATCCCATAAGCTTTGGCATGTTGTGTTTTCATTTTCATTCTTCTCTATGTATTTTCTATTTTGTAATTTTCTTTGACCCATTGGTTGTTTAAAATTACATTGCTTAATTTTCATATATTTGTGAATTTATAAGTTTTTCTTCTGTTATTATTTCTAGCTGCATTCCATTGTTGTTGAAGAAGATAATTTGTATTATTTCAACTTTTTAAAATTTGTTGGAACTTGTTTTATGGATGAACATATGGTTTATACTGGAGAATGTTTCCTGTACCCTTGAAAAGAATGTGCATTCTCCTATTGAATATATGTCTGTAGCTCTACTTGATTAATCATGTTGTTCAAATCTTCTAGTTTCTTATTGATATTCTATCTAGATATACTACCATTACGGAAAATAATGTATTGAGGTATCCAACTATTATTATAGAACTGTTTGTTTCTCCCTTCAATTCTGTTAATTTTATCTTGAGGTTTTATATAGTATTTTTCTTCATATTCTTTTATCGTAAGGCACATACATATTTATAATGCTTATATCTTCTTTCTGGATTGACCCTTTTATAAATAATATTTTTATGTTTATAATTATATCATCTTGATGAATAAACTCTTTTATTGTTATCTATGTCTTAGTCCTTTGTAACAGTTTTGTACATAATGTCTATTTTGTCTGATATTAGTATAGCCATCTCAGTTCTCTTTTGGTTACTATTTGCATACAATATCTTTTTACATCCTTTCATTTGTAACCTATTTTTGTCTTTATATCTAAAGTGAATCTCATATGGCCAGTATATAGTTGAATCATTCTTGAAAATCTATTTTGCCAATCTGTGCCTTTTGATTGGATAGTTTAATCCCTTTACATTTCAAGTAATTATTGATAAGGAAGGACTTCTGCCATTTTTTTCTATTTGTTTTCTGTATGTTTTACAATACTTTTGTCCCTCATTTGCTTCATTATTGCCTTTTTTTGTGCCTAGTTGATTTTTTTTTCAGTGAAACATTTGATTCCCATTTCATTTCCTTGTGTATATTCTATAAATCATTGTGAAGTTAACATGGGAACTACATTTAACATACTAAATTTGTAACAATCTCATTTGAATTGAGAACAACTTCGCTTCAATAATGTATAAAACCTGTGTTAACTTTATAGTTCTGTCTTTCCTTTTATATTATTGTCGCAAATTACCTTTTTTAAAAATAAAATCAAGGCCACATTTACATTTTCAGGTTTTTTCTGTTTCTTTTTTCCAGTTTATTGAGATATAATTGACATACATGACTACATTAAAAATTACATCTTATGGTTCTGGACTTTTTCTGTCTGACTTATTTTGCTTAGCATAATAATCTCAAGGTCTATTGATGTTGTTACAAATGGCAGTATTTCATTTTAAGGCAGAATAGTATTCCATTGTGTATATATACCACTCTTCTTTATCCAATCATCTATCAAAGGACACTTTGATTGTTTCCATGTCTTGGCCACTGTAAATAAAGCAGCAATGAACATCAGAGCACATATATCTTTATGGATAAAAGTTTTCAGATTTTTTGGTTAGATACCCAGGAGAGGGATTGCTGGGTCATGTGGTAATTCTATTCTTAATTTTTTGAGGAACCTCCACACTGCCTTCCATAGTGGCTGCACAAGTCTGCATTCCCACCACCAGTTTATGGGGGTTCCTTTTTCTTCAGCTTCTCTGACACTTATTATTTGTCCTGTTGATGATATCCATTCTAACAGGTGTGAAGTAATACATCATTGTGGTTTTGATTTGCATTTCTCAATAGTTAGTGAAGTTGAACATTTTTTCATGTATCTGTTGACCATTTGTATGTCTTCTTGGGAGAAGTTTTTGTTCATGTCCTCTGCCCATTTTTAAATTGCATTTTTTTTTAAATAGTTGAGTTGTATAAGCTCCTTATATGTTTTGGATATTAGCCCCTTATTGAAGGTGTTATTTGCAAATGTCTTTTCCCACTCGGTTGGTTTTCTCTTTGTTTTGTTGATGGTTTCTGTTGCTGGGCAGAAGCTTGTAGTTTGATATAGTCTCCATTCATTTATTTTAACTTTTACTTCCCTTGCATTTGAGGTCCAAAAATCCTCTTTGAACCCAACGTCCATAAGTTTCATACCTATGATTTCTTCTATGTAGTTTATTGTTTCCGGTCTTATGTTTAGGTCTTTGATTCATTTTCAGTTAATTTTGGTACCCAGTGACAGATAGCAATCTAGTATCATTCTCTCTCATGTGGCTTTCCAATTCTCCCAATACCATTTATTGAAGAGGCTTTCTTTTCTCCATTGTATGTTTTTTCTCATATGTGGGATATAAAACTGAAAGCAAGGAACAAGACAAACAAATAAAGAACAAAAACTCATAGACACAGACAACAATTTAGTGGTTACCACATGATAAGGAGGAGGTGGGGTGGTAGAAGATGGTAAAGGGGATCAAATTTATGGTGATAGAAGGAGAACTGACTCTGGGTGGTGAGCGCACAATGTGATATATAGATGATATATTATAGAATTGTACACTTGAAATCTATCTAATTTTACTAACCGTTAATAAATTTACCCCAATAAATTTAATTAAAAAATAAATAATAATAAAAAAATTACATCTTTATATATTGCTTGCTCAGTAATATCAGTTTATAATTATATTCATGCATTTTCTTTAAAATGTAGGGAATAAAAAGTAGAATTACTAACCAAAAATTTAACAATCTGGGTTTGATATTTATTTATGTATATACTTTTACCAGAGATCTTTATTTCTTCATATAGCTTCAAGTTACTGTCTAATGCACCTTCATTACAACCTGAAGTACTTATTTTAGCATTTCTTGTAGGGCAGGTTAAGTGGTAGAAAACACCTTCAGCTTTTGTTTAGGTGAAATGTTTTACTTTCTCCCTTGTTTTTTGAAGAACAGTTAGCTGGATATAGAATTCTTGGCACACAGTCTTTTTTATTTTTATTTTTTCCAACACTATAAACATGTAATTCCACTGCCTTCTGGCTACCATAGTTTCTATCGAGAAATCTTTCATACATGATGAGTTGTTTTTCTCAACTTTCAAGATTCTCTCTTCATTTTTATTTTATAACAGTTAATTATAATGTGTCTAGTTATGGATCTTTTTGAGTTTATCTTACTTGAATTTCATGAGATTCTTGGATTTGTATAGATCCATAACTTTCATCAATTTTGGAATATTTTGGGCCATTATTTTTCCAAATACTTTTTTCTACCCCTTTCTCTCTTCTCCTTTGAGGATTCCGATAATGACTATGTTGGTCCATTTAAAAAATTTGTTTTATTTTAATTAAATTTATTGGTGTAACATTAGTTAAACAATGGGTAGAGGACCTGAACACAAACATTTTTTTCAAGAAGACATACAAACAGCCAATGGATATAGGAAAAGGTGCTCAATTTCAGTAGCTACTGGGGAAATGCAAATCAAAACCACAATGAGGTATCACCTCACACCTGTTAGAATGGCTATCATCAACAAAACAAAAAACAGAAAGTGTTGGAGAGTCTGTGGAGAAAAAGGACCCCTCATGCACTGCCGGTAGGCATGTAAATTGGTACAGTCACTATGGAAAACAGTAAGGAGGTCTTTCAAAAATTTAAGAATACAATTATCACATGACCTAGAAATCCTTCTTCTGAGTTTCTACCCCCAAAATCTGAAAACATTTACCTGCAAAGATATATGTATCCCTACATTCCTTGCCACATTATTCACAGTGGCCAAGACATGGAAACAATGGAAATGTCCTTTGATAGATGATTGGAATAAGAAGATGTGGTACATATATACAATGAAATGTTACTCAACCAAAAGAAAGGATGACATACTGCTATTTGCGACAACCTGGATGGATCTTGAGATTATCAGGCTAAGTGAAATAAGTCAGATAGAAAATGTCAAGAACAATATGATTTCACTCATATGTGGGATATAAAACTGAAAGCAACAAACAAACCAGGTATGTTGATCCTTTTGATAATGTCTCACATTTCCCTTAGGTTCAGTTCCCTCTTCATTCTCTTTTTGATTGTATTCTTCACACTTGGTAATTTCAATTGCCCCATATTCAAATTAGCTATTCTTTCTTCTGCCTGCTCAAATCTGCTGTTGATCCCTTCTAGTAAAACTTTCATTTTAGTTGCACATTTTAGCTCCAAAATTTCTGCACATTTAAAAAAATACCTTCCCTTCATTGATATTTTCATTTTGTTCATACATCATTTTCCTGATTGTTTTTTTTTAGAGTGTTGTTCATGTTTTCCTTTAGTTCTTTGACTATTCTTAAGACAGTTGCTTTAAAGTTTTTCCTAATAAGTTCAATGTCTGTGCTTCTTGAGGGATGATTTCTGTCAATTTACTTTGTTCCTTTGAATGAGTCATACTTTCCTGTTTCTTTGTATGCTTTATGATTTTCTTTTCCTTTTTCCTTTTTTTTTTTTAAAGTAATTTTGGAAATTAAATTTACCCCTTCCCCAGGTTGTGCCGTTTTTTAATCTTAATTTTTGAAGGTTGTGATATTCCATTTTATTTAGTGAATTGTCAAAACTATTTTTGCAAAGACTATATTCCTTGTGCATGGTCAGTGAAGTATTTGTTCCGTTAGCTACTATTCAGACAATGTTTGATGGAGTTTGTCAAACAAGCTCTGAAATTCTAGGCACATTTTCAAATTGCATTTTTCTTGATTCAGTGTTCACTTGATTGCTGTAAACCTTTGACTATTTTCCAGAGTCCTGACACTTTTTGTTTGTTTTTCAAAGTTTTTGTTGGGTAATGAGAGTATGGGGGTGTTTATTCTACCACTTTGATGACCTTCCTTTGGGGTTTAATCGTTTTGTTGAGTATTGAGTTGTTTTTTGATATATATTTTTCTGTTAGCACTTTCAATAGGTCATCAAGTTCCCTTCTAGCTTTCATGGTTTCTGATGAGAAATCAGCTTTTAACCTTATTGGAGATTCTTTGTACTCAATGTGCCATTTCTTTCTTGCTGTTTTCAAGGTTCTCCAACTTTGGATTTGACAGTTTGGTTATAATGTGTTTAGGTGTGCATCTCTTTGTGTTTATTTTACTTTGATTCTGGAAATCAAAGTAAATTATGAGCTTCTTGGATATGCAGATTCATGTATTTCTTCAAATTTGGGGAGTTTGGCCATTATTTATTCAAATGTTTTTTCCTGCCTTTTTCTTCTCTCTTCTCTTCTTCTGATGTCCCAGAGTTTTTCTTAGGCTCTGATCAATTTTCATTATTTAATCTGCTTTCTACTCCTCCAACTAAATAGTTTAAATTGAACTGTTTTTCAGTTTATTGATTATTTCTTTTGACTACTCTAATATACTATTGAAGTCCTCTAGCAATATTTTCATATAAGTTATTATACTTTCTGTCTCTAGAATTGCTATTTTTTTTAGTTTCTATTTTTTTAAAATTGATATTCTATATTTGGTGAGACGTTGTTCTCCTTATTTCCTTTAGGTTTTGTCCAAGATAATTTTTAGCTTTTTGAGCTTGTTTAAGACAGTTTATTTAAAGTCTTTAGTATGACCAATGTGTGGGTTCCTTTCAGCAGAGCTTCTGTTAATTAGTGTGTGCATGAATGTGTGTGCATGTATGTGTGTGTATACAAGCCATATTTTCTTGTTTCATTGCATGCCTTATTAAAAAACAAACAAACAAACAAACAAACAAAAACAAACCCTGATGATTTTGAGTATTTTAATATGGTAACTCTACAACTCAGTTTTTTCCCCTCCCCAGAGCTTGTTGTTTCTACTTGTAGTTTGTAGTTTATTTATATAGTGACTTTTTAAAACTATTTTTGTAAAGATTTAATTCTTTGTCATGTGTGCCCACTCAGTTTTCTTTTCTATGAGCTTAGTAGTTAGCTAGTTATTGTATAGAGATTTCCTTAAATGACTGCAGCAAAAACAACTACAGCAACAGTAACCTCTCATGGTCTTTGCAGATTGGCTGTTAATCCAGGCTGTTTGCTCTGCCTTAGCTTTCATTTCCTGTTTACATGGGGCTAAATGTCAGCCACAGGTAAAATTTTAAGGTCTCCTTAGTTCTTTTTTGAGCATGTGTTTAGCCTAGAACATGTATGTGTATGGCTTTCTAGACTCTCCAGTATATGCAAAACATTTTTAAAGATCTTATTCCGTTGACATCCTCTTCCCTAGTCTTTTGCTTCCCATAATTTTTAGTCTGTTTGCTGCTTGCTCTGACTTTTATCCCTTGATATAGGGATCTGTGGCTAATACAGAAATGCTTCTAATAAACACCTTTCAATGTTTCAACCCTGTGTGAGCTCTGAGTTGGGTAAAATATAGGCAAGTTTTTAAGCTGATCCCTGAGGCAGTAACCAGACAGGTCAAAATACACAACTACAATTCTTTGCAAACAAGATTTGTATTGTTCCCTCTGGCATCAACAAGCTGTACAATAAATATAGGTTGCCTCTTTATTTTCACTTCCAAGCTAGGGGGTGGGGAATGGTAGGTTGGTAAGCTTAAATGCTAGAATACTTTCTTACATAATTCCAGTAGATTATTTCTTCATTAAGCATTGCCTTTGTTTTTTTTTAAGTTTTTTATTAGGTTCCAGGATCCTCCCACCCCCAAAATTGATTCTGATTGTTTTTGCCAGTTTAATCATTGCTTTAGTAGAGAGAAACTGTTTTGTGGTATCCTACTCTGTCATTTGTAATAACATCACCTTTTGAATGATAATTTTTATATGATTAATAAGAAAGTAGAAGAAAAAAGATGTAGGCATTAAGATGAAAAGAGAACAAAGGGCATTTTGATAGCTATACCAATAAGAATGCTTTTGGAAATTGTCAACCTTCTGGAATGAGAAAATATGGCATCCCAGACAAGAAGTTTGTGTGGCTGGTATTGAGAGCTAGGTACGTGGATGCTAAAGACTTCTATGTGATGTTCAGAAACAGGATGGGCCATTGTAAAGATTAATAAAAATAATTAAGAACACACATTTCTACACTCAGCATGTTATCTAAACTCAGAGTTATAAAGGTGATTTTTTTCTTTCTATTTTTTTTTTATTATTATCTTGACAAAATAAAAATTCAGGTAAATTCAATTCTACCAAAATATTTCCTTTTCCCCCAAATCTTCTTACAAAGTGAACGTATTATCTTATGCTTTCTGCTCTGTTTTACTCAGATATAAAATTCTGCTTCTGAATTAGGTTAGATCCTACGTGAGCAAATAAACTGAACCTGTACTTGATCTTTGGTTATATTCATTTCTCCATGTGAGGTTGTCTAACCTTTTTATTTTTTTCTAAACAGTGGTTGTGTTCAACTCAGCTCATTTGCAAGATTTAATAAACAATCCTAGGATAGAATTTTTTTTTTTAATTTTGGAGAAAAAATAATTTAAATACAAAACCCCTTATTAAATGAGGTTTTTTTATGATTAGTTGCTAAATAATAATCACAAAAGATGATACATTTTCATAACTGACTTACTTTTTTCATTATTAAGCTATACTTTTAAGGTGTGATTCTGAGTTACGTAGTTATTCCAACCGGAAGCTGTTGAATAAAGAGTTATCACTTGGATAGTTTTTGCTTTTGAAGTTCTTTGGACTGAGTGTTAGTGGTGGCATAGATTACTCACAGCCTCTTGGTTTGGATGTAGTAAGGTAGAAGAGTTCAAACACGTTTTTTTTTTTTTTTCTGTTTTTTTTTAATGTACACCCTAAAAAGGTAAATGTTACTGGGGTAAACAGAGACATTTTATGAATACTTGTGTCAGCACAGGACTATGTTATTTTAGCGGGGATAACATTTAAGGGTTTTTTTGTTGTTGTTGTAAAATAAAGCTACATTGAGTGTTGCTTTTTTTTCTCTCAGACTATAAAAGCAGATGAAGAGATGATGCTTCTCTTAATTCCAATAATTTTCCTTTTCCTGTGGTGTTCCCCAGGAGTCAGATTTAGAGCTGAGCCTTTAGCGGCATTGCCTTTTTATTAATGATTCCATTTTCTCAGTGTCCCAGATAGAGCTGTAATCATTTTCTTTCTGTTGGTCTTCACTTCAGTGAGAAGATGAGTGAAAATGGATATATCTGTCCTCAAACTGGCAACAATATCTTACCTTCATCTTGTACCCCAATACCTCTGTGTCAAGTGGAAGTATTTTTGTTTTCATTTAAAGAGTAAAGGAAGGAAAAGAAATATTCTCCTTGTTGACTGTGTTAGTCCAGAGTAAACCCAATCACCCTGCCTTATTAATGGCTAGGAGTAGAGAGTAATATGTACACATTCACTGAGTGATAAAATACTTCACAAGAATAGGAAGCAGAGATATCTGGGGTATTATAATGAATTATTATTATTATTATTTTTGTATTCAGAATACTTTCCCAAAGTTCTGGTCATACACAGTGACTTCCGGTCTCTATGCAGTTAAACCACAGGTATTGCAATATCCATATTTAATCTCCATGAAGGCTCTAAGTGCATCCTGATCATTCTAAGTTGATTTATGCCTTATCAAAAATATAAAATTGGTATTAAGTCAAAGATTGACTTTGAAGGAATGCTTTGAAGTTTGACAATAAAGATTTCACCTATCAAGAGAAAATAAAGATACTGAAATGTTTTTTTTTTTTTTTTTGGCTGATGTGTCAAATATGACCATTATTACACAGATGGTATATGTAAGGGTTGTGGTGTAAGATGGATACTTTTGCGTGTCCTTGAGTAAGTCTAGAAGTAAAATAACAAGGTCAAGTCCTTTAATTTTAAGCTCAAGTCACATTCTGTAAAAACAGAGTTTTTCTGCAGTAACTTCAGGCTGCAGTAAAGGCCACACTACCACTTGAATCTTATGGTCTAATAGATCTAATGATAATTGAAATATTTATGGCAAATGGAGATTCTGTATGGAATCTCTGGGAAGCACTAATAGGAGAAACATAGCTCAGAGCTCTAGAATGTTGGAGAAAATCTATGCTATTTTGAGAGAAAGCTACTGGAGTACCACTGCGCCTTGAGGGAGACTGAATTCCTAACCATGGAATGTCAGGCAACCATGTGGCCTGAGCTTTTCATCATAAACTGGATGTTGTCTGACATACTTGGCGATACATTTGGGGATGCTCAGCAGTAATATATTATAAAACAAAAATAGTCTATAAGAGATTGACTCAGACAGGTCTTAAACGTATGAGTAATTTTCATATGCTGGTACCACTCAAAAATGGGCAGCTACAGTACTACAGCCCCTCTTAGCAGTACACTGTGAATGACAGTATTGAAGGAAATTTCTCGCAGTGGAAAAAAAACTTCAAGCAATACATGTGGTTGTCCACTATGCTAGGACAGCTAGAGGTAGAGGTTTTCATTAATTTATGAATAATTGTTAATGGTTTGGCTGCATGGTCAGGAACTTGAAAGAAATAGGATTTGATAATTGGCAACCAGGAAAGAGATGGATAGACCTCTCAGAATGGGCACAGATTGTGAAGATATTTGTGACCCATGTGAATGCTGATCAGAGCTCATCCAGGGCAGAGGAGGAACTTAATATCAGGTGGACAGAATGATACATTCTGTAATTCTTTGGGTAACCTTTTCACCACATTCTCCAGTGCTTGATCAATGGGCTCATGAACAAAGTTATCATGGTGGTAGAGATGGACTACGCGTGTCTTAACAGCATGGTATTTCTCTTACCAGTGAAGACCTGGCTAATGTAGTGCTTAGTATGTAATGTATCAATAGCAGACACAAACACTTAATCTCCAATATGACACCATTTCTCAAGGGGAGCAGCCAGCCATCTTGTGGCAGTTAGATTACATTGGGAGATCACCGTGGAGGGAACAGAGATTTGTTCTCACTACAATACACCCATAGTCTGGATATGGATTTGCCTCTGCTGCCTATAATTCTTTTGAGGAGACAGAGAGCACCTTATCCAGTGTCATGCCATTTTCGATAGCATTGTTTCAGATCAAAGAACTGATTTCACAGCAAAGGAAGGTTCAGTATGCCTATAGAATTAACTATTCTTTTCATCAGCCATAAGTGACAGGGTTAATGGTTATATGGAATGATTTACGGAAGACTCAGTTCCTGTGCCAGTTAGGAGACAATGCCCTGAGAGAAGGTTCTGATATTCAGAATGAGTATACACTTAGAAGAAGAGACCATTATATGATGCTATCTCTGCCACAGCGAAAGACATTGACCCAGGAATCAAGGGAGGGATTATGGTTAACAGTAAAAATTATTTACATCTAGATTTCATGTTAACTTGCCTATATTTTTAGTATTTTTATTAGAATATTTACATTTAACCTTTGATGTCCATGTAATACAGTTTGTTGTGTGGTTTGAGGTAAGCAGTAAGCATCTAAGTCTTTTTGATTTTACCCTAGAAAGCGGGCTTTTAAGAAATATTTCTAACGAATAAAAGGATATTTTAAAGTGATGGCATAGCTGGTTATGTTGGACCTGGGTGGGGCTTCCACCTTTGAGAAACTTAGATTAAAAAAGGTCAGCATGAGACACTGGGTTACATTGGAAGTGAAGAGAGTGATAAATAATATCCCACTGCTATTTAATGACTATGTATAATGCTCAAGCAGTTGGCTAAATGTTATTCACGTGTTGTTTATTTTCACAAAATCCCATTAGTTCTACTTTATCTTTGCTTTACAGATGTCCAGAGATGTTAGTAAATTAGTAGGTTATTAGATTTACCCAAGTTCAGTAAGATAGAGAATGTCAGAACTAGTATACATGATTTATATGAAAATTTTATTTTATTTTACTTTGAGTATTAAACAATTAAGCTTTTTGTTTAAAAAGTTTACACACTCTAGAACTGTATAAAGTGAAATATTTAAATAGCCATCTGTATTTTCTCCATTTTTAAATATAAATAGAACATAACTATTCATTCAACAAGTATTTATAGACTGCCTATTATGTTCCAAGCACTCTGGGAGTGTCTCTGATTTCATGGAACATATATTCTTGTATTGTTCTAAACTTGCATTGTTATGCAGTTTTGAAGAAACAGAACTGTTTTGAAGACTTTTGCATATCTATTTCTATCCCTATCTCTAGAGCTCTGTCTCTATCTCCATCTCTGTCTGAGCATTCCTTATTCTGTTTATTATTCCATAATATTTCATAAATATAGGTACTCTAATTAATTTAATTACTGATGAAAGTTTAGACTGATTCCATGGTATGCTTTTAAACATTCTTGTGTAAACACCCGTTTCACACATGGGAGAGTTTTTTTAGGATACATTTTTGGGACTGTAAGTGTGGAGTCAAATGGCTTGCATTTAAAATGAATACAAAATGCCAAATTGCCTTCCAAATAAATTACCAATTGACATTCCTATCAACACTTGGGCGAGTTCTCATTTCCCTTCATCCTTACAAAAAATAGATTTTATCAGTTTTTTAAATTTTGCCATCTGAAGTTTGAAAAGTGATGGCCATGCATGAATTTGCATGTTTCTGATTCCTTCATATGCCTCCTCATATGTTCAAACATTCAAAAGTGTATTGAATGAACTGCAGTAAAGATAATGCAATGCCGGAACCAATTATATTCTTTTTTTCCTGCCAACCGTTCAAAACTTTTCCTTGAAATTATTCTTGTCTGCCCATGGATGAAATCTGGGGTAGGTGTCATAGGTTTTTTTGGTCATTTCAGTCTTTAGAACATTCTCACTGCAGTAGTTTCCGAAATTCTATGTAGTGTAAGATTAGCATTAATGCTTGTTATTCATTTGAAAACTCTTTCCCTCTTCCAGCTGGAAATCCACAGGGGTGAAGAGAGGCACACTTTATGAACTTGACTTTTTCATTTTTCTATCTTCCTCACTCTCAATCTACTTTTCTAACCCTTGAAGGGTTGGGCTTAGTGAGAGAAAGTATTAAGAAAAATACTCTTGTCCTGGAAGAGTTACAATCTCTGGTTAGTACCCTCTTGTCAATAGATTTTATATATAAAAGATATATATATCTTTTCCTCTGTAGAAGCCTTTTTTCCTTGATATTTCCCTATGAGGTGCCCCTGATCTAGTTTCTGGAAGCCCAGTGACACCTCTTCTCCAGGTCTGGGTTGCCAGTGTTCTCTGTTGGAGCCCTTTTGCATTTTCAGGTCATTTTTGATGAGGAGGATCCCCCTTTTAAGTAACATTTTATTAAAGCCTACAGGAAAGTGCATACTTAAATGTACAACTTCAGGGTTTTGCCCAAAGTGAACAGATCCACATATTCACCACTCAGATCAAGAAATAGAAACTTTCCAGCTGAGCAAGAAGACAGCTTTGTGCCCTTTCCCAGAGATGACCTGTCTTCAGAGTAATCACTGCCTTGACTTATAAATAACTTTGCCTGTTTATAACTAATAATGCTTCTGATCTTGGAATCTACTTTATCTCATTTAGTATAGGGTTAACAGCTCTCTTTTAGTTAGTGTTTGCATTCCACATCTTGCTCTATTCTTTAAATTTAAATGTTCTGTGCCCCTATATTCAATATGTATCTTTCTAAAGTACCATTAGTAGCATCTAAAAATACAGTCATATTTTTTTAATTGAAGTTTATTGGGGTGACAATTATTAGTAAAGTTACATAGATTTCAGATGTACAATTCTGTATTACATCATCTATATATCACATTGTGTGTTCACCACCCAGAGTCAGTTTTCTTTCCACCACCATATTTGATCCCCTCTACCCTCATCTACCACCCCCTTCCTTCCTTACCCTCTGGTAACCACTAAACTATTGTCTGTGTCTATGAGTTTTTGTTTCTTCATTTATTTGTCTTGTTCTTTTGCTGTTTTCAGTTTTATATACCACATATCAGTGATATGTGATATGGTTCTCAACTTTTTCTGTCTGACTTATTTTGCTTAGTATAATCTCAAGATCCATCCATGTTGTCGCAAAGGGTACTATTTCATGTTTTCTTATGGCTGAATAGTATTCCATAGTGTATATCTACCGCAACTTCTTTATTCAGTCATCTATTGAAGGACGCTTTAGTTGTTTTCATGTCTTGGCCGCCGTCAGTAAAGCTGCAATGAACATTGGAGCACATATATCTTTATGGATAAGTATTTTCAGATTTTTTGAGTAGATACCCAAGAGAGGGATTGCTGAGTCATATGGTAATTCTATTCTTAATTTTTTGAGGAACCTCCACACTGCCTTCCATAGTGGCTCTTGATAATTTTGTCTCTCAATTAGAATATTCAGAATGTTATTTTGTGATGTAATTGTGCATATAATGAGCTTAAATCAATCATCTTACTATTTGTTTAAAATTATCCCAGCTCTTTTATGTCTCTCCTCTCTCTTTTCTATCTTTTGGTTACTCAAGGATATTTGTTATTCCATTTTCCTCTTCTTCTATTGTTAGTTTTATATTCTTTCAGCACTTTTTTTTTTAAACTGGTTACCTTTGAGGTAAACAGTAAACTTGACTTCTACAAGTGTTTTATAAATTACTACCTCTTACACATTCTGAAAATGTCATATCTTAAAACACTTTAGTTCCATTCAAACTCGCTGGCCTTTGTATTTTTGGTTTCAGACATTTTATTTCTGTTTTAAATCCCTCATGTTGTTATTTTATGGAATTAATGTTCACTTTATTTACCTACATATTTACCATTTTTATTACACAGTTACATCATTCTTTCCTGAATTTCCATGATCTACCAAGCATCATATTCCTTCTGCCTGAAGAAATCCTTTTTATCTTTTTTTTTTTTTTTTCGATTGGCTGGTGAGAGCACTTGTTTTATTATAGGGAAATGTTTTTATTTGGCTATCATTAAGCCTTTAGCAAAGTCATTTTATTGTTCCATGGCTTCTATCATTTCTTTTAAGAAGTCAACTTTCGGTTGTAAAGTTATGTCTTTTAAGGCAGGCATTTACTCTATGTAGTTTTGTTATGATATGTTTAGTGTAGTTTTCTTTACTTGTATCCTCCTTGAAGTTCGTGATGCTTCTTGAACCTGTGGCTTGATATCTTACACCAATTCTGCAAATTCTTAGCTATTATATTTTCCAATAGTACTTTGCACCATTCTCTCTCTTTAATATTTCTGAGATTCAAATGGTATCTATGCAAGATCTTTTCATCTTGTCTTATATGACTTTAAAATCTTTAAACTTTTTTACATTTTATATTTTTTCCTCTTCGTACTTCAGTCTGGATATTTTCCATTGGTCTACCTCCAGAGCATTTATCCTCTTTGCAGCTGTTAATTAACCCAATCAATTGCCATCTTAATTTCAATCAACTATTTTCACTGCTAATGTAACTAATTCTCTCTTATAGTTCTCATTTCCTTTGAGAAATTCTCCATATTGCCATCTCTTTTCTTGAATGCATTAATTGTTCTTGAAGTACATATCAGATAACTGAAGTATCTGAATCACTTGAACATCCCTTTCTAATTTTTGGTTTTGTCTCATGCTGTCTTTTGATATACTTGCTTTTTTAAAATTTTTATTGAATGTCAGGCATCATAAATTAACAATTAGAAAATGTCTCGGTTATGCTTTACTCCATCAAAGAATATTTTCTTTATTTTCTCCTAGATAGTTAGATCAAGATCAGATGTCATTAGTACACACAATGATGAAGTATATTTGAAGTTAGTTTTCAATCTCTATAAAACCTTTTCTATTTCTAGATTGGTTTTAGTCTTAGAGGGTCATCCTTAAATGATCCCAACTGAAAAGCCGAAATTTTCACAAGCGAATCTCCATCTTGGTGAATCTTTATTTAGTTTTTAACTCTTCCACCAAGTAAGACTGCCCATAAATCTTTTTACCTTCTCAGTTTCTTTCCCAGCTTTTCTAGCTTTTCTGCCTCTCAACCTGAGATACCTAAGAATCAGTGATGCCTTCAGGAAAAAGGATCAGACTGTCAGGATTCCTTGTACTTCCCTTCACTCCTGGATCATACAAGTCCTGATTTATTGGTATCCTTAACTCCATTTTTGTTTTTCCTGCTCTGTAATATTCCTAGAAGTTCTGGAAAGATTTTCTGCCTTAAAACAGCTGTTTCTCTCTCACTTTCTTTTTACCTCTTGGTCTACCCTCATTGCTGATACAGGTGAAAAGTGGTACGCACTGTATGGTCGACTTCAGTGAGTTTCCTTTCTATCTGGAATCTCAGCCCTTCACATTTACACTGCCTTTATGTTTCTCTAATGCCTTATAATCAGCTGGTTTTAATATTTTATCCAGCTTTTCTATTTTTCCTTTTTATAAATGCAATGTCTTCTGCATGCTAATCTATCCTAACTGAAAGCATATAGGTTTCCTCTTAAGATAATCCCAGTCTGATTCTCTTCCCCATGATCCACTGCCTTTGAACTCTGGAAGACCTGAACATATTTGAGGTAAAGAGGCACCCTCTCCTAAATCTGAGAGCTACTCAAGCCACATCATCCACTGCCTCCAGAGAAATTTCACCTAAGGCCTCCTCAAATTCACCTTTCATACAGGCTAAAGATGGGTGCTTGGCTACTGTGGCAAAGCCTATTTTTGGCTGACCCCTTTGCAAATCTCTTCAAAGCAGTTCTATTTAGAATGAGGGGTATTTAATGCCAACTATTTTGTCTTAGTTTAATGAGCTTCTCTGAAAGCTTTGACACAGCAAATTTATATTTACTATTCTATTGTATATTTGTTGTCTGTTTTAAATTCTTCCTTTTGAACGATCTAGTCATATCCTCTAACCATTTCCTTCTGCTACATTTTTTTTTTCTATTTTTAAGTTTGGTTTTGGTGTATTTTTTTATCTAATGTTAAATATTTTCCAAATTTATTTTAAGTTTGTAAATTATTTTTAACTTTATGATATCTTTTATTATAATAGGTATGAATAGAGACCTAATTTCTTATTATTTTTCAAAATGTATCCCACTTACAAAAAAATCGCACATAATAAATAGTTTATCTTTCAGTCATACAAAGTCTCTCCTGCATCTTAAACTACAGGGGGTACCAAAAAATTGTATAAAATTGGACATTTTGATCAACATTGCTCAATCAGTAGTTTGCCGTAATCAGAAGTGTCTGGACACTGATGGTAACCACTTTGAGCACCTCTTGTAATTGCAGAAGTCAAATGTGATGTATTCATCTTTTGTTGTCAGTATATATTGAGTATTATAATTTTAATACAGTTTTTTCCTTTCTTAAAATGTGTGAACATTTTTTTGGCACTCTCTGTGTATTCATTTTCTTCTTTACATTTCTAGAGGAAAAGTTAATAGCATCAAAAACAGTGAGATCCTTGTCTTTTTTCAATATTTATACTTTTTCTTTTCTTTTATTAATTTGCCACATTAAACATAGAGTGCAAATATTAAATAGTAAATGTATTTAGCATATATTCTGATAATTTTCCTCTTTTTAATCACAATGTTTTTGTACTTCTCCTTTTTAATTATTATGTCTAACATGCCAATGTTAAGATTGATACTTACCCTAGTTTTTGGTAGATGTTTGTTAAACAAGTTTAAGAATGTTCCCATTTATTTTTATGTTGGTATGATTATTTAACTAGAAATAGATATTCTTCATCTATTGATATAATAATTTAAAAAAATATTTTAATGTGAGTTAATTTGTTAGTTTTTTTTTGTTTTTAATGTTAAATAAACCTGGACATTTTTAGGAATTTCATTGGTATAATTTCTAATATTTTACTTAAGTTTATATTTGTGTTAAGAACTAAGAGCAGTAACTATGTGTTTGTGCTCTTCTTGTCTGCTTTTAGAATCGTGGTAAAGTAGGATTCAGAGATTGTACTGGAATACTTTCCATCATTTTACTCCTTATTCTCTGAAGTAGTTTGTACACCAAAAGACTCATTTTTTTGTTAGATATAACCAGTAAAACTGACTCATCCTGAAGCCTATTTTATAGTTGGGTTTTTATCCATATCTCCATTTTTCTCTAGGTGTATTGTGTTTATTCATACTTTTTTTCTCTTCTTTAGGCAATTTTGATGATTTTTATTTTTCTAGGAAATCGCACTTTTGATCTGGATTTGAAAATGTGTCAGCACCTGCAGCAATTCCACAGGGTAAGACAATTGACAGCACTCATGAAACTCCATGGGGTTTCTTATACATTTACTTTTCTTTCCATCTCATTATTTTGGTAAATGGAATTTTATTTCCAAGTTATAGCTTCTTTATATTATTCATGAATAATTATATAAGCATAAATTTATTAAAGGATTCATTCTTTTCACTAACAGTTTTTGTATTTTACACTTTTCATCTATGTCGAGCCATAATTTATTTGTTTGTGTATTGTCTCAAGCAATTTCTTCATTCATAGCTTTTGCATTTTCTAAAATGTTTTTGTTTTTTCCTGCTAGTTGTATGTTAACTTGTTGATAGGGTTGTTAGTTAAGGATTTTTTTTTTTTTTGGTTAGCATTTTGAAACTGTTGCTCCATTATGTTCTAGCATTCAGTGTTCATAGGTAATAAAAAAAAGTTTGATACCAATTTTATTTTCTTAATCTCTGAAAATATTTTGGGATTTTTTTTTTATTTTTTTATTTTTCATGATTTGAAATTGCACCAGAGTATTTCTTTTTCTCTGGGGAGTAAAGATTCTGCTTGTTGAGCTTGATCCTTCTACTTGAAGGTGTTGGTTTTAGAATACTTGTTATCTGTTTTGTTTTCCAGATCCTAGTAGGTCTAGTTGTACAGTTTCCAGTAATATGTGTGTCAGTTATCAATGGCAGACCAGCAACTCATGAAAGCCTGTGTGTCTCTTTCCACCGTTCCTATGGTCAGTTGTTACCGTAGAAACGACCCTGCCTTTCCGTTCTCACTCTCACTGTTCCAGTTTACAGGCAAAGGGCACTGCAGTCTGCTGCATAGCACAGATGGGAAGGGGTGAGGCTCCCTGGCCTAGATGCTTCAAATGCAACTCTCAAGTTAATCATCATAATGTATATCTCAGTAACTCTTTCTTCTTGTATTTTTTCTATATACTCTGAGATTAGAAGTCTCTGAGCCTCTCCTATTTTCGTAAAACACTTTTAGACATTTTAATCATAGTTTTCTGAAGTATTTGTTTTCCAAGTGTTATACCTTTCAACAATTCTTCAAAAGATGAATTTTGTTCTGTTGATGGCTCTTTTTGTTGTTTTGCCCTCCTCTTATTGATTTTCTTCTTCTTCCTTTTTTTTTTTTTTTAATGATCCAGTATGTTATTTCATGGTATTTGTAAACCTCAGGGTTGCCTTTGAAATCAGTATTTAAAAGGTGAAAGTTATGTTAAATACCAGAACAGAACAGAGAGAAGCAGCAGGGAAATAAGATATGGAAACCATGTGATTATATTTTTTTATGTCACAATTTTAAGGGGCGTCTAAGCCTGTCCATTATTAATTTTGCCTTTCCATTATCTTATTATATTTTTAGCTGTTTTAGCAAAGATCCTTATTTGATCTCATCCACATTGCAACATTTAATAACAACACAGTTTGTAGAGGCAAAATATCTTGATTAGAAGATTACTGGTGAAAAACATTTTTTGAGGTAATTTTATTTACTCTGACACATCAGTGTGATTATATCGTCTCTAAAAAATTATTAAATTCACAGTACTGCAAGTCTACAAAGGCATTATCTATATCAATAAGCTGTAAACAGTACAAAAGGAATCTGCCCAAGAGTTCTTGCTCCCTAAGGAACTAGACATTTCTTTTGTATTTAAGTCCAACAATATTTTTTTCATGCCTAGTTTTAAAAATAGCAGTAACCTCCTGGGTTTTTACTTTTGTTTGCTTGTTGCCCAATTAACCTGTTGTGAAAATCAAATAGCATTACTTCCAATGGAATTATAATCTCTTTCCATTTTGTTGTCAAAAATAATGATAGTGCCCTCTAACATTAGGCAAGATTAGGCTATAGGTAAGAAGAATTTGTTTTAGGTAAATGATTTCTGACTTCCAAAAGTAATAAAATCTCATCTAGATGTCTTTAAATATTGCACAATCGTTGTCTGCTTGTTTTTAAGGAGGACTGGTGTTTGAGTTATGTTCAGTTTAGGTAACAAACCCAGTTTACACTTTCTTAAGCTAAAGTACTGAAGTCGGGTGGGTTCTAGGTTACCTTGCGTATGTCCTACTCCATGTTATGTCTTTACCCTAAGACTCACATATTGACTGTCCTAATAGTTCCAGACATCTTATCCAACTGCACCAATGCCCAGAAGAAGTCAATACTTTCTGTGTCACTTTCCTAGAAGCCACTCAGAAGACTAGTCAAATGTCTCATTAGCTGTCATTGGGTCACATGATCATTCTAAACCAATCACTAGCAGAGGGATTAAAATTATCACAATTAGCTTAGAGTAGAATACCAGAGATGGGATCAGGTTCTTTTGATCCATATGTCTTTGTGGACATGGGTGGCTCTGTCAATTTAATTAGGTAAGTGCAAGAGGGTAAGGATAGAGTGGATTTTGGGTCAGCAACCCAATTAGCATCTACTGCATCTTAGGAAAACAAACGACTTGAAGTTTTTCATTTAAAAAATGTTTTGGTTTTTTTAATTAAAATATTTTTGAAGTGGTTGTATTAGATAAAAAAATCATTTATTTAATCTAATAATATCTAACAGGCAATTAATAATAAAGAAGAGCATTGGACACATTTTTGGCCAATGAAGCATTTTAAGTAGCATGGGTTATATAAATTAAATGATGATGGTAAATATTGATGAGCAAAGTAGAGCATGAACGTTATGAGTATTATCATATCACTTTGTTTTTTTTTTTCAGTTTTTGTTCCTTAAATAAAACAAATGTAATAAAATTTTCACATTCATAAGTTAAAATACTTTCATGGTTCACTTTCTTTTGTGGTTTATTTTCTGAAGATGCTCTATATATTTGAGTAACATTGTATTTGGGATGAGATGTGTCCATGTAGGGAAAATAGTTCGTGAGATATATTAAAATGCAAATATATTTTTTGATATGGGAAACAAAATGTAACTGGAGAGAGAAATATTTTTTTTTTCTAATTTTCAAAGAATCAGCAGTGACACACGACACTTAAAGTGTAATCATACTTGACAAATACCAAGGAATTTTATCAAGTTTTGAAAAAATGTGTAATAAGCATCTCAAAAATCTAAAGCACAAAGTTCGGAAACAGGAACTTGATCTCAGCTAAATTTGGTAATTATCCCTCCAACGTAAGTATGATAACGTACATACTAAGCTTTACTATTGTCTTCCAAATAGTACCAGAGACTCAATTTTACTCCTCTGAAATTTAGAGAAAGTACACTTCTCTGGGGAAATGATAATGGATATTTAGTTTTATTAAAAATAGGCTTTATAGAGGCCAATCTTTTTTCATATGGTCTTAAAACTTCATGTTTTTTATTACTATCAATTTTAATGGAATCCAGTGAAACTTGGAGGAAGTCTGTGATCTTGAGAGAGAGAGACAATATGCTATCAGTGGTGTTATAAACAAAGACTAAGGCCAGACTTTGTGGCAAAAATGTCAAGATAATAACATGTTTGTCTTTGGTGATAAACATCCAAATTACGTTGAGGTCTCCATGAGAAATCATCCTAAGAGGCATATTGGTGTTTTCACCACTGTGGTTTGAAGATAACTAGCAGTAGCCTAACGTCATGGTTCTAATGTTGGTAATTTACAGGAGTAGGAGAGTGTTATAGAAAAGATTTGTTTCAAAGTACACACCTTTTAGCACCTGAGATATTTCACCTAGGGTGACTGCTGCTGGCAAATGAAAGCATATAATTTTCCAGAACATTCCTGAAGTATACTGTTTTATATAAATCCACGAAGAATGGTGTCTGAAAGTGATTTTATTTTTTCCTACTTGTTTGAGATGACCTTAGTTGCTTTGAACCTCACCCAAATGTGAAGCATGACAAAAATGTTCAGATTTATTTACAAAAAAAAAAGAATAATAATCTTGTGATGGTAAAGAAACTGTGCCAAGCATAGTCCCTGGTGGGTACTCACTACATATATTTTTGAAGTGAGAAAAAATTCTCCACTTAACACAAAACGAGGGAAAAGAGGCCATCAGGAACCAAAGGAGAGTGAAACACATCATGAGAATGCTACCTTTAGTAGTGAAAATAGCTTTATATAGAATTTGAAAAAAATTGAATCAGAAATCAGGGCTGCTAGAAATTGGTGAGGATGGATAAATGCATGGAAGGCACAAAATAAAAATTAAAAAATATATGGAAATTAAAAATATAATATTGAAAAATTATGATATTCTAAAAATTATTGATTGTATTTATTTCTAAAATCTAAGTTGTGGTTTACAAATTTAGTGTGAGAGAGAATCACCTGGGAAAATAGGTGAAAATGCTTATTTCTTGCATTGTGATATATTCTCATCTATATATATCAATCCAATGGGTCTGAGTTTAGCAGAAAATATACATTTTTAACAAGTATCCTAGTTATTCTAAAGCAGGTTGTATACAGACCTATTTTGAGACTGAGAAACAATGGTCTATGTATAAGAAGTTAGGGAGAAATAATTAGAATATTCATGTATTGAAAATTGTTAACTTTTATGCACCCTTAAGATAGTTGGCAAAACATAAACTACCACTTCTAAGAGAGAATTTTGAAGTAAGATTTTGTCTATGTTATAAACCTAAATGTTTATAATTCATATGTTGAAGCTTCCTTTTTCTAGTAGCTAAGTGGACACAGGGATGCACATGATAACATTTGAGTGACTGAGGGGCATCTTAGACCTGGAAAAACACTTTAGCACATAGGTTTTCTGAGTAAGTGAGAAGTACCACATCGTGGCTAGGGCAACTTCATCTATCTCAGAGTTGTACAGTGGTTAATATGATTAGCAGTAAGGTCACAATATACTCAGACATGAACAACGTTTTCATCACTCTTCACCATCCCAGGACAAAATAGTGTGATCTCCAGTCATTGCTGATCTGAGCACTGGGGAACAAACATTTCTGAAAATCAGGCTAATGAGCCTTCAAATCATTTACGGAAGTTATGCTGCATACTAAGAATAGAAAATTTGGGGTAAAAAAGTTATTAATTACTTTACATTTTTGTAAAATATATTATGTGGGGAAAAAGTGGTACATTTTTGTCTTTGGTTTCAATTCAATTAAAAACACTTATTAAATGACTATTATGTGCAAATTTGCTACAATTTCAGACTCTCTCATTGAGTAGATAGACTTATGAACTGTGATAAAATCAGACTACAGATAAGTATTCTAATTATAGGAGTAAAAACAGCACATGAAGAGCTCAGAGGAGCATTCTTCAATTGGAGTGACTCTTCTAAGTGTGAAAGTAATAAATAATTTTGGAGAAGGTGATCTGCTATATTCTTGAAATCTTTACATTTTAAGGACATCATTATTCATTCGAGCATTGTTAGAGAACAAGGATTTCTGTGTACATAAATCTTCTAGGAAAATGTTGGTTAGGTCCTTATGTACCAATTCGATTTTCAAGTACAATTTTAAAAATTTACTATAAAAGTAATAGAGAATTGTGTAAAAAATAAAAATACAATTATTAAAAGTCTCTCTATTATGGCTTCTAGTTTTAGCTCTGACATAAAGAACTTGAAAGTGTTACTCTCAATCCTATAATAAGACAAAGGCAGACAAAGTAAAAATCAAGACCCATGTGAAAACTGAGGTCACAAGGCAACCTGCCATCCTGAAAGCTGAAGAAATTGACACATTCAGCGATATAGAGATAATGATGTGCACACACTCTCGTGTATCTATATCTGTATCTATATCTATATCTGTATCTGTATCTGTATCTGTATCTGTATCTGTATCTGTATCTATATCTATATCTATATCTATCTTTGAATATCTGTTTCTGCTTATATGGATCAGAATTTACTGGAACCATAAGCTGATTGAAACATTTAAATGATAATTTTGGAGAATTCCTAGAGGCTGAGTGTAGACTAGTGTGAGAGTGAGACTGTTAGTAGCTGAAGTCATAGGAAGGTCTACACAATTTCATGAGCATTCCTTACATAAGAACGACCAGGTTCTTTCTGTGAGGATCTGAGAAAAAGCCCCTCATGTCTCTGACATGGGAAGAAAAGAGTAACCAGAATCTTCCTTATAACAAAGGGCTATTTTCCAATAAAAAAAAAAAAAAAAAACTTCACCAAAACTCAAAATTCAGTTCTGACACCTTCTCTCAGCTGGAGAAAAGAAATCTCTTGCAACTTCAGCCCCTTTGATTTTCCTACCTAACTTAAGGAGGGGAAAGAGTCAACAAGTGACAGTCGTACTTCATGGAAATAGATTGATAATTCTGCAGCCAAGGAACGGAGTAGGTGGCAAGGGAATAAATGCTATAGCACTAGAGAAAACCTTGTGAGGGCTTCATCATTGAGACATAGGACACTAAAAGACTGGAGTTTAATCATGATATTATAGAATGCTACAGTACTACACCAATAAGCTCACCAGCATAATAATAATGGATTATACCTTAATGAACTAAAAGGCATAGACTCTATTTAAGGAGCAGTTTTTAGGTAATCCCCAAGACCATATGAGAGACAAACGTGAGGACACTAGAGGAATTTGAAGCTTCTGGTACCTACAACTGAAAAAAAATAAAAATAAAAATTGTCTAACTCCTTGTAAGATGAACAGAAATCCTCACACCAAAGGACTAGTTAACTCAGCTTCTATTACCGATACAACATGTTTCCCTTGCAACAAAAAATTATGACTTGGAAAAAGCAAGAAAAAGCTCACTCTAAAGAGACAAAGATTTCATCAGCACCAGACTTAGATATTACACAGATATTGACATTATCAGGGAGAGAATTTAAAATAATTATAATTCATATGTTAACTGGTGCTATATTGGAAAAAGTAAACCATATTCAAGGATAGGTAATGTAAACAGAGAAAAGGAAACTCTAAAAAATAAAAAAAAAAGTCCAAACAAATGGCTAGATATCAAACACACTGTAACATAAAGGAAAAATGTTACAGTTTATCAGTAGATTCCACATGGCTAAAAAAATAAAAAATAAAAAAAATAAAAATCAGTGAACTTGAGGATAATCAATAGAAACTTCCCAAGAAATATTTTTTTTTTTTAAAAAGAATATCATACCCAAGGTCTTTAAGACAATATTAAAAGGAGTAACATGTATAACTGGGATATTAGAAGGAGAAGACAGAAAATGTGAAGCGAAAAAAAAAGAAAGAAATAACAGTGGTTAAGGACTTCACCAAATTGATGACAGACACCCAACCACAGATCTAGGAATCTCAGAAATACCAAGCAAATAAATACCAAAACAAGCTCCCTCCCCCAATATATCTAGTTCTATCATATACAAATTGTAGGAAACCAAGGTAAGCTACAATCTCAAAATAAGCCAGAAGGGCAAACCTATAGAGGGACAAGGATAAGAATTACATTGCTTTTTTAAAAAAAATCAGAAACCACATACGAGTAAGCAAGAACAAACTGAAGTGGGATATTTAAAGTATTGAAACAATAGTGCATGAATCTAGAACTATATATCCAGCAAAATTTTCCAAAAAGTGAAAGAGACAAACGAAAACTGAAGGAATTTATTCCCAGCAATCTTGCCCTGTAAAAATTGTTTAAAAATATCTTCAGACATAGGGAAAATAATATAGGTCAAAAACTCAGATCTACATAAAGAAAGGAAAAACATCAGTAAAGGAATAAATGAAAGTAAAGTTTTCATTTTCTCATTCTTAATTTAAAATATAACTTCTTCTTTAAAGAAAAATAGTTACAATGTTTTAAACGACTAGAATGTGGATATAAATATGGATAGAAGAAATAAATGGGCAGAAATGCCACACGGGACAGGAAAGAGGAATTGGGAATTCTCTTTTATAAGTACCTGCATTACAAATGTAGTGGTAGTTTATTTGAAGTTTGACCTAGGTTTGTTTAAAATGTATATTATAAACTCTAGGATAAGTTCAAAAAATAATAAAGAAATATAATTGATTTGCTAAGAAAAAAATTCAAATCAAATCATATAAAATGCAGTTTTAAAATTGGTGAAGACAGAAGAAGAGGTGGAGGTAAAGAGATGAAGAATACATTCAAAAATAAAAAACAGTTACAGAAATGGCAAATATTAATCCAAACATATCAATTATCACTTTAAATATGTATGGTCCAAATATACCAATTCAGAGATAGATTGTTAGAGTGGATAAAACAAAGGTCCAACTATATGTTGCCTAGAAGTATCTGACTTTAAATATAAAGACTCAGTTTAAAAGTAGTAAAGGGATGAAGACAGATATACTACAATGACAGCGATCAACAGAGAGCTGGGGTAACTACATTTAATTTTAAACAAAGTAGATTTCTGAAAAAGGGAGATGATCAAGGATAAAAAAAGGATATTACATGATGATAAAGTGGTCGATTCTCTAAGAACAGAACAGTCATAATGTTTATGCACCTAACAACAGTGTGAAAATACATGGGGCAAAATTTATAAAACTGGAAAAATAGTCAAATTCTCTATTATGGTGGAGACCTCAACATCCCTGTGTCAATACAGTGGTGCGTCAGTATTCGAACATCTCCATTGACGAACATTTTGGTTTACAAACGCCGTAAATTTTATGGTTCTATGGTATCATTAGATAGTAAAATTCAAGCTAAATTTTCAACTTTAGGGGTTGATTTTAAAGGTCTGGAATGGACTAATCCATTTTGCATTACTTTTAAGGGGAAAACATGCCTTGGTTTTCAAACGTTTCAGAACTTGAACGGTCTTCTGGAACGGATTACATTAGAAAACCGAGGTACCACTGTAATTGATAGATCAAGCAGGAACAAAATCTGGATATAGATCACTGAATGACACTATTAATTAACTTGATCTGATTGACAATTATACAATCCTCTGCCCAGAATGTATATTTTTCTGAAGCTTATGTGGAACATTCACCAAAAGAGACCATACTCTAGTCCGTAAAACACACTTTAGAACATTTAAAACTAGAAATCATACAGAGTGTTCATTATGCTAAGGGAAAAAAACCCAGACAGAAAAAGCTATGTATTACTCATCTTTTGAATAATTTAACTTGAAACACACGATGGGAAACTATTCTGCCATAAGAAAAGATGAAATAGTGCCATTTGCCACAACATGGATGGATCTTGAGATTATTATGCTAAACAAAATAAGTCAGATAGAAAAGTCGAGAATCATATGATTTCACTGATACGTGGGATATAAAACTGAAAACAACAAAGAAATAAGACAAACGAAAAAACAAAAACTCATAGACACAGACAATAGTTAGTGGTTACCAGAGGGTAAGGGGGGAGGGGAATGGTAGATGAGGGTAAATGGGGATCAAATATATGGTGATGGAAGGAAAACTGACTCTGGGTGGTGAACACACAATGGGATTTATATATATATATATGATGTATTGGAGAATTGTACTACTGAAACCTATGTAACTTTACTAACCATTGTCACCCCAATAAACTTTAATTTCAAAAAAAATTGCATAAACTTATATATTAAATAGAATTATCATCTTTACATTAGTGAGTCTTCCCTTGCGTAGTTACGATATGTGCGACCTAAATTGAACTATATATATTAACATTGTCAATTTATTTCTATGTATCTTTTAAAATTAAAAAAAATGGTTCTTTTTGGTATGTGGAAAAAACTCATGATTTATATATATATTATTTTGCAAATATTACTATTAAATTCATACTATATGTAATTTTTATTTGAATCACTTGAGTTTTTAATGTAAAGAAGTATACCATCTGAAAATAATAAGTGTTTTGACTCTTATATTCTAAAAGTAGTAAATTGTTCATCATTTTCCTCTCTGTATTTGAGGAAACAAAAGCTCTAGGAACCAGTTGCTTTTAGTTAGGGAAGTGACATATTCCTTTTTGGTGTGCCCCTCTGTTTCCATATTGTTATACTTTTAAAAATGATCCTGTCACAATTATGGGAAACTGTGGCACCTATGTGTATTTTTAGTTTTCTTCTGATCAATTTTGCTGGAGTTCAGTTCATTCTGTTAGACATTAAAGAAGCAGCTGTTGCTATTTTTGGTCTTCTTCACTACTTCATTATTTTATAATTCATTACTTTCATATCTTAGCATTTTTAGTTCCTTTCTCCTTGCTTTGGGTTTACTTTAATGTAAATTTTCTAACTTCTGTGTTGATATTTAGCTCATTTTCTGTTTTCTTCTTCTCTGAAGAATGAGTTTAAGGTTCTAAATCTCCACGTAAGGATGGCTGTAGCTTTAATATGCAAGTTTAGAAATTATATGTTTTTAAGATTATTTAGGCCTAAATAATTTCTAAAATATATTTTAATTCCCCTTGATTCATCAGGTATTTAGATTATATATATTTTCTAAATGTATTGTTTTTGTGTTATCTATGCTATTGATTTCTAACTTAATTGCCCAGTGGTCTGAAACATGGCAAGTATGATAGATAATTTTTTGAAATTTGTCATAACTTATTTTCTTCTTAGAATATATAATGTACACAGAATTTCTACTGCACCGAAAAATGTATACTCTCTAGTTGTTAGCTGTATGGTTCTATATATGTCCATTAGATCATGTAAAATAGTTTCCTAATTTTTCCTGCTTGACATATCAATAAGTGAGATAGCTGTTTGAAATAATTCATGTGTTAATTGTGCCACAACAAAAGTAGAATTTTCATTCTGAATTATTTATTGTTATATCCTTTTGTTTGTTTTGACTTGTTGCCTTTAGTTTCTTGTTTATTTTGATAACAACATGTTTTGTAAGTAAATTATACACCTTCACTTCCCATGTATCTTGTAAATTCCTCCAGAATTTATTTTTTTCCTTCCTGTGATACTTTGTCTAAGAACACTTTTTAAAAGTTCCTTAACTGGTAAGTCTTTTGAGATCTCCATGCCTGAAAAATTATTTTTCTTCAGGACTTGCAAAGATAATGCTGATATCAATTTGATTCATGTTACTTTTTGATGTTATGCTCTTCCTTTTAATATAGTTTAAGATTTTTAAAATTTATTCTTTCAATGTTCTTAAATTTCATACTTATCTATCATTTTTCTATCCTATGTTATCCTATGTATTTATATTTTGTCTTCTCTATCCTTGTTTATTATTCAATAAACCCTTAAATCTGAAACTTTTTGAAAATTTTAAATCTGAAAACAACTTGGTTATTAGTCTTTCAAATATTTTCTTTCCCTGTTGGACTGCTTGTGTATGGCTACTGATATATATTGCTAGCTTTCAGAGCTCTCAACTCTTGCTTTTATATTTTCTTTTTTAATCCCTTTTTTGATGAATCCTGAGATAGATCTTTGATAGATCTTTCGGCTCACTATTCTTTTCACTATTTTGTTATTTAGCTGTATTCAGTTTGTTACATAAACTTCTGAGTGATTTTAAAAAAAATTGTAATTTATTTTTAATTATGGTTGACATACAATATTTAGTTTCAGGTATGCAATGTAGTGATCATGATTCAAGATTTATACACTTTACAAAGTGACTGAGTGATTTATTTTAAAAACTACATTTTCATTCTCAGAATATTTGTGTTACTTAGGGGTTTGCATTCAATCGTATATAATAGGACCCTCATTTCACTGGCTAAATCAAAGGGCACTTGATTTTATTACATATAATAAGTCCAGAAATAGGTTGTCTGGGATTTGTATGGTGGGTTTATGATGCCAGCAGTGACTCAGTCTTCTTCTCTTTTTTTGGCTCAGCTCTTACTATCATGTGAATTTTATCTCATGTTTAATCTCACTTAGTGTCAACTCTAGACTTGCATCTCTATTTCAGGCAGAAAGGACAGGGATAGCAAAGGGCAAAACACACTTTTTAAAAGACCGTTCTGTAAATGTCCCATCCATTAATTTCTGTTTTTATCTCATCAGTCACTACTATTTCACATATAGTTTCAAGGGCTACTGGAAAAGATAGCTTGTTGGCTGAGCACAGGGACTCCCTGGAAAATAAATGGACCCAGGTTGTCAAGTGAAAAGAGAAAATGGAAAGTCAAATGACAATATCTTCACCAATGGTGATAAAAATATGGTTCTGGGACTTTATACGTTTTCTGATCTAAATATTCTTTTTCCTTTTTTATTTTCAGTTCAAAATTTTTTTTTTAATATGTCCTTATATTTTCCTCTGTTCTCCTGCTATTAATCATTGTATTTCTGAATTTATCCTCTGCCTTTTAATTAACCTACTGCAGCAGTTTTTCTGCCCCCTATACCTTATATTCTTTGAGAATTCCAAAATTCAGTCGTGTAGATTATTTCAGTCTTCAATTCTGTTCATTTAGATTTTCTATTAATAATGTTAATAACTTCTGTTAATTTTCAACAACTTCTTATTCTATGATTATTCTCTTGTCACAGGGATGTGGTCTTGTTTTATAAATATATTTTATGAATTATTTTTGAGGATACTAATTTCATTATTTTATTTTTTGATTTATGTATTAAATATTTTCATCAGGGTTTGTTTTTCTGCTATTAGATAAGTGTGGGGCATCTTATTCATGCTAATGATATTCTTCTAATGCTTGATGATTCTTGGTTACTGCTTTCATTGATATTGTATTTATAAATAAGGAACTAAATATATTAGTTTTTAAAAATAAATAGTAATTCTCAGAACACCGGCAGTCTCTATTCCCCTTGTGGTCAGTGTGCCAGATTACATCTTCTTGGGAAGATACCTAGCTTCCTTTCACCTTATTTCTTTCTGTTTCCCCACCTCCAGGGCTCATCTCATCTGTCCTGTGTAGAAGATCTGTCTGACTTAGGAAGTTTTTCTTCTACCTTTAGCCTGAGAGCAAAAACTATTTTTGCTCTTTGACAATGAATAGGCTAAAAATATTAGTATAATAAATGTTAGCATTTGATATCATATTACTTATGGTCTTAATTTATTTAAGAACACCATCAAAATCTGTAATATTATGGAATCTCTTATGGGATACATTGACCCTTGGTATTTGCCCAGGGAAAAGTGATCTTTAAACTCTTGTTGTGATTTTTAATCTGGGATAGTCATTTTAAAAACCAAAACAAAACAAAATAACTGCTCTTAGTTCAGGCTGCTATAACAAAAGTACCACAGACTGGGGAGGCTTTAAAAACAAAGTTTTTTTTTCCCTTCCCACAATTATAGAGACGAGAAGTCTAAGATTAAGGTATTGAAATATCTTGTGTCTGGTGTGGATCCTCTTCCTAGTTTGCAGACAGCCATCTGTTATTATAGCTTCATATGTTGAGGGGGGTGGGTGGGAGAGAAAAATAAAGGAGGAAAGGGAGAAAGAGAGAAAGAGAGAGAGAGGGAAAAAGCACTCCTAATTTTATATATATATAGACACTAATTCCATTCATGAAGGCCTCATTCTCATGATCTAATCTGCACCTAATTACCTCTCAAAGGCCTTACCTGCTATACCATTATATTGGAGGTTAGGATTTAAACATATGAAGTTGAGGGGCAAACAAACATTCAGTCCATAATAGGATCTTAATAACTTAGCATGAAAATGATGCTATCTGGATAGCTAATTATTGAGAGTAGTCTATCAAAAATTACTCAATTATTGAAGCTATAGTTCATAAAAGGCTCATCTTTCTTAGGGAGTTGATCTTCTCAGTAAGCCAAGTAACACATTAGAAAGTTGCTTAATTAATACACATTTATTTTTCAATAAAGTTAAAAAAACGGAATATCATATTTATTGGAGATAGAATCACATATCCTGGGAGGAAATTAAAAATATATCATTACATGTTTGGACCTGATCATTTCCTTTTCTCCGCTACATGGATGCTACTAACCATACCACTCAAATTTATTTTCTAAAAATCAAACTTCTCCTCTAGTTATTAACCAACTCACAGTATCCATTTTTTAAAACTGTTTGTTGACCCTCTCAGCCTCTGATTTCCATATTTCTACCACACTGTGACAACTGCATGACATTTCTACAATATTCAATAGCTCAACATTCAATAATCGCCCATCTTCTGTTTGCCTCTGAGAATGCATCTGGATTGTTAATTTCATGCATAGTGTATGGATTTCTGTCACACGTTCTAAAGATGTTCTCTTTCTAACCTTGCTGGTTATACCTTTCCCTAGCTGTCTATTATGTCTATTTTACTTTAAAGCCACGACTGTCTATTTTCCACAACTACCCTAAAAATCACCAGTTTGAAGCATAGGCTAAATTTGAAAAGATGTGATGTTCATTCAATCCAGGCAATAAAAAACTAATTTATTTGTGTCAACTCTTGAGTTGAAACAACAAATAACTTGGTGGAATTAAACTATTACATTATTGAGTAGACATTCTAAATAGTAAACAGTTTCTTTAGATTTACGGGTAAACACAGCCTAAAACATAGGGAAATTAATATTGTTTTGAATTTTAGTATCTTTACTATCCATAGTACTTATAACAAATTATTGTGTATGCAACTGTAAGTTGTCTCACTGTTACTTCTAGCTATAAAATAAGGAAATATGGTTTTGTTGACTGCAACTGAAAAGGGAACTAAAGTAAAGGTACTGTAGGAAAGACAAATCCGGTAGATTTGAGCCTAAGTCTCTCTTTCTTTTCAATACGGACATGAGACTGCGTATGAGAAAGAAGCTTTTCAATAAAAATTGAAGGTCAAAAATTAAACGGAATTGGATTTGACTATTTATGTACTAAGAAAATAAATCTCAAATATTTGCTTTGAAATATTTTTCACTTCAGTTTTGCTATTAAAGAACTGACTTAGGTAGCTCACATAGTTTCTTTATAACCTGTGAGTTAGACTATGGGTTCATAGTCCTGTAATATTTCTATTTCTAAATACAGAATATGTTTCTCTTTGTTGAATATTATGTTTGTTCCCCTATTAGTTGGGATAAGGTGGGATAGAGTCAATAAAGTCAAGATGTGTCAAGCCTTGAAATAGGGTCAGGACTGTGGTGGAAGTACAGCTAGAGTTGCCAACGTGCTTGACATCATAGGCGGCATTTTGTGTATAAAGAGAATACAGTTATGATGAGTAAAAAGGATAAAATTGGGACAATTTTTTTTTTTTTTAAGATTTTATTGGAGGAGGGGAACAAGACTTTATTGGGGAACAGTATGTACTTCCAGGACTTTTTTCCAAGTCAAGTTGTTGTCCTTTCTATATTAGTTGTGGAGGGTGCTGTTCAGCTTCAAATTGTTGTCCTTTCAGTCTTAGTTGTGGAGGGCGCAGCTCAGCTCCAGATCCAGTTGCCGTTGCTAGTTGCAGGGGGCGCAGCCCACCATCCCTTGGGGGAGTCAAACCGGCAACCTTGTGGTTGAGAGGATGTGCTCCAAACAACTGAGCCATCAGGGAGCTCAGCGGCAGCTCAGCTCAAGGTGCCTGTTCAATCTTAGTTGCAGGGGGTGCTGCCCACCATCCATTGCGGGACTTGAGGAGTTGAACCGGCAACCTTGTGGGTGAGAGCTCACTGGCCCATTTGGGAATCAAACCGGCAGCCTTCGGAGTTAGGAGCACAGAGCTCCAACCACCTGAGCCATGGGGCCGGCCCATAGGACAAAATTTTGAGTTTCATATTCAAGGTTTTAAATCCAAATAGAAAGACTGAGTGAAAAGAAAGTCAATGTATGTAGAGTCACTCTTTTATTTAATAATTATTGAGAATATATTCGGTATCTTTGGGAAAACAGCAGTTTTAATTTATAGCTTACCATTTTTTTCCTGGTGATACTGTCTCTTTCTGAGTAATCATGACACTTTTCTATCTCTTTCAAAATTCTTTGACTACTTTGTTTTTGTGATTTCTACCTCATCTGTAATTTTCACTCTCTTTGAATATAGCTTTCCTCCTAAGCTTTTTTTTCTCAGTTGCCTTGTTTTTATATTCTCTCTTTGGTATCATATCCACTCCCATATTTTGATAATCTGCTCCACTGGTCTCACATCCATATTCTTGTTTCTAAAAACACCCAGATCAGAGTTTCCAAATTCATGCTAGATCAACCAATGACATTTTTCAAACAATACAGAATTTGGCATCACAACTTTCATCTAAGTTATACAACTTTCTAGCTTTATTTCTTGCTTTATTTCTTAGAGTATATTTTCTTCATTTTAAAATAGAGTAAGTTACCTTCCTTAAGTGCTCTTTTTATTTGTAAGTAATACATGTATATGAATATAAAATGATTATTGTTTTTAAGTGTAAAACTATTGTTCTGTACCAGGTAAAGAAACCCTCCATGAAAATTTCCTTAGTTGCCACCACTAGAGATGAACCTATAGTCCTTTGAAAAACAATTATATTCTATCTTGTAGTTTAGTAATGTTTATACTTGTTTTATCTCTACCCTCAACCCACTCTAACTAAAAGTTCCGGGAAGGCAGAGGCTCATTAATATATCTATTTATTACTTGAAACAATGTTTAGCAAATCAGAGCACGCACAAGTAGTTGTTGAATTAACAGCCAGCTTTCATATTTGAGAAAGAAAAAAAAACAGATTGTATCAAATTTATCATTTGTTAAGAAAATGAGATGCATTAAAGTTTTTCAGATAAATCTATGTTTCTGATGATGGATGAGAATTAAATCTGTGCTTGGTTGGAAAGTCTGCAGGCAGGATGTACCTGCCTTGGCTGTCAGTGCTCAAATTTGTAATGCCAGAGTAGATGTTGCATCTCATTGTCAAGCATTAGAGTAAGCCAACCTACACTTTCTATCAATCATACATGGCATGCATTATGTGTGCCCGCTGCCTCCTGAAGCTCTATTAAAAGAATATAACACCGGACGGGAGCTGTCAGACATTTAATCTGTCTGTGTCCGCCTCTTTCTGCATCCCTGTTGAATCATAGACTGATGAAAGATATTGGCATGCTGATATCACACAAGAGGGGGAAAACCTGTAGATATCATTCATGAATTGTATTTTATTTCTGTTTGAAAGATTGGAGTCACAAAATGTGATTGTCCACATTCTGGCTGTGTACCACATATGCTAGCAAAAGTTAGATTTATGTTAGCAAAAGGAATATGTAGATATTTTAATAATCAGGATGCTAGCAATGTGATGCTATTATTATTTAAGTTTGACTTTGTTTAATGACACTCTGTGTGCTTCTTTGTTCAGTTGTGAAACAATTTAATTTTCTTTTTAGTTGAAAAGAATGATGACAAAAGCACATAAATACATTCTCCACCAGCTCTTCAGTGGAGGCTGTTATATCATATATATATTTATGACTAAAGAAAGAATTAGTGTGAAAATTTTAAAAGTAAAAATGAAAAAAAAAAGAATATACCCAAATTAAAAAACAAAACAAAAAATAACAAACAAACAAAAAAAAAACACTGCAGTTTACCTGAAGGGATAATCTCTTTCCTATCATGTCACTCTATTTTTTTTTATGTGAGTCTTTAAACAAGAGACACAGATAACAAAATGTTGAACTATCAGTTTTCAAAGGACGAAGCTATTCTTAGTGAACATTTATATTATTGTTACATTATAAATCTGGCAATTTGTCATTATATCTTACTTTAGTGAAGTCATTATGTAATTTAGAGGCACTGCTTTCTTTAGATTAACACAATATGGAGAGAAATTAGAACACTACAGGATAATATATCCTAAAGTTCTACCCATTCAAATGTCCTATGTAAGATTTTGGCAAATGTTGGATCATCAGTTCAGTTAAACATTCTGATAACTCTTGAAATATCAATATTCTACATTGTTAATTTAAGAGAGATAAGAATGTCATAGTTTTTCGAATGGTCAATAGTAGGATAAACATTCTGTTTTAAAAATGTTATTTACAAAAATATTTTTCACAAGGAATTAAATTGCATTTTCTTGTGAATATGAGACACAGGGGACTCGAAATATATGATTGGTTGAACTTTATGATTTGGAAACTTTTATAGATGCTATTAAATAACTACATTGACCATGAAAGAATCTTAGTATTTCTTCTGTACAGTGTTTTATTTTTAGTTATATCTTTGAAATCCTGATTTTTTTTATAGAAACAATTAGTCCTGAGAATCAAAGCACATTCAGATTGGTTAAATCTGACACTGCAATAGTTAATTTTATGTGTCAACTTGAATGTGTTAAGGGATGCCCAGATATCTGGTTAAACATGATTTCGGGGTGTATTTCTGAGGGTGTTTCCAGAATAGACTAGGATTTAAATTGGTAGGCTAATCAAAGTGTTTTACCCTTTGCAAAATGGGTGAGCATCAGTCCGTCTGTTGAGAGCATGAATAGAAGAAAAAGGTGGAGGGAGAAAGGTTCACCCCCTCTCTGACTGCTGAAACTGGGGCATTAATCTTCTCTTGTCCTCAGTGCTTCTTGTTCTCAAGCCTTACGACTTGGACTAGAATCTGTGCCATCAGCTTTTAGACTATATCACGGGCCTTCCTGTATCTCCAGCATGCAGACACAATGTGAACTAAGGCTCCTTAGTCATGGGAGCCAGTCAGTACCTTCTAATAAATCTCTTTCTCTCTACATGTATCATATTGGTTCTTTTTCTCTGGAAAACTGTGATTAATAGGCATATTCATACAATTGAATACTATGTAACTACCAAAAATCATGATGCATTTAAAAACTGTATTTCCATAGATAAGGACTCAGAAAACATCAATTCATGTCTTTTGTCTTTCCTTTGGGGTGACTATTTCTCACTCGCTTTACATATTTTGGTTGTGATTCCACATTCAGCAGGTCCTGTTCTCCTCTGTGGGAGAGTTGCTCCATATTGTAGAATCTTCCCTGTCAAGCTTAGTTCTTGCTTCTTCTCTGGAATCAAAGGTTCACCATTTCAGGACACTGTTTAATTTCTTAGCTTAGGAATTTTCCCCCATGTTAGTAGGAAATATTTGATTCCACAACCAACAATCGTACAGATACAAGATTTAAATTTTCAGCCACTTCCTCGAGCAAGACAGGCAAGTTCTCGGGGTCCTCTTTTAACAAGAGGTCTGATTTTCTAGGGACCTTCACTTCTGGCATGAGGGAATTTAACTTGCTTTTTTATTGATTTTCTTTCTTCTTCTTCTTCTTCTTCTTCTTCTTCTTCTTCTTCTTCTTCTTCTTCTTCTTCTTCTTCTTCTTCTTCTTCTTCTTCTTCCTCCTCCTCCTCCTCCTCCTCCTCCTCCTCCTCTTCCTCCTCCTCATCCTCTTCTTCTTCTTCTTTTTTTGCTAAAGACCTTGTGTTTATACTTTTATTATTATTTTAATTATTTTTTTCTAGGATTCATCCTCTTTCTGATAGAGGAGGAGGGTCTTTGTTACTTCAGTATTATAAGTCTCTCAAAGTGAATTTTAAGTCTACAATGTATAGTCTAAATCACACCATTCTAAACATTTCCTCCAATAATGGTGAATAATTCTTTATGGTTTTAGGTTATGAGGGAACAGATGATACCATTTTTTTTCATATTGCTTACCACTATATGCAAAACCTGAAAAGTAGGCATTAATGTCCAAATATTAAAAATGTGAATACTGAAGTATAGAAGAGCTAAGAATCTTGCCCCCAGTCACTCAGCTCGTGACTGGCAAGTGAACTTGGAACCTATTTGATTCCAAACACGCTGAACTTTCCACCAAGTCTTGCAACTGCCAATAGAACCAATCCAATCAGTGAGCTTTCTATAAGGCTGCTAGTCATAATGAGTTTTTCCTATATCAAATACAAAGTAAGGGATTCCAATATCATTGTTGACTTGTGCCAACTTAATTCCAGCATAATTCTGTATATTTGTCTAAAGAGAATTGGTTGAGAAAACTAACGCTTGAATCTTATGTATGGAGTTCAAAACCTAGCTGTGTGTGACCATGAAGATGTTACTTAACCTCTCTGAGCCTCAATTTCCTTATCTACAAGATGAAGATCAAATAATATTTCCTTGATTAGTTTTGGTAACATAAATTAGCAAATACATATAAAGCAATTAGGATGATACCTGATATTTAGTAAGGACCTTAACACATGTTAGCTATTATTATTCAAATGATCCATATGGAAATGTCTTGCATCAGTTGGTCTTTAACTGACATAATATTTAGTACGTATCAAATATGGCAACAAAATTCTCAAATCGGTGAAATGCAAAATGTTTACCTTTATCTAAATGGATCTGTTAATTAAAGTCCTTCCTCATTAACACTGTGCTTTTTTATAGCAAAACGTTTTTTATACCTTCAATTTATGAAAACCTAAGATGTTTGTGACAGTTTTAATGGGGTTCTTAACTACGTAAGTGAAATTAAAATTCTTCCTCTATTTTTCTAAAATTAAAGTTCCCATTAGAATTTTAATGCTGTGTTTTACTCTTTTCCAATATATTACTGACGTCAGCACTGAACCTCTTACATATATGTTGGAATCTCATGACCACATAAACATACCTAATAACACTAAGTGAAATGTGCTCTAAAATTCAAAATCATAGACGTTAGTAATATGTATGTCTTTCTGAGCACTTAAATACTCACTTATGAGTAAGCTCTTAATAAATAATCTCTGGTAACATTTCAGTGATCTGTCATCTCCTTAATATTTATTTTTAATTTAACTAGAGATTCTTTTTCATGAGGATGGTATTAATTAATCCTAGTAAAATGAAAATAGTATATATATGTATATATACCGGGGGGGGGTGCCAAAAATATGTATACAAGTGGACACTTCGGTCAACGTTGCTCAAGCAGTATTTCGCCATAATCAGAAGTGTCTGGACACTGATGGTAACCACTTAGAGCACCTGTTGTAATTGCAGAAGGCAAACGTGACTTGTATTTGTCTTTTGTTATCAGTATATATCGAGTATTACAATTTCAATACAGTTTTCCTTTCTTAATTGTGTATACATTTTTTTGGTGCCGTGTGTGTGTGTGTGTGTGTGTGTGTGTGTGTGTGTGTGTGTATTTCAATAATTTCAACTTTACCTACTGATATTGGGTCCTCCTCTATTCAAAACACCATGGTAGCTATTGTAAAGTGAGAAGAGGAATGAATAACTGAGAGTGAAGGGATCAATAGAGGATATTGGGGTCTCAATTTAGAATAGTACTTTGGGGGATTATCTGGGGGATCAGCAAGATATGGGTAAAAAAATATGTTAAAGTTTAAGACAGACTCAGTACAATTTGATTGTTTTCTTCAGCAGAACTCAGGCACCGAGGGTTGACTGAGTAGAGGGGCCAGGAGTATCTTCATAATGTTTCTAAAATTACTGACCATGGAAACTAGGGTGCGCAGGGAGGGAATGAATTAAAAAAGTACTAGATAGCTAGGAACACAGGAAAGGTTTTCGGCCTCTAGTTCTCCAGGAGATAAGAGAAAGAGGATTTATCAGATTGAGTGATAAATCCGGGGAGTGATATCTAGGAGGTTATAAATAAGTAGGAGAAGTTAGAGCTAGAGAATTTTATTTATTTATCTATTTATCATTTTGAAAATATGGTTATTTTTTATTTAATGGTCAATCATGTTACCATGTAAAAGTTTTGTTATGTTAAATGAATAAATATTAATTTATTTTCCAATTAAAATTTCTAGTACAGTAAATATAAATAGATATAACACAGAAAAACAAAAGCTTTTTGGGGTCCTCAGTAATTTTTATTTAAGAGATGATATTTTTCATTCTAAAATATCCATTTGGCTCTTTTCATATCTTCTATTTCTTTGCTGAGACTATCTATGTTTTCATTTGTTTTAGGCAGATTCATAATCGCTTCTTCAGGCTTTTTCATGACAGCTGGTGTAAAGTCCTTGTCAGGGAATTCCAACATTGTGTCATCTCAGTGTTGGTGTTTGTTGATTATCTCTCCTCATTGAAAATCTCAAAAGGCTGAGATTTTCCTGATTCTTGGTATGATAAGTGATTTTCAATTATATCCTGGTCATTTGGAGTATTATTACCTTACAAGACTGTGGACCTCATGTATCTCATTTCAGCAGGCCTCCACTGATGCCATGCTAGTGGGGAAAGGGGGCTCCACCTCTTTGGCACGGCCTGGGTGGGGTAGGGTGGGGTCTGGCTCCCCATGGGCCCTGCTGACAAAGGGTGGAGGCCTGCAGACTTAGTGTGGAGTGCAGCAGGAATTGTCGAACAGCTCTGTCCTGATGGACTGTTTCCCTCTTCCTGCTCTCCTTGGGGCTTTTTCATCTCTGCATGTTGGTGTTCCTGGATTTCATTCTTTTCCAGGACCCAGGGCTATAGGCAAATGCTCAAAGGTCAAGTGCTACGTCATACATGATAGACAGAGCCCAGTTTTCCTCTTTGTGGGCCTGAATTGCTTGCAGGAAAGACTGGACGATGACAGTCTGACATTTGTATGCCTTTGTAAAGTTGAGGTTCCCCACCGTGTAAGTGCACCTTAAATGAGCTGTAACTATTTCATCATAAGGGGGTTCCAAAATCTACTGACACTGGACAGGCCAGCTGAAACTGTGGTTGGCAACATGAGGATGCTTGAAAGACACCAGCTTAGCACAGGATGCCCTGTCTCTGGTGTCGATTGCTTCACAGACCTGCAGCAGGTGCTGGTTTATAGGGATGTGTGCCATGGTGGCATCCACCTCTGGGACTGTAGAGCTAGAGAATATTAGACATCAAAAATTGTCAGGGAAAAACACAGATCCCAAATGTATTTGATGTATTTATGATGACTTAGTGAGTTAGGGCAGAGATGGAATATCACCTTCAAGTGACGATTGTTTAGCTTCTTCATTCATTCATCCATCCATTTCATGAGACACCAGACGTATTGACTCAAGAAATGGATACAGCTTTTGTGGGGCCCGAAACATATACAATTTTGTGGCACTTAAGAACAGACTATAAAATCACAAATATATAATTACAAGTGTACAATTAGTTCAAAGCCTTGGAAGGGGCTCATACAAATCAGAGGACCTGAAGCTTAACATGAATTAGCTTCTCAGTAAATCCATCTCTTGTTGTGTGTCTGTATTCCAGTTGCCACCCCAGACACAGTAGATACTGAGAGATGTCAGAACAGTGAAACTGAATATCTTACACAAAACCAGAACTGAAATACACATTCTCATGGACTTTCACGAATTAAATATCCACCATGTTATTCTGAGTAAGAGCAATGATTTTGTTTTCAATGGCCGTAATATATTCTCTGTTCTGGGGATCTATGAGTCCCAAACGGACATCTTCAGAATATTGATTGCTCATACGTTTTTTATAAAGAAAAGGGTAGTGATGGTTTAGGGCTCAGACAATTAGTTGTCATTGTAATATAGCATTTGAAATCTCTTATGGTTTAATGTCTTCAGTGTATGCAATATTTTCCTTCTATTATCCTCTCTGGAACAATTAAGTAACTTTTTTCCTTCCGTTTTTTCTTTTCCTGGCTACCCCCAGAATGAAATTAACCAGAAGTAATGAAGAAGAAAAGAATGACAAATGAAATATTTTTATAAACCACGAATAGTATGGCATTAAATAAATAAACAAAATGCTTGCCGCGTTATTACTGTATCCTCTTTACCATTGCTGTTGAAAAAGAACAATGTCTGAGATGTTATCTTACTTTATTCAGAAATCTCTCTATGTCATGTAATATTTTAATAATATATTAACAACAATACTACTGATAATAGAATAATATTTTGCTGTTATAGAATGCTTCTCATCAAGATAAGGGGGCTAAAGATAGTCCTGATTCCATTGCTTATTAAAGCAGTTAAAATAATAGGTATCTGATTTGCATAAGCTGTGGATTAACAGTGTTTACTGAGCAGTGGAACTTGTGCTTGTATCCAGAATGACAATGACAGGAGGCATATGAAATTTGGAAGCAAGCTGTCTTCCAGTAAACCAGTCACATGTTTATCCTTGGCAAAATGATAAAAGCACATCAGCATAGCAACTCAGTCAAGCTTATTGCAGAAATAACTAGTTGAAAATCCTGAAGGTTCATGTAAGAATAAAATGATTACTTGGTTTATTTAATTAAAGCAAAAGTAATGTTTTAATGACCCATTTAAAACCAAAGACACTTGAAAAATGGAGCAGGGTGTTTATAGCCTTATTGCAAATTGTAAGGTTGTTTTAAATATGTTAATAAAAGTTACCAAAAGCGGTCATGCCATTATAAGCTCCTACAGGAGAAAAATTGGTATTTTTCATTTTACTCTCCCTCCCTCCCTTCTATCTATCTATTGATCTATCTATCTTTCTATCTATCTATCTAGCTAACTATCTAGCTATCTATCTATCATCTATGTATCAAATCATTCTCTTTATAATAAGACAGCTTTCATCATTTTATGTGGACAATCATAGAGAAGAAGCTGCACCTTGTCATTAGATGTACCACAAGGGGAAGATAAATATAGTGTATTCCAGCCACAGTAGCCTGCATTTCTTTCCAAGGCTGCTTTCCCCACCTAGACTAATCCCCTGGTCCTTCAGGCATAATGAATGAGCTTAGGGACTTGCAAGAGATTCAGTATCATTTGTATTTTATCCTAAAGGAAGAACTGAACCCTTTGACAGAGATCAGTATGCACAGAAATAAATACTTCCTGTAATGAAGTGTTGAAGGTGACTTATGTCAGTAATTGATACAAACATAGTTTTTTAAGGCTGCAAATATTGCTCCCTAGGTATTTGTTTGTTCTATCTTGGATTTTATGATGGTGAGCCAGGTCCTGCAGTTTTTGAAAGAAGGATTTAAATGAAGAGCTCCTTGAAAAACTTACCAGTTTCATGTTTTATTCAAGGTAGTTTTTCACTCTCATAAAGAAATAAAGAATGATTAAACATATGGTAATATGTGTTGTGGGGTTGGATTTTTGTGACTATATTCTAGGTTTGAAAATGTACATATAAGTACTCATTCTTATACAAAAGTAAGCCATTAATTTTGAGAAATACAAGCAGGAATTCCAAGTCTTAGCAGATTTTAAAGGATAAAAAAGGTCATAGAATGTGATCTTAGCATCTTCACCTTCACATGATTCCATCTCTCCTGTGACTATCCCACCTTTTGCCCTTGGCAAATGCAATTTATTCCTCTGGCTATTTGCTTCTACTCCCATGAAGTTCAATGACTCAACTCATGTTTGGACAGTCTCTAGTGGTTCACGCCGCCTTATTTTCTACTATAGCATTTATAAAACATATTGTCCCCATTTATCACTGTCAAGAAGGGTAGCCCATTTTTAGTCAATGAAGAGAATGCTTCAACATATTAGCTCATTTTGACTCTCCAAACAGAGATAGACAGTAAGGATTTTTATGCATCCATATATAGGTACACCCATATTCTGTTTTGATTTGTTTGTTAGTTAGTTTGCTCGCATATATGCTCAATGTAAAAAAAAAAAAAAAAAAAAAAAAAACAACCAAAAACGAAAAAACCAAAAACAAACAAACAAACTGAGCAACAAAAAATAGTTCAGAACAATTCATGAGGATTTAGGGAAGAAAGTAAAAGTTCCTGAAATTCCATTTACTAATTATACCAGAATACAGTATACCATTTTTTTCACTCTCGCACATTTTTCTATGAACACACACAAATTTATATATTTATGAGATTGTATTTATAAGATGATTTTCTTGTGGACCCTTCTGCCCTGGTTGTGTTTGACATCCTTTTCTCCCTCCTTATATTCTTCACCACTCACACCTGAGATGACCTGATGTGTATCCTTCTGCACTTTTTTCCTCACTCAGTCGTACACATGCTTGAATGGATTTTTTTTCTCATTTTGTATATTTAGTTTTTATAAAAATCAGATCATATTCTATATATTTGACTGTGTCATGCTTTTCTCATTAAACAATAAATATAAGAAATTATTTTGTGTCATCTGAGAGAGTTAATACATTTTTAAATTTATCTCTCATTTTCAATGGATCTATCATTTATTTATTCATTTTTCTACTAATGACTGGTTTGTTTCTATTTTTTCCCTTAAAAGTAATACTGCAAAACCTTGAAAACACACTGTGAATTTATTGTTTCATTTAATGGAGTGGGTAATCCAAGAATGAAACTGCTGAAGTAAAGAGTAGGTGCATTTTCAATTTTATTATTAATTTCCCTAACAGTGTTGAGTATCTTCTTTTGTGAATTGACTGTTCAAATCTTTGCCCTTTCTTCTTCAATTAAGCTTTTGTTTTTATCAAATTTTAATTTCTTATCTTTGTAAAAAGTATTTGTGTATTGTATATTTTAATCCATTTCCTTATTAGTTTTGCACTACTTTTACCCAGTTAGTTGGTCTGGTTGGATTTCAACTGAGAGGAGATGTGGAATTGATTTATCTGCAACATAGAACTCACGTATAAGGCAGGAAAAGGCTGGTATAGGAATCAGATCTCCTTAATTCTCATAAACATCATGGTCATCAAAGAAAAGTTTACCTACTTTCATGGATTTCTCTGATGAGTTGGATTTTTCTTTCTCTCACTTGTCAAGTTCTCTGTTGGTTACATGTCTTATGCTTTCTTTGGTTCCCTCATAGCACTTGGCTGAGGAAACTTAATAATAGAGATTCCTTATTTGAAACATCAATATCTGAAATAAGAATTGTGGATCTTCTTTTCAATAGGGAAAAACAAATTTTAAAAAAATGCTGAAATACACCACTTGGACTAAATAATATTTTTATTTATTCAGGCACTATGCTAATCATATCTTTTGTTGGCTTTAAGAAAAGTTAGGGGTACAGAATGTTTAGAATTCAGAGAAATGAAGAAAGACATGATTTAAAAATTATTAAAGATGAAAAAAACTTCAAGCAAGATTAAAACTTTACTCATAACTGTTCAATTTCTAGCTATTTAATATAGAAATAGAATGACACTGTGTCATTAAGTACCAAAAATGAAAAATTTTAGTTAAAATTTTAGTTAAAAATCATGAAATATATGTAGTTAATTAATAATAACTTAAAGCATGAATGGTATAGGAATTATGATAATTTATAAAAATTATTATTTTTAATCACTTCATCTTTTGATCAATTTATGTATCTATCTTTCTTCATATCAAGAATGAACTCTAAGGTCCTCCACAAAATCAAATTCAGCTTTTATTTTCCACACTTGTATTAAAAACAAAACAAAAACAGAACTTTTGATTTTAGAGATACATATCTTGACTCACTGCCTACCTTTAGCAGAAATTAAAAATAGTTTTGAATTAAATATTTGTACTGCTGAGATTTTTCTGTCTAAAAACCACACAGAGATTTAGATGCTACTGTGTTTAGCTTCGATAATTTTGCCCCTTTCTAGATGTAAGGAGCAATTGAAGGTCATTGGAAAATATGGAGAGTTACAAAAGCCACGTAATAAAGATTTAGATGAGTCCTTAGAGATTATCAAGCTCAATTGTGTCTTCCTACAGATGAGGAAATGGTAACTCAGGGAGGTTAGACTACTTGACTAATAATTAATAGAAAGGTATGAAATGAGAGAAGAGAAATATTTTATCATTTTAAACACAAAGTTCTGACAATGCTTATTTATAGCTATTTTCCTTTCCACTAATTTCACTTGCATTAATATGTAAAATGTATTGAGAGATCATTTAACAGCTAGTGATCAGACAATTTTTAAAATATAGGAACATCACCTCTGGAGGATATGGATTCATTTTCTGAAAAGTATTTAGCATTTGTTTTCTGGTATATTGCCTGTGCGTGAATGTCAGATCTGCTGCTTATATGGGTGAACACTGGCAAATTTAATTTATTTGACCTTTAGTTTTCTCATTAGTACAATAATAATAGTATCTACCTTGTAGCATAAGTATGAGGATTAAATACTTATTTACTGTATGTAAAGCACTTACCGTAATATATGAACATGATAAGTATTATATCAGGATTTGTTGTCACTATCACTGAGCAATTATAATGTGTCAGACTCAAATATTAGTTACATTTGGTTAGGATTCAGTCACTGCTCTCAAAGAGCTTCAGTCGGTAAGGAGACAGACATACACACACACACGCACTCACGCACACACAGATTAAAATGTAGTAGAAGCTTTGACTGAGGAATAATTGGAATGCTGATTGAGTGGAAGCGAATGTCAGGCATTGAGAGTGGAGTTTTATAGGACCACTGCATATGCAGTGCCTGTTTCAGTTTCTGGTTCATACCTACACATAAATATTTAATGAGTGACTGAATAAAGGAGTGCTAAGGAATTTTGACTTTGAAGGTTTACTAACAGAGAAGTATTATGCTTTAAAATGATTTATCTTGTAGAAGTAGAGAAGTGCATTAAGAGAAGGTAAACTGGAGGTAGAGAGACCAACTAGGAAGATGTTTCAGTAACTGAGGAGCCAGATGATGAGGTCTGAAGTGAGAAGAGATGAAAGGAAGCATTCAAGAGACAGTTTAATTAGAATCCACAGAACTTGATAAATTCTTTGTAGAGATAGAGTAAAGGCAGGGTAAAAAGGAAGTCCTGAACTTTTGGCTTGGGCATTCAATGGATGAGGTTTCCATTGGACAAAATAGAGGGGAAAAGGTGGAAGATGTTAGTTTTTAGTTTGAATGCTGCGAGAGTGGAAATACACATCTGGAACTCAGGAGATAGGTCAGGGGTAGAATTGTTGCCCCAGAAATCCTAATTATATAAGGTATAGTATCTGAAAGTTTTGCCTATGATGAATGGCAAAATGAGGGGACAAGTTTAGAAACAAAGATCATAGTAAACATCAGCATCTAAGAAATGTAAAATAATTTGAGAAGGTTTAAAGGAATTTGACAAGCAGTTGAACAGAGAATTAGAAGGAAGAGGAGAGAAATTGTTTTTGATGTTGACAAATGAGTGATGGATACTGTCAAATTAAATGATTATATAACAAATAAATTGAAAAGTGTTCAATGTATTGATCATCTTCATCAGGACAGTTTCAGTAGTGTAGTGAAGACCAAAGTATAGTTTTAGGGGGTTGATGTAAGAATGACTAGATACAAGGGAAGCTATTCAAGATAGACCACTTTTTTAAAAACATGGTTAAGGAAACTTGATGAGTCCAATGTTTAGTATGCAATAGGTTCTCAATAAATATTTGTTGATAAAGCAAGTAAGTACCTAGGCTCTGAGCAAGATTAAAGAAGCATTGCAATTAAATAGTGAAAGAGGCAGAAACACATTTATTATGTTGAAGGATATGGTGCCAATGGAGAAGTGGAAAAAAAGATATATAAAATAATGACCTAGAAAGTGAAAAAAGAATGTCTCAACACATAGACAAAACAATACATCCTGAATAGAAAATGTCAGGGGCAAATATGTGAAGAAACATTGGGATGGTAACATATTTGTAAATGAGAGGCAGGAAGTTGAGAGCATTTATATGGTAGTTTCTTTTCTCTCTGTCCTGTAGGGACTATAATACTAAGAGTGAGAATGGCAGGCAAGGAACTTAAAGAAATGAGGTGAATGATTAGAATGGCTTTTGGGATAATGATAAATGGAACTGCTCATGGACAACTTGGACTGGACAATAACACAGGACACTCAGGTGGCTTTAGATATCAAAAATCTCGGTGGGGCAAATCACCCTATTTCTGTGCTTTCCTCCAGCTGTGCACAGCAGCACAGGAATAGTCACAGAGGTGGGTGAGTGGATTAATGATTTCCTAGGACTTTTAGGTCTGAATTAATGGAAGGAAAAGGGTATGAGGGAATGGAATGTTCTGGCGAGACAGGGGTTTACCCTGTGGTCCTCATTTGAGAGAGAAGAAAATAAAACCAGAAGTTTAGTGGTGATGAAATAGAGAAATTAACTGCACAGTTTTCTAAGAAATAACGTTTGTTCTAATTATTTTCTGATATGAAAAATATGCAATTAAGGTTCCTAAGATGGAAAATTTCCAGTGCTTGATAAGATCCAAGGGTTAACTGAAGTACAGTGTGTATATTTATCGGAACTAAGCATATCAAGGGACTGAGAGTCTGAGTATAGGATGTAGGATATATGTGAAGTCACTTGGGATTTTAAGACCGAGTGTTCAGAAAACTTATCACTTTTACATTAATAAAAAGTGTTCGGCAGCAGTAGTGGTGGTTTACAGTGTACACAGATCACTTCTAAAAGACTATAATGATTACTGCACCTGAATATTTCATTAATGTGTCTGTCCTAAAAGCTTAGAACATTATAAATATAATCCTGTGAGTGTATTTATTTTTTATCTGTGATTGGATATGTTAAAATTTATTCCTTTATTATGTGTATTTTAATATTGTTCTTTTCACATATATATAATATATAAATGTACATATATGCATCAATTAACTGTGATTCAGTATTCAGTTTCATTTAATTAAGATAGAGGCTTCAGATGAATAAACTCTTTCATATGTAAAATTTATATTATCTATTGTCATAAATATACGATATCACCAATATATGTAAAATTTGGATTCACAGATTCTTAAAAATCGCTGTGCTTATCTAGATAAAGTGAGTCTATGGCAGTCTGAATTAACTGTCTATGTACTTTGTAATTTTTACTTATGTGTTTTGTATCATTTTAGAAAAATTCAGACATGTCCCTATTAGCTGCAGTGAGGAATCCTAAAGGAAACGTTAAAATAAGGAGGTTCAATATTGATGTGGGCGCCATTTTTAACAGACTTTCACAATAGAGTGTTGCTGTCTAGCTTGTCACAATTTCCTTTCTTTCCCTCCACTTTATAGCCTGGCTGTGTACTGAAAATTTGACCAGCTCTTTCTTTTTAGCTGTATATCTACAATCTCTTGCAATAATATTTGTTCAAATAGCATCATTCTATTCTAGATAAAAATACTCCAGGCTTCCTCACAAGAAATAGTGTTATTGCAAGCTTGAACTATTGAAAAAGTAATATTGCTTCTAAGAGGGTACACCATCTTAATAAGACATATTTTCAAGACAAGGAAAAATGCACTTTCAAATCCTACATGCGTTATAAACCACCACTTAGGAAACCTTTGTTCTAAAGTGTTGCCAATTTTACCTGAGACAGGCATTTCACTGCATTTAAAAGGTCTCCTAGGATGTTAGGGAATCTTAGTGAACTTGCAGGCCAGTGGATATAATGAAAACTAAAGTTTTTTTTGGTGAAGTTTTCTGAAGGCTTTTCGCCTGGGCTCTGAAATGTAACTTCCATTTTGCTAGTCTAACTTCACCATGTAGTGTTGGCAGAAATTTTAGGAAAAGAAATAGCTGGTGAATGTAATGAACTAAAAAAATAGGACTCGCCTCACTCATCTGCTGTTCTACTGAAGGAATTGGTGGTAGAAAACATTGTTAATCGAATTAAAGATAGATACCAGCAGTTTTTAAAAACGAGAGACCAAAGTTATGTTTAGAATATTTCACTTTAGTAACTTGCTTTGTGGGTTAGCTCCAGAAAAATTTACCAAGGATTCTATCACAGTCAATTTTTTCTCTCTCCTTTCCAAGTTCTCTCCTTTCTTGTTTAATGGGCCCAGTATTTCACCCAAATTGATGATTGAGCAAACCAATTCACACTAGGGGGCTGGTGGCTTACTGTGCTACTCTTCTCAGAGATATTTTCTGCTTATCTTGCTTTATATATGCGCAACCTTTTGTCATCTATTTGTCCAAAAATATGTATTTTGAACATCTACTATATGCCTGTCACTGTGCTAGGTCCTTTGTTGGAGCAGACAAGACATTAAATATCTCTGCTGTTATGGAGCTTACATTTCAATGGGGGGTAGACAAACACAAAGGAGATTTTATAATGTAAATATAAGGACCAAGTGATAAGTGCTTTGAAGAAATTACAACAGAATAAAGGGCTAAAGAGTGACTGATGCGTTTTATACATTTTGCCCCAAACACCAAAATCAGACAATAACCCAGGTTTTGGTATTCATAAAAAACTTAAATATGAACTTAAAGAATGTTAATAAAATCATTTCTGTCCATTTAGTATAAATTATAGTTGACACAAAAGGAATAGTAACAAAAATATTTCTCATGGGAGAGAATGTGACAGTAGTGTAATAACAGGGAAATCCCAATGTTAAATTTGGCTCCAATTTGATGCTAAAGTTCTAATGGAGAAATTGGTGAAACATCCTTAATGATAAAAGAGGAATTGTGAGGACAAAAGGCTATTAACATCTAGACCTCATTCATTGTTTCTTATATTGATTGCATGTTGAAATGATGGCATTTGGGGTATATTGGATTCAATTAAGTATATTACTAAAATTAATTAATCTGTTTATTTTAAAAATATGGCTACTAGAAAATTATACATTACACATGTGGCTCACATTATATTTCTAATGGCAGCACTGTGTATAGCTCTTGAGGCCTTAGATCGGGAGTTGGTCAACTTTTTCTGTCAAGAGAAGGGTAGTAAATATTTTTGACTTTTCGGACCAAGAGAAAAAAGAGTCACATGTGTTATGCCTGTAGTCATGTAACCATTTAAAGTACGATCATTTAAAAATGTAAATATCATCTTTAGATTGCAGGTCATAAAAGAAAAACAGACGGGCCAGATTTGGCCAGCAGCCAACTTCTGCCTTAGATTATAATGGAAAGATGAAAGCTTTTAGAGCAATGAGGTCAAATACTGACTCTGTCACTTAGCCAAAAGGAACTTGAGCCAGACACAGCTTCTGTTTCTTTTACCTCAGTTGTAAAATGAGGTTATTAACAGCTACCCCTTCAAGGATGTTAAAGAATTGAGTAAGATTTGATGGAATGGGTTTGTTTACCACTTGACATAAAGTGTCAGTTCCTTATTTCTTACACAATATGAGATTGTCAATAAATACTGGGATATTTGGAAGGCACATTTGTTAAGAAAATATAACACACACATTCTTGCATGCATAGATTCCTAAAAGCCGTGAAAAATGGGTTGTATAATAACAGTCTAAGTTGTTAGGAAACAACAAAACCTATTTTATGATATGTGTGTCTTGACTTTCTAAAGAAAATGTGCAGCCCCTTAAATCTGATTGTCCCCAAGATGTTAGATTTGCTTCAAGCGACAGATCTCTCTGATGGTGAAATTTCAAAAACTTGTGTTGGGGACCATCTTTGAACAAAGGTCCTACTCAAAACCGACCATGTAGGAAATAGCTTTAATATCAAGTATTTTGAGTCCTGCTTGTTAAGCTTTTTAGGAGTGAGAGAGTTGTCAGATCTCCACGTGGTAATAGTATTCATGGGTTGAGGGGAAAAAATCCAACAAAACTGAATAAAACATAACTTACAAAAACTCCCTAAGTAATGTACTTTTTTGTCTTATTAATCACAACAGTTCTCAAATGCATTTGGCAAGAATATGAAACAATGCGTATGAGACATATAATGTATTCAGAATACAGATAATTTTTGATGACTACATGAATTGCAGACTCTGCAGTATTATTGTGAACCCTTAGGCTCAACCACCCTATGTGTACCTCCTTGGAGAATAATACTTATCCTATGAGATAAATTCATAAGTTTAATTTCATTTCCATAGTAATGTTGATTTACACTAAAGCATCCCTCACTGACTGCCTCCCTGTACCTTATAGGAGTTCCTAAATTCTATAATCCCCCTTCACTTTTCTAAGAGTGTCCTCATATTTATGTGTGTATTATATCACAATCTCACTGTGTGCTTTGGCCTTTTTCTAGACAGCATATCCAAGCACTGATACTAAGTATCTCTCTCACTGGTCTCCTAGGCTAAGGCAGGAAACAAAACTACTATTGGCCATGGTTTTGGTCGTTTATGGCTCAAAAGCAATTAAATATGGGCACCGAGTCTAAATTGGTACCCCTTTGCGAATTAAAAACAACAGCAACAAAAAAAACTTCATTTATACCATCACTGCATATGATATGCTATAATTTCCATGCAAAGTTTTTCTACAAAATTTCAAGGTTTCTACTCAATTTAGTTAAAAGATTAGAAACTTTGAGGGTCAATCAGCCCAAGTGATAAGCTTCCTTACTAACTGATTGAATGTTCATCTGTCAGCATTTATTTAATCCATAGAACAGAGCATAACTCCAGGTACTTCTTTGTCACTCAAAGCGACTTTATTATACTGAAGGTTGGTTGTCAAACTAGAATTTATGCACTCTCCATCAAGTGTAATCACTATTGAAGGCTTGCCCTTATTATATTAGTCTAGCTTTATTCTTAAGTGAAGGGTATGTGATGCTTTCCAACAGAGAAAACAAAACCAGATTACTGGGATTCAATTCTGAGGTTTCTGCACATGTCATATGATCCTAACAAGCTATTTAATTTTTCTGATCTTAGTTTCATCAGTAAAATGGAGATATTAATAGTATCTACATAATAGAGTGATTATAAAGTTTACATCAGTTGATATTTATAAAATGCCTGGCATGGCGAAAGTCCATATAAGCAGTTGTTAATTATAATAAATAGGGAAAGAGAACAGATCATATTGTCTAAGACTTAATCAGCATGATTGTATATCCTTCTATTTTGAAAGATTTATGAGTTTTTGCATGTCTGTTTGTCTTGTTTGTTTGTTGCTCTCAGTTTTATATCCCACGTGTAAGTGAAATCGTATGGTTCTCCACTTTTTCTGTCTGATTTATTTCGCTTAGCATTATAATCTCAAGATCCATCCATGTTGTCGAAAATGACAGTATTACATCTTTTTTATAGCTGAGTAACATTCCATGATTAGTGCTTAACCAGAGGGTAAAAGGGGTCATATATACGGTGATAGAAGGAGAATAGACTTTGGGTGGTCAACACACAGTGAAATATATAGATGATGTATTACAGAATTGTACACTTGAAACCTATATAATTTTACTAGCTAATGTCACCCCAATAAATTTAATAAAAACCAGAAAGGTTTATAAGAACTCTTATAATTTAAAAAGAAAGCTTTTATTGTAAATATCTCCTTGAAGATTTAAAAAATTTTAAACTAAAATATATCTTAGAAAATTTTAAATCCAACTTTCCTTCTTTACTAGTGAGAAAACTGAAACTTATAAAAGTACAGTGATTCGTCTAAAAACGCAAAGCTGGTTAGTCACAGAACTTGGAGAGAAACCTAAATATTCTGACCCTTGACCTAGTATTTCTTTCAGTGCACCGTACTGATACAACTAAATTTTTACAACCAAATGTGTCTATGGTTTCAAATGGATGTCTACATATTTCAGGATCCAAAGTTTAAAGAAAAGAAGGCATATTGTGACTATCAGACCAATAATTCACATTCTTCCAGTTAACGAATATAATACAGGGCATCAATTGCATTTGAGTTTCAGAAAAACAGCACATAAATAAATATGTCCCAAATATTACATGAAAAAATTGTTTCTTGTTTATCTGGAATTAAAACATAATTGGGGATCCTGTATTTTAATTTGCTAAACCCAGTAACCCTATGCAGTCCCAAAGAAGATTTAATCAGTGAGTGAGTACAACTGCATTAGCAATTCCTATGTGGACAAGTAGAATACAGCATAATCTGAGTTTGTGACTTTTTGTAAAGAAGAGATACACGTATCGTATTTATAAAGAGTCAATATCATCATCATCACAACCATATCTTGGACTTGGATATATTTCTAGTATTAACAGTAAGAATCAGTAACATTGCATGGAAATATTTCCATGTGCCAGACACTTTAGAATAACTTCATGGATATTGTTTCATTTAATGTTCACACAACCTAATTTGTTAAGTTCTATTATTATCCTCATCAGATATGAGATGGACAAGTGAGTTTGGGCTTATGTCCATAGAGGTATATTTTTTGCTCATGCTATGTATATCAGGGTGAGTAGCAGTCCTGTTCCATGAACCAAGTAGAGAAACAGCCTCCATTTTGGACATTCTGAGTCTCATGGCACAAGGAAGAGAGATCATGGTGGAGCCCTAGTACTGTTCTTAATGCTTTTAAGTGGCATATGGCACTTTCACTCATATGTCATTTACCAAAGCAAGGCACACATCCATGTCTGACATAAGAGAGTATAATTCTCCCCGATGATAGAGCGGCAAATGATTTGAACAATAATGTCATGTACCTGATGCGGAAGCTGAGGCATTGAGCAGTTAAGGGAATTGCCCACAGTCACATGGTAAGACTTTGACTAGGGTAATTCTGAGTCTACAGCCTGTGCTTTTAACTCTCTACTATCCTGTCTTCTTTTTATTTAGGGATGACAGCCTGGGTGTTTACCTATATCTGTTGGCATGATTTCTGAGCATGCAGATTGTAAAAGGAGAAGAACTCCGAATTTGTGTCCTGGCTGCCTCCCTATGATGCCAGCTTCAGAAGTATCGGTAGGTCACATTGGGGACTTTGTTTTCTGTTCTATGTACAAAACTGCAATTGAAATAGAATGCCTTTTTAGTGGTGTTATGTAGGGTTTTTAAAAATGTGTAAATAGTGTCCTGCACTTTAAATAAGATCCATTAGCAAAGCCCAGACACTAAGCCCGTGAAATGACATTTGGGTCTCAGATGTTTGTACACTGTTTTCCCGTGATTCCCATGATTGCCAATGAGCAGGTTCTGCCTCCTTTACCAAGCTGAATAACACATCATACTTAAACTGACACCTTCCCAGAGACAGAGTGCTTCTGCAAGTCCTCAGAGAGCCCGAGCTGGTGAAAATGAATGGATATTAAAGTGAAATATTAGGCCACATAGTGGAGCATAGCTTGTTGTATAAGAATGTTAAAATGATGTTATTGGCAAGTTGGAGAACACAATAAGGAGAAAATGATTATAAGAGCTAGTAAAAAATGACATCTTATGAAAAATTCATTTATTACATTAAAAGGCTTGTTCATAATTGTAACCATTTCTGCCTTGTGGTAAGAAAACATAGATCTTTTTTTTTTTTCATGCCCAAGTCAGTAATTTTATTTTCCTTTTTAAACATCCTTTGAAAACTTAAATCTATTTGCAGTTCTCTAATTGAGGAGAGAAATAAATTTTACTCAAATCAGCATCAAGCAAAACAGAAATTTGCATGTGGTATTTCTGAGAGGAGATTATGAGAACTCTTGTTTGGTCATGTAATTTTACAAGTATGTTTTATTGCACATAATTTTATCATAAACAGCCACTTTTCATTTAAGCATTTAAATGATCCAGAGCAAGGCTTTATTGAAGCGGCATTAGAAAAATGCCTGTCGACCCAGGCTTTGAAACTTCTTCTGGAAATGCATGTAAACCGTCGAGATTAGATGGACTTTGGGCTTCACATCACATTACATATTATTCTCCAAGTAGGTCAGGACATTTTTATTTGTGAGTCAATATGTTATGGAATAACTTGGCTCCTCTCTTTAAAAATAAGCCTAGCATAGAGAACAATGCCAGGAAGTCTGAATTATGTATTTTAATACATCCTTTTCCCCTTTACTAAAAGAAAGGGGAAATTTAAAAAGTGTTTAAAAGTGTTCCTTTAAAAGTGTTTCCAGTGTGTTTTAGATGTACGGGCTTAAAGTGCTAATTCAGAGCCAACAAATACTGGGCTGGTGATGGTGACGATTATGACAATGAGGGAAGGAACTGAGTAATTATTCTTAAACTTAGCTCACCTTGGCATCACCTGTAGAGATTTACAAACCTACTGCCTGAGTTCCATTCCCAATGTTTCTGATTGAACTGCTTCGGTGTGCAGCTTGGGCGCCAGGATTTTAAGCCTTCGAAGGTGATTCTAATGTACAGCTAAAGCTGTGAATCATTGGCATCAGAATCCAGGGAGAAGAGCACATTGATCAAGAGCAGGACAGACGGCGATCTTGCGGCGGTATTAATGGCTTCATTCTTTTCTGGTAGAGTTGCCAGGAACAATTACCGAGTCCTCTTCCTTTTCCCCTTCCTGCGGGTGTCTTCCTCTTTCTGTTCACTTTCTCTATCACTTACTAAGTCCTTACTACGTACCAGGCAAAGTGCCTACATGGATTCACTCACTGAGTCCTCAACACAAACATGCTTTAGGGAATAATATTACTCCTGTTTTGCATACAAGGAAATGATGGCTAGATAAATTTGTAGCAGGCAGTGCTACACATTCACGATGGATTTATGCTTGGCTTCCTCTTTTAAAGAGATGAGCCTAGAAATGTATTCTATTCTTCTTATGAGCCTTATGTTAGTTGTAAAAGTGCCTAATTCACAGGAAGTACTCTTTCCTGAATTTTCGTTTTTTGTTGTTTGAATTTGTGTTTCTGAAATGAAAATACTTTTGAAAGTTCAGAGAAACACTGATCTTCCCAAATATTCCCTCTTGAGTTCTTCATTTCATAACAGCCACTCAACAGGCAATTATTAAGTAGGATTAAGTATAACTTTCTATTTCTATACAAATATCCCTAAGGAGGTGATGACTTGGGAATGTATTTAGCTATTAAAACTTTTTTACACAGTAACCAATATTTTCCAAATTCTCATTGACCATTGGGGACATAGGTCAAGTCTAGTAAATAGTGAGAAGGAGGGGCAATAAAGTTGTTTGAATAAGACACTATCCTTAGACTCCAGGTGGACATAAGAAAATTGAGATAGATCAAATGAGAGTGGAAAGGACTATGCCAATTTCTCTAATGATCCCTCTGCAGTCAGACAAAGGAACCATCTCCTCTTCCTTATCATTAAAGTTGTCTCTGGCAGTCTTCCTCTTACACATGTGTTTGCCAGAATTTTGTACATATTCATGTTATTTTTAAATAACATTCTTGGTCTCAGGAACTTCTTTTTTAGATTTTAATAATATATTTTATTTACCCCAATGTATTCCAAATACTGTTTCATCATGTAATCAAAATAAAAATTATTGATAAGATATTTTACCTTTTTTGGTACTAAGTCTTCAAAATCCTGTTTATTCTTTTATCTTAATTTTATTTTTTTATTTAAGTATAGTTGGTATCCAATCTTACATTGGTTATATTAATTTCAGCTGGACAATATAGTAATTTGACATTTTTGTACTTACAGTGTGATTACTCACTAGCTCTGTAATCATCTGTCACCATGTACATTTATACCAATATTATTGACTAATTCTCCCTTTCACCTGTCCCTCCATCCTCTCCCTTCTGGTAACCATCCCTTTGGTCTTTGTTTCTTTGAGTCTGTTTTTCTTTTACATAGTTTTGTTTTATTTAGATTCCACATATAAGTGAAACCATATAGTATTTGTCTTTCTCTGTCTGATTTATTTCACTTAGCATAATACCCTCTAGATCTATCCATGTTGTCACAAATGGCAAGATTTTATTCTTTTTTCTTTTTGTGTAATAGTCTGTTGATACACACACACACACACACACACACACACAAAGTGTCTGACAATTAAGCTCGTGAACTTGTTGCAATGATGTTGCTAACCTTTTTCTGATATCAGAGGGACAATTCATTATGAATTTGTACCAACTGGGCAAATAGTTAGCCAAGTCTACTATTTGGAAGTGCTGAAAAGGCTGTGTGAAAAAGTTAGACGACCTAAACTTTTCGCCAACAATTCATGGCTCTTGCATCATAACAATGCACCGCTCACATGGCACTGTCTGTGAGGGAGCTTTTAGCCAGTAAACAAATAACTGTGTTGGAACACTCTGCCTACTCACTTGATTTGGCTCCTCATGACCTCTTTCTTTACTTGAAGATAAAGGAAATATTGAAAGGAAAACATTTTGATGACATTCAGGGCATTAAGGGTAATACGAGGACAGCTTTGATGGCCATTCCAGAAAAAGAGTTCCAAAATTGCCTTGAAGGGTGGACTAGGCAATGGCGTCAGTGCATAGCTTCCCAAGGGGAGTACTTCAAAGGTGACTGTAGTGATATTCAGCAATGAGCTATGTAGCACTTTCTCTGGGATGAGTTCACAAACATAATACCCATACCCACATCTTTTTTTTTATCAATTCATCTATTGATGGACACTTAGGTTGCTTCCATGTCTTGGCTATTGTTAATAATGCTGCAATGGACATAGGGGTGTATGTGTTTTTTTACATTAGTGTTTTTGTTTTCTTTGGATATATACCCAGAAGTGGAGTTGCTGTGGTATATTTATTTTTAATTTTTTGAGGAATCTCCATACTTTTTTTCCATAAGGGCTGTGGTTCTCATGTAGTTCTATATATTTTATACAACAAACCTTTTACGGTATGCACATGGACTATCAGTAACTAATAAGTGGTTAGGAAGAAAAGAAATCTTCATGGAGTGGGGACAAGACTGGAAATATTTTATGATGTAAATACAGTGAAACACTGATGTGGATGGATTATCTGTCTATCTGTCTGTATCTATCTATCTATCTATCTATCTATCTATCTATCTATCTATCTACCTATCTTACTTTCAGGGGAGAATATAAGAACAAAATTCATCTCTTACGTTTTGTGTTTCTTTAGGAAATTTTGACATTTTAGTATTATGATTGTAGACTAGAGGTAGTTTATTTTGATTTTGTGTATCCCCAACTGATATTAGGAGACAGCCTGTGATCACTTTCAGAGTGTGACCATGTTCTCTGCCAAATGGGAAGCCACAAAATTATTCCCTGCCACTGACTGAGATTCCTGGAATAGTGTCTTTAACCAATGAATGCTTTTAAATATAAAACATGAGGTCATATAATATATCTTCCAACAATTGTCCTCCAACTTGCTCATTGCCAGTAAAAGTCCTCTTAGAAACCGATTTAGTCCCATGGGGTTTCTATTGTTCTAAAAATTTTGAAAGTCCTTCTATTGCACCTATTTTTCACAATTACTGCATCAAGATTCTCTCCAGTTCTGGAATAACTGTGTACTTGATGATATTGGGATTTCTTTTTTTGGCTGGAAGATGTTTAGTCATAAGACCAAGATGTTATGATAACTTTGAATAGTCTTCAAAAACTCCAAAACAGTCCTCCTGTGTGTAGGACTTATCTTTGTATAGTTATTCTCTTTCAAAATAATCAAGGACCAGTTTGCACCCGTAGAGGAAGACCTGATTAGCTTGGGGTAAAAGACCTTCTTAAGTAAAGAGACTGAAGAAGCTGCTATGTGTGTTGCAATTCAGGAATCATTGTGCTATGTAAGCATTTATTACAACAGATGAAACCCTTGTAATAGAAAACACCAGAGGCCTCGAGTCCGTTTCTTATTGAAACTCTGTCTTTAATTCAGTGTAGAATAAGCATTTGCTGCATTCATGGGAATTCTGAGGAGTACTCCCCTAAGAGATTTTGAGTTGAACTCTTCATTACACAGGGTTACTATAGATCTGGGAGACATAAAAGAGAATTCCTCCTAGTTTTCATTTTCTAAATGACAAGTTAGAGCAGGTACTTTCTTTGGTACTGTCCTCGATGCAGCTTGAGTCTTTCTTTCTTGCATTCTAGACCCTTACTAAGCAACATTGAGGCCCAGTTGATACACTGTCACCTATATTTTTTGCTCCATTCTGTTAGTCTTTAATTTCACATACCTTCTATCAGAGGGGAGCATATACATAGCAAAAAGCATTTTACACAGAGCCAAGGATGCCAAGTCATTGGCATAAGAAACTTCCCAGACTGTAAGATTCACTCACCTAATAAAAACGGGAGATCAAGTTGAGAAATAATCAGGTGACTGAATCTCTAGATGTGATTAAAATATAATGAGACTTCTTTTCTTGGATTGGATATAAAATGGTCTTGGAGGCAAATCCAAAAGGAGAATTAGAAAGAATTTTGAACAATAAAAATTACACAGGTATAAGAATATCATTTTACAAGGTACTCTTTGAAAGGCTACAGTCTTCTGCATACCTAAGCTATGCTGTTTCATAAAAATATACATTACTTCACAGTCAGTCTTTTTATAACTCACCATAAGATTGATTTATTCATTCCATAACTATGATGATTCTTCTTAATCCGCATAGTCATGTCTCTGACAATACACAGTGATTTAGTTTGATCAGAAAAGTTCTGTTTAATATTTATAAACTTAACTAAGTTCAGCTAAGCTGAAATAAGGGGTGATGGTAATAATGACAGTGGCAGAGTGTGTTGTTTCCAATACTCGAGGTACCATAAACTATACAGGAAAAACGGATGGGAAGCAACATGTGATCCCTACAGGTCCTTTGGCTTGGTTTTACCCAGGATCCTCAAAGACATCTTAGATGTATTTGTCTTAATAGCCAACAATTTTGTACCAGAGCCCTGGGATGATATTAACTCAGTTTTATATCATTGGAGGTTGAATTTAAAAACATTACCCCTTAAGAGTAATGTCAGCAAGATGGCCAAATAAGACATCTCTTGCTCATATCCCCCAATAACAACAAAAATTTGGCATCCATCCACAGACAAAGTGCCTTTGTAGGTGCTATGGGATTCAAGTAGTAGATTTGGAACCCAATGCAGTCTAAGAATGAGGAGAGCTATTTTGAAAAGAGAGATCTGCATCCAGGTAGCTGACTAACTGACCATTGACTCAGCTATAAACTTGGGAACATCTCTGTACCCCTGAGGACTCAGCTATGGACCATTTGTCTTTGGTTCTGCCACCAGTATCATACACAAAGAGACCTAGGAGGAGTTTCACCATTGGTGTGTTGGGGAATAGGCATGCAGACCTTGGTCCCAATTATAGACCCTGAAGTAGCTCATGAGCTACAAATCTTCTCAGCCATGGTACAGATGTCCCTAAAAAAACCTGACTTAGAAAATTATGAATGGACAAAAATATCAATAATTACATTAAATGTACATAGATTAAATTCTACAATCAGAAGGCATAGAGTGGCTGAAGGGATAAAAAAAGAAAGTGATTATTTTAGCTGATAAAGGTATTAACTGACTCCATTGTGGTATTTATTTCACAATATATATGCATATGTATATCAAATAATGTACACATGTACACCATATGTATATCAAATAATGTACACATGTACACATGTACACCTTAAACTTACACAAAATAATAAAGTAAATCTTTTGTAGAGTGAAAAACAGCATTACATCTGACATTATAGATTTATAATTTTCTTTTCCAATGGTCATTAATAGTCCCATGTGGATGATACTGTGATAGTTACTTTACTAAGCTTTCTTATAAAAAACACTTAAAATAATTTAAACCTAGCATTGAAATTCAATAGGGCTTTCATAGGTCAACATGAAAATTGTGGTAGTGGCCAAGGATGACTCTAAATTTGAGGTATGGGGGCATGCTGCAAGACAGAAAATAGAAGAAAAAGTGAAAGTTCTTTTAGGTAAGAATTAGGTCACCTGTTATATTTGTAATTGAAAAAAAAAATTGATATAAAAGTTCTGTCCTCCTTTCCTAGCACTGAAATACTTTGAGGATCTTAAATTAGAGTAAATCAGTCAAATTCAATATAATTACAATCGAATTTATTAAAATATACTAGTATTCTATAGGTGCTATAGTCTCTGGAAATGCAATAATAAACAAATGATTTTTTTTCTTTTAACTAAAGTTTATTGGGGTGACAACTGTTAACAAAGTTAGACAGATTTCAGATGTACAATTCTATAATACATCATCTGAATATCACATTGTGTGTGCACCACCCAGAGTCAGTTCTCCTTCCATCACCATATATTTGATCTCCTTTATCCTCATTTACCACCCACCCCCGCCACCTCTTTATCCTCTGAGAACCACAAACTATTGTCTATGTCTATGAGTTTTGTTTCTTGATTTGTTTTTCTTATTCTTTTGTTGTTTTCAGTTTTATATCCCACATATCAGTGAAATCATATGGTTCTCTGCTTTTTCTGTCTGACTTATTTCACTTAGCACTATAATTTCAAGATCCATCCATGTTGTCACAAATGGTACTATTTCATCTTTTCTTACCGCTGAATAGTATTCCATTGTGTATATATACCAAAACTTCTTTATCTAATCTTCTATCGAAGGATACTTTGGTTGTTTCCAGGTCGTGGCTACCGTAAATAGAGCTTCAATGAACATCGAAGATATATATATATATATATATATATATATATATATATATCTGATATATATTGTTGCTCTACAGATAAATATACAGCTGTATATGTATACATACACAGTTATATATTTACAGATAAATGTTTTCAGTTTTTTTGGTAGATACCCAAGAGAGGGATTGCTGGGTCATATCGTAATTCTATTCTTAATTTTTTGAGGAATCTCCATAATGCCTTCCATAGCTGCTGAGCCAATCTACATTCCCACCCACAGTGTAATTAGGGTTCCTTTTTCTCTACAGTCTCTCCAACATTTGTTATTATTTGTCTTATTGATGATAGCCATTCTAACTGGTGTGGGGTAATATCTCATTCTGGTTTTTATTTGCATTTCTCTGATGATTAGTGATGTTGAGTATCTTTTCATATGTCTATTGATCATCTGTATGTCCTCTTTGGAGAAATCTTTCTTCGGGTCCCCTGCCTATTTTTAAATTGGATTGTTTGTCTTTTTGTTGTTGATTTGTATGAGTTCCTATATATTTTGGATATTAGCCCTGTATCAGCAGCGTTGTTTGCAAAAATCTTCTCTCATTAGATTGGTTGCCTCTTTATTTTGTCGATGGTTTCTTTTGCTGTGCAGAAGATTTTAAGTTTGATATAGTCCCAATCATTTATTTTAGCTTTTATTTTGCTTGCCTTTGGAGTAAAATTCATAAAATCCTCTTTGATCCCAAGGTCCATAAGTTTAGTACCTATGTTTTTTTTCTTTGCAGTTTATTGTTTCAGATCTTTGTTTAGGTGTTTGATCCATTTTGAGTTAATTTTGGTACCTGGCGACAGGTAACAGTCGAGTTTCATTCTTTTGCACAGGGCTTTCCAATTCTCCCAGCACCATTTATTGAAGAGGGTGTCTTTTCTCCATTGTATGTTTCTGGCTTCTTTGTCAAAAATTATCTGTCCATATTTATGTGGGTTTATTTCTGGGTTCTCAATTCTATTCCATTGGTCTGTGTGTCTGTTTTTCTGCCAATACCATACTATTTTGGTTATTGTTGCTCTGTAGTACAAGCTGAAGTCAGGGAATGTGACACTTCCAGCATTATTCTTTTTTCTTAATATTGCTTTGGCTATTTGGGGTCTTTTGTGGTTCCATACAAATCTGATGATTTTTTGTTCTATTCTTTAAAAAATACCATTGGGATTTTGATGGGGATTGCATTAAATCTGTATATTACTTTGGGTAATATGGCCATTTTAACTATGTTGATTCTTCCAATCCATGAACATACATGTCTTTTCATTTCTTCGTGTCTTCTTCAATTTCATTTAAAAATGTGTTACAGTTTTCAGTGTATAGGTCTTTCACATTCTTGGTTAAATTTATTCCTAGGGATTTTATTCTTTTTGCTGCAATTGCAAAAGGAATATTTTTCTTTTTTCTTCTGACGTTTTGTTGTTAGTATATAGGAATACAATGGAGTTTTGTACATTGATTTCGTAGTCAGCAACTTTGCTGGGTTGGTTTATTGTCTCTGGTAGCTTTTTGGTGGAGTCTTTAGGGTTTTCAATATACAGCATCATGTCATGTGCAAAAAGTGAAAATTTAACTTCTTATTATGTGAAGGTATTTCCTTCTATACCCATTTTATTAAGTGTTTTGATCATAAATGGATTTTGTATCCTGTAAAATACTTTTTCTTCATCTATTGATATAATCAAATAATTTTTGTCTTTTATTTTGTTTATGTGGTGTATCACATTGATGGATTTGCATATGTTGAATCATCCTTGTGCCTCTGTGATAAACCCAACTTCGTCATGATGTATAACAGTCATCAATATTTATGCCCCCAATCAGGGAGCACCAAAATATACAAGGCACCTACTAACAGAACTAAAAGGAGATATTGACCAAAACACAATTATAGTAGGGTACCTAAATACATCATTGACAGCTATGGATAGATCATCCAAACAGAAAATAAATAAATAAATAAATAAATAAATAAATAAATAAATAAATAACAGTCCAAAGTGACACATTAGATGAAATGGACATAATTGACTTTTATAGAGCACTTCATCCTAAGAACATCAGACTATACATTCTTTTCTTGTGTACATGGAACATTCTCAAGGATAGACCATATATTGGGACATAAATCTAGCTTCAGCAAATTTAAGAAGATTGAAATTATACCAAGAATATTCTCTGATCACAGACTTTGAAATTGGATACCATCTGCAAAGAGAAATCAGGAAAAAAACACAAATATGTGGACATAATTTTAAAGAATGACTGGGTCAAAGCAGAAATAAGAGGAGAGATCAAAAGATACATAGAAGCAAATGAGAATGAAAATACATCCTACCAAAATTTTTGGAATGCAGAGAAAGCAGTTTTAAGAGGGAAATTTATATCATTATAGGCCTATCTCAAGAAAGAAGAAAAATAACCTCAAGTTACACCGTAAAGAACTAGAAGAAGAAGAACAAATGAAACCCAAGGTCAGCAGTAGGAAGGAAGAAATAATAAAAATCAGAGCAGAACTATATGAAATAGAGAACAAAAAGACAATAGAAAAAATTAATGAAACGGAGAGCTGGTTCTTTGAAAAGATTAATAAAATTGACAAACCCTTGACTAGACTCACTAAGACAAAAAGAAAAAAGACATAAATAAACAAAATCAGTAATGGAAGGGGGGAAGCTACCACAGAAATACAAAGGATCGTCCAAGAATAGTATGAAGGTTTATATGCCACCAAATTCAATAACCTAGAAGAAATGGACATTTTCTTAGAAACATATAGCCTTCCTAGGCTGAATCACGAAGAACTGGAAAATCTAAATAGACTGATGAACAGTAAGGAAATTGAATCAGTCATCTGAAACCTTTCCAAAAGTGAAAGTCCGGGGCCAGATGTCTTCACTAGTGAATTCTACCAAACATTCAAAGAGGATCTAATACTTGTCCTACTCAAACTCTTCCAAGAAACTGAAGAAGAGACAGTATTCCCTAACTCATTTTATGAGGCCAACCTTACCCTGATACCAAAACCCAGTAAGGATAACACAAAAAAAGAAAATTATAGACCAATATCTTTGATGAATACAGATGCAAAAATCCTAAACAATATTCTAGCAAATAGAATGCAACAATACAGTAAAAAAAAACATAATGAATTTTAATCACAGAATCTTGTCACATGAAAGAATTACTTGGCTCATGTTAATACTGATATTCTAGCCAAACAGTTTTCAGCTATTGTTTATTTTGAAGGTGTTCCCAATGAGCATTAAAAAAAAAAAAAATATATATATATATATATATATATATATATATATATATATATATATATATATTAAATTGTTGGGGGTGACATTGGTTAGTAAAATTATATAGGTTTCAAGTGTACATTTCTATAAAACTTCATCTATATATTGCATTGTATGTTCACCACCCAAGATCAATTCTCCTTCCATCACCATATGTATATATCCAATCACCATTTAAAAAAATATGTATGGTTGCTAAATCTATGCCTATACTAATTTTTGTATTATATTTTGGAGGGAAATACTGCATTTCACATTTTAAATATATCATTTTTAGGTTTGTGAAGAGTGTTTTCTATATAAGCTGGCCAATTAAATGAAGTTGTAAATGTTCTAGGTTTTACAAACGCTAAAAATTCTTAAATCATACAGATTCTCCTTTTCCATGGCATTTGCTTTGGCAGTTGTCAAACTGATTTTTTGGCGGTGGTCTTGAATCTGATTCGGCATCCCAGCTAAGCAGAAAACCATGCTTGTGACATAGCATGTCTTTGAACTGGTCAAGATAGCAGATGGTCTCTAAAGCAAGTTAAAAGCTAACAAGCCCAGTCTGAGCATGTTTGACAGCAGCACTTAAAACACAGAGGGAAACTGGACAAAGTTCTATTACTCTGACAATGACAATAAATTACACACATCTATTAGGTTGGTGTAAAAATAATCGCGGTTTAAAAGGTTAAAGATAATTGCATAAACCGTGATTACCTTTGCACCAACCTAATATTTCTATTTTGAAAGGAAACCTGAGGCATATGGCTTTCAGTTAATAGTCTCTCATTAAAAGTCTCCTAGTACCTTTATTAAGTCTCTTCTACAGTCTTTGTCTATGGTTTATATATGCAATGTTTAAATTTTAAAGTGTTTCTATGATCTTGTAGGGCACTTAGGCCACAATAATAATTCTTTGTCCTCCCCAACACTAACAATAATTTCCTGGCATCTCTTTTCTCCCAGTTATCTCTATAGCACATCCTGGTGTCTAAGCAACTAGTATATAATTAAACCACGGAGAGGAGACTGTCACACCTGTGACTCAGTCTCATTGCCCTAGGTGGATAACTAGTCAATCAGACAGGCCGAGGTGTCTGAGCTTTCTTACTTGTGTCAGAGACACCAAGGGCTGTTTCCTTTTATTTACTTACTCAGTATCTGGATGAGACATGATAGGCAGTTGGCAGATCAAAATTCTCTTTACCCTCAAGCAGGTATCATGTGGCTTTAACTGAGAAGGATGATTCCATTAATTTAGTAACAACAACAACAACAACAGCAAAAATTGACAAGGTTGGAGGAAACTCCCATGGCTATTTTGTGGGAAAATAAGAATAATAATACATTTGAGGTTCAGAATTAATTGACTGCCAAACAATCCCCTGTGTTGGCCTGAAGAAGTTAGCTCTGTTTGCCTGTATTCATTACTACAAGTCTGGATAAACATTTCACAGTATCCATTTTATTTTGGTGACATGGTAATCATCAAGATGGTCGGCTCTTTAGGTTTTTCTTTAGCATCATATGAAACATGCTAGACGTTTCTTTGTCCTCTGGAACCTATATAGTTTGTTAGCAAGAATTAATGTATTCATTCTATATCTCACTTCACATACTAGACATGTAGATATTGGAAAATATTGACTGACCAACTGGTTATTTGACAGACTCATGACACTCTTAGTTTTATTAAATGATCATTGTTACCACTTTTCCAGTATGTGAAATATCTTAGAATGTCTCTGGACATTTCTGGCACTTCTAGTACAGACACACCTTCTTTTGGAGAACTTATGAGTTCAAGGAGATAACATTTAGTTCAATATAGTTTTCCATTGTTTTTCTCAAAGCCTAGGTGAGAAATGCCTGCCACCAGTCATGTGGATGGAGATATTGATTTGCCAAGTAGAGCTTTAAAAAAAAGATGCCTAATTTCATACATTGTAGAATGCATGTACTTCTTTGCAACTTAGTAGTTGATTTGGCATAACTTGTGTGTGTATTAAAATGAAGAAATAGACAAGGGTTTTCTGCTGAGTACAAATTCTTGCTTTATTGCCCTTTACATTTCATGAATCATAATTTTTTTTTATAGTTTGTCATTTGTATTAACTTAGCATCTATGTGTTTCACAGCTGAGGAAACAGACACTTCAATTTTTAATTCGTTTGGCCAAGGTCATGTAACTGGTGAAGCCGAGAAGTGGACCTTTCCACTCGGCTCTAATGACGATATTCTCTAAGTTTACCCAGAAACATTACTATGCACCCTAAGTTCTAGACTTTATTGTTCTTGAGTGTTGCATTTTTGTAAATGATTTTGAACTTTGTTTGAGACATGGGGGAAGCAGTCATCTTATCCTTGCTGAAAGTGAAAGACATGTGACTCTTCTGATCTGTGCAAGCACCATGACCATGCAGTCAGGTGTCCTGTGTAGTGCTGGCTGGAGCTGGTGACGGCTTTGCCTCTCTTGGGAGGAAGTGATGCACTTATTTTAATAGTCTTTTACTCACCTGTGAGAGGCTGCCTCCCTGGAAAAACTCCCAGAGATGATTGCTTTTAGAAGCAGATTTGTGTTTTATACAAATAATTTGGCAACTGAAAAATATACAAAATGGAAAAATTCAATAACTCCAGAGAGGGAAGGAGAATCTTGAGGAGAAATATATTTCCTTCCTTCTCTCCCTCACAGATACTGTTGACCTTTTTTAAATCATGGCATTGAGATTTGAGTGTGATGTCAAAGCTAAGGGTGAGAGTATCATCTCTGACAAGTCAGACTTCTGCCCCTGGGCTGGTGATCAATCTGAGTTGTGTTGCCAGGCCTTTTACCTATCCATCTTTGACACAGCAAAAACGTGGAATGTAGCAAAGGTATAACTGTGAGGAAAAAATGTGCAACGCTTCCTCATTTTCTGGCACTGGAATGTTGTGGAATCTTGGGTTGTGGGGAAACATTGTAAAGATTTCTAAGCAATTTTCCACCATAAACTTTCGAATACAGGTCATCCTAATGAGCTGAGAATATGCTCCCTTCTCAGTTCAGCCCAACATGACTAAGAGGAGGCCAATGGTCCTACCAAAGAGTCTGTATGCTTCTCCAGACCAGTTAATCCTTGGAGTTTCTCCAATGCACGTTTTTAGGGATTTAATTGGTAGTAAATGCCACTTATAGAGCACCTACTATGTTAATTATTTTATAAGCACAATCCCATTTAAATCATATATGTTTATGAGGTAGATGTTTTTACAGATAAGGAAGCTAAGGTCCAGAGAAAGTAAATATCATGTTTGTTGCTTATTGCATTTAATAAGTGTGGAACTGGGATTCCTGCCTAGGTTGGTCTCACTGGAAAAACAATGCATTTTCTATCATATTATTTTGTTTGAATGAACTTAGCTTCTATAAAACTAATGTGTTTTTTTTCCCTCCCATAATTCTCTTATCTTTTTTTTTTTTGCCAATTAAAGTAACATATAACTGTTTGCCACACACATTTTACTAACAAACACCATATTTTATATCTTTGCTGAAACTTTTAAGTCTGGGTGGATATTTTTAAGCAAAGCCTTATTCTTGCATTCTTTCCTAGAGCTTAAGCTAATTTAATATATACTATTCAAATCCAGAATCTCAGTGAAACTCAAATCTGTGTACACTAACATTTTTAATATCATATCCTAGTTGAGTCCTTTTATCAGTGCTGAGATTTCTTGTACTAGAATGGAGAATGATTTTCACTTAGAGAGCTAGTCTCCTTAACTCCCCTGATATTTACTCTGAGATACTAGTGTTACTGTTTGTGGTCAGAGTAGAGAGAAGAAATGTTCCTGAATGTTTCTGAAATATTTTTGAACCTTATTTACTAAAATTCTGAATGGACTTGGATTTTTCCATTTGAATATATTAAAACTACACCAGTGAATTTATATCCAGTTGTATTCCCTGAAGACATCAGTCTGTCCTATTCCCAGAGCTTGGTCTCTCTGTTTTCCTATGCATCAAAGGATCTTTCCCCTAGTTTATTTTGAAAAATACTTATTCCTTCTTCACTATTCTGCAGAGACATTACTTCCCTAGTCACTCTCCGACCACTTTCTTAGTCCTATCTGTGTGTTCTGTTTTATTTGCATCTGACTGTGAGTCTGTGTATTTCTGGGCGTGTGTATTCATCAATCTATATAACAAGTAATTATCTTGGCACAGTTTGGTATTATCAGAAACCATTACTTCTTCCTCTTTGAATCCAAGAACCAAGCATAGTACGTAGCACATAATAGTCACTAGATAGGTTTACCGATGAAAACTAAACACTCCAAATTTCAGAATTATATTATGAAATTGGTTTAAGAGATTCTGGTGGGTTTCTAAAGAGAAAAATGTACTTCTCAAGGAAACAGAGTACTGAGCATTTATATTTTGAGATAGCTGGACTATTAAAGGGATTTTTGCAGTCATTCTTTATTAAGGTAAAATTTAATTTTTGTTGCCTACTTCTTAATATGAAAATTTTATAGCTTATTATTTTAAGAACTTAAAAGGAAATAATCACTAAGATGTGTATAAATGATAAAACGTTCCATATGGATTGCAGTGTCTCTTGACATAGACAATATTCTTATCCAGTCAGTTAACAAAATGTTTTCTCTAGCTAGAGATTCATTTTTGTTTTCCTGTAAATGTGTTTTTGTATTCGGACAAAGTGAAAAAAAATTTGGCTAGAGTACTCACAGGAAATATACTGCTCCCTTTGAAATACATGTTCTTATCTAGCGAAAGACCCAGGGCTATATGGCTCTAGATGAGGGATGCGCAAACTCAGGCCTGTAGGCCAAATCCAGCCCATCACCTGGATTTGTATAGCCTATGAGTTAAGAGGGATTTAAAATTTTTTAAATGGTTAAAAAAAGTACTATATCTATTTCATGACGTGGAAATTATGTAAAATTAAAATTTCAACATCTCTAAATAAACTTATGTTGGAACACAGTCACGACCATTTATTCATCTATTGTCTGTAGTTGCTGTTGTACTATAGTGGCAGAGCTGAATAGTGTTCACAGAGATGATATGGCCCAGAACTCTCAAATATTTACTATCTGACCCTTTGCAGAAAGTTTGCCCATCTATCCTTGAGAAGAGATGCTTCTTCCATTGCCAGTTTATCTTGGGAGAAATACACAATCAATCAACATTTCCATGCTACACTGGCCAGTCTGTGCTCAGGGTCTTACATGGTTATATGAGAAACCAATATGATTCAGTTCTGGAGTTTCCGATAAGTCTAGCTTATGTCATAAAAATAAACGAATTTTAAAAGTAATCTCCATTCTTGTTTGTGTTGCGCATTTTAATAAATAAGGGTAGATGGAAAATGTTCCTATAAGACCTATTAGTATGCCACAGAGATAACAGGAATTTATTAAACCAAAGTATTTTCATTTCCAGTAACTCACTAATTATTCCTACTTGTCAACCTGCTCTGAGCCCATTAAAATAAAAATATTTTTATAACTCCAGGAAAAGGGTGGATATAGATTGGAACAAGAAATTCACTATTTGGCTTTGCCTTTCAAAATTGTCTTCGCAGATTTAAGCATCTGTGCACACTGAAGCTTTTGGTTTGCAAAAAATGAGATTTGCTGAGAGAAAAAGTTTTATAAATCAATCTCATATCTGAACCTTAATGGTAAAAAGAAAGAACAAGCCTTATTTATTTTTTTTTTTTATTTTTTGGCCTTTTTGCTGTCAGCTATTCAAAGGATATTCTACAATCACAATTCCTATTAGAAAAGGAAGGAGAACTAAGAAGACTTTCTTGTTAAAGGGTGGAAGGAGTAAGAGAAAGAAGGAGTAATAGTAAGAGAAAGGCAGGAATTCACAGGAATATGGCAGTATGTCTGTTGATTCCTTACCTCCTCTCCTATGCTTCAACCTGTGTTTAGGTGGTAGGAATATTCGTTAAGTTTAGGCAACTAAAAGAGCAGAAGTTCCAATCCTTCAACAAAGCTTAGAATGCCTGTGTTCTCAGGCTACTATGTTCAGCATGGCAGAATCCATGCATTCCAGCACACACTGCATCCATGGACAGACAATTGGTGGCCTGGGAAATTCTTTCTGTTCCCTCATGCTACACAGCAGGATCAATAGGATCTCCAGCAGTTTCAGATAAATAAAGTAAGCAAACCAAAATAATACTGCAAAAACTCTGAAAATTAAACTTGGATTGGAATCACAGCAGACATAACAGGGCAAGACCCATATGATAAACCTACACAGAGTGACTTCTTGTTAAAATCAAAGATTTTAATAAGACCTAGAGTGTCCAGTATAATACACAATATGTACAGGATACCATTTAAAAAAATCACTTGTCACAATAAGAACCAAGAAAACCAAAATGTGACTGAGAAAAAATATTGACACTAAAATATTGAGATGAATCAGATGTTAGAACTATCTGACAAGGATTTTAAAGTAGCTAATATAAAAATGCTTGAACTATCGATTACAAATCTCTTGAAATAAATGAAAAAATTAAAATCTCAGGAAAAAATGAAAATTATAAAAAATATTACAAATAAAAATTATAGAACTGAAAAATAAGAAATATGCTGGAAGGGCTTAGCAGAAAAGGTGTTTTTTTATTTTTTATGTTTTATTATTTTTTTTTTTAGGAACCGCATAAATTTATTGGAAAAAAATTATAAAATTGGAAATAAAAAAACTTAAGTGAACATTTTTCAAGGGGCAATATTGTATGTCTGGTATAGTTACCTGGGGTAGTCACCTGTGGCTACGGGGAAGGCAGTCCAACCTCAGTTCTTATTGCCCTCACCCAGGATGAACCATGCCATGCCAGCTTCTGGGGCCTCTATTTAGCACAGATGGATGATATAGGCACTGAACTCTTTGATGAACTTGACCTGCTCGAACAGGGAGTGACTTTCCGGGAAGTGACACAAGTGGACATCACTCTTGTTGGTGGTCAGCTGGTTGAGCTTTCAGGCACTTGTGGGACAATAACAAAAGATCCAACAACTATATCATCAGTGTTATAGGAGAGGACGAAGAAAATGGGATTGAAAGAGTATTTAAATAAATATGGCTCAAAACTCCCCAAATATGGTGAAGCACACAAACCTATATATGTAAGAAGCCAAGTAAACCCCAAACAGGATAATGTCAAAGAAATGCATGTCAAAACACATCATTGTTAAACTTTTAAGAACTAAAGATAAGGAAAAATATCTTTCAAGCCACCAGAATTAAAATAGATTACCTATAGGGGAACTGTTATTCAAATAACAGTATATTTTTAATCTGAAACAATGGAGGTCAGAAGGAAATGGTATAATATTTTTTAAGTGCTGAATGAAATTCAAAACAAATTCTACATCTGGTGAAACTTTCTTTTAAGAATGAAGGGAAATAAAAATGTTTAAAATTATGTAAAGTTGAAAGAATTTGTCTTTAGCAGACCTATCCCCCAAAACTGGCTAAATGAAATTTCTCAAACAGAAATGAAATGATAAAAGAAGAAATCTTGGAGCATCAGGTAAGAAGAGAAAGCAATAGAAAGAGGAGAATTATGATAATATACAATAGACTATCTTTTTCCAGATAAGTTTCATAAATCATATTTGATGATTGCAGCTATTGTTATGACATCAGGAAACGCACAGGAAAATAACATTTAAAAATGGGAAAGGGAAGGGAAGCTAAATGCAAATGTGATTTCTATATTTTGCTCAAAGTGGTAAAATGCTGATACCAGTAGACAGTTCTGTCACAAAAGTGTATTGTAATACCCAAAACTGCCACTGGAAAAGCTATACAAAACACTACAAATAGGTCAAGATGTAGTGCAAAAAATAGTTTTAATAACCTCTGTAAGCAAAGAAAAGAGAAACAGGGACAAGAACAGAGGAAACCAATAAAAAACAAAAAAAATAACACAAATGTGGTAAGTGGTAACATATCAATAGTTATTTAAATGGAAATGGTCTAAATATACCAATCAAAAGACTAAGATTAGCAAAGTAGATTTAAAAGAATAACCACTATGGAAAATAGGATGGAGGTTCCTCAATAAATTAATAATAGAGCTACCAGATGACCAAGCAATCCCTCTTCCAGGTATCCACCCAAAAATTTTGAAAACATTTATTTGTTTCGTCGGACGATGTCGGACAATTAAATTCGAGAACTCATCCTCGAAAAAGTACTACATAACTCATTGCTGAATACCACTGTGGTCACTTTCGAAGTACTCCCCTTGGGAAGCTATGCATCAATGCCAGCGCCTAGTCCACCCTTCAAAGCAATTTGGAAACATTTTTTCTGGAATGGCCATTAGAGCTATCCTCGTATTAGCCTTAATGTCCTGAGTGTCATCAATATGTCTTCCTTTCAATATTTCCTTTATCTTCAGGTAGAGAAAGAAGTCATAAGGGGCCAGGTCAGGAGCAGGGAGGATGTCCAATACAGTTATTTGTTTACTGGCTAAAAACTGCCTCACAGACAGTGCAGTGTGAGCTGGTGCATTGTCGTGATGCAAGAGCCATGAATTGTTGGCGAAAAGTTTAGGTCGTCTAACTTTTTCACACAGCCTTTTCAGCACTTCCAAATAGTAAACTTGGCTAACTGTTTCTCCAGTTGGTACAAATTCATAATAAATAATCTCTCTGATATAACAAAAAAAGTTAGTAACATCGTTGCAACAAGTTTGCGAACTTGTCAGACCTTGTATTTGACCCTATATTCATTGCAGTATTATTCACTGTAGCCAAGACATGGATTCAATCCAATTGTCCTTTGATGGATGACTGAATAAAGAAGATGTGGTACACACACACACACACGCACACACACACACACACACACACACACATGGTACAATGGAATACTATTCAATCGTAAGAAAAGATGAAATACTGCCCTTTGCAACAATGTGGATGGATCCTGAGAGTATCATGCTAAGTGAAATAAGTGAGACGGAAAAGGACAAGAATCATGTGATTTCACTGATATGTGAGGTATAAAACAGAAAGCAATAAACAAAACAAACAAAAAACTCATTGACACAGACAATAGTATGGTGGCTACCAGAGAGAAAGGGGGATGGGGAGAAATTAAAGACGGTAAAGAGGATTAAATATATGGTGATGGAAGGAAACTAAACTTTGAGTGATGACTACACCATGCAATATACAGATGATATAATATTGACACTTGAAACTTATGTAATATTATTAGCTAACATCACCCCAATAAATTTAGTTTAAAAATCCAATTCTGTGCTGTCTACATGAAACTCATTACCGATATAAGGATATAGGTAGATTGAAAACCAGGGATGGAAAAAGGTATAACATGCACACATTAATAAAACAACAACAACAAAATGTGAGTGATATCTTATTTGATAAAATAGACTCTAAACAAAAAAACAGTTACTGGAGGTATAGAGGAACGTTACATAACCATCCATCAAGACATAGTAATCCTAAATTTGTGCACACTAAACAACAGAACTTCAAACTGTATGAAACGACAGCAGATAGAGCTGAAAGGAGGAGGAGAAAAATGTACAATTATGTACAGTTGGGACTTTAGCACTCCTTTCTCAGGAAATGATAGGGTTACCAGACAGAAAATCAGCAAGAATATAGAAAATATGAACAATGTGTTCAATCACTGAGAACTAACTGACATATGTTGAACCTTCAATGCCAAGAATATACATTTTCCCCCCAAATGTTCATGGAGTGTTTACCAAGAGGTGAAATATTCTGGGCTATATGACAAATCTCAACAAATTTAAATGAATTGAAATCATATAGAGCATGGTTTCTGATTATAATGGAATCAAAATGGCAATTAGTAACAAAAGACAACAGAAAAATCTCTAAACATTTGGAAATTAAAGAATACTTCCAAATAGTCCCGATGTCAACGTAGAGGTCTGGAAAGAAATTTTAAAATGCATAGAATTGAATAAAAATGAAAATACAGCATATCAAAATTTATGGAACATAACTATGTAGTGCTAAAAAGGACATATATGCCATGAATTTCCTATATTAGAAGCAAGGGAAATTTTCAAATCAGTAATCTAATTCCCACCTCAAGAAAATAGAAAAAAGAAGACCAAATTAAACCCAAAGCAAGCAGAGGGAAGGAAATAATAAATATAAGAACAGAAATTGAGGAAATTGAAAAATAGGGAAACAGGGTAACAGAATAAAATTAAAAAACAAAAACAAAAACGGTCTTCAAGAAAAATCAATAAACTTGATCAACTTCCAAAAAACAAAACGAGAGAAGACAGAAATCACTAATATCTGGAATGAAACAGAGGATATCACTACAGATCCTGTAGCCGTTGAAAAAATACTGACATACTCTGAACAACTTTATGCTTATAAATTTGACAACTTCTAAGAAATTGATTGATTCCTTAAAAACTCAACCAAGATCAAATAGACAATCTGAACAGTGTTATAACCATCAAAGAAGTTGAATTCATATTTAAAAGTTCCCAAAAAGAAATTTTTAGATCTGATGGTTCTACTGAAGCATTTTACCAATTTTTTTTAATTATTGTTTTCATTGGGGGTAACATTGATTAATAAAATTGTATAGGTTTCAAGTGTACAATTCTATAATACAATATCTATATATTTCATTATGTGTCCACCACCCAAAGTCAAATTTCTTTCTATCTATCAACTATTAAAAAAAAATTAAATAAAAATAACACCAATTTTACAAAATGTTTTCCAGAAAATAGAAAAGGGAAACACTCTCAACTCTGCATGAGGCCAGTATTACTCTGTTACCAAAACCTGACTAGGACAGTAAAAGCAAGCAAACAAACAAACAAAAACTACTGACAAATATCTCTCATAAAATTGATGCAAAAATTCTCCCTGAAATTTTATTAAACTGAATTAAAAATAATTATAAACCATAACCAAGTGGGATTTATTGTATGTATGAGAGGCTGGTTCAACATTTGAAAATCAATCAATGTACTCTACCATATCAACAAGTTAGAGAAAAAAATCATATATCATATCAAGGAAGAAAAAGCATTTGACAAAAATCCAAGTCATTCGTGATTAAAACAACAATAACAACAACAGAACATTTAGCAAGTTAGGAGGAGAGATGAATTATCTCTATAAACAAAACAAAGCAAAAACAAACAACAACAAAATCTCCTACAATAAATATCATGCTTAATGGTGAAAGACTGAATGATCCCCCCTAATATCAAAAAGAAGACCAGGATGTCTGCAATCATCACTCTTATTCAGCCTAGTTCTGGAATGCGTGGTCATTGCAATACGGCATAAAAAAGAAATAAAAGGCACACAATTTGGAAAGAAAGGAATAAAACTATCTCCATTTACAGATGCCAAAGTTATGCAGAAAATCCCCAAAACTACAAAGAAGCTCCTTGAATTATAAGTGAGTTCAACAAGATCACATATTATAAAATTAATACAAAAAAAGTCAGTCTGATATCAGTATACTAACAATTAAAATATAGAAACCAAAATTAAGGACATAATACCATTTACAGTTGCTCCAAAGAAAATGAAATACTTAGGTATACACTTAACAAAACATGTACAGGATCTGTTTGTTGAGAAGAACAAGGTCATAAGAAAAGAAATGGAGAAAACATGCTGTGTTTAATGGATTGAACCACTTAAGATAGTAAAGATGTTAGTTCTCACCAAAGTGATCTATAGGTTTAACACAATTCCTATCAAATCTTAGAAAACTTTTTTTTTTCAATATGGACAAGCTTATTCTAAAATATACATGGAAACTGTACAGGCCCTAGGATAGTTAGATAACACTTGACAAAGAACAAAGTGGGAGCAATCACTGCACTGATATTAAGTCTTCAGATACAGCTACAATAATCAAAACAGTATAGCACTGGTGGGATAGACCAATGGAACAGAATAGAAATTATTCACTATCTGGAAATTGACCACTGACGTATGCCTAACTGATTTTGATAACTGCAAAAGCAATTAAGTTCAAGAAGGATCAACTTTTCAACAAGTAGTGCTAGAGCAATTGGACATCCATAGGTCAAAAAACAAAAGCCTTACACCTTATATAAAAATTAACTCAAAATGGATTGTATACTTAAATGTAAAATGTAAGCCTGTAGAAATGAAAACAAACAAAAAAAATAAGAGAAAATCTTCAGTATCTAAGACTTGGTAAAAAGTTTTTAGATATAGTAAAACCACAATTCATAAAAGAACACAATCAATAAATTGGACCTCCACAAAATTAAAAACCTTGCTATGTGAAAACCCATGTAAAGAAAATGAATGGGAAGCTATTGCACGAGAGAACCACATCTCTGACAAATTATTAGTATCTACAGTACATAGAATTCTTAAAACTCAACAGTAAGAAACGACTTGACTATAAATGGACAACAGACATGATCATAAATTTCACAGAAGATACAGAGGGCAAATAAGTGTATGAAAAGATGTTATCATCATTAATCATTGCACAAATGTAAATTAAAACCACAATGAGCGAAGTCTATGCACCTCTCAAATGGCTAAAATACAACGTATCTATAAGTCCAAATACTGTTGAGGACACAGAGAAACTGGATTACTCGCACATTGCTGGTGGGAATGTAAAATAATACATTCACTTTACTTTGAAAACAGTTTCTTAAAAAACTAATTGTGGAAGTACTATAAGACCCAGAAATTATACTCCTTCACATTAATCCCAGAGAAATGGAGACTTTATGTTTATACAAATACTTTGTGTAAATGTTGTTAGCAGCTTTATTTGTAATAATCAGAAACTGCAGTCAGCCCAGATATTCTTCAACAGGCAAATGGTTAGCAAATATGGTACATACAATGGAATACTACTCAGCAGTAGAAAGTAATAAACTATTGATACACTCAACAATTTGAATCACTCTCCAGGGAATGATGCTGAGCAAAAAACAAAACAAAATACACCAAAACAAAACAAAAAACACACTCAAATTTATGTGATTTCATCTACATAACATTGCTTAAATAATAAATTTGAGAAATGGAGGATAGATTCATGATCTCTCAGCATTAGAGATAGAGAGGTGGGGGGAGGAGGCAAATGGGACAACACAAGTGTCCTTATGATTTGGGAACTCTTCAGCATCTTGACTGTGCCCGTGGATACATGAACACAGGTGACAAAATTGTATAGAACTTACACACATACATATAAATATAAGTAAAACTAGGGAAATTTGAATAAGGTTGGTGGATTGAATCCCTGTCAATATTCTGGTTATCATATTATACTACAGTTTTGCAAAATGTTATCAATGAGGAAATTACTAGGAAATGTGAACAAATGATTTCTTTGAATTATTTCTTACAAGTGTATCTTGTGACTCTTCAATTATTTCTCCAACATTTCAATTCACAATATTCTGAGACACTAACAGTCATTGTTGATAAACTGTTTCCACAAAGCAATTAAAAATATATATATATTTCAGAGTGTAGGAACCGCACAAGATTGTAGACTTTGGCAGTCTCCTCCATCATCAGTAGTAAGTGCCCACACAGTTACCCAGAATTGTCTCTGCCTTAGCAGGTACCAGTGCTTAGTAAACAGGCTCAGATCAATCTGGAAGAGACACCCAATGAGACCAGAAAGAACCGGATGTGTGCTCCTTCCCTGGAAACTGGGCAAAGCTGCTCTCCCCACCCTTTTCTAAACTCAGATCTTTGCCAGAATGAAGGGGAACTGGAGAGCAAAGTTGAATTCAGTTTTACAAAGTAAATGTATGTATTTGCATATCTGATTCATAGTTTATACATTTTAACCTTACTAAAATAATTTCATTGAACTGAAAATATTTAAATTTGGAGCTACACGAGTGATGAGGAAGCTAGTAAATCTTAATAGGTCAGTTTCCCCTAAGCATCTGCTGCAGAGTGTACTAGACAATCTGTTCCATCTCTTTAGAATGACCATGTCCTTGAAGACTAGGGGACAAACAGTTAAAGTCCAGAAAATTTCCTGCCCACAAATTACTTAATCTCAACTGAGGTAAATGCAGGCCCTTAGTCATAAATTAGATTGACAATTTGTGTTTTGCAAGTAACTGGTGCAGAACTATCGGCCGCAGAGCTGTGGCTAGATAAGCAAAGTTAAATTTTGAGCTGCCTTGGGATATCTAACCTAAATATGAGGGACACTTTCTGGATCTGTATGACGTAATTTTTCACTGAGATTTCTTTTTCACTGTCTCAAGGGATGTAGAAACCTTTATCAACTTCTACTAAACAATGTAATAAGAGCTTTACTCTTTTTTCAGTACTTTTAATATAAGCCTGAATTTTCAGCTAATAGTAGTGGTGCCTAGTTCAATGGTCCTCATCTTTCTCCTTTTGTTATTTTCCTCTTTGACCTTGGCTTTTTTTCTCCTCATGTAATTCTCATGGCTACACATTGCAGAGTTTGCAATAAAAATATTGACTAGCATTTGTCCAATTTCCATTAGGCTTTTAAAAGACACTGGGCCTAGTTTTTGTCGCTTCATTTTACCACCTTTTTTGAATCAAAGTATTAGAGACACTGTGGCACTAGATCTTTCTTTGCTAACAAGTCCTGAGTCACCCTCATTAGCATGGGTAAAGTAACATGAGAGCCACATTCTACAGTGGCGGTAGGATTTCTCCACTGGAGACATGCTTTATGAACAGATATTCACTTAGGCGTGGCTTGAGCTTCTCAGGTAGTTTTCTCCCAGTCATCTCAGCTTCATCCAAAGTGAGACATGGGCCCAGACAGGATTCCGTTATGCTCACATTGTGCTTCAGTGGCTGGCCTGCAAGGGGGCTCACAGGAAGTCCTGGAGCTTTACAGTGGCTCGTGACTCAGATATCTGCATTTATTATTGCTCTTCTAGGCTTTTAGTCAGACGTACATTGGTAAGTACCTGCTGTTGCAACACATGAAAAATGACAGCTTTAAGGGGATGACTGGAACAATTAAATTTAAGTTACTTTTAAAATTCCAACCCGGCATAAAGCATTATAATAAGCATTGCAGAGGATTCAAAGATGAGACAGGTAGATTCTCTTCTGTCTGATTGCCTACAGTCCAATATATCATCTTTAAGTCATATAGTATAGTGTACATATTCATATTTATTGTGTCTTTTGACCCTCAAACTGATACTGTGGGATTGTCAGTGAAGTGTTGATGATCCTATTTATAGATGAGAAAATTGAGGCCAGAGAGCTGTAACTAAAATTATACCAGGATTAGCAAGTAGACAGTGCTCAGTCCTGAAGCCCTGTTCTCTGGACAACTAACCCGCCCACTGCTCTTTCTCCAAACCCATTTCTCAGTTAACATTGTCCAAAGATATCTGCAATTATTTCTTTATTTATTTTTAAATTTATTTTTGTTGTTGTTAGATGCTCATTTTTTATTCATTTATTTTTTTTTTTTAGATTTTACTTTTTAAAAAAGCTAATAGACAATATTACATTACTTTTAGGGGTACACCATAGTTATTCAACATTTATATACCTAAAGAAGTGATTACCATAAGTCCAGCAACCATCTGACACTGTACTCTGCAATCACAATATTATTGACTATATTCCTTATGCTGTACGTTACATCTCCATGACTTACTTGTTTTATACCTGGAAATTTGGACTTCTTATTGCCCTTCACCTTCCCCCCCTTTTAATTTTTCAATTACAGCTAACATTTAATAGCATTTTATATTAATTTCAGGTGTACAGCATATGGTTAGACATTTGTATAATTTAAGAAGTGGTCCCCCTGACTAGTCTAGTACCCACCTGGCGCTGTACATAGTTAATTACTATATTATTCACTATATTTCCTATGCTTTATTTATATTCGCATGACTATTTTAGAACTACCAATTTGTACTTTTTAATCCCTTTACCTTTTAAACCCTGTCCCCCAACCCCCTCCCACCTACTACCCAATAGAACTAGTACCCATCTGACACCATACCTAGTTATTACAATATTATTGACTATATTCTTTATGCTATACCCTACATCCCCATAAGTACTTTATAACAATCAATTTGTACTTTTTGTTTATTAGTTTCAGCTGTAAAAAACAATGTAATAGTTAGACATTTACACCCTTCATAAAGTGATTACCTCCCTCCCCCAATCTACTATTTCTTTGATATCATACATAGCTGTTACAATTCCATTGACTCTATTCCCTATGTTGTACTCGACATCCTGTGACTATATATATATGAAATTGTAGTTGACATTCATTATTATTCAGCAACTTGCACTTCTTAATCTCTTCCCTTTTTTTTCACCCATACTCCCAGCACCCCTCCCATATGGCAACTGTCAAAATGTTTTTTATATCTATGAGTTTGTTTTCTGTTTGTTTATGTTTTTGTTTAGATTCCACATATAAGCAACCTCTCATTGTAACTGTCTTTCTCTGTCTGACGCTCCACTCAGCACTCAGCATAATACCCTACAGATGCATCCATGCTGCCATAGATGGCAAGAAATATATCTATCTATCTATCTATCTATCTATCTATCTATCTATCTATCCATATATATATATATATATATCTATCCATATATATATATATATATATATATATATATATATATATATATATATATTGGACACTCGGGCTGCCTCCAATTCTTGGCCATTGTAAACAATGGTGCAATGAACATATGGATGCAAACATCTCTGAAGTAACATTTTGGGTTTCTTTGAATAAATACCCAAAAGTGGAATTATTGGTCCTTCTTTGTCTCTTATAACCTTTGTTTTAAAGTCTATTTTGTCTGGTACAAGTATTGCTACTCCAGATTTGGTTGTTTCCATTTTTATGAAATAACTTTTTTCATTCCTTTACTTCTGTCTGTCTTTCAATCTGAGGTGGCTATCTTGTAGGCAGCATATATAAAAGTTTTGTTTTCTTATCCATTCAACCCTCCTATGTCTTTTGTGGAGTATTTAATCAATTTACATTGAACGTAATGTTGATAGGTATGTAGCCATTGCCATTTTATTCATTATTTTTATCTTTTTTTCCCCTCCCCATCTTAAAGAAGGTCCTGTAACATTTCTTGTAATACTAATTTGGTGATGGCAAACTCCTTTAACTTTTTCTTATCTGGGGAGCTCTTTATCTGTCCTTCAATTTTAAATGATGGCTTAGCTGGATAAAGTATCCTTGGTTGCAGGTCCTTGTTTTTTATCACCTTGAATATTTCATGCCAAAGCCTTCTGGCCTGCAGCGTTTCTGTTGAGAAATCAGCTAACAATCTTATGGGGGCTCCCTTGTAAGTTACTGGTTGCTATTTTCTTACTGCTTTTAGGATTTTCTTTTTGTCCTTAGCATTTGACATTTCAATTGTAATGTGTCTTGGTGTGGGCCTATTTGGGTTCATCTTGTTTGGGACTCTCTGCACTTCCTGGACTTATATGTGCATTTACTTTGCCAGGCTAAGAAAGTTTTTAGTTATTATTTCTTCAAATAGGTCCTCTAGCCCTTGCTTTCTCTTTTCTCCTTCTGGTACCCCTATGATCTGAATGTTGTTAATCTTGAGGTTGCCCTAGAGGTCTCTTAAACTATTTTTATTTTGGGGGAATCTTTTTTCCTTTTTGCTGTTACAAGTGTGTGTTTTCTTCTACTTTGTCTTTCAAATACCTGATTCAACCCTCTGCTTCATCTAGTCTGCTGGCTGGTGATTCCTTCTAACGCATTCTTCATCTCAATTATTGTATTTTTCACTTCTGACTATCTCCTTTTAATGGTTTCTACGTCCTTTTTTGTGCTTTCTATTTCTTTGTTGAAGTTCTCAGTTCCTTGAGCATCCTTATAACCATTGTTTTGAACTCTGTATCTATTAACTTGCTGGCTTTAATTTTGTTTTGTTGTTTTTCTGGAGTTTTCTCCTGGTCTTTCATTTGGGACATACAACGGTACCTCGGTTTTCAAATGTCTCCATTGACAAACATTTTGGTTTACAAACGCTGTAAATTTTATGGATCTATGGTATCATTAGATAGTAAAATTCATGCTAAATTTGCAGTTTTAGGGGTTGATTTTAAAGGTCTGGAACAGATTAATTCATTTTGCATTACTTTCTATGGGGAAACTGTGCCTTGGTTTTCGAACATTTCAGAACTCCAACGTCTTCCAGAATGGATTACATTAAAAAACCGGTGTACAACTGAATTTCTTTTTTTCCTCATTATGGCTGGCTTTCTGTGTTTGCTTCTATGTATTAGGTACATCTGCTATGTATCCCAGTCTTGGCCAGGTGGCTTTAATAGTAGGTGCCCTATGTGGCCCTGGCACAGTCTCCCTGGTCACCTGCTATTGGCATGTCAGTGGATGGGTTTCCCCTCAGGCTGATTGACTGAGGGGTTTCTCCATGTCCACAGTTTATGGGCTGATCTTCAGGGGGCTTACCCCATTAAGTGGGATTCACCCCAGTGGGCTCTGGTGCCTGTTGAAAATGCCCTTTGTGTGTGCCACTTGTGGGGCTGCTTGGGCTGTGCTCTGCTGTGGTCTGAATCTAACCTCTAAGCATGTTGTATCTGGTGCCTCTTGAGAGGGGCTCCTGAGCAGGTCCAGGTCACCCACCAGCTATGACTGGCCAAGGACTACATGGAGAGAGTGACAAAGAAACCCTCACTTGTTAGCTGCCTGTACTAAACCTGGAGGCATGTGGGAGAGACCATGCTGCAAACCAAGGTCATCTGCCACCAGTACCAGGCCTGGGATAGCTCTGCAAAAAGCCAGGACACCCCAATTTCTGCTGCCACCTGGTGGTTCCCTTAAGGTTCAGCCATTGATAAACCTTGTGTGGTATGCAAGTTGGGTGAGGAAAGGTCTCAGGGAGTCACCAGAGTGGGAAGTGTTGTGATCTCCAGGTTAATGTAGATTCTGATTTGGTGTCAGTGCTAAGCCTGGAGCTATTCAGCAAAAGTTTCAGAGCACACCAAGGCCAGAGGCTGCCCACTTGGAACTTGGGGACTCCAATAGTTTTCCAAGAAAGAGTGCAATGAGAGTAGGGCTGACTGCTTGCCAAGAGGGTGCCTCCTGCATTGGGGGAGTTGGGTGGGGTATGGTCCCAAGGAGTCAGCACAGTGGAGAAGGGGAGCTCACCAGACCAGTTCGGATTTAGATTTGTTCATTGGCATTGGAGGAAAGGATCAACTCAAGAAAGATGGCACCTGCCTGCTGGTGGCATGGGTGAAGGACCACACAGGATAGATGACAACTGTCTTCCAGTCCTCATCCCACAGCCACACACTTCTGTCTGCCTTCTGCATGACTGCAACATCCCCTAAGCCACCGTCCCTCCACTGGAGCTTACGGTGAGTGCCTGAGATTGGGTCTGTGTGCAGGCCCCTTAAGAGGACATCTGGGTTTCTAGCAGCATTTTTTCCCACGAGGATGGTCCCAATTCCTATTGTCTTCCACAGCCAGATGTTGCTGCAGCTCCTCTTCCCAGCACCAGTACTCTGTGCTGGGAAGCCTGCAGTGGGGCTGGGATCCCTTGCTCCTCAGGGTAGAATCTCTGTGGTCGAGATATGCCTCCTGATTCTCAACTGTAATGGAGATTTGGGCCCAACACCTTTCACATCTCCATTGCTCCTACAAGCCTCAGTGTAGCTTCTTTTTTATTTTGAGTTATAAAACTTCTGTTGAACTCTAGACTTTAGATGGTTCATCAGATTATTCTATAACTTAGTTGTAATTTTAATGTGTTAATGGAAGGAAGCAGGCACAGTGTTTATCTACTCTGCCATCTTGGATCTCCACCTAGTCTGCAATTTTAAATAAAGGGTATTATACTCTTTTTATTTTGTTTTATTATATTTTATCAAGTAATACATGCTTGATGTGAACAGTATCTGAAAATTCTGATGCCAAGAATTTTCATAAGACAGCATCACAGAAAAATCTGTACTTAGTGAGTTATGCTTGTTTTGACTCTAAAGGAGTTAGTAGATTTGTTTCCAGGTGCTATCAATGTTTCTCATAATTAACTGAATACTGGTAACCTGCTAGAGTAATGAGTATTTGATTGAATCATCAAAAAGGATAAAATATTTATTATTTTTAGTGGGGAAGTATGTTCTTGATCTTCTTTTCACCATCATCTTTTTCATTAACTTTCAAAAATGTTTATTAATTATCTTATGGAAATGTATTCTTACTGCCATATGTTTCCATGAAGAAAAGCATATTCTTTTTGCATTTGTATTAAACTGTACTAAGGTAGTGTAATGAAGTTTCACTGTTAAGCAATTAAATCAGTGTGGTATTTTGAGGGAATGGATAACATAAGAACTATCAAAAATATGCAAATAATTGAAAATGGGCTGGAGATCCAGAGATTTTTCTCTATATTTAATAAATTCCCTTTGTATTTTGTAGAATTTCTTATAAAACTCAAATAGCTCATAGTATAAGAAATTGTTATCCTCACACATAGAGACAAGAGTAAACACCAAATAATGCCTAATCCTGAAAACAGTTCAAAACATGAACAGAAGAAGAATGATGTAATTGCTTTTATTGCAGAATCAAAGGTACAGTGACTAAAGGGGACTTGCAATAGATTATTGAGTCAATTAATGGCTTTAAGGAGTAGGAATTGGGAAGTTGCTCTTCTGAAGTAGAAAAATTGTGAGGAGAATATAGGAAGAAGAACATAAGATAGAGAAGGCATGAAAAGTAGAGAATGTAATAGAACAGAATGGGGAGATTAAAAGAGAAGTTAAAACAAACTCAGAACATTTCCTCTTGACATTGTTAAGTCTCTGAAAGGAATGGGCCATTCATACATGATTTCATATATTTAGATGAAAAGTAAAGAGTGAGATCAAATTGTCAGCAAATATTAAGACATTTAGCATGTAGGTTAAACATCCATATCATTTAATTTTTCACTTTGCCAACATAGACTTTGATGTATTTTTTTACCTTTTTCTTCTGTTTTTATTTATTCAGAAAAGGTTTCTTTAAATAATGGAGATTCTACTGAACTTACAGTAACCTAACTACTTTTCATTGATGAAATGAAAATTTTATAATTCTCCACATATAATACTATTCTTTCTAAGGCTATTTTCAAAATATTTTTTTTTTTATATTGGCTAGTTGCAAATGGATGATGTTGTTTTCTGAACTGTAAGATGAATTTGCTATTCAACATAACTACTTGCTTTTACTGAAAATAAAAAAGAATGAAATATTTTTAGTTGATGATAAATGTGTTTGAACTAATATCTTGAGATAACTTGCTTAAATATTTAAATCTCAAAATTACTAAATAAGGCAAGTTAACAAATAAAAGGTCTTCCTCTCTTCAACAAGGGAAGAAAACAAACTGTTATTTTTCTTTAGTATCCCTGGGCAACTTAGGCAGGGTAACTTTTTCATGGGAATAAATAACCTGATACAACCAAATTCACAGGTAGTTGAATTTTTACCATATTTTTAAATTTATTGTTGAATTGAAACTCAGTGGTTGATATCTATTTTGTATCAAATTCCAATTCCACGTTGGGATAAGTCAGCTCATTATACCATTTATTACTTTTCAAGTACCTTTCATAATTTCATTGCACAATGCCCTGCTTTCACTAGCTAATAAAATACTCTGTTCTCTCACAATTGTTTTAATTTTGATACTTTTTTGGTCTTTCTCCTTTTCTTCTCTCATTTATCTTTGCTTCTTACTTTTCTCTTTTAAACATTTAACACTCAGCTGTTTTCAAGTCATCATAGGAACCATGTGCTATACCTTTTAAAAAGGCATGAACTTAGGGTACTCTTTGTTGAACTTTGGATTTTATCCCTATCCCATAAGTTTTTGTTTTCCTTAAAGTTAGCACCAACTTTAAAAAAACCAAAAAACAAATCCTAATTCATCTTAAATTTTGGCATGTATTTTTAATATAATCTTTTCTATACAGAATTGTGACAAATTTAGAAACCCTATTAGATAATTTGCTCATTAAAAATAACACATATTAGATTACATCATAAAAATGGTGGCATGAGGTGAGCCTGTTGAAATCTCCCCTGGATTTTACAACAAATTAAACAACTATAATTCCACAAAGTACTCCCTGCACAGCAGACAAGCAAGACTAAGAGGCACTCAACTGAAATCATCTAAAGGTGGGCAAATTGGGTGAACAGGGGAGGAGGGAAGTGGGAAGTACGGAGACAAGGGCTGTGCAGGCACAGAATGGACAGAGTGGAACTCGGAGCACTGAGCTCCCTGTATTCCAGAGCTACTGCAGTCATAGGAGAGGGAAGAATTGAGACTGCCAGTGCTCTGCTTAAGGCCCACAGTCCCACCTGAGGGATCAGCATATAATATAGCTGAACCCAACGCTCACGGCAGAGAACTCGGAGCAAAGACTGAGGGAAAATGGTGAAAATGGCAGTTTAAGCCCTCACTGCCAAGCAGAAATGGAAGGCTTAGGCAGAGAACCTAGCCGCCCTCTCCCACCCTCCCAGAGCTCACCCCACCCCCACCTACCCAGTGCTAGAAGCGGAACCCGGTAGCAGTGTCAGGTCAAAAAAGCAGAATATTTGCAGTTCTGAGAGCTGTGACCTACAGCCATGGACTCACAGCCCAACTAGTTCTGGCAAAGGAGAGGAAGCCATGGGTGCAGGAGTGGATGTACTGGTGGTCGCTGCCATTGCTCTGGGCCACCTCTCACAACCTAACCAGCCCCTGTCCCCACCTATCTGGGCAGATCCCAGCAGGAGTAAACATAGCTGTGAAACACACAGGCTCTGAAACTGGTGCAGGAAGAGCTTCAGAACTTCAGAACTCTCCACATCCCCCCATGGAGGCAGTGCCCTGTGACGCAGGCAAACTGTTCACAGAGGAGAAGCCCACCTTCCAGGGAATCCCCCCATTGTATGAGAAGCCAGAAGAGTGTAGAGAAAATGTAATACTGCAGTGTGAGAGACAATAAAAGGCTGCAGTCAGAGAGAAAATAACTCTACCAACACCTACTGGAAAGCAAAAGAAACACTTCTTCCTAGCAATCTGTTTCAGAACCCACTTCTGCCTAGGAAGAAGAAATAATATGCCTAGGAAAAGAAATAATAATTCATTAATTGCCATGAATAATCAAGGTAACAAGACAGCTAAGAAAGAAAATGAAAAGTCTCCAGAAAATGAACTTAAAGACATGGAAATGTGTGACTTAAATGACAGAGAATTCAAGATTGCAGTTCTTAAAAAACTCAATGAGATGCAAGAACACATAGACAGGCAGTATAATGATCTCAGAAACACAATCAAAGAACAAAATGAACTAAAGAGATTGAATTTTACTAAAGAGATTGAATTTTTAAAGAAGAACCAAACAGAGTTTCTGGAAATTAAGAACTCAATAAAAGAAATGAAGAATGAAATAGCTAGCCTAGGTAGTAGAGTTGACCAGATGGAGGATAGAATCAGTGACATTGAAGATAGAAACATGGAAATGACACCAATAGGTGTTGCAGCCCGCACAACCAGGAGGGCTCTGCCGGAGGGGGAAAGGTGAGGAGATTGAGAAAAGACACAGAGACAGGAAAACTGGGATCGTGAGGTCCACTGTCGATGGATGGCGGAGCAGTGCCACAGTCTTTATTTCACACACAGTTTTTATACAGTCTTAGAATAGTTATCTATACAAATAAGTATTAGCAGAACAAGCAGGCTTCCCATAGGGGTGCCCTTGCAGCTGCAAGGCCCTTATCAGCTTACAGCCCGCTCCCTACATCGAAGATTGCTGAGGTGAAGCTTCCCATGGGAATGACTTTGCAGTTGCAAGGCCTTTGTCAGCTCACAGCCTGCTCCCCACAGATAGGAGAGAGACTTGAGAGTTACATGAAATGAAAGAACTTTACAAGAACTTTCTGACTCCATCCGAAAGAGCAATATAAGAATAATGGGCATACCAGAAGGAGAAGAAAGGGAGAAGGGAACAGAGAGTATATTCAAACAAATAGTCAATGAGAACTTCCCAAACTTGTGGAAAGAACTGGATCTTCGAATCCAAGAAGCAGATAGAACACCTAATTACCTCAATCCCAACAGGCCTTCATCAAGGCACATTGTATTGAAGCTGTCAAAAATTAACAACAAAGAAAGAATCCTCAAGGCAGTCAGGGAAAACAAGACAGTAACCTACAAAGAAAAGACCATTAGATTATTGTCAGATTTTTCAGCAGAAACTCTACAAGCCAGGAGGGAGTAGATTCAAATATTCAAACTATTGAAAGAGAGAAAATATGAGCCAAGAATAATATACCCAGGAAAGATATCCTTTAGATATGAAAGAGGACTAAAAACCTTTCCAGACGTAAAGAAACTGAGGGAATTTTCTAACACACGACCTGCACTATAAGAAATACTGAAGCAGGCGATTTGACCTGAAACACAAAAGCAAAAGAATACAAAACAATGAGTAGTATTATGAACAGACAGAAGTAGGAAATGGCAATCCTTATACCAAATAGGCCACTATACACTGAAACATAATATATAGGGTAAAAAAGGAAAAATAAAACAAGATAAAACAAAAAAAATCACTTAAAAAAAGAAAAAAGACAACTTGCTACTGCAGTGCAGAAATCAACTCACAGCTTAAATAGGGATAATTTGTGACAACAAAACGATAAAAGAGAAGAGAGTAAAGGTATGAACCAGCACAAGGGAATGGAGAAAGTAAACATAATGAAGAAAATGGAATACTCTAAATATAAAACTTTCTTTTACATAAACCTAATGGTAATCACTCAAAAAAAAAATCCAGAACTGTAATATATAACATAAAAAAAGAAGAAATAGAGGGAAAAATCATAGAATACAATACAACTGAAATAATAGACAACAACAAAAATGCAAAGAAACAAGGGAGACACCACCCTCCCAGAAAACCAGAGATAGAATGATAGAAAATCCTTATATATCAATAATCAACCTAAATGTAAATGGACTGAACTCACCAATAAAAAGGCACAGAGTAGCAGATTGAATCAAAAAAACTAAACCCAACCATATGTTACCTACAAGAGACACATTTCAGCTACAAGGGCAAATATACACTCAAAGTGAAAGGGTGGAAACTGACACTCCAAGCAAATGGTATTAAGAGAAAATCAGGTATAGCAATACTGATATGAGATGAAACAGACTACAGGATGAAAAATGTAACAGGAGACAAAGATGGATATTTCATAATGATAAAGGGGGCTATACAACAAGAAGACATAACAGTCATCAATATTTATGTCCCCAATCAGGTAGCACTGAAATATACTAAGCAACTACTAACGGAACTAAAGGGAGAAATCGACCAAAATGCAATTATAATAGAGGACCTACATACATCATTGACAGCTATGGATAGATCATCCAAACAGAAAATAAATAAATAAATAAATAAATAAATAAATAAATAAATAAATAAGTAAATAAATAAATAGCAGCCCTAAAGGACACATTAGATGAAATGGATATAACTGACATTTATGGAGCACTTCATCCTAGAACATCAGACTAAACATTCTTTTTTAGTGTACATGGAACATTCTCAAAGATAGATTATATATTGTTACATAAAACTAGTCTCAACTAACTTAAAAGATTGAAGTCATTCCAAGCATATTCTCTGATCACAAGATTTTGAAATTGAATATCAACTGCAAAAAGAAAGCAGGAAAAACAAGAAATATGTAGAAATTAAATAACATACTTTTAAAGAATGACTGAGTCAAAGAAGAATTAAGGGAAAGTTCAAAAGATGCATAGAAACAAATGAGAATGAAAATACATCCTACCAAAATTTTTGGGATGTAGCGAAAGCAGTTTTAAGAGGGAAATTTATATCATTACAGGCCTATCTCGAGAAACAAGAAAAATCCCAGATAAATAACCTCACGTTTTGCCTTAAAGAACTAAAAAGAGAACAACAAATGAAACCCAAAGGCAGCAGAAGGAAGGAAATAATAAAAATCATAGCAGAACTAAATAAAAGAGAGAATAAAAAGACAATAGAAAAAAATTAATGTGACAAAGAGCTGGTTCTTTGAAAAGATTAATAAAGTTGACAAACCCTTGGCTAGATTCACTAAGATAAAAAAGAGAAAAGACACTAATAAGCAACATCAGAAAAGAAAGGGGGGAAGTTACCACGCATGCCAGAGAAATACAAAAGGATCACCCAAGAATACTATGAAGGATTATATGCCACCAAATTTAGTAACCTAGAATAAATGGACATGTTCTTAGAAACATGTGGCCTTCCTAGCCTGAATCACGAAGAATTGGTAAACCTAAATAGATGGATCATCAATAAGGAAATTGAATCAGTTATCTGAAACCTTCCCAAAAGCAAAAGTCTGGGACCAGATGGCTTCACTAGTGAATTCTACCAAACCTTCAAAGAGGATCTAATGCCTGTCCTACTCAAACTCTTTAAAAAAATTGAAGAAAAGACAATACTTTTTGACTCATTTTATGAGGCTAATATTACCCTGATAGCAAAACTTGGTAAGGATAACAGAATAAAAGAAAATTACAGACCAATGTCTCTGATGAATACAGATGCAAAAATCCTAAACAAAATTCTAGCAAATCGAATGCAACATGCATTAAAATGATTACACATCATGACCAAGTGGGGTTCATCCAGGGGGCACAAGGATGGTTCAACATATGCAAATCCATCAATGTGATACATCACATAAATAAAATAAAGGACAAAAATCATATGATTATATGAACAGATGCAGAAAAAGCATTTGACAAGATACAACATCAATTTATGATTAAAACACTGAATAAGATGGGTATAGAAGGAAAATACCTCAACATAATAAAGGCCATATATGACAAACTCTCAGCTACTATCATAATTAATGGTGAAAAACTGAAGTCCTTTGCTCTATGTTCAGGAACACGACAGGGCTCTCACCTATCACCTATGCTTTTCAACATAGTATTGGAAGTCCTACCCAGAACAATCAGGCAAGGTAAAGAAACAAAAGGCATCGAAATTGGGAATGAAGAAGTTAAGTTGTCTCTTTTTGCAGATGACATGATGCTATATATAGAAAATCCCAAAGACTCCACCAAAAAGCTATTAGAAACAATAAATGAATACAGTAAAGTTGCTGGCTACTAAATCAATGTACAAAAGTCCTTTGCATTACTATATTCTAACAATGAAATCTCAGAAAAAGAAATAAAGAAAAACAATTTGTTTTGCAGTTGCAACACAAAGAATAAAATACCTAGAAATAAACTTAACCAAAGATGTGGAAGACCTATATGCTGAAAACTATAAGACATTTTTAAAAGAAATTGAATAAGACACAATGAAATGGAAAGACATTCAATGTTCATGGATTGGAAGAATCAACATATTTAAAATAGCCATATTACCCAAAGCAATATACAGATTTAATGCAATCCCCATCAAAATCCCAATGGCATTTTTTGGAAAGGAATAGAACAAAAAATCATCAGATTTCTATGGAACTACAAAAGACCCTGAATAGCCAAAGTAATCCTAAGAAAAAAGAACAGTGCTGAAGGTATCACACTCTCCGACTTCAGTTTTTACTACAGGGCAATAATAAGCAAAACTGTATGGTATTGGCAGAAAAAGAGACATACAGACCAATGGAATAGAATCGAGAACCCAGAGATAAACCCACATAAATATGGACAGATAATTTTTGACAAAGAAGCCAAAAACACACAATGGAGAAAAGACACACTCTTCAATAAATGGTGCTGGGAGAATTGGAAAGCCACGTGCAAAAGAGTAAAACTGGACTGCTATCTGTCACCGTGTACCAAAATTAACTCAAAATGGATCAAAGACCTAAACATAAGACCTAAACAATAAACTGCACAGAAGAAAATATAGGTACTAAACTTATGGACCTTAGGTTCAAAGAGCATCTCATGAATTTGACTTCAAAGGCAAGAAAAGTAAAAACTGAAATAAATGAAAGGGACTATACCAAAGTAAAAATATTCTGCACAGCAAAAGAAACCATCAACAAAATAAAGAGGCAACCAACCGAATGGGAGAAGATTTTTGCAAACAATGCCTTCGATAAGGGGTTAATATCCAAAATATATAAGGAGCTCATAGAATTCAACAACAACAACAACAAAGAAACAAGCAATCCAATTAAAAAATGAAAACCTGAATAGACATTTCTCCAAAGAAGGCATACAAATGGCCAATAGACGTATTAAAAAATGTTCAACATCATTAATCATCAGAGAAATGCAAATAAAATCCATATTGTGATACTACCTCACACCAGTTAGAATGGCTATCAGCAACAAGACAAATAATAAGTGTTGGAGAGGCTCATGCACTGTTTGTGGGAATGCAGAACAGTGCAGCCTCTATGGAATACAGTGTGGAGTTTCCTAAAAAAATTAATAATAGAATTACCATATGACCCAGCAATCCCTCTCCTGGGTATCCACCCAAAAAATCTGAAAACATTTAGCCATAAAGATGTATGTGCGCCAATGTTCTTTGCAGCTTTATTTACTGTGGCCAAGACATGGAAACAACCAACGTGTACTTCGATAGATGATTGGATAAAGAAGTTGTGATATATTTACACAATACTATTCTGCCATAAGAAAAGATGAAATAGTACCATTTGTGACAACATCGGTGGGTCTTGAGATTATTATGCTGAGCAAAATAAGTCAGACAGTAAAAGTCGAAAACCATATTATTTCACTGATATGTGGGATATAAAACTGCAAACAACAAAGGAACAAGACAAACGAAGAAAAAAATCCCTCATAGACACAGGCAATAGTTTAGTGGTTACCAGAGGGTAAGAGGGGAGAGAGGTGGGAGATGAGGGTAAAGGGGATCAAATATATGGTGATGGAAGGAGAACTGACTCCGGGTGGTGAACACACAATGTGAGATATAGATGATGTGATACAGAATTGTACACCTGAAACCTATGTAACTTTACTAACCATTGTCAACCCAATAAACTTTAATTACAAATTGGTAGTTAAAAATATATTTAAATAAATCTTGTTTTATATATATATATATATATAAAGTCTCAGTTTCTCTTTTGTATCTTATTTGTCAGGAGTAATTTTATCTTTTTTGTCGTTTATTATAATTAGGAACCCTTCATAAATAGCATTTTAACCATATTATACAGACATATCTTAAAGTTTAAGATTTATTTTTAAATTTGCCCACTAATTTTCCCTACTGTGTTTCCCTGAAAATAAGACCGGGTCTTATATTAATTTTTGCTCCAAAAGACACATTAGGGCTTATGTTCATGTGATGTCATGCTGAAAAGTCATGCTAGGGCTTATTTTCCTGTTAGGTCTTATTTTGGGGGAAACTCGGTAGAAAGGACAGTTATTTGCTCTTTCTGTTTTTAAACTACTTTCTTACATCCTTTCTCACCCCTTTCCACGATGAACCTACTTCAATAATGTTCCCCTTTTGATGTATTATTTTACTCTGTTCTCTATTTTTTTTGAAAAGTACAGATACATTTTCTAGATTTTTGTGGATAATAAGGAATCTGGTTCTATATCCCACAACATTTAATTAGAATAATAATGAACAACAAGCAAAGGAGTCAAAGGACAAGTTCTTTCTAGATCATTTTGTCTCTAAGCATTATTTTTTATCATGGTCAACAATTTATTTTTCCCTTTGATATACAACAATGTAAACAACCTGTTGTCTGTGGAAAGTATTCCCTAAGAACTGTTTTGATCTTTTAGTATGTTTGTATTTATACACTATGGATGTTTATTCTCTAGTATTTGTCTGTGACAGCTCAGACAAAGTCTTCACCATCGTTCTTGGACTATCTGGCTTTCAAACCATTTTTTTTTTTTAAATCCAAAAATGCTTTTTAACAACTCATAGGCGCTATTTCAAAGCTTCAAATCTTTTTTCCTATCACGTCGACATCTATGACATGTACAACAGCTAGTTTCCTCTATGCCTTTGACTGGTAAATTACATACCTCTTATTTGATCTTCTTAAATTTACAAATAAATTCATCTCCTCTTCTTGACAAAAACCTTTCCATATAACTACAATGTTGCAGTCTTACTACTCTAGCATGCTTTTTAAGAAAGTACACAATTCAGTACATCAGATTATCTTGTTTATTTTTCTCCTGGGTTGGAAGGCAATACAGAAAATTTTGAATCATTCAGTGAATTATAAATTCGTGCTAATCTTACTTTTTACTCTTGTGTAAACATAATTAAACGGGAATATCATATCCTTATGAATACCATTTTTTTGTTAATTTGACTTCCTCACTTAGCATTACACCCAAAATTTAGATGAGAACAAAATTGCTGCTCAAATCCTACAACTGTGTAGATTATAAATACACTAGTGTCCATGAAAGCCTGGATATTTTATAATGTTGTTCTTCTCTCCGTGAAATAGAAAATAAGGGCAAAGTCTGTAACAGAAAAAATTAATTGCTTACCCATATCAAATTTCCTCTTCTTGCTTATCCTGATCTTATTCAGGATAGTATTATGCTCAACTCAAACATATTTCTGATCTCTTGTAGCTTTGTGAGTCTGTGTTCCTAGTTCAATCAAATTAAATTAAAATGAATATAAGGTCAGGGCTTTAGGAAAAGCATCTGAAATGAAGCTGACTAAGCTCCTGTGTGCTTCTTGGAATTCATACATGAACACTGGATTTCTAGCAGCTATCTTGGACCGTGAAGTCATCTTGATTATTGATAATTCTGCAATAACCATAGAGCCACAGTACCACTCAGCTGCTTACTCTCAGACATTTTTTTTTATTTGAGAGATAAATATTTGAATTATGTTTATTGTAACTTATAGAAAATTGTGATTTTTCAGATTTTAACTGATAGAAAATCAAAAGAAAGGGAAAGTGTTATTAAGTTCTTTGAATTTCCATTTTTATTTGAGTTTATTTTTATAACATGATTTGATAATGAGTGTTGTTATGTTTTTAATTTATATATACAAATACTCATATTCACATATAAATACAAAAATACAAATGCTTTTGAAATTATCAACTCAAATTTTTTTATCCTTAGTAAGACTATGTATTTTGATTCCTATAGAAATTTTTTCATAGACAATGATAATAATGGTTAACATTTGTATAGTATATACCCCATGTTTTATGAGGCAAACAAGATGATAGTTAATAGCTTAAAGTTAACCTTTCTAAATGGTATATTATGTTAGCCGTTGTTTATCATAGGTGTTTTAACTGGAGTCAAACAGACCTGCATTCAGTTTCTGTCTGTGCTATATATATTTTTAAACATTTAAAGTATTTTTTTTTTGATTGGGGAATATTGGGGAACAGTGTGACAGTGTGTTTCTCTAGGGCCCATCAGCTCCAAGTCATTGCTCTTCAATCTAGTTGTGGAGGGCGCAGCTCAGCTCTAAGTCCAGTCACCATTTTCAATCTTAGTTGCAGGGGGCGCAGCCCACCATCCCAAGCGGGAATTGAACTGGCAGCCTTGTTGTAGAGAGCTCGCACTCTAACCAACTGAGCCATCCAGCCACCCCCTGTCTGTGCTATTCATTAGATGCATGGTCTAGAACAAGTTACTAAACTTCTTTAAGCATCAACTAAAAAAAATGTGACTCATAACATTTATTTCTCTGGATTATTATAATACTAAATAAAATCATGCTTCTAAGGCATTTAGAACAATACCTATATAATATTTTTAATAAGAATATATAATATTTTCAATAAATAATGATTATTGTGATTATCACCATGATCTGCCAATCCTTTTACACACATTTCTGTTTCTTTGATTATACTCCCTCTTTCAATCTCTTCTGAAAATATCTAATTGCTCTAGCAGACAGTAATCTTGAATGTTTTATGGAATGCAGTCATTTCTCATACATTTAATTATTTACTATTACTGTTTATCGCTTGTATTATTATTTAAACATTTATTTATACATTTTCTATCTTCCATCTGCATTTTAATTTCCTTGAGGAGAACCACTGAGTACAATGCTTCCTTATAGCTCTCCTCGAAATAGACAGTGCTGTTCATAGAATGGACCCCCAAAATATCTTTGTGCATAAACAAATGGGCTACTTGAGTCTACTAATATACTTTCTTATGACTCAGTTTTCATTGCTTAAATCCTGAACATTAACCTTTTCTTTATTGCATTGATAAATTTATTGAGGTTTCTTTTTACCCAAAGACTGAAGTTAAACTTTTGTTTACCCACAAGATTTTCTATCATAGTGTGTTTTCACTGTTTAATTCATGATAATCTACCTACAAACATTTCTGACTTTCTCTGTTTCATCTTTTGTCTCACAATTCTCCTGTCTGCGTTATGGCTTCTGAAAGAAGAGGGCCTCTGAAAGTTGCTCCATGAACCAATGCTGATCTGTGACTTCTTGGTTACGTGTTACTTAGTGGGTCTATGATGGGATGATTAGAGAAATTGAGATAAAGCATTTAGAAACTTTTATAACAATTTGACATTGGATAGATATCCAAGTGTATGATCTTCACACTCGTCTCAAACAGAGTGCAGATTAATTTGGGTATTGCATAATGAGTACAAACTGTAAATAAGTCATGGACAGTTGAGAATGAAACATATATAGACACACATGCAAGCAAAACAATAAAAATAAAAAAGACTCTTCACAACAGATAATTTGGGATGTACTACATTAATGCACCCAGAAATATGTAAGCTCTAGGTTAGGTTCAGCACTTGCTGTATTAAACATATGTAGGTGTCTATGGCTTTAGAAAAACACAGCTTTCCTTTGGCCAGAGTCTCTCAAAAAATAGCCTAATTATTTTTCACTGCCCCTTTTTCCAAACAAAACTGCACTGAACTGAGTTAATGATTATTTTCAGGTTTTAAAGTCTGAATTTTTAAGAAATTTTGGTTCATTAGTATTGACTCTCATCAACATTATGGAGTAGAGTAATGGAATCCATGTATTATGGACTCTAAGTTACAAGAAGGCATGACTGCCCCTGTACCTTTAATCTTTCAAAGCTTGCCTGGTGCCTCACCTTTCTCAGCTCTAAAGTTTTTTCTTCTCCTTCTGAATATCAGAGAAATCGTGGAAGCTAACTTCAAATTAAAATTAACCAATTATAGTTCTGAATCATTAGGCGCTCATATTCTTTCCCCTATACTACCAACAATGTGGCCAGTGATATTTGGTAGAGCTTCATCAGAACTGGATTCCTTTGATTACTTAATATAAACATGTTTTTAGGGCCCTTTCATCTTCTGATATAACTAAGTAAATTCTTATTAAATCCAAATAGGGATAATTGTTCAAGAAATAAGTGAAATTAAATCCAAATAAGGGTAGTTGTTCAAGAATAAATATATTGAGAACCTACCATCTGCCTAATATGGTGTTAGCCACCATTTAGGATATTAAAAATGTACTCTTTGATCACTTAAACCTTTAGATTAATGTTCTGGCTAAAGGACTAAACAGGAAATATGTACTGAATGTGTACTTACAAGGCAGCATGTTAAATGGTGTAGAAAATACAGCAAAAACGTATATCTCTTTAAGGAGAATATACTCTAGCACACATGTGAAACAAAGGATAAGGCCAAATAATATCCATGCTGCCAAATCCATATCTGGACCTTAATGTTTTAAGATAAGTGAGCATTTGCTTCTTAATTCTTTGCATGTTAAAAGTTCTTTTAAACTGATATGATAATTTAATCTTTTAAAAATTTTTTTTTTAAATTCAAGTTTATTATGGCATTCCTCTGTATAATATTTTTCTTTCCCCCCTCTTTTTAAACTTTTCAATTACAGTTGACATTTAATGTTATTTTATATTAATTTCAGGTGTACAGCACAATGGTTAGACATTTATATAATTTAAGAGGTAACCAGCTAGTACCCACCTGGCACTGCACATAGTTATTACCATATTATTGATTATATTCTTTATGCTTTACTTTACCACCCACTGATTATTTTGTAACTTCTGATTTGCATTTCTTAATCCCTTCACCTTTTCCACCCTTCTCCGAACCCCTCTCCATCTATCGTCCCAATAGATCCTAGTCCATTTAACTCAGTATCAGTTTCTTTACAAGAAGATGAGAAAAATAGTAATTGATCAAACCTCTTGAAAATTAAATAAGACAATTAATGAAATACTTTGACAAGTAAAAACAATGTAGCAATGTAAAAGGCAACATAATAGGGTAAAAAGAATAAGGGTTTTGATATCAGGCAGGTAGAGCTCAATGGTTTGGTGTAGAGGCTACTGACTTAGATGACGTTAGTTCAAGTCTTGGCTAACCACTTTCCTGTGGTACAATCTCAGGTTATTTGCCTTAGATGACGTTATTTCAAGTCTTGGCTAACGACTTTCCTGTGGTACAATCTCACGTTATTTGCATGATCTCTCTCACACTCTATTTGCTCATCTCTAAATTGCTAATAGTTGCACCAGCATTGAGGGGTTTTCATAATTATTAAATGAGAAAAATAAATGTCCTTAGTATAATATTCAAAAATAAGCCTTGGTTTTATTACATATTTAGTAGATACCAGATAGTATTCTGTATGTTTTGTAAGTATTGTCTTGTTTTGTCTTTAATGTAATCAAGATGATAGGTATTGCTTTTATCTGCATTTTATACCAGGAGTAAACCAAAACAGAGAGAGTTAAGTAAGTTGTACAGATTCGTAAAAATAGTAAATATTGGAACAAGAATTTAGACCTTACATTGAGAGTCCAGAGTTAACGCTCTTAATATTCTGCTTTATGGCCTGTAATGATGAGGAAAAGGGGGAATAAGAAGGAAAATCTACTACCGTAAATTTCAATATACTACTTGTATGACCTTAGGCAACTTTAAACACTCTGAATCTATGGAGAAGTATAGCCTATAGCTTGCATATACTCATAAATAAGTCTAATTATATCATAATTATTAATTAAGTGAGGATTATTAACTATTTCTTCCTAAAGAATTATTACTCAACCAGCATATGAGTAACTAAGAAAATAGAAGTCACCTGAGCAGGATTTGTTCCCTTAGTTATCACAATGTGCTGGTCCCAGCATTTACACTGATCCAGAAGCTTCCTTTTCATTACTGAATTTTTATCCAGCTATATATTCCCTAAATTAAGCCTCTGATGTTCAGTGATGCTCTATATTTGACCTGAAGCCTCTGCATCTGTATTATTTCTATTGACTACTGTTGAGTGAAATGTTTTTAAGCATTGTTGGGAAAAAAATCAAAACCAACAAAGAACCCTAAAAGTTCTGAGATGTGGAGGTGAAATCAGCTCTCTCATTTGTTCTACGGCAAGGCTCTTACGGTGTATCATACTGAACCTATTTTCCCATTTCACCCCTAGCAAAGACATTTCTTTTGGACACCAATGTTACTTCTCAACACCAATGTAGTATGGTTTTAAAATCCCTTACTATTTTGTAAAAAGTATTTTATTAAAATATTGAGAATTCCCAATATTGAGGAAGTTATGTGGGAAATGGACCGTCTTACCTACAGCTGGTATGGTGCTCTCAAATTGTCTATAACAATGAATAATTGAACTGTTTATAAAAAATAACAGCAGTGCTCATAAATTAGCACCTCTAGACTATGAGACACAAAGTAAACGTTGATTGGAATTTAAGTATCATTTTCATGGTTTTGTGCAGGTTTTTTTTTTTGTTGTTGTTGTTTGTTTTTTTCTGAAAATAGAAGTATCCAAAAGATATACATATTATGTAACATTTGGAAACTACATATACATGAAAAGAAAAGTCACTAGTATTCCACCCACGAGCAATCACTGGAGTTGCCTGATAAATACACAATTAAATAATTTAAAGATGTGTTCCTGTATTTAAAAAAGACCTCCCTCCCTTTCTTCTTTCCTTCCTTTCTTCCTTCCTTTCTTCCTTCCTTCCTTCTCTTTTTAACACTTAAGTGCAAAGAAGAAGACTTCATTGAGCAGCACACCACTCATCTTCTTTGGATACATGTATCAACTCAGAGGCTGCTCTGGTTCACCCTGTTCTGGACCACTGTGGTTTAGTGGCTATCTAGCTTCTTAAAGGTCTCCCAGAGGCCTCTGCCTTCTATTAATCATGCCCCTGTGTAATACCGTCCCTTATGTGCTGTGGGACCTATGACTTACTTCTGATATATGAAATCCAGAAAAAGCGAAAGGCTATCATTTCTGACATCTTGGCAGCATGAAGGTAGAGCCTTTTTCAGAAATGGGCCAGTACAAAGAAAGTAGAAAAAAAACAGGAGAAACAATATTAAAGATATTGTTTGAAACCACATCAAGACACTGTTCTTAAACAAGGTGTAAGTCTTATTCTTTGGCAAAGTGCTCTGTCATCTGCAACCAATAGTGTTAAATGATGTGTTAGTGCCAGGTTTTAAGCCCATGAACTAAACATCATACCCTAAACTGTCACCATTAATCAATGAGCAAGTATTTATTCCATGGCTATACCATGCACAATATATATGTGAATCTCCAACCCATTAAACTACTGTCTGTTTTTGGAAAATAGGACCCCAGAAATGAAATATTACTGATTCAATGTTTACATGCCATTTAAGTTGAAGAAGTTTCCTTGAAACATGATTTTGTACAGTACATTTCTCAAAATAGTCTCTCCCAAAATTAGTTAAATAGTTCCAATATAGTAATTTATTATATAATATGGCCACAAAACTATTACTGGGTTAGAATTTAATCCCTCCTTTGGGTGTTTGGAGGGAAATTGTAAAAGGACATTGGAACCATTTTATCCATTTTGAAGTCAGGCAGTCACAGTAACCTTGTCGGCATTCTAAAATATCATAAGAGATTTAGAAAAGGCTTTTACTGAGAAAACAAGGCATTTATCAAACATGGTTTGAATTGCTTTAGGTTGTGTTTAATACAACTAAAGTCCTTAGCTCCTGGCTATGTTAATAAAATTTAAAGGTGACCATAAAATTTTGTTCTGTAGAGCTAACCCTTTGAAATCTAGTGGCTTTTCAAATTAATATGAATAATACATGAAATGTAGATGGAAATTTTTCTGGGCTCACTCTATTGCATCATTATCAAGATATGGCAAATAACTGCCAAAGAAAGATGTCAAAAATAAAATAGGAAAGCATCTATTATGTATTCATATTATTGCAGCACATCAGTTTTTTTCTATTCACTTTTACAGTACATGACTACTGAAAAATGATATAAAATCTTGATTTTAAAATACATGCCATGCTTTAAAAAACTGAACAATACCGTTAGTTGTTCAGCCTGATTTAACAATAAGATGCTCATTAGTTATGTATGGAGTTCTCACATATAACTTGCCATGTCTAATAATTAAGGTAATTACCATAAAAATGCTTTAAAACATAAACTATGTCGAGCAGAATTAAATCTTTCTTTGCTTTCTTAGCAAAGAAAGAAATATTTGACATCAATTTTCTTTGTTCTGTTGATATTTATTGTAATATATAAAATTCTGATGAAATTAATTCTAGGCTTTTAAATGTTTTGATCAGAATGATTTTCTGTCATTGAGTTTACATTGATAACATCTAGAGCAAACTCATGGAGTTTAAACAAGTTATCTTAAAAGAAACGTTTCAGAACAACTGTTTGACTTAGGCAGATATCCTTAGGAGTCTCAGAAATGCTTGGCAAAAAGATTAGAGTTCTTTTAGTCAAACTAGATAATGATTCTGGCTAAGTTTGATGATTATGAAGGAGTAATCCTTTGTTGTGTGAAGATACTAGGAACACTTGGGTTTCCTTAGTTACATTTTAGGCATAAATGTGTAGGTTAGTTAAGCATTATCTATTATGAATAGGGGAACTCTAGCATCCATGAATCACAGAAGACACATATCTATCTAACTATGCATACATTGGACATACTAGCTCTGCAAGGAGAGTAAAACACTACATACATATATTTGCACTTGTTTATGTGATATATATACACATATATTATACACACATACACACACATACATGCACTTATCCTTTGATTAAAGGGCCTAGAAAAACTTCTGGTCACATTTTTTTAACCAACATTATTTTTTTTAAATGTTAAAAATCAGAAGGCATTTCTAGTTGTTAGCCAAAAAATCTACTTCCCAGAGATAACATTTCCAAGACATAACATTTAGTTTATATGGGCCCAAAGGGTTTCACTGGGCAATTATACTGAACTTTCAACTTTTAGGTTATTGCAATGTCACTTATCTTCTTCCAAATAATAGAAAAAGGAGCAAAAAGACTTTCAAAAAATGTCAATAACAACAACAATAAAGTCAAAATTTCTACTTAATGGAAAGGCACAAGAGGCATTTCTATGGAGTCAGGAACAAGATAGAAATATTCAATATTTTCACTATTATTTAATATATTAGAGCACAGTTTCTCAACTTTTCACTATGAACATTTTGGACTGGATAAATCCTTATTGCAAGGGTTTTCCTGTGCATTTAAAAATGTTTAATGGTATCCATTGCCTCTACCAATGAGATGCCAGTAGCACCAACCGAGCCTTACCCCCAATTTTGACAACCAAAAATGTCTCCAGACATTCCCAAATATTCCTTGGGATACAAAATCACATTTAATATCAAGGACTTCTATATTAATATTATCAAATAATGAAATAAGACAAGATATAACTGTTAACATAAAAACTGAAAGAGTCATGTAAACTGTATTTATTTGCAGATCAGGTATGATATTATAAGGGCATTTATGATAAAAATTAAAAAAATGTTAGAAGAATATTAAAATTACTATACAATATAGTCTTGTTATACACAAAAAATAACTTTAAATAATGTATAACTGGAAAGTAATTTATAAGAGCAACAAAATATGTAAAATGCTCAACAATGAACATGCAAAATCTGTATGAGGAAAATGGTAAAACACTTCCAATAAGTATACAAATTTAGTACAAATAATAAAAGACATAAAGCACAGAATTTCTGACAAAGCAAAGATGAGAACTAACTCACATAGGCAGATATTTTAGAATTATCAGAGAGGAATCTAAAATTGTTATGATTATTATACTAATGGCTCTAATAGAACAAGTGCAACAGATGCAAGAACAGATGGGTAATGTAAGCAGAGGGATGAAAACTCTAAGAAAGGATCCAAAGGAAATGCTATTAGGTTGATGCAAAAGTAATTGCGGTTTTAAAAGGTTAAAAATAATTGCAAAAACTGCAATTACTTTTGCACCAACCTAATAGAAAGAAAGAAAAAAAAACTGTAACAGGAATGTAGACTGGACATGGCTGAGGAAAGAAACGGTGACCTTGAAGAAATGTCAATGGAAAGTACCCAAATTGCAAACATAGAGGAAAAATAAAAATAAAGAACAGAATATCTAACATATATTTATGATAAAAACTCTCACCAAAGTGGCGGTAGAAGGAACATATCTCAACATAATAATGGTCATATATGACAAAGCCACAGCTAATATCATTCTCAATATGGAAAAGCTAAATGTATTCTCCTTAAGATCAGGAACAAGACAAGGATGCCCACTTTCACCACTTTTATTCAACATCGTACTGAAAGTCCTTGCCACAGCAATATTAATATAGGGGGATTCAGTCAAAGCTGGCTTCTTTGTGAAGGTGAGATGAGAGCCGAAATGTGAAGAAAAGTGAATGAGAAACCATTTCAGGGTTTTAATCATTTAAGTCAAGTGAGGAAGCAACTATCAAAATTCTGTGTTTTATTTATAAAAAATAAGAAATAATAAAAGTAAATAACAATAAAAATGAGGAAGTATTTGAGCAGATAAGAACAAATTATTTCCTCCTTAGAAATATAAATCGTTCTCAGAGACAGTATTTCACATCATAGAAATCTTAGGAAAAGTGTCTTCTAGAATGATAAAAATCAAGCATCTAGAAATATGCAGCAATAAATGCTAGCAGAGGGATGAAGGTGGGGATAGGTTGTAGATAGAAGGAGATATTGTTTATTTTTTCTGTGATGAATATTTAAAGGAATCATGACCTGGAGAGGAGCTACTTAGCAAAAAATCAATCAGTCCATTCATCAATCAATAAGTAATTAGAGTCTTTGCTGTATTTGCAGTAAGTATTCACTTGCACAAACAGGGAATACCATAGATGTAATGACACTGACTCTTCTAAGAGCTTAATTTCAATTGGATAAAACAAAACTGTGGTGTAATTATTTATAAGACCCATGCAAATAAGACCCAACTTCTTATGTAGTGTGACACAAGTTGAAGAACAGCAGAAGTGGAAAACAACACAGACTGCAACAAAGGAAATCTTTATGGAGAATGTATGGTTGAAGCTGTAAAAGGTGTAGCAGAATTAGACTAAGCAAAGGACATTTAGCAGCATTATGGAAAATGGTGACACTAACTAAGGAAACAGTATTCTGATGGCAGCTTCAAATTTAGAGATGAAAGCAGCAGCATATCAGAGATGAAAGTATGACCATGGGGATATGTTGCTAACTCTCTTAATTTCCTTTTGTGGCAGGAATGATGTGGGATGGGAATGCACTGTTCTCTATTCCTCCTATCTTGTGTCCCTTACCAGTCTTCTATCATGAAAAACAAATAGCAAATATCATTTAATTTATAAGCACTAAGTTCTATTAGAAAGACATTGTCTTAAATATACATGCATAAGTACAATGGATTCATACTAGTGAATTAATGCATTCCAGAAGATTAGACTATAAAGTAGTATTCAAATTCAATATGATTCTCTACCAGAGCTAAAGTGTTTTGAAAGAATGTAGTTTGAGTTAGAATTTTCAGCACCCGGGACAGTGGCTACCATTTTACTAAATGGATTATTGAATGAATGATGAATGAATGAATGGCAATGTCGTTTATATAATCATGTATGCATTTCAGCAGATGGTAGAATTTAGGAGTGCATTCTCTACCCTCATCATTCTTTTCAAACCTTGCAATCGTCACCCTGATTTCCTTATGCCTGTCCACCTTCTCTTAAAATATACTGTCTCCAGGCCACAGCCATGTTCTGAAAGAAATACCACCAATTAGAGTCACAGCAAATTAAATCAATTGATGTATCATATTCTGAATGAGTGTTGGCAAACATCAAGTTTAGTAGACAGATGGGGTTCCACAGAAAATGTGCAGATCGACCAGTCAGCCCAGAAGGGAAATCTTTGAATGTTTGGAAAAGCAAATGTTTCCTTTCAGTATGACATTCATTGTTGTTATTGTCATAGTGGATAGTTTTAAACCATGGCAATGTCAAAAGTACCCAACTTATTACAAATACCTCCTTATCTTGCATCATTTGGTCTTGATCAGACTTCCAGACGATGGTTCTATTGTTATTGTTTTGTTTTTTTTAAGCAAAGTAGTGCCTTGAACACTTATCTGCATCCTATTAGTAATGCTATTCCTTAATTTAGAAGTAAAGATTCCTGGAATAATGATTATTAATTTTTTTGTTATACCATAAGAGAGTTTTTCCGAGCTGATTTCTAGAGTCAGACAACAACAAATATTTAAGTTCCAGAGAGAAAAATTGGAAATTATTCCAGGGTTAGAAAACACAATCTTTTGACTATTTGATTGTTTTCAGAAATATACAGCGTGCAATCAAAGGTGCTGATTGTGTAGAGAGAAAAGCTTTTCATTATATGAGCATCAGCCTCCAGAGAGACCAAATTAATTGCTTAAGGATGCCCTGGTCTAAATGGTACATGTTATTTTAAATTTGTGGCTCTTTTGAGCTAGAGCTGAGTGCGCTTTCACAGGTGTTATTGTTTTGCTTTGTCTTTAGTACCATCCTGGGAAGCAGCAGAATCTAACTCTGTTTTGTAGAGTTAGCACTTGTTAGTGCTCAATAAATATTTAATAGTAAGATATGGTACACATAAAAGTGGATTGAATATTTTAATTTGTCCATTCCTGTGTGACTAAGTCACCATTGCATATTAAAGAAAACTTTTTGTATCTTAAACTTAGGTAGACAGAGAAGATCTAACACTAAATGGAGAGTGCCAACCAAATGGTCCTCTTGCTCTTGGAAAAAGTATGTTGTTTAAATGAGCTGCTTAGCTCAGTGAAATAAGCTTACTCATGCGATGAAATTCACATTAAAATTCCCTATTTTTAGAGAACAAGCCATCAAAGGAAGATCTTCATTTAGAACTCATTCAGCATGGAGCTAGGGATTCAACTGCCATTGTAAGAGTTCATAGTGTAGATAAATTTTCAGGACTATCTGCTTGTTTTAAGTCAAAGCTACTTATTTCATCAGGTCTAGCTATAAAATACTGCCTGTTGTAACTGCTTTTACCTCAGTGTTTCTCACACTTAAATGCACATACAAATCACTGGACACCTTGTGAAAAGGCACGTTCTGACTCAGGTCTGGGCTAGAGCCAAGGTTCTGAAATTCTAACAAACTTTCAGGCTATGCTGCTGTTGCTGTTTGCTAGCACCACACTTTCAGTGGCAAGGATATAATACTGGTTCTCCATCCTGGATATGCATCAGAATCATAAGTGTGGCTTTTAAAAATTACCGATGTGATTCCAGAAGTTTTGCGGGCTTATTTATGTTTGTAAAACTGTCCAGGTCATTCTAATTACTAGCGATGTATGAGAAATCCCAATGTGAGAGATGTTTATGTTTCTGTCTACAAATCTGTCATTTTGAAATTAGAATATCATGGGTATACATATGGAATCAGGGCCAGGTAAAATGTAATCTCTCATCCCCCAATAATAATAAAAATATATATATTTTTTGATTTGCCTCCTTGGTAACTTAGCAATTTATACATTGATTTACACTAGTTTATTAGTTTATCTAAATGATTAGAAGTGGGGGAAATAACTTAGTTCTGATAGATGAGGCAGCAAAGGGGATCCTGAGAAATGCATTTTGTTCAGTTCAGTTACAATCAACAGAAAAGAGGTGGTGCAGTGGTGGTGTTGATCTGGGAAGATGGGAGAGAGAATACAAAAATTGCAGGCAACGGAGCACGTTACTTTTCTAATTTTTTCCAGAGCTGTAGTTGGAGGTAGAATAAATTATTCAAAGCCTGAAAATAAAAAAAAAAAAGAACCAAATGTCTGTGTTTATGTTTCTTTGTGTTCAGGCATCTGATGGGTCTGAGAAGAAGAATGGAAAAAGCACATGTCTGTTGAATCACCTGCATAGATATGCTTCCCTTTCACCTCAAATTCTTAATTCCAGACCAACATCTTTTCACTTCTTGTGTTATTAAAGTTCAAGTTATAAAATATGTGGTTAGTCCTATTGAGAAATAATACAGAGCATTTGCTGTAGGTGCGCTTTAAGTGACTCCGACTCCCCTATCTCTTGGGACCCTCCCTACTCCTGAACTTCCAAGGTCACTCTCCCTGTTATGCACCTAGTATATATCTCTTCTAATGTGGGTGAAGGCAGGAGGGATAAAAAGTTGCAGTGTTTTTAAAAAAAGGGGAATCCAACATGAATGCAGAAATAGCCCAGGCCTTGAAATATGTCCCTTTGGAAAATTGCTGGACAATACTGAACTATATAGACATTTATTTCTGAAATCATATCAATCATTTTATTATTTTTAGGTGACATCCTTGGACTTTCAACATGTATAACAAATGTACAATGGGAATTTATTCTTAATGGACTCAGGACAATATTCAGCTGCAAAAAACGATATGATATTCTTCCTAAGAGACTGTCATCAAATTTAAGTATAAATATATTTTCTTTGCCTAAAATTCCATGACTCCTACACATTTTCCCATAACCATGAAGACTACTAGATATTAATTTATAGCATGCTTCTCTGTCCTCTTTGTTCAAGCTGGTTTATTTCCTAAGTCCTGGCAAGAAGAGCTACTTAGAATGCACCATTGGATACGATTTTCATGGAATATTTTTAATGGAGAGAGAAGCGCAATGAGACTGGCAATTAGTTTTTAAGTAAAGTTAGTCATTTAACCTGTTATTCTGGGAAAGAAGTGACACAGACCTTCCTCAGTTCAAAATAGAGAAAGAAAAAGCAAAACTGTGAGATTCTGTTCAATGAGAAAGAGGCAGATAACCTGTAATATTTAGTTTCAACTACTGTCTTTTGGCAGTCCAGATTTTACACTGTCAAATTACTAAGGATTCTAGTATTGGAAGAAATTCTAGAATGAGAACTTTTTAAAACAAATTTGCCAATTTGCCATTAAAAAAAAGATTTTATTATCTGCCTTATTAGAATGTTTAATTATGCAGATAAAATATTTAAGATTTACAAATAAATTTATTACTAATACTCCATGTCTTAATTAAATGTTTTAGAAATGATAAGCTAATTTCTCTTTTCATCATGAATTTTCATAACATAAGGAAATCAGTGTTTCAAACTAGCTCTTAATTTGTCTGTGGTGAGGGAAAAGTCATAAAATTTTGGTTCCCTCCCATAAATTGTACCCTGTGATAGTTTACACTTAGATGACAGACAGAATGGCAACACCATTGGATGTAAATCATATGGGAGATGATCTTAAGTAACCAAACACTGGGACATATAAACTCTGACTTCTTGGATAAAAGGCAGCTTTACTCTATTTGGTTGGATTACAAGGTTCTAAACTTGATTTAATCAGCATGATCAATGTTTGAATAGATTGCATGATTGACAAATTTAATACATATCACTATTTTAAAATAGGTCACTATTTTTAGGTTTGAAATATAATAAAGTTAATTTAATTTCAAAACATTCAAAAGCTTTTTAATTATAGTAATCTTTGCTATATCATTACTGATTAGTATGATGCCATGGACATAACTTTTGATGAATTCCTTGTAATTATTAATTATGTGGCTATAGATATAAACTATGAGGACTTGACAGAATAATTTTGGCTAATAGACTACTTACCCAAGTGTTTATTATATGGTATTTGCCCCAAATGGCCACTACTCATTTATTATTGTAGGATACATACAAGTAAAATAATTTTTGGATACTTATATAATCTTTGGATAGAAGAAAAATATTAAATTGTATATACCCTACCTTACATTACAAAAATACCTCCAGATGACTTTAAGTGATATAATACATACATACATACATACATACATAAATCAATAATAAATACTTAAAAGTAATAGAATAAAATAATAAGGAATATTTTGTAAGCTTAGGGGAGGACTTCTTAAGCAAGGTATAACATGAAATAAAAGAAAGAAGACTGAGATATTTAATACTGCAATTATTTTTCATTTTTAAGGACAAGATATATTTTAAATTAGGATATGTTTGTAACATACATGAACAGGACCAATAACTACTATTCAGTGTACTTCTACAAAAAAAGAAAAGGAAAGAAAGAAAGAATCCAAGAGAACATGGTGATGTCTCTACACAGAAAAGATACAAAATCCTGAGGGGCATATTAAGTCCTATTAGATACCTGGTGACCACAGAAATGCAAATTAAAACAAAAATAAGCTACCAATTTTCATTTTGTAGAATGAGTAACTCTAGTGAGAATAATCTTTTACATTGTTGATAGGAAAGTGAATAGGTACTAGAGTTTTGAAGGTCAATTTGACAGTATCCAGCAAAGTAGGAAAAAAAAAAATACCTCTCTGAATATTGTTGTAGCTAAAAGCAATGACAGCTGCTGAGATCAGGGTCTCAATAGTTTCTTCAAAAACTATGAAGAAAAACAAGAAGCGAAAATAAACCACACAAACTATGCCTACAGCAAAACCTAAAAACAAAGAATGCACAAACTTCAATATTTCTATGAGTAAAGCAATAGAAAACACCAAATCACTGCAAGTGATCTCTTAAGCATGACTTTTTAAAATTAAATTTATTGGGGTGACATTGGTTAGTAAAATTATATAGGTTTCAAGTGTACATTTCTATAATACATCATCTATATATTGCATTTTATGTTCACCACCCAGAGTCAGTTCTCCTATCACCATATATTTGACCCCCTTTTCCCTCTTCTTCGACCCCTCCTTCCGCCTTACCCTCTGGCAACCACCAAACTATTGTCTTACTCTATGAGTTTTTGTTTGTCTGTTTGTTTGTCTTGTTCGTTTGTTCCTTTCTGTTTTATATCCCACATATGAGTGAAGTCATATGGTTCTTGACTTTTTCTGTCTGACTTATTTCACTTAGCAGGATAATCTCAAGACCCATTCACGTTGTCCCAAAAAGACATACAAGTGCCCAACAGATATATGAAAAAATGCTCAACTTCACTAGCTATTAGGGAAATGCAAATCAAAACCACAATGAAATATCACCTCACACCAGTTAGAATGGCCATCATCAACAAGACAAATAATGACAAGTTTTGGAGAGGCTGTGGAGAAAAAGAAACCCTCATGCAATGCTGTTGGAATGTAAACTTGTACAGCCACTATGGAAAACAGTATGGAGGTTCCTCAAAAAATTAAAAATAGAACTACCATATGACCTAGCAATCCCTCTTCCAGGTATCTACCCCAAAAATCTGAAAACATTTACCTGTAAAGATATATGTACCTCGATGTTCATTGCAGCATTATTCACAGTGGCCAAGACATGGAAACAACCAAAACGATAAATGATTGGATAATGAAGATAAGGTACATATAAACCGTGGAATATTACTTAGACATAAGAAAAGATGAAATACTGACAATTATGACTTTTATGGCAAGAAAAAACTGCTGAAGAGAGAGAAGAGAGTTGCTAGCCTAAGACTGATCTAAAACCACTCCCACAAAGGGTAAGGATACCCTAAGTCTGAAAATCTAAAAATAATGTCCTGGTAGGTTAGAGCATGGCTTATAGGAAGAGGCTTAAAACACATAGTAATTTGAAGGGGGATTTTTGAAATGCATAGATTCTATGGGAGAAAAATGGACAGAGAGATAGGAATCCTTTGGCAGTTGGGAAACATTTTCTCTATAATAGGGAACAAAACAAGGATATTCACTCTACTATTCAGCATTGTGCTATAGGTATTAGTAAACACAATTAATTAAATCAAAGCATAACAAGGCTAAAGAAGTTAAACTATCTCTATTTTCAGATGATATGAATGTTTATCTATGAAACTCCAGATAATCAATGATAAAACAAATCAAATAACAAAAACATACAGTGATATACCAGGGTATAAAATTGCAATATAAAAGTCAGTGATCTTCATATACACAGACAATAAACAGTGAACATAATGGTAAAGGAAAACCTCACTTATAATAGCAATAAGAATAGTGAACACTTAGGTTTCAATTTAAGAATTCTGTGCAAAACGTGTACAAAAGAATCTTTAAAGCATTCTTATAAGATGCAAAGCTAGATTTTAATAAATGGAACTTGTCTACTAATCTTGGGTGATTTAACATTATGAAAATGTCAGTTCTGCCAGATTTAGTTTATATATTTAATTCAATCACCAAAGAAATCCAACAAACTTTCTCATGGATTTGGACAACATGATACTAAAGTTTATACAGGAAAAAGAGGCATGCAAGAAAAGCCAGGGGTGAGGGGGTGGGGAATTGAAAAGGGAAAACTTGGAGGGAGATTATCTCAACCACACATTAAACTATACCATAAAGCCTCTATAATTAAAATAGTGTGGTACTGGTACATGATAGACTAGTGTAATAGTGGCATGGAAAATAAGTGTAGATATAAACCCAAGTATACATGGAAAAGTAGTATTGGTAAATGTGGCTTCTCAAATCACTGAAGTAATGATGGACTTTTAAAATAATGGTCCTGGCACAATTAGGAATTTGGAAAAAGATAAAATTAGATCTACACCCTATACCACATACAAGCATAAGCTCCAAATATTTTATAGATCCAAATGCCAAAAAATAAAACATGCAAATTCTAGAAGAAAACCAGATAATCTGTATTTCAAGTTTTAAATAATCCAATAATTAAGACTCATTGAGGTCAGTCTAACTTTATGACAAATCATGTATGTATAGCATTCAAGTTGGGCTTTAGAAAATGTTGCCTAGTAATTTATTATTTTGCTAAAAGTTTAAAAAAATCAAATCATATATAGATAGATAGCTAGATAGATAGATATGAAGATGAACATAATTTGCTGTTGCACCTTAAGTTTCATGGCATTTTTCAATTGTTTTCCACTGCCCATTGTTTTTCACTGTCCATTATTTTACATAGCAAAAGTAAACTTTACAAAGAAACAAAACAAAAAAAAATCTTAACTTATATTTTACTGAATGAATTTCACTGTAAATTAAAGGAGATTGACTAGATCACTTGATTGACCCTTTAGGTGCAAAGTATGTGGGTAGCTATGAAAAGATGTGAGGAACATACAGTTTCTACTCTCAAAGAATTTGTGAAATAAACAAGTCAGTAAGACCTCAAAATGACCAGCCTGCATTCATAAGTGTTTTCTTCTTAAGACAAATTGCTCTGACTTCCTGAGTCTGTGAAATACTGGGTTTAAGAATATCTTCATGATTTTGTAATGGTGGCAGTGTATCTTCTATTTTGAGATTTAAACCACTAGCTTAATTCAATTTAACAGTGTAATTTAGCTTGGGGCTTTTTGAAAGTGTTTCTTTTCTTTGTTCTTCCCCGCCCAAACCTTAATGTCTCCGGCTACAATACATTTATTATGCATACCAGGTTCAGTGGCTATGTTTACAATGCATAGGATCCTGTTTATTTCAGACTGAATGCATACCTGGCTCAAGGACTTGAAAGAAGTTTTTACATCTGCATAAGATCCACCCCTGTCCCTAAAACTGTTAGGCAGAAAGTAGGTATGAGCAACAGGAGTGGTGGACCATAGTGTAACTGGTGATTTTCACGACCAGGTCTACTCCCCAAGGACTAATATCGTGGCTAGAACTTTTTGATAGGTGGGAAGTAAAATCCACCTAGAATTATCTGATTTTTTGATGCTTGCACAGAATGTTAAAGCTTACCCTTGGTTTAACCTTCGTCTCATTATAATATAGTTACAATAAATTAGCATTGCGGTTTTAAATCCACCCATCCCTGTGGGTTTTTCTGCATGCATTATGGATAAGGGCAGAAGCAGAAAGAAATGGGTTATATAACCTACTCATTGTCAATCAAATGACCCAAGTCTGTATGTCACATGCAGAGCTGATGCAGAGCCAATATAAGCTCAAGCCCCAAACCCTGCAGAGCCATTATCTCTCTTGACTTAGCCTGTTCTTCCCTTAGAACGTATCCTAATAAACTTTGCTTACCCTATACCTTCATGTCTGCTGATCTGTAATTCTTTACTGCATCAGCAAAAAGACTGAGCAGTTACTCTGGTAAAAATCTCACTCATCTTCCTAATAATGCTGTATTGAGCCCTTGCCATAGGAAGATTTTCGTTTTTTTCCAGCTTTATTGAAGTACAATTGGTATACAGAAACTGCACACAATAATGTACACAATTTGGTGAGTTTGCACAGATGTATACAATACTGTCCCATCACATTTAAAAGTTTCTTTGTCCTCTCCCACCTTTTCTTGTGCTAAAAACATTTACCATGAGGTGTAACTCTTAACAATTTTTAAGTACACACTATCTTATTGTTAACTATAGACACTCTATAGTACAGCAGATCTCTGGAACTTACTCATCATGTACAATGGGTAACTTTATGCCCATTGAACAACGATTTCTGATATTCCTGTTTCTATCCTCTGGTAACCACCATTCTATCACCTACTTCTATCCTCTGACTATTTTAGGTGTCATATATGAGAGGAATCATGCAGTATTTGTCCTACTGAAAGTAGTCTATTTTCCTTAACATAATATCTTCCAGGTTCATTCATGTTGTTACATAATGGTAGGATTCTTTCTTTGTAGAGGCTGAATAATATTTTATTGTACGTACATACCACATTTTCTTTATCCATTCATCTGTCATCCAAAATGAATTTTTGGGTTGTTTCCATTTCTTAGTTATTGTGAATAATGCTTCAGTGAACATGGAATGGAGATATCGCTCTGAGATTGTGATCTTCATTCTTTTAGATACACCGGGGGTGCCAAAAAAATGTACACACATTTTAAGAGATGTTATCTATGTATTACTTTTCTAAGTTGAATTGAATTACGGTAGCAATGTGTAATTGCAGAAGTCAAATGTGACTTGTATTCACCTTTTGTTACCAGTATGTACTGAGTATTACAATTTTAATAGTTTTTTCCTTTCCTAAAATGTGTATACATTCTTTTGGTACCCTCTCTATTTACCCAGAAATAGAATTGCTGGATCATATTGCAGTTCTAGTTTTAGTTTTTTTGTGGAAACCTTATATTGTTTTTTATAGACACTACACATTTAACATTTCTATCAAAAGTGTACAAGGATTCCGTTTCTCCAAAGCCTTGCCAACACTTGTTACCTTTTCTTTTAATAGCCAGTTGACATCTGTGTGCAATCTTACTGTTTTTATTTGCATTTCCCTGAAAATTAGCAATGTTGAGCATCTTTTCATATACATGTTATCCATTTGTATGTCTTCTTTGGAGAAATGTCTATGTAAGTTCTTTGCCCACTTTTTTAGTAGGATTGATTATTTATTTATTTTTTGCTATTGAGTTTAGGAGGTCCTGATATATTTTGGAAATTAACTCCTAATCAGATTCATGGTTTGCAAATATTTTTTCCCATAGGTAGGTTGCCTTTTTACTCTGTTGATTGTTTTCTTTGCCGTGTAGTTTTTTTGTTTGATATAGTCCCACTTATCTATTTTTGCTTTTGTGCCTGTGTTTTTGGTTTTATATCCAAGAAATAATTGCCAGGACCAATGTGAAGAAGATTTTCTACTATGTTTTCTTCTAGGAGTTTTACAGTTTCATATCTTACTTTTAAATCTTTAATCTAATTTGAATAATTTTTGTGTGTGATAAAATATAAGGGTACAATTGTATTCTTTTGGATGTGGATATCCAGTTTTCCTAACACTTTTCCCATTGTGTATTTTTAGCACCCTTGTTGAAGATCAATTTACTATATATGTGTGGATTTATATCTGGGCTGTTTATTCTGTTCCTTTGGTCTATATGTCTAACTTTATGCCAGTGCCATACTGTGTTGATTACTATAGCTATGTAATATATTTTGGAATTAGGACTATGATGCCTCCAGCTTTGTTCTTTTTGTTCAAAATTGCTTTGCTGTATGGCTTTTTTTTTTAATTTAAATCCATATGAAATTTTGGATACATATTTTTTTCTATTTCTGTAAAAAATGTCTTTGGGATTTTGATAGGGATTGCATTGAATTTGTAGATTGCTTTGGATAGTATTGGTGTTATAACAATATTAATTATTCTAGTCTATGGACATAGGAAATCTTTCCATTTATTTGTGTCTTCTGTAATGTCTTTTTTTATAGTTTTAAGTATACAGGTCTTTTATCTTCTTAATTAGGTGTATTCCTTAGCTTTTTTTGATGCTTTTGTAAAGGAGATTGTTTTCTTAATTTACTTCTTGTAGAATTTAACATTCACAGTTTCATTTGTTGATGAGAAAATCTAAAGGTAAATGAAATTATGAAATCAAAATTATAAGCTTGAAATTTATATCAGCTTTGGTTAACATTAAAATAAATTTAAAATCATAGACTTGTTTGTTGATATATTTTAAAAGAGAAAATTTGATGGCATAAGCTATTTATACTCTAACTGCTCTTCTCTATAAGATAAGGAAGAGAAGGCTAGATAATAAGATATTTTCTAGTAATCATAGGGTAAGAATTATCAAAAAAAGTATACTGTACACTATGGTATAGCAAAGGTCTCATTTGGAAATAAAGCATATGTACTTGGTTTCTTGTTATCATTAGTTTAGTAACCCTAATTATTGATAGTGATATTCATAGTTTTTTTTTTTTTTTTGTTATTCAAGGAATATAACCTTAATACAGGGAATTGGTGATAACCAAATAATTTATAAGACATTTTTTTAAATGATGAATTGTTACCTATTTCATTAATTTATAAAATACTTCAACAAAATTGAAATTAGTTACTTTAGCTATAAACAAATAAACAACACTTTCATTACTTAACTCAGTACTATATATACTGTCTATACTGTGTGGTTTATCTCGTTCGGAAGTTATCAGAAGAATCTGAAATAACTTTCCCTTTGTCTACTTTCAATAAAGAGATCCTCTAGCTAATTCCAATCCAAACAATGAAAAGCTTTGATCTACCTTAACATATCATAATTTTGAAATTTTGTTATTTGCTGTGGAAGAGCCAGTCACTTAGCTAATGAATGTACTTATATGAACATTCTTGAATCTGTAGTAAGGGATAAGGCTTGAAAATTACTTACCTCATTACCAGAGAGTAGAATTTTGGAACATACATTGAGTATTGGGAAGGAATTCACCATAGTTCAGGAAAAGAGAGGGAGGAGTTTAGGATACACACACACACACACACACACACACACACACACACACACACACGTATATATGTATCTATGTATACATATATGTATATATACATGTATATGTATGTATGTGTGTGTATATACATATATGTGTGTGTGTGTGTGTGTGTGTGTGTATAAACATTTTAGCAAGTGCTGGAAAAAATTTCTTAATGAGAGAAAAATGTTTAGTAGAATTCAGAAAGTGATACACTTGAGGTGTGAGATATGCCCAGAATACCTATATATTCCTGTGGAAATGTAATTCAGGATAAAACTGGAAGTCCAGACAAACAATTCCATAATTGTTAGTTGAATGTTTAAGCAGTTGTATAATTTCTCAAAATAGCCATGGGTTTCATTTTGTAGAATTGTAATGGATATTGCTATTCTTTCCTTCCTCACCATTTTTTAAAAATTTTCATCGCTAAATGCCCTTTAAACCCCATTAGGTTACTTGGTTGCCCATTTGTACTTTTTGAGCTGAGTTAGGTTTGGGTTTATTTGATATGGTTAACTTCTCTATGGTAGAAACTATGTTCTTAGAGTTTTCTTTCTTTATTTTCTTTTTATATAACAAAAGATGCTCCCAAATGGTACAATGGATAGTAATTATATTTTTGATGACACTAAAGAAAAAAATAAGTGGTGAATTTTTTCTTTGAAAGGATATTCTATTTTCCCCAAGAGTGGTTCTTTGAAAGTTATCTCAATAGAATTACAATAATTCTTTTCTGTTTATGAAGCCAAACTAAGCTCTGACATACTTTGAAGAAATACTAGAATTTTTCCGCAGTTCAGTTCAGTTGTTATAATAAATCTTTATGCAAGCAGAAAATTACCATGACCCTTAGGCTTCTTCTATATCTCCAATATGTTTTTACCACCAATAAAATGAGCTCAGAGTTATAATTGCCAGAACAAAGTGAAGACAGATAGACACTGAAATTCAAAGGCTGAATATCTCTTAGAAGTAGGCTGTGTTACAGATTTAGCTGTCGCAAGGGATTAACTAAGAAATACTACACAAATCCTCTTAATTGTCCTGAGCTCTTTGATATGGATCATAAAATGTTTTCGAAGCCTTCAGAAAGAAAATGTTTATTCTCAAGAGGTCGTTCAGTTGATGTATTATGTTTCAGTGTAGTCTCTTACATAAAAATGAAATTTCAAAAACAAAAATTAATTTTTAATCTTTTTAAAAGAATTTCAGCATATTATTTCCACTTTGCTCATTTCCATAGACACACACACACACTCACACACACACTACATTTCTCTTTACAGATATCTAAATAGTTACTGCTAAAATTGCCTTTCTCTACAAATCACAACACTGGTCTTTCAAACCAATAATTTTTCTCACTAATTGTCTTGAACTGTTCTTGCTTTTCCTTGCATTACTGTACCATATGATCTTTTCCTCAAGTTCTCTGTGTTCCTTTTAAAAAAAAAACTTTTTATTTTGAAATAATTATATATACACAGGAATTGGCAAACATATTACAGAGATGCCCCATGTACTGTCAGTCCAGATTCCTTTAATGGTTACATATATATAATTATAGTGCAATATTAAAACTAGGACATTGACAATGTTATAATGTATGTGTAGTACTATGCCATTTTATTATTTGTGTAGATTCACGTAACCACTGATGCAATCAAGATATATAACCATTCCATCACCATAAAGATATTCCTCATGTTATACCTTTATAGGCACACCCAGCCCCCCTTCTCACAACTGTTCCTAACTACTGGCAACCATTACCTTTCTCTTCATCTCTATAATTTTTCTCATTTTGAGAATGGTATCTAAATGGAATCATACAGTATGTGACCTTTCAGATTGACTTTTTTAAATTAATGCTCCTGTATAGAATTTTTTCAAGTGTACAATTCTGTAATACATCATCTATATATCACCTTGTGTGTGTGTGTCCTGTATAGAATTAAAAAAAAAAAAAAACATTTTGCCAATTTCTGACTTTGATTGATGTGTCTAGACCATTTATATTTAATGGAATTGCTCTTATAGTAGAGCTTAAGTTTGCCATTTTATTTTTTGTTGTCTATCTGTTCCCTCTGTTTTTCATTCTCTATCCTCCCTGTAGATTATTTGAATTTTTTAAAATTCCCTTTTGATTTATTTATAATATTCGCAAGTATATCTCTTAGTGTAAATTTTTAGTAGTTGCTCTAGGTCTTATGTTATACTGACATAGTTTATCAAAACTATCAATGTTGATTCTTTATCAGATCTGGTAAAGTATAGAAATCTTACCTCCCTTTAAATCTTTTTGCCATCCCTCATGTATAATATACTTATCTTAAATATTCCCTCTATGTTCTTTCAGGAACCACATCTTACAATGTTATAATTTTTGCTTCAACCTTCTAACATATTTTAGGAAATCCAAAGGAATGTCTGTTTATTTAACTATTTTTGCTCTTTCCATGTTTTTTTCTTCCTTCCTGATGTTCCAGAATTTCATTTTTTAACATTTTTTTATTCCAAAACTTTATTTAGCCATTCTTTTAGTTTAGTCTGTCACTTACAAAGTATATTAGTTTCCCTTCATTTGAGAACATATTTATTTGTCCTTCATTCCTGAATGTGAAGTTTGCCAGGTACAGAATTGGGGGTTGACAGTTCTCTTTTGCCCCTTGAAAAATGTTGTGTTGCTCCCTCCTGGTCACCACTGTCATTCTAAGAATTTTGTCATTTAAATTGTTTCTCTACTCTACGTAAAGTGTCATTTCTTTCTCATTGATTTGAAGATGTTTTCTTTGTCTTTAGTTTTCATAAGTTTGATTATGATGTATCTTGGAATTAATTTCTTTGGATTTATCCTAATTGTGTTTCTCTCAGAATCTTGATTAGTAGACTTGCATTTTTAACAAATTTGGAATAATTCCAGCCATTATTTCTTTAAATACTTTTTTAGACCCATCCTCTTTGTTCTCTCTTCCTGAGACTGATGACAAAAATGACAGATCGTTTGTTACAGTCCCATAGGCCCCTGGGTTTCTGTTCAAATTTATTATGTCTGTTTTCTCTTTGTGAGTTACATTAAGTAATGTCTGTTATTCTAATGTAAAACCAATGATTCTTTCTTCTATCCTCTCCATTCTGCTGTTCGGCTCTTTTACTTGGTATTTTATTTTAGTTATTATCTTTTTAAATTCTAAGATTTTGATTTGATTTTTTTTTACATTTTCAATTTCTTTATTTAGACTTTCTATTTTTTTAAATTTGTTTCAAGCATGTTTATAATTGCTTATAGTATCCTTGTGATGGATGCTTTGAAATCCTTGTCAGATAATTTCAATTTTAGTGCCATCTCAGTATTGGCATTTCTCTATTGTATTTTCTCACTCAAGGTGAGATTTTCCTAGTTCTTGGTATGATGAACTTGGTAATTTCTGAAAATCCTTAATGTTTTTGGTATTATGCTGAAACTCTGATATTATTTAAATTTTCTGTTAGCAGACCTTCCTGGACATTGAACTATGCTATTATTTTATTTTGTTTTATTTGTTTATTAATTAATATGCATGTGTGTATAAAATTGTGTATATGTGTGCATTTTGTTTTTGAGGTTTCCTTAAAGACATGAATCACAATTTTGTTTTTCTCCTTAAATCTCTGACATACTAAGTTACGCTATCCATCAGTATGTGTTGTTGATGGACTGACTGTTGAAATGAAAGCCAGCTGCAGGAATTCAGCCCAGAAAAATGTATTACACTGCGATATAACCAAATGTTAGAAGTGGAAGCCTGGACCACTGTAGTGAGAAAGTGAAGACAAGAAGATAGCAAAGTTAATGCAGAATATCTCCAATAGATAAAATTCAAAAATAGCCCATCGAGTAATAATAAAAACATCTAATTTAACACTCAAAAAATCTCTGGAGGTTGATGTATCATTTTGTCTCTCCTGTTTTAACAGCTAGAGAAACTGAGATGTAAGGAAGTTAAAGATTTCTCTGATTAGTAAAAAATAATGCCAATTTTTAGATCTAAGATCATGGTCTAATTCCAAAGCATACATTTTACCCCAATGTCTTTATGCTGTATCCCACAGTAGAAATTATATTAGAGACATTCAATATCCAGGAAATAAAGTGAAATTTTATTATAGTGTTTTCCCTTGGCAAAAATCTTTAGTTTTCTAAACGTATGACTTTCTTTATAATTGTGTATAGAGAACCGATATTGAAATATCAAATAAGGATGAGGTTTATTCCTGATTCTGCCACTCTCTCACTGTGTGTCATCCATCAGGTCCGTTAGCTTTTCTAAGGATCATCTCTCATATCGTTTGGTGAGACTTTCTACATACTAGGGACTGAAATATACTGATTGTGAGTGTAATATACATGCATTTATAATGTGGCCTTTTCTTCTCCTCCTCTTCAAGCTTCTTTTTCATCATGTGATTTTTATTATATGATTGTAAAATATTCTTTCTAATACTTTAGGAGTTAATGCTACTCTGTGTTTTAGTGAATTGTTACACTTGACACTTGACATTTATGGTTTTCAGTCAACAGTTTTGTGATTGTGACTTAGCCAGTTTCTCATTCTAATTAGCGGTTGTGCTGTGACAACATTGATTTGGCATTGGAAAGTCGTGAACAACCAATTCATAAGACACTAATCCAAGAGGAACATTCGTGTCAGGTTATTATTTTAATTAGATCTCATGAGCTGAACTTTCTGAACAGTTTATTGCCAAAACATTCCTCTTCTTTCCAGGAGTGATTAAAAGACAGGCAGATGACTTCTACACCAGATTTTATGGAGCAGAAGCAACTTTCAAAACATATTTTCTAGGTGCTGTTTGCCAAAGCCTTGGACAGAGTTTAAGTGCAGAACCAGCCCTTACATAAAATGTATAAGGCAAACAGGAAACCATTATGATTGTGCATAGGAGATATAAACATGCATAGTTATAGAAGCACATATAGTTATCAAAATGGGAAAAATGGAGCAAGTGTGTGATTATAAATTAAGTCGTTTTAAAGGAACACGGTTTTACACACTAGAACAAGGATAAATTCTTCATAGGCTACCTAAAGAATTCAAGCTAAGCAAAACAATGGTATTTTAATGCATTAGGAAATGAAAAATTATGAAAATTACAGGTAGTTAGTCTATGTATATTAGCATTATCTTAGAGGATTTTGCACTAAATAGGGACATGCATGATTATTTTTTTTTTACAATATGAATATCAACTGTATGTCGAAGTGTAGTTTATAGATCAGCACTAACTTCCTTTATTCAATTTCAGATTTAACATCGAGTTTGTTTCTACTTAGTTGTTTACATGTGACTAAAGGGGATCTTCCTTACTGATTTCTGATTTCAGGAGGTACAGAGATTTAGGCAATTTTATAACTTTATTTTCTCACATGTTACAGTTCTTTCCACAGCTACTGGTAACACATCATTTGTTTCACTGCTCTTTTCTATTTCTTCTGTAACCCTACTATTCAAAAAGCAATGTACATTATAGCGGACGTTTAAATCAATCAAGTCAAATAAGCTTTCCTTGCTAAATAGTTTAAAATGACAAGTGGCCTGCCTTGACCAGAATTCTTTTTCCATTTCGTTTAAAAGATGCGCCTTTGTCATTCTATCATTTTGAATTCTTTTTTATCATTTAGCATTTTATAGTCTCTTTTGTTACTGGGATATAGATAAGTAGTTTGAACTGAGATTCTTGAGATTTATTTTAAGCTTTTTTGTTCTATATGTATTTAATTTGTTCTATGTGCATTTCATTGACGAGAATTCAGGTTTGTCTCAGCCTCTGAAAGGCAAGACAAGATTTCCTCATGTCACTGCTAAGGACAGACATTTCCAATTTGGGATACTTTCACCCTAGCGTAGTTCCCTTCCACCCCTTGGATTAGTTTACTGCTTGTTATGCAGATGAAACAGAATTGCTGATGGGAACAAAGGAAGGAAGAGGGGAAAGACTACATATGCTGCCACATGGAGGTGATACTTGTTGGAATATGTTATTAATATAATATATGTATATGTATCATATATATAATCATGAAGATGAGAGTTAATAGTTTTTCACAATAATCTAATCTAGCCAACCTTTACTTAAGTGTATTCTTTCCTTAACTGTTTCTATCACCTACTTTCACATTGCTGGTTGGCATCATAAGAAGACACTGAAATCTGCAGTGAAGCCTGGCTTTTCTTAAGTTACTTAGTAAAACTTTAAGAAAGCCATAGCTACTGATAAGAAGAAAAGGGGTGTGTGGGGAGGTAGAGTAATCTTTTTATTTATTGACTGCTGCAAGACTGACTGATTGATTCTGTGTCAACAGGTATGTCATTTATTCAAAAACATTTATCTGAAGAACCTAGTTTTTCCAGAATTATCTAAGATCTTGATATAAGATATATATATAACTCTGAGAATAAAACTACAAAATCAATATCGGAGAGAGATGATTAGACATATGCAAAGGTAAGACAGAACTATAATAATTTATTAAGCACTTATTTTGTGCCAGGTTCGATTAGTTTTTGGGATTCTACATTGATTGAAAACTAATTTCTTCCCTGATAGAGTCTTCTAGTTCCACTCTTCCAATAGACAAAGGGAACCAGTGAAGACAACCAGCCATTAGTGGGGCATGTTCAGCAGGCATCATGGAGAGTGTTCTCAGGACTCAGCAGCCACTGTCCAAGAGAGAGATTGCCTTAGTGTGAGGACCAGAAGTCACATTAAATAACTTCTAGCTTTGATTTATATTCCTATTGCAATGTGGTGCACTTTTGTATGTATATCTATGAATAAATAGTGTCATTATCTGAGAAGAAGAGTGGCCGGTCATCGTAGCCTTTTTCTCAATGTCAATTACTGTGTAAATTTGTTTTTATTTTTGGTTAATGCACCAGGCTTTTGTGAGTTGGATTAACATAAGTCTATCTCCTAGAAACAGGGCCAGGATTAGGATGCAGCTAATGAAGTCTAGGGCACAACAAGTGTCAAAATTTTAAATCAAGAAAAAATCAGTATTGCTGATGTTTCCTTTTGCCTCAGGCTCTGATAGACCGCTCTTCTGTGCTGTTACCGATCCTGTCTTTACTTTCATTTTGGCTGTTTTGTTCATCATGGATTTTTGCATAAATTTTGATATTATAAATATCATATTAAAGTATTATTTATCTTGCTTACTGACTTTTTGGTGTTCCCTTAATTTTGCACCAGAGGTGAGCTGAGGCATCCTAATCTGAGGCATCCCAGGGTTTCAGCCCTGCCCTGAAACTGCTGAATCTAATATTGTGTTTCTGATCTAAATACTAAGTGTACATTGCTGGAACCAAGTGTCTTCATCAATGTGAGTCTATGCACTGGCCAAGTAGGTTGGCAAAATACTCGGTTTTGTTTTTTGTTTTTCCCCAGTATCTTTAACTTGTCAGAGATTCTTTCAAATAAATAGTGACGTATGATTGAAATATAGCAGGGACTTACTTCACATCATCATAGTCTTTTAAACTTTCTGTGCTTTGATTAGTGTTTCTAGGTTGCAGTCTAAGATATATGATATGTGCCTAGAGAAATCCTATCACATACATTGGAAAAATATACAGACAGACAAAAATCACATGGGCAGAATTCACAAGTTAGTTTAAACGAATGGTAAAGTAAAATTAAATTTAATAATAAAGAAGAAGACATAGGATTTCATAAAATATTCATGAAGAACACAATTAAAACACCAAGTGTTTTATATCTTACAGAACAAAATGAGTACTAAGGCTGTATGCATCTTTATGCCTACAGATTTAGCTTTCCAACAACATCATATTCACAATTGTCACTATTTAGACCTTGGTCACCTGTGTATCATCAGCACACAGTAAAATGGGGAGCGGGTGCTTGAGTATAAAACAACTTCCTACCTTTAGGATCTGAAGCCCTGTGATGCATCAGGTATCTGATTCTATTAAAATACTGCCAATTCCACTAAATTACGTATTTTATTCTTTCCTACCCCGGCATCAAACCTCAATCCCTAGAAATTGATTTTTAGAAGATGACTGCAGTTGATTTTGAATGCAGTTGAAGATACTAAAGGAAAGCCAAATTGAAAGACAAGGAGAAAATTGAGAGAGAGTTAAAGGAAAATCAAACAATCACATTGGGTAAGAGAATGAAATGGAATCACTTGAGTGGCCATATAGAAGATCAAGGTTTGAATTTTGTCTTAGGTAAATTAATTTAGCTGCTATGAGCCTCAGTTTCCTCATGTACAAAACGGGAAGTAATAAATTCATATTATTAACAGGACATATTAAGACAGTGTTTGTAAAATGCCAAGTATAGTGTCTGGCAATTACAGCTGCTCAATAGATGATAATTATTGATAATATTGCAGAAAGATATTAAACTTGAATAAATCACATTGTATATAATGTACAAATACCAACCCTCCATAATAGTAAATATAATAAATAATATGATAAATATATGTGTGGGTATGTGTATGCACATATTTATATATACATACATATATACGTGCACACATGTGCAGTGTATACATATGCATGTGTGTGTGGACATGTACATGCATGCAAATATGTATACACATGCACATACATACAGTCAGACACACATTTCCCTCGCCAAGGAGGCTCTAAACCACTGAAACTATAGAAGTTAGATGGTGTTCTTATGCATAGATTTACTAATAAGTGTATTTATTACACTTATTTATTAATAAGTATATTTGAAATTACTCCCAAATATTTATTCCCAAAGTTTTATTTTTGTGAAATATAAAAGGAGCACAAACATCTTTTCTAAAACATTTAGTGGAGGTGGTATCTGAGTCTTGCAGAGGAGTTCAAAAAAATCAAGCCTGTGTTTAGTAATTGAAGTGAAAGAACTTGATTGGGAAATCACAAAGCTATTAATTTGAGTCTTCACCATTGCAATCAAAGAGAGCAAATGAGCCCTAGTATCGAGGCTCAGGGCCATGATAGCTATGAGTAGCCTTCATGACTGTTAAACACTTAGAGTTCTCAGGACTGACCCGCCTTGGGTGGTGTTTGTTAGTTATATTCTTTTTTGTTTCTGATGTCTCTCTTTAGGCAAATGTCTCTCCTTAGTAGCTAAAGTAAGAGGGCAAAAGAAAAGAAAGAAAGGAGGAGGAGAGGAGCTCACTGTAGTCAAACACACATTTAGAAAGCAAACTACCATTCAAACTGAGCAGAAACATGAAGGAACTTAATATTAACCCACTAAACTTGATAAAAACTTGTGCCACAAAATGGAGTACTATACAGAGGAACTAATGAGCAATTAGTTGAGTGGTATTGACGGCATATACCCGTATGATCTGGGCATTGTAAATACATGAAAATACAAATCAACTGGAAAAGAATAGATGATCACTCTCAATGTCATTTCAGTTTTTCCTTTACATGTGTGTTTATTGAGCACTTGCTGTCTGACAGCCATGGCCCTCGATGCTATGTGGGGTAAATATGTGTGTAAATCTTTTAGGCAGACACCGTATCTTTGTATTTCCTTGTCTAAAATATCCAGTATATGGTATGGCTCATATTCATTCTCAAAAGTTATTTGTTAAATTCACTTAAATTGTAAAATAGAATTACTATCACTATCGCGTTTCCCTGAAAATAAGACTGGGTCTTGTATTAAGGTTTGCTCCAAAAGACGCATTAGGGTTTATGTTCAGGGGATGTCCTCCTGAAAAATCATGCTAGGGCTTATTTTCCAGTTAGGTCTTATTTTTTGGGAAACATGGTATTAGTGGGTGGTCATATGGCAAAATGAAGCATAAATATAAGTAAGAAGTAGCAAACAAAGTAAGAACTTGTAAAAGGTGAAAATAATAGGTGCCAAGGTTGGAGATAATCATCTGAACTTGAAGGTAGGTGAGAGGAAAAGATAACCTAGACTGTGGATGTAGCAAAAATAAATGTCCAAAGAAAATAATGTGTGGTTTGTGCTCAGTAGACAGTTCAAGAGATCAGCTGGAAGGGAAGATCCTTGGTGGTAAGAACTGGAAGATACGATTAGACACTTACAGTGGGACCATATTGAGAACTTCAGATTTTATCTTTTGGGGACCTGGAACATTTAAATTTGGATCCGTAATATGGATAGATTGAAGTATAAGAATATTAGAGGCAATGGGAGATTCATTTCGTAACTTAGCAATTAATTCCATTAGTTAGGTCTACTTGAAGTGATACACATATAAGTATCTAGCTTAAAGTATCTTTAGTGGAAAGAGGATGAACTTTGGAGGAAGACAAACATGGATTTTTTCTATTTCTTTTTTTTCGGACGTGGATTTAAGTCTTTCTGAATTTATAACTTTGGGAAAATAATTTAATTTTTCTAAACTTCAGTTTCTTCATCTGTAAATGGACATAAAACTTCTACATTGTAGGATGGCTAACATAGTACAGAGCAGAATGGATGCTCAATAAATGTCAATTATGTTCCCTTCACCTGACCACATCCCTGTTTACTTTTTGTAACCCAGGTAATTTGACCCTTACCAAAAATTCAGTCCACAGAGAATTCTAAAATTAACCCTGCAATAAGAATAATTAAGGACAGTTAGTACAATATCTAGGTGTCTCTGCACCTTTACACTTTTACTCTCTTTCTTTCTTTATTTTTCTTTTTTCTTCCCTCTCAGGGAAACACAGATACACAGAGACACACTTACTATTCATGAATACTACCCAGACCATTGCATTTGTGACAAGGAATGCCTTTAGAGATAGGTTTTGACTGCCTTTGTTTCTTTCCCCAAGGCAGTAGAAACTGATAACTGCAAGATCTTTCAGCAGAGATGGTAACTTGTTCCTGTAACATTTCCACCCCTAATCAGAGGAATATACTTTCTGCTTATTCTTTTCCCCTCAAGAAATGTAACATCTTTGAAAAGAGGAGAAGCTTGATTTGCATACAAGATACAATGATACTTCTTTCTCAAAGTAAAAAAGAAGCGTGGTTTAGCAGATAGAACACAAAATTAGGACAAGTACTTTGCAACTTACAACAGATATGAAATCTTAGAACAACTTAAAAAAAGTTAGAATTTTTGAGCCTTGGTTTTCTCCCCACTAAAAGTGGGGAAATGATAAATTCTGCTTTGCAGAGTTATGAGATTAAGTGAGACATCTTGTGTAAAGCTCCTGACATAGTATGAGTGACATAATCTAAATGGGCCTTGGTTGAATCTAATGAGGAATGTATTTGCTCATACAATAAAAATATCTTCTTCCTTTAGCAATACGAAGCAGGGAAGGTAGGTGATTTCTTAGAGCTGCTTATTAGGCTCCCATAGATTCTCAGCACAGCTGAGGGATTAAGCCTAAGGTATACTTGAATATGACTCAAACAGGGTGATATTAGGGCTGAAAGCTCCACTCTGAGCCCATCCCTATCACCTATATACTTTCTCTCCTCTGTTTTTCATGGTCTCTCTTCCAAGAAATCCCCATTGTTTGGCTGGCAGGATAGAACCATGGTTGAACATGGAGAAAAGCTCCTGTGGGGAAACTTGGTATAGATTGGGTTCCACTGAACCAATGAACCAAGTGAACATCCACTTTTGGATAAAACCTTGTCACAGTGGACACAGGTGTGGGGTTCCCTCCAAGCTCAGAGGTGTCAGCAAATGCTTTCATAGCTTTATTCACAATCTTAAAATTATCTAAAGCATCAATTTTTAATAAATCCTGTTCCCTTCTCTGATGCTCAATTGCTTCTTATTATAAAAATGTGGATTAGAATAATCACAAGGATTTCTTATGAAGAGCCATCAATGTGTCTTCTTCAAAATAAATAAAACTTAATAGAGCTAAGGTGAAACTTTGCTTTAAAACGTTAACTGATCCATTACTTGTTTTTTACTATTTAATAGAAAACAGCAGTAACAGACATTATGGAAGTCTTTATTATAGTCATAATATTTCCAAGTTTTGTACTCAACAAAACTGGAAAATTGCACTCCACATATTGCCAGTATTCATAATGTTTAAGAATGAAGTTTCTGGAATCAAACTACCTTTGTTTAAAACACTAGCTCTGCCACTTAAAAATTGTGTGGCCTTGGCAATTTATTTAACCTCTATGCATCCTTTCCTTCACCTATAAAATGTGCACAACCTACCTCATTGGATGTTTGTGATAATTAAGTGAATAAATGCAAGTAAAGAGCTTAGAAGTGCCTGTTCTAAGGCACTTATTGAGTACTCCCTCAATAAATGTTAGCTATTGTTATTTCTGCACTACTTCTTTTATAGCTTTGCTTCTAGAATGCACTCTTTTTATATTCTCTTTTTCAACATTGCTCTTGCCCTATCCAAATTTCTTGCCTGCTCCGATGGAATATGGTCTAGGACTGAGCTCCTAGACCTTATCTCATGCTTGCAACATTTCCAAAAATTTCTCCCCTTCTTCCCCCAGAGATCAGCTTCAGAGCAGAAGCCACCAGAGCTCTGTTCCCACCCAAATATAAAGTTTTTTGAATTGTGAATCAGAGAAGTTGCTGGCATCAAAGATTCCTACCTGCAGTAATGGATGATCAGTGGTTAGGAGGGATGCTCTCATGGCAATCCGGGGGAATTCATCATCCAAGGCTAGTTGGCTGGAGGTCAGTGGCAGGCAAGCCTGAAAACAGTAGGTAAAATGGCCTCAGGTAAGGCACTGAGGCTCAGCATCTGGGCTCCAGTTGTTGCCTGGGGAGAAATCTACAGGAGTAAACCATTCTCTTCTTTTGGAATGATTAATGGGAACGGGAGTCCAATCAGTTGTAGAACCAAGAAGCTTGCTTCCCAGAACTACCAACAAAACAAAAACAGAGAGGCTGAATTCCCATTTATCTAAGGTGATTCATGAGGTTACTTCAATTTAGTGAGAAATCCACTGTCTACATATGTCTCTAGATTTGGTGGAAATAAGATAGAAGAAGACAGAAGAACTGCACCACCTGTAAAACCAAAAGAGAAAGGCTGAGTAACGTATGTCTGGGGATGGATCAACCTGTCTAAATAAAAAGGCTTAGGCAAAGACAAATTTAGGGTCTGAATTTAGAGAACATTAAGTGGAAGGCTTAATATTTCTCTTTTACGAAGCAGGATGCCATTAAAATTTTGAGCAGAGGGGTGTCATAACACAGGAAGGAGTTTAGAAAATGCTGCTCTGCTGGTGTATATAGCATATATTAAAAGTGTGAAGGACCGTGATGCCAGTTAAGAAATTATTCTGTCAGTAGTCCAAGTTTGAGGAAAAAAGTATATCTTGAGTTGTTGAATTGGAAATGAAAAGTCTTGAAGATACACTTGAATTTTAGCTTATATTCAGTATTTGTAAATTTGAAAACAAAACCAAAATGCAGTTTATTAGTTTTTGTTAATAAAGAAGTTTTTGAGAAGTAAATGTATTTTGTTCATTCTGGACTATTTAAACTCACAAATACCTATTATGGTTAAGTAAATAACAAAAAAAGACTTTGTGCAATGATGAAACAGGCAACAAGAGTAAGGAGAAAAGGGAAAAGTTAAAATATACTCATTTGCTATGATATCTTGTGAGGTAAGAGTTACCGTGTATGATAGTTTGAGTGAACTATACTATTGAATCCATTGGTGACCTATAGATAAAGGGTTACCCAATGGCTTGACTATGCAGCCCTAACTCTAGTCTGGCAACTAAAGGAATCTTGGTTTTTCTAATAGTCCTATTTCCTTTCCTCCAAACCCTGTAAGATGAGGGTTCCAAACCCTCGGCCTCCATGGAGAGAGAAGAGGGAGCTCATTTTTTACGTTGACATTTTTTTTTCTACTCTGTTTTCCTTCTCCGTTTGTGGCCCCTGGGGGTTTCTGTCATCGCCTCATTTGGTCCCCTGGATTGTCTTTCTTTGTTAATTCTAACTTGTAAATAAAGAAAATATTATTCAAAAAAAAAAAAACACAAAAACTTTGTATTTGCCAAAAAGTAAACCTGATAATCCCAAATCCTTGAAATAGTGTTTATCACTCTTGGCAGAAGAAAAAAATATATGTGTGTGTGTGTGTGTGTGTGTGAGTTATATTAAGAAGACACTATGCTTTACATAAAGACTGTGTCTTCCTTTTAAGCTTTAGAGAATGTCAGGTTCTTTTTCATCAGTTCCTCTGAGGGAAATACGTTTTTGGTCTCCAGAGTAAAGAAAACAATTAGGCTTATGAAGTCAGTGATCAGATTGTCTTCAGCCAGCTGGAGAAGTTTAGACTGACCATTGGCATTACCAAGATGATGAGCTTCAGCAGCAGACATGGAGGAAACCAGGAGTTACATCCCAGGAACCACCAAATAGTGGAAGGGTCTGGCGCAGTGTTTCTCACAGTGTATACATATCGTGATAATCTAAGCTTTTTAAAGTGGATTTGACTCCCTGGGGCTGGGCCATGGCATCTGCATGTTTAATAAGGTCCTCAAATGATTTGAATCTGTAATTAAATTTGAAAATTACTAATTTATCATTTCCTGAAAAAACTCCTCCGTTTTCTCCTAGGACTCACTAACAGTGATTTATTTCCCCATGTATAAATAATGACTTGCTACAGTGGAGGTTCCATCTGAGACATTTAAAATTGTATATGCCAAATTATATGTATGTGTGTGTATGTGTGTGTGTGCTTGTGTGCACATGTGTGCATACCTTGCGGTTACATGTGCCCTGCTTAAAAGGTGCCCTGCTTAAACTCTGTTGTGCAACTTTTTATATAATGTTTTTATCGATCAAAACTGGATAAGTCAAATAAGGACTACGTTTTCTAGCCTCCCTTGTAGGAAACTGAGGCCTTGGAACTAGGTCTGGCGAATGAAATAGAGGGAGATTTTTTTTTTAATTAATAAACTAGAATTTGTAAACACTAAACCCATTTCTCAAAAATTAAGACAAGGCTTTTGATCAGCACACCAAATGATTAAAAATAAATATAACTATTACAAACAAATTGACTTCACATGATTAAAACACAGTAAAATAGGTGGTAACTTTGAAATCTTAGAGTGAACTTTATACAGAAAGAATGTCTACATGTAGATAGTGAAAACTATTCTGGGAAGGGGGGAGACAGAGATTTAGATCTGGTTATATTTTTGACTGTGCAAGTGATCATTTTTGCACAATTAGATGGGAAGGATCCAGTACTTTTTATAGTGTGAATACAAACAAACATTGGTAAGTCTTTAAAAATTTGATTAGAAGTTGGAGTGCTGAGTGATTTAAGAACTTGAAGGCAACAGCATTTATAAACAATTCTTTTTTTTAATTTATTGGGGTGACAATTGTTAGTAAAATTACATAGATTTCAGGTGTACAATTCTGTATTACATCATCTATAAATCCCATTGTGTGTTTACCACCCGGAGTCAGTTCTCCTTCCATCACTTCTTAAAATAAACTTGTTAGTCACATCAGTTCATGTATTAAATCTCACAACTCATGAGGAGAAAAAAGGTCTCGGTTAATTCTTTATTTTTTTTTTAAGTTTGTTTTCCCAAGACCCATCAGCTCCAAGTCAAGTAGTTGTTTCAATCTAGTTGTGGAGGGCACAGCTCACAGTGGCCCATGTGGGGATCGAACCGGCAACCTTGTTAAGAGCACCGGGCTCTAACCAACTGAGCTATCCGGCCGCCCCCTGGTCTTGGTAAATTCTTAACAAACAAGTTTTAAAAGAAGAGTTTTAATGAACTGAGGCTCCCAGAACAGGAAAAGTATTTCTGAGTGGTAGTTTTCTGACAGGTAGACCATGTCTTCTCCTGTTTCAAAATAAATATTCCTGATTTTGTAAAATGAAATATAAAATATGTCTCAGATTTTCCAATTAATTAGTAAGGATTCATCCTATAATCCTTGCTAGTTTAAGCCTGCCTAAGTCACTTTACTAAAAGATGTTTGTCAACCCAGTATTTTAAACATCTGTCAGCTTATGTAGGTAAAAGTAGAAGCATATTTGTACATTGCACGTAGTTATAGTGAAAGCTTTCCATGTTGAGATTCTCATATCGTCTTGAATTGTAAAGTTTCATGTGAGTTTTTACCTATAGGATGATGAAGATGTATATAGGACAAAATGTCCAGTCTTTCCTCTCTCTAACTTCTTTTGTTTTCTTAACTACTACTAGTAGTAGATACCTCTGAAATAAATGTCCTCTCAAGATCCTTAAAGACATCTTGGAAATTATAAAATACTGACAAGGAAAGAATAGTTGTTTAAATATTAAAGAAAAAATAAAACTTGAATAAGAATTAATACAGATAAAAAATGGAAGTTTAAAAATGCTTCATAGAACACCCAAGCTTTACATTGCAAGATTCTCACAATGACCTATTGTAGAGGTGAGTGAGGCATTTTACTGCAGAGAAAAATTTGAGAGTGAAACTTAAAAATTCTAATTATCGTTGTATTTTCTAAGAGAAAGTATTGTCATGTTCTCCTAACCTCTGTTGATTCCTATTTAAATGATACTCATTTAAAGCATTGCAAATTTAAATGAGAATTTTTAAAATTAAAAATAATGACTGCCGTTTTGTTTTGCTATTAGTTATACATTCATTAAGTTAAATTTTACATGTATAGTCTAAGCTTTAAATTTAAATTACAAGGGGAGAAAAGTGTTAAAGTGTTTAAAGTGTGTCTTCCAGGACCTGTCAGCTACAAGTCAAGTAGTTATTTTTAGTCTCGTTGTTGCCCAAAGACTGAATTGTTTGAAATAGAGGGAGATTTTATGTGTACCATGTCCAAGGTTGGTTCATAAAATAGCTTCATAACTCTGCCTCTGGGTTTCAGGGACTGTCAGTGGAGGACTCCAATGTGGAAGATCTTCACAATCTGTGACCTATCTTTCTTTAAACGTCACTTTTTCTTCAAGTCTTTGAAGTTTTTAGGTATTCTTAATTACTCCCATTATACACAGGAACTTAACTTTTCCATACAATACATTATTCTCCAATCTTTCCATCAATGTCACCTTCCTTCATCAGAGTGTAATTTCCTTGGTTAAATTTGTCTATGTCCTTGTTTATCAAGGTAAAGGCTAACTAGTCTGATAAGCTTAATGGTTAATGAGAGTTAATGGCTTAATTATCTCTCATTATTTAATTAATATGTTAATTATCTCTCACTAATTAAATAATAAATACATTTAAACTAAGTTCTTTCACCTGAGGCTCTTTGGATTTCTTTCTTGACTTTTTTCCCAGCCCCAACTCCAATTAATGCACACACTTTGTTCCAGTGTTCTAGCCACACACTTTGCTCCAGCCAAATAAATGAGTCTTCTCTGCCCATTTTACCAACATTTTCTGTTTATGTCTTTCCAACTCTAGACTTTCTTCATGCTGGCTGGAATATTTACTAAAACCTTCCCCAAAATATAATTTATTTCCATATTTCATGGTTCATCTCCATTCTTAGTATATTCCTTGATAATTCCTGATTAAAATAATCTCTTTCTCTCTTCCAACTCTTTTGGAACCTGCCTCTATTAAATGAACAAACCCAAATAAACCTGCTGGATAATGAGGTAGGAGGCTCAATAACTATTGTCATCCCCAGTGACAGCCAGTCCCCAGACACTCTGCCAGACACTCTGACAAAAATACAAGAGTAAGCCTGACTGAGATCAGCAAAGCCTCGCACATATCCACAGAACTGCCCAGCTGACCTATAGACTTTGTAGCAATAATAAATCATTTTTTATTTAAGCCACTAAATACAGAGGTAGTGTGTTCAACAAATACTAAATAATTTATACACTTGACTGATAGTTAAAAGCCTTCAAGTAAGAAAGAGTGATGTAATAATAATTAATAATAGCTCACATTTATTAAACACTTACTATGTGTGAATTACTATATGTATATGTAATGAATGTTACCAAATATGTGTGTGGCTGTATGTGTTGTATATAAACCACCCTAGATGGTATACTTCTCCTTACAGATGAGGAAACTGAGACCTAAATTATTTAAAGAATCTAACTGACATGACAGACCACTAAGGGGGCAAAGCCAGCATTTAAAATCCCCCTTGTTAATCACTTCTATCTTTCTTCTATCTAATATCCTCTCATTGAAAAGAGCTGATCTGAACCAGTACAAATGTGTATTAGAATGCTTCACTAATGTGCTTCTCATGGGATGTCTCAATTCCCGTGACTTCTAAATGAGTCACATTAGCCTTGATATCCTCCATCAAAGTTCCCATCCCAGTTTGTTTACAGTTTCTTAATCCAAAAGAGAGACTGATGAATGTTTCATGGCCAATGGCAAGCCACCGGGGAAGACTGAACAGGCTTGGCTTGAGGTTCTTCAATATATGGTCACACAGAACTATTCTACTTATGTCCAAGACAGTCTCTTGGGCTGAGTAATGTAGTTCTGGAATTCTGAGATAACCAGGTAATAATAATCACATTTCTCCCAAGTGGAAACTGGTATATCATATAGATTATCCAAACACTAAACAACTAATGTTCTATTTACTTCTTAGTGAGTAATTTTACTGGGGGGATAGTTGATGTCTGTTCAAATGAGTTTTCCAAGGATATCCTTTGATTATGACAGTCTTTTGTTCTTAACGTGGGATTTTTTTGAGGTACAATTTTACTATAGATGTACAGTTTCATATATTTTAGTAAATGTTTATAATTATGTAACCACCAACAAAATCAATATATAGAATATTTTCATCAATCCCAAGTTTCCTAAATGCTCTTTTGTAGCCAATTTCCTTCCATAACACCAGCTCCTGGCAAACGCTAGTATGATTTCTGTCCCTACAGTTTTGCCTACTCTGGAATGTCACATAAACAGAATCACATGGTAATTGCTCTCTCTGTCTGTTCTCTTTCATTTAGCACACTTTTGAAATGCACCCACATTATATAGATCAATAGATTGTTGTTTTCATTGCTGATTAGTATTCCATTTTATGATTATGTCACAAATTATTCATCTCTTCTTCAGTTAAAAACATTTGGGTTGTTTCCAGTTTTTGGCAATTAGCAGCAAAGCTGCTATATAATCATTCATGTACAGATCTTTGTATAAACATAAGTTTTCTTTTGTGTGTGTGTGTGTGTGTGTGTGTGTGTGTGTGTAAACACCTGGTGATGAGATTGTTGGGTCACATGGTGTTTCCCCCGTGCACTGAATGTTTGTGTCCCCTCCTAAATTTATATGTTGAAACACTAACTTCTAATGTGATGGGAATTAGGACACAGGGCCTTTGAGAGGTCATCAGGTTAGGATGAAAATAGAGTTACTGTTCTTATAAGAAGGAGCAGAGAAACCAGAGCTTCTCCCCTTCTGGCGAGGATACAGTCAGAAGGCAGCCATATGCAAGCTAGGAAGCATACCCCCATCAAGAACTTAACAACATCTTAATCTTGGACTTCCCAGCCTCCAGGACTATGAGAAATGAATGTCTGTTTCTTGAGTCACACTGTCTATGATATTTTGTTATAGTAGCCCAAGCTTACTAAGGCACATAGTACGTATACTATATTTCACTTAGGTTTCTGATATACTTATCTTTCATTTTTTCTGTTAGACGCCACCTAATTTACATTTATCAATTATGTTTTATTTGGACCTCAAATTTTAAATCTTTTCAAAATTAAGATAAATATACTTTTAATATATTTTAATTGTCTTATTTGCTTTATTAATGCTCAATGCAACTCAAACTCAACATTTGCTCAGGCCCATAAGCTAAATATGTGACAAATTCTGTCTTTCAAGAAACTGATAAATTATTTTACTTTCTCTCAAATATTTAATTTATAAATTAAAACACATGCTTTATGCACTGAAACTAAAGTAAACATCCTATGAAATACAGTGGCAGGCAGAATTAGTGGATGAAAAACTTAAATCAATGTAAATATCATTCAGCTGTTCCTCACTAGGGCCTAATGTAATGCACCTGCAGTTGATTGGTATCTTTTAATGTGCATATCATATATCACATATAGTCAGAGAAGGAGGCACATCCCTGTTGCACCTTCAAATATGAATAAAGAGATAAAAATAGGAAAGAAAAAAAGGGTTTAGAAGCATGATTACAACATTTTGCAGGAATCTAGCCAGACAGGCTTTAAATATATTTTAGATATATTGAATTAAGCCATGAATGAGTCACTGTCTGGGAAACAATTTATATTAAAATATCAACTTGTACCTTGTTGGCGTGGGAATCAATTATATAATACATTCTATAGCAATAACAACAGAAAGTTTTTTGAAAGATAATTATTTTTATAAAGAAATGTATGGAATGCTTTGCAGAAGGAAAGAATAACAGATGGATACCATTTGAATACATTTCACAGGTTTTAAACTGCATTAAACAACACTAATGAGTCTATCAAATAAGAGATAGTCGAGAATAACTTTGCCCTGAAATAAGAGGAAAGTCAAATTAATCAACTGAAATATATCAATACATTTATATATACATCTGTCTGTCTATCTATCAATCTATCTATCTATCTATCTATCTATCTATCTATCTCTATATCTATCCATCCAGAAGAATTTCCTTAGGAAACTGTCATGTTATTCTATTTAGCTTTAGGGACCACAGAAGATATTATGTCTCTGTATTCACTCTCATTCCAGGCAGGATGGAGGGCCAGGGTGATAGCTGGCATTGTGACAACCAGGGCCGTGGAGTCCTGGACTTATTTCTAGACATGTTTTAGAGACTGACATTTGCTTTTCCTTGAAGCAAACTTGGTATCCCACCTGTGAACCAGCAATCAGATCCTCCATATTACAGTCTATGACACAAGTAACAAAAACAACAATTTCTCATTCTCGCTACTTTTTTTGAGCATGGACTTTTGTACCTTTATATGTGTCAGGCTCTGTGCTAAATGGAATCCTTACATTATTTCTAATCATCACAACCACACTAGGAGGAAGAAATGTAGTTCCTATTTTGCAGATGAAAAATTAGTTCCAGGAGTTGATAATTTGCCATAAGTCAGTAAAGTTAATAGCACATGGCTTGTTTGAATTGTGTCCTTCAAGTTTGTCTTGATGTTATTTCTAGTGGACACTATTGATTTCATACAAGAGCGACCATTTCTCCCCCAATTTTCCCCATTAATAGGCACTCTGATATTTTTCAGGTATTCAATATTACTCAACTGATAGCATTCCAGATAGAGAGTCCAATAACGTTAAACCATTGGAGGCATAATGTTTCTCTGGCTTCTTGTATTAGACAGGAAGTTGACATGTGACTAAAGTAGGCACAACCAGATCAAAGGAAAAGATTGATACTGAATGCTGACATCTTTTCCCAGTGCTTATGAACAAGGAAGATTCTGCCTCTGTCGCTTGGGGCAGATATCTTGTGACAATAAAGGCAAATTAGTCTGAGGAAGATGTCAACACTCTAAAAATGATGGGCCAAAAAAGATCCAGAAAGAAATACGATTCTTGATATCACCATTGGGCAACTGAATCAACTACCTCTAGAACACCTGAGTTACTTGTTATGTGAGATAATAAATTTATTTGTATTAAAGGCCAATTTTCTATTCCTTGCATTTTAAAGCGTGTTAACGTATATCCAGTATATCATCTTATCCTCAGTAACTAATCTATACCTATCTCCATCCCCTGACAGCTAAAAACACATTAGCTGTCAGTAATGTTTCTGTGTACCTCTGAAAAAAGCTAAAAATGTAGATGTAGCATGTGGCCTCTCTCAATAGTAAAGCAGCTTAAATAATGACTGCATGCACAGGCTTCTCATTTTATGACATTAGGTAAAGCCTTATACACATGTTTAGGGTTGCAGCCATACATTACAGTTTATTCCTGTACAGAGCTCTATGTAATTTGAAAGTAGTAGCAGAGAAGTGATGAAGATTGCTCTCCTGGAGCATAGCTGCAATGAAGATATCCAGTTTCTAAGCCCTAGTCAACAGTGGCCCACATAAAGGGGAAGCCTGATAAATTAATTCATCTTGGAGCAGAGGGTGTCATTCCTTGCCTTCAAATATATTCAGTTTATCTGCCATCATCTGTGGGAATGAATCAGGGGGCAGCACGCTATCTCCAGAAACATTTTCAGATAAGATGATGATTTTTCTCTAAAAATTGTATTTTTATGTAAACTGCAGCCAAAATATAGTCGAATTGCAGTCAGAGAACACATTCATCTCCAACTTATGCGTCAAGATACATCTGATAACCTTGAAAGTATATCTCTTTGGAAGGGTTTAGTGCCATTCTTAAATAGGTCTACATTTTTAAATATATTATGTTTCTGTGTAAAATAACAAAATATGTGTGGCTAGTAACACGTTAAAATCAATGCTTCATGTTTAATTTCATAAAATGAATATTCATAAAATATGTAGAACAGAGATATGAATACTGAAGATGGAAAAGCAGATAGTTTGGGGTAAAAATGCTTATATTCTTCTGTCATTCTGTTTTTGTTTTGTTTTGTTTTGTTTTGTTTTGTTTTGTTTTGTTTTTTACTTGAAGCCTTTTTTCTCCCTAAATTTGCTGAGGCAGAAGAGTATCTTTTTGTTACTGTTTTCTAATTTTGAAAGGATTGATGACATTATAGGCAGTCTTGGCAGTTAAACTGAGCTCACCTTTTAATTTTCATAAGTGGTGATTAATTATAATTATTTCCTTTTCCATGTCTAGATAGCTACGAGTTCTAGGGTCTGCTTTTCTCATTAGAGCCATGTGGAAGGTCAAGTGTATGTTGGGAGAAAAGTTCATCAACGATAAAATTCATATAAAAAGTTGGTTGTTTTAATAGTATATTGACTTCTGGCATTTTCTTTGGAAAGAAGGTTTCAGTGCATATATTCAGTTCTGTTTTCTAAGACAGCTTGAAAACAAAGAGTTAATTTTTCTCTCCTCTAGTTGTGAGTTAAACACTTGTTGCAATCCCTAGGAAAATTAAACTCTTATCTATTATTTTATTGCCTTATGTTAGGAAAAAACATAAGTGGATTATGTTCTTAAGCCCCTGAATTGTGAACGTATCTATAAATCCTTAGAGAATGCTGAACGTAGTCCTTCAGGCACCTTTGAAGGACCCTTCAGTAAAAGCTTTCTCACTGAGATCTAAAGGAGATATTACTCACAATAATTCACACAGATGTAAACAAGTGGTCTTCTGAGGCAGCTCAGAGTGGACTAACCCCATGTATTGCAATTAATTGCCAAATTCTCACTAAGGCTTTTATTCAATGATTGAAAAATGCAATTCCATGCATGTGACCCACATACGAAGAATTTCCTGAGAAGAGATGCTGGTCAGAAAATTTTAGGAAAGTTTACTTATTTTATTTTATCAGTTAAATATGCCCTATAGTTTGTGTCATTGAAAATATGGTATGACTATTATATCAGGCAGATCAAGCCTCTTTCTGTCTCACTGAACAATTTTAATTTGGAGTTTATTTTTGTTTTTAATGAGCTCACTATGTGTTTCAATAGCTCTACAGCCATTCTAGAATTGTGAAATTTTGTGATTTTTTGCCCCCAAATCTTTATTGCATCTACCATTTATGCATGTCAACCCTTTATTCACATCGAATATTAGCTTGGTTCATCTATTATTAACAGAGCACTCACTGGAAACAAGCCGACAAAGGAAAGATAAGGAGCTATTTGATGTTTCAGAATTTTGGAAACTCCCCATGAAGGAATCCCATGGGCCTAGGGATTCCTCTTATGCTTAAGAAGAGTTTATTTCATGCTGTACACTGCTCTAGGCATTTTGAATACATTAACTCAGTTCAGAGATCTATGAGGTAGAGTTTATTAATATACTTCTACCACCTATTATAACCCATCTTGCAGGTGAGCAAACTGAGCACTTAGGTAAATTGGTAATAACAAAACCAGGATTAAATTCCAGCAGACCACCTCCCAAGTCTATGGATTTAATCTGATTATATCTATTTACCTAAATTGCCTTTTGTAAATCTTTCTGTAAAAGTTAACTTACTGTGTAAGCAAAATTAGAAATTCGTGTGAACAGTTTTACACTTGTGTCAACAAAACTAGAAAAATGGTATTGGTCCTTATAATTCTTTCTTAGTCCTATTCTATTTTCAAAATAATCTTCTATGCTTACCATCATTTCAGAGTTTTCAGATACATTCCATGAGTTAGAGAAGATGGTATCTTCTTTTTCTTGTGAGGTGACACAGAAACATCCCTCTTAGCATATCTTCCTGGTGGCAACTGCAGCTGTCCTGAACAGAAAATGGGTTAAATATATAAACCACTGTGCTAGGTCAAATCATACACAATAAGCAGAGGGATATTTAGTGGTGGATTTAAGTCCAAATGCAAAGTGAATCTTTGCCACAGGTATCTATTCTTTTTTTTTCTTTCTACCATTTTAAAGTTGCAATTAGATACCAAAGCTGATCCTGTTATTACCTCAAGATTCTCACATGTTTAAGTGAAAGTTTGTTGTGAACCAATTACAAAGCGATTACATTCCTGGAAGTGAAGGATGCAGCCAATAGAGTAAGTCATGGTTGTAGCCCACATGAAACTCAGAGTTCAGTCAAAGAGTAAAGCACAGCACACCTGCAGAAATGGTAAAATATATAGCACAGATTTTTTTTTGTCTTTAGATGGTAAAAAGTGGTCTAGGACGAAAAAGATGGATATACGTGAATTGTGTTGAGGGTCAGGTAGAATCAAGTTGGTAGCAAAAAGAAAAAGTTCAAGAAGAGATACTAAAGTTGGCTAAATACATATTTAGCAGGTAGCACTTTTTGTTGGTGTTAAAACTGTGTAAGCCCTGGATATGAGAGTGAGCACAGTTCATTTAGGGCACGTTTAAGGAAGTAGAGGATGTGAGACTAAATAGGAATGGTAAAGCTCGACGAGACAGATTAATAAATATCTTTAGCTCAGGACCTTGGGCTATGCTAATTATTCTGTTCCCAACTACTCAGCCTTCCCTGAGCATACCAGATACACAAAAGCACCTTGGCACCTTTGATCAAACTATTCCTTTAGCTCGTAGTTATCTTTTCTCCATCCGCAGCCTAAGAAAGTTCATATACCTTCACATTTCCACTCAAACTCTTCTCTGTGAATCATTTGCTAACATTTCCACAACTTAATTATTTTATAACCTGTACTCAACATTACATGAAAGTTGCATATAGGCATTTATGTTCTCAAGAGGGTAGGAGATTGACTATCTTTTGTTTTGCTTTGTTTTCATTCGGGGAAATGTATATTCACTCTTCCATTGCAAATACATACATAAAAGGGTTGGGTGAAATAGAAAGTTCTGTTTGTAATTGTGGAGCAGACCAAGTTGGGAACAGCTTACATGTGTAGGCTGATCTGTAGTGTTGAATGTAGTTAGCTGTTTGCACAACTCTCTCTTTTGGAAAGCATCACCCCATGGTATGGGTATGTGCTTTCCAATAAATTTTTCTTGATAATGTATGCTGGAATGAGAGGAAACAGTTTGGAAAAAGCTCTGAGGTGGGATGTAAAGCTCCTGAGGAAAGAACATAACCAAAAATAAAGTGGAAGGGAGGTATTTCATTTAGGGTCAGCTCATTCTTGCAAAATGTACAAGTACAGACCTCACACACTGGGATCACAGATTTGATCTTTGTGTGATCTGTTAGCTTTGGTCTGCTCCACAATTACAAACAGAACTTTCCATTTCACCCAACCCTTTTATGTATGTATTTGCAATGGAAGAGTGAATATACATTTCCCCGAATGAAAACAAAGCAAAACAAAAGATAGTCAATCTCCTACCCTCTTGAGAACATAAATGCCTATATGCAAAGGGCATCTATTATTAGAATTAATTTTTGCTTTTAACTTTGAATTTTTTTCAAATGTTAGACAATTAAAAAAAATACATATCATTTCAGAGAGGCCACCAAATAACTTCCATTAAATATACACTCATTCATTTAAATATATATTGTCTCTTTTAGCCTACTCTGTAAATCTACCAAAGGTGATTAAGGACTGACCTTTCTGTCTTAGATCATTTTTGGTTCTGGGACTAGAAAACCAACTCTGAAATATACTGAAGGAGATCCTTTACTCCTAATAAACTATTTTCTTGGCTTAACAAAAGCAAGAAGCACTCTCATTTAGTAAAAATACATTTTTAGTAGAAATACAATGTAATACAATTTTTTTTAAAGTATTACTAGATATATGGAAGAAACCATATTATTATAATCATTTCCTTTTCCCCACAGAATCCATTTCTGATTCCCTTGCAATTTACTGAGACCTGTGATTTTCACCTAATGGAATGTAAGTAGGCAGTTTATGCTCCAATTTTAGGCCAGGCTGGTGGAAATCTACCATACATTGTCAACCCAGCTCTTTTGCCAGTGGCTGACTGTGTATCAAGTCAGGGCAACCTTGAAAATGGCAGAGCTACCAGCAGCCTGGGTCACTGCGCAAGACAAGCCCCGCACTTCACTTCTTCCCAATCCAGACTTGAATCAGACTGTTTTAAAACAAGAAACAAAATTACTATCTTCAGCCCCTGGAATTGCGGGGGTTTTGAACAGCAGTTAGTCTGCCTTAAACAATAGAACCTCAAAAAATCCTTTTCTATTATGAACAGTGACTCTCAAGCAGGGGCTATTTTACTCTACAAAGAATATTTGGCAATGTCTGGAAACATTTTTGCTTTTCACAACTGGTAGGAGGAATGCTATTGGCATGTAGTGGGTAGAGAGGAAGGATGCTATTAAACCTCCTACAATGCTTGGGATAACCCTCGTAGCAAAGAATGTTCTGGCCCAAAATGTCAGTTGTGCCGAGGGCGAGAAGTCTTGCATTATTAGAGAAAGTGTTAGTTTTAGCTTTAACTATTAGCTGTTGGAAAACATATTGTATTTATCTTAATATGAGTTCTATTGCAAATATATTAGTTATTAATGAGCATGATTTAATAGAATTTGAAATTTAGAATATTCTTTATGTTATGAGTTAATATTATACCACAACAATTGCTAAAGAACAAAACAAAACAAAAAACAAAGTAATTTGAGTTTGTCATTAGAGCACTTCCCATTCCTCTGTTGTCTTTCTGAACTGCATTTTCAGTTCTTCTTTATCATAGCATCACACATGCATGTGTACAGAAATGCTTGGTGTCCTAATGCTTTTATGTTTACTCTCGGCAAGCTGTGGCATCTCAATAACCGTAGTTAAGAAAATGGTCAAGTGTCAATCTACATTGTCTATCATCTAATACGTCACTCCTATACGTCTAATTATCCAGGTCTCATTCTCTCAAAACCTTATACTTTAATACGTTTATAATACAATAAACAAAATATAACACATATTAATGACTTTAAGTTTTCTTTTCTGCCCTGAGAAGACACTAACTTCTTAACAGGGTCATATTATTCCTGGAGGGCAATACTGACTTATGAAAACCGTCATGAATTGTGCAGATACATCTTGTAGCCTTAGTTAAACTACGAATTAAGTAGAAAACTGAAATTTAGGCACTAGCTTTTCTATACATCATTTTTGTTGCTTGTAATAGGAGGGCATTTAACTACATGGCTTCTAAGTTTCCTTTTAATCAATTTGCTTGAGCATATATTCATCCCATAAATACTAAATCCTGTTTTATACAGGAGCTATGCTGGTGTTGGAGGCTAGATGACAAGGAAGGTAAACACAGCTCTTTCACTAATGGAACTTACACTCCTCACCTCTGTGCAGAGAACCATTTAAAGTACTACAGAGGCTACAACAACGCAATAGACAAAGTGCTTGCTTTTAAGGACTGGAAGAGCACTAAAGAAAATGACAAATGAACATGTGATTATAATATGTCATGCTGTGGTAGTTTACTAGAGTTACAAATAAAAGTATATTGGTGACCGAAAGAAGGAAGATTTTCAAGTTTAGGAATCTAGGATATCTTCCAGAAAACGGCAGCATCTGAGCTAAACATTCAGGATGACAACAAGTGTAGAGCTAAGGAAAGGCATTAAATACCAAAAAGAGCTTTCAAAATGCTGAGCGAGAAATATTGCAGTGATGTCACTGTACCTAGAGAATAGTATAGTTTTGCTTCTAAAATGTGTGTGTCAGTTTACTAGGGCTGCCATAACAAAATACCACAGATTGGATGGCTTATACAATAGAAATTTATTTTGTCACAATCTGGATGGCGTCAAACAGTCCAAGATGAACGTGTCGGCAGGTTTGGTTTCTTCTGAGGCCTGTCTTCTTGGCCTAGGACGGCCGTCTTTTCCCTGGGTCTTCACATGGCTTTTCCTCTGTTTGTGTGCATGTTTAGGTCCACAGTTTTTCTTCTTGTAAGAACACCAATGTGATTGGATTAGGGGCACCCCAATGACCTCATTTCAATGTAATCACCTCCTTAAAGGCTCTAACTCCCAAAACAATCACCTTGTGAGGTATTACAACTTAGGATATCTAGCCCATAATAATGTGTGAGGGTTGTAGAGGGAGATAAGGCTCGATATTGATTAGATAGGAGTTCAGTACCATTTCAATAGACTGGACTTTCTCTGTAGGTCCAAGTCAAATATTTAGAGCAAGGTATGCCTAACATCCCATTCTACTTCAGGAAGGTAAATAGCGCAACAGGAGAATAGTGGACATAAGAATGAAAAGGTAATTAATTCTCTTTGAAGAGAAAAATTAGAAGACATGGATAACTTATTGACATGATTTACAGAAGAGAAAGAAAGGTCAAAAAAAATAATGCACATTTCCTGAGCCTGTCCGTAGCAAATGGGAACCAGTAATACCGCGATGGAAGTCAAAAGAGAAATAGTTTTGTGTGGTGTGTGGTATCTTGGGTTTTAGGTACATCGAGATAGAGTTTTCACTGGCTGTCAAGAAAGGTGGCCAGGGAGCAGCTGGTACAAATATCTGAGTTATATGATGAAATTATTGAGCAGGTAAATGGGTAGGAAGGATGGGCCTTGAGTTCAGAATTAAGGGCAACTTCAGAGTGAGTCAGGTTGCCAACAGTTCCAGTGCGTGTGGAGGAAAATTAAAAATGGACTAGGGCATGGAATGGCACTACCATAAGAGGAAGTTTTTCAAAAGAGGAGGATGTTATTTGTCCTTCAAACGCCCGGCATAAGCAGCTGTCCTCTGGGCTTATAAAGGAGAGAATACTGGCTGCTGAGAGCTGCATTCACCAAGACTCCATCTGCATCACAGTGGAGCCCTGCAGACCTACACTTCCCAAAAAACCTTCCAAAGTTTGTCAGAAAGGAATGGCCTAGCCAATGTTGATTTGGAGATTTTCTTTTAATCAGTCATTTCAGCGTAGAGTACACACAGCCCAGAGATTCCTAATCAGTAGCCTTGAAAGCAGGCAGTCACCCTTCTGAACTCTGTTCTCTGGCTTCCATCAGGGCAGGTCACATTTTCAATGAAAGTTTTTCTATCTGACCCCATTAACATTATCCAGTAGATCTGGCATCATTAAATTATTATTTCAGTCTGCTAGTGAATGCGTACTCAGTTCCATTTAAATTCCAGAAGATTTAGACTTTGGCCTTTGTTAGTCCCTGAAACTTTATTACATTAATTGTCTCACTCTGCTCTACTTGTCATGATGTTCACAATGGAAAATGATGTCTTAATGCAAAAGAATGCAGCATTATTTATTTTCCCACGGAGCATCGCATGTCTCTCCTCCTCCTCCCTTTCCTGTTTTTGAATGCAATTTATTTTAAGGACCCTGAAGAGATGCTTCAACATTTGTTGATACTAACTAGTTCTGATCTTTCCCACCGTCCTCCCCATGCTCTGTGGATAAACTCCAATTGCAAAATAGCACATAAAAATGTTATCAAATCTCTCAGGGAAGCTAAATAAATGATCAGATGCTCAGGCAGCAAACGAAATTACCAGAATCCTCTCAGGCGTATGGCTGACGTTGACAATCTTCCTATTCCTCGCACTCTCCTATTGAACTGACCTCTGAACACCAAGGCAAATTTTTGTCTTTTCACACAGAACCAGTATGCCTCATGATAACAGGAAGTCCCAGCCTTGGCTTACCAGAGAAACTGAAAAACACCATTCATCACTCAATTACAGGTTTAAAAGCCATGCAGACACCCTCAGGATTTATCTTCAGCAACTCTCCCCAGTTAGAATTGATGGTGTCTTCATTGCTGTATTTGTGTTTACCACTTTGGCGTCGTGAGTTATATGATGAAGTTATTGAGCAGGTAAATAGATTAAAGCAACTGAGATGAAACAAAGGGCGAGGTTTATGTATGGAAGGGTGTTACCCTCTCTTTGAAAACAAACAAAATGCTATGTTTACTGTCACTTGTGAGATAGGTACTTTTCAAAGGTTAAGATGTGGAGGGCATAAGAAAACAATTCTTTCATGATAATTCAAGTTAGAATTGTAAATACCAGCAATATAAAAGAAGAATACTGAAAGGACAAATGTATGTAAACCACTAACATGTTTCCCCTTAATTAAAAATAAATTGACTTAAACAAATACAGAGATTTTCTGCTCTTTTAGACTTAACAATATGTTCACAAAGACTTTATAATAATAATACAATATAATATAATAATATAATATGAATAATAATAATAATAACAATAATAATAATAATAATATTCCCCATCCCTCAACCTTGGAGTAGAGTAACCTGTGTTGAAATGCTCTCTAAATGAACAGACATCAGGAAATAGAAAAGCTGTTCAAGTCTAGTATGGCAACCTACAAGACATACACCTTCATGGGAAAACGTTGGAAGCATATGAATGGCAACTTGTCCATTATCTCTTGCATCACTATGGTTGAAGCTTCTCCATCTTTTATTCTTAATTGACAATAATAACGTAGACTTTGGTCAGCCACCGTACATTGCTTGGTTTAAAAAACAAACAAGCAAACACACAAACAATTACTCAGAGCAAATGAAAGTTTTCTGTAGGGAGAAAAAAATACAAAGTGGTTGTGGAACATAAAATTCTAAGTAAAAATCCTTTTAATATGTCTTGGATGTTGAAGTGGAGGGAGTGCAGCAAGTGGAGTTGGTGTGCTTTGCAAGCAGTTTTTGAAAATGACAATGCCAAGCCTATTTAACTCTTATAATTACCTGTCACCATGCTTCCAGAGACTGGCTGGAGACAAGGGAGCTGCACACTTGGCTGTGCAATGCTGACTGAGAAATAAAAATTGGGGACATGCCTGGGGCTTGCTCATCCTGACTGTACAGTGTGGGGAGATATGCCCAATGACATAGTCCCCCGATAGGTAAAGCAGTTAAGTGGCCCCAAGCAATAGCACCTATGCTCCTGGGTCAAAAGAATGTGTCAGGTGAGCTTGACTGTACTGCCAAGACCAGAAGTCAGAGACAGTTCTATTTTTGAATGAACTCAGTACTTTTTTAAAAAGTATAAATTTCATAAATTGAGTCAATTTGATTTATTAATTTGTGTAAATTATCTTTTTGTTGTAATTGTCAGTTTTACTTCAGACTTCGGGACTCTCATGCCATCCTACTTTACCCTAGGTTGCCAGCCCTGTTGTCTCATTGTTGAATGTGAACGATTTCTTGGAGTGATATATCTCACTCCTTAGACATATTTGGCCATTTTCATGTCTCACCTCTAGGGGTAATTTTTGGTCTTGAGTACATTTACTTTTATAGACATTATTATTGCAAAGAGAAGGTGATTTGTGGATATCCAGTTTTGTCCAAGCCCACAGAACTTGTATCTTAGCTCTCTGTCAATGACATAAATAGGTGAAAGGCACTAACCCAAGAATCAGAAGACATGATTTTAATATAAGCTTTCCATCTTAATAAGATATGTTCAGAAAAAAATAATTCTCTCAGTTTCGTCACTCATAAAACATGAAGTATAATCTTTTGCCTCTCTGTGTCTGAAGTAGTCTGTCACGTATAAATGAGGTAGTGTAAGTAAAATTATATTTTTATCTCTAAAGCACTATGGAAGATATGATGTGACAATAATATAATAATGACAATAATTTGACAAAAAGATTCATGAAAAACAGAAAGATCCAGAAGAACAAGGAAAGCTAGATGGGTTGTATTGTTCAGCTGATTTGTCATTTGCATATATTTACCTTTTATTCAACATTAAAAGATTAAGGTAGACTGTTTCTGTAAGTGTACTTACAGCATATTTTCAGAAGGATGGAATATAGACAGTGCTGCCAAAGTAAAATGAATCTCTGAGACAAATTATTTACTATAAATGAAGTATTGACACAGTTGAAACATGACAAGAGTATGCAACTTGATCAGAATTCACATTGGCTTCTCAAAGAGTTGTATGCATTGTTATTGTACACTAGAGATACAATAAAACTGTAATCCAAAAATTATTGGTATGCAGTCAATAAAGCGAACTGAAAATAAGATGGTGACTGTAGCAGGAATCTACTGAGTAGGATGGAAGGTGAAAAAAAAACAACAAACATTTCTTTGGTTAAACAGTATATTTTTATGTCAATACAATCAAGTGACAAAAAGCTGGAATTAGAAGAACCAGGTTAAATCCAAGTGATGCTCCTCTTGAGATGGTATGTATGCATCACCAGGATGTGTTTAGCATTCTTCAGAAATTTCAGCCGAATTCTAATCCTTCAGGTTTTGTCCATCAGTGATGGTGCCATAGATCAACTCGATTTACAGGGATATGCTCAGACTGTGATGTTCTTATGGAAATGGAAGGACTTGATATTGGCCAAGCTGGAGACGAGAAACCAAAGGGGTGTTGCCAATGGGACAGAATTCATTTTTTTAATTAAAGTTCATTGGGGTGACAATGGTTAGCAAAGTCACATAGGTTTCAATGCTGTAATACATCATCAATAATATATGTCACATTGTGTGTTCACCACCCCGAGTCAGTTCTCCTTCCATCACCATATGTTTGATCCTTTTTACCCTCATCTCCCACCCCTCTCCCCCTTTACTCTCTGGTAACCACTAAACTATTGTCTGTGCCGATCAGTTTTTGTTTCTTTAATTGTTTGTCTTCTTCCTTTGTTGCTTTCAGTTTTATATCCCACATATCAGTGAAATCATAGGGTTCTTGACTTGCTATGTTAATAATGATCATAGAATGGTTAATTAATACCAGAAAAAAAAATCAAGTCTTTTCATAGAGTAAATAATTAACTTAAGCACAATTTTCTCTCTATCTCTCTCCTTCTTGATGAATTGTGGTTGTAACTCTATTATGTGTGAGGTTGAGGACCAAGCCTGCCACACTAGGGTATCAGTAAAACTGTATCCTTGTTCTAATCAAGTTTCACTGTGTGCTCTATAACCTGCATTATCCACTAATATTGACCAGAATTTGTAGTATGGATAAAGACATCTACTGAATTCTCCAAGTACTGATTTGATCCCTGCTGACCGTACATTCACTTTCTAGAACTGAATATGGTAGAAGGCATTCAATACGTATTTCTAGAATCAATATCTTACCTTCATCTACATCTGTACAGCAGACTAATCATTTTGCATTTTATTGATTTGTGTATAATGGACGTATCAAGCACAAAGCATTTTTGCCCGCACTGTGTGGATGCGTTCAAAATTCAGCCTTTAAAATACAGAAGTTTTCTGATTCCCAAATCATATTCTTGAATTGTTTCTAAGGCCCTAGCTAGGTATTTCCATGCCTTTTTGCTCTATCAGCTTCTGGGCAACATGGAACACGTCAATGGTTTCACCTCCCTCAAATGTGATAATGATGTGAACAGGCCCTCTGCCTATGAACACCTGTAAATGATTGAGGCAGTTGCGGGGGGTGGGGGTGATTGATTGTTGTCATTTCCTAGGTTGAGTGTTAACTGGATGATGTCTCTATTATCCCCTATTAAATGATCCCTGAGCTGCTGCAACTGGGGTTAAAATCTATTCCTTTGTAAACAAATGCTCCTTTCCCAGGGTATTGCTGTTTATCGATTTTGTATGCTTTACATGTTGATTATAGTAAAAAAATCTCAGTATCAAATGATACTGGGGATAAGAAACAGGACGTGTGACATTTCTTTTCTTTATACAGTATATATCACTTCCTCTGGCACCTCTTGTTCATTTTGCGAAAGACTTTTATTCTTCTACTCAAATATGTTATTCTGTGACTACTCATTTTATTGTAGTTGTTTGTTTTCAGTTTGGCACAAATGGGAAGCCATCATGCTGATAGGTAGGTATTACTTTGTTCATGAACAGGGTTACTGTGTGAGGAGGAGAGAGAAAAGAGAATACCACAACAAGAGGGAAAAATGTTTTCTAGGTGTGTTTTCGTTTTCCTCTGCTGATTACTTTCAAAGCCTCTGATCTCACATTATGACCTTTGGTTTAGGCATGTTTCTGTGCTTTGGCATTGATTGAGACAGTGCTGCATTTGGTTGACTTTTCTTCCGGCTGAGAAGGTGAAGTACAGCAGCACAATAGAATCAAATTGGAATTAAGCAACATGCAAATTTGTTTAAGTCAGGTCCATGGCCAGACAATAGCCTTTCACTGTGGCTGTAGCTGATAACCTAGTGAAGGAAAGCTGTCCCTGGATTAGATTAAGCTTGGTATTGCACATGCACAAAGGGCTAAAATTAAACAGAATTGTCCCTGAAACAAAGGGAGAGTTTCTGAAAATAGCTAGGAAAAAGGCATCTTTTCTCCAAAGCCTTCTGCACGGGGTAGAGCAGCTCTCAAAAGAGCTTGCAGAATCATTGGAATGTACATTCAAAAATAGATGTGTTCTTTGACCAAAAATAAATTAATGAGGTGAACTTTGGTAAAACAATGGACATAATATCCCACAAGAAAAACAAAACAAAACAAAAAAACCCACTATTTTAGGAGGGAAAGGAGCTTGATTGGTTCGCAACCTAAAGAAATGAAATATCATGAGAAACTCTGCAGAATCACTTTTCTCCAAGGATATTTTTAAATTTCCATGGTAAAACCTTTGGCTTGGGCTTGATTCATATACACTCTTGGAGCTTAGCTATTTTGCAAGGTCTTGACTTATGGAAAAAGAATGATGAACAGAGGAGGGTAAATTGAAGAAGAGAAGAGAAATGATGTTAAGAGACAGCAATAAGTAATCCTGAGATGACCCATGATTCAATCAATTCAATTAACGTTCTAAATTAATAATGCCTTAAAAATTTTAAATTATGATAAACACTTCATATATATTATTGTATTTGGTCCTTACAACATAATCATCTATAGTTATTATTCTTCCCATTTTACACATTAGGGATCTCACTAGCACTACATTAGTTCAGTAGTTTATATAAGATTCCACAGCTAGTAATTAGGGCAGATAGAGGTTGAATTCAGCCCATACTCGAAAGCCCAAACTCTTGACCACTGAACTATCCTTTCCCAAAATAAGGTCTGCAGAACTCAGTCCTTAGAAGCAGTGTACAAAAATATCTTTAATAAATTAGAGAAAAACTGTGAGCTACAACCTGTACTTCTTTCCAATCTCAACTTGGTGAGTCACATTGGATATTTATCTACTAAAACCCTGAAATTTTTGAAATTAAGACATCTACTATACTTTTAAAAAATTCAACATTTCCCCAATATCATCAATGATAAAACTTTTATTTTCTCTATAATACCAAACTGCAGCACACTTGTTTTGCTGTGATGTTGATTAACGATTCCCTGTTTGAAAAAAGATGTATAGTGTACCTACAAAGCCAAGGTTACTGACTAAGTAAGTTTTTTCACAAATGTCACCTCTGTCCTTAAAGAGTGTACAACCAAGTGAGGAGTTAAGAGTACAGAACACAAGTGCACAGCATCTGTAATGATGATCGTAATTGGATAGAGAGAAGCTAATAGCCATGGGGAAAATGATGATGGAGCAGTTCGGTGATTTTGAGGAGCTGTTATCAACTGTTGATAATGGGTGACAAATAATTAGTGCTTGAGTGACAGACAATGCTGTATCTGTACCATAATTATATTTTAATTGCCAATGACTTTGGTATCTTCTAATAAAGAGAACATTTTTAAATTTTGTTCAATCAAATGGGTTATGGCCAGTAATGGAGCATGATAATTATATGCTATCCAATCAGAGATAAATGTCGGAAAGATGATTGATATTATTAATGTGTTAGATCCAGATCATGAGATGTATGTTGAATATGTCAGTGTTTTCTCATGGGCTCAATAAAGACACTCCTACTCAGGCCAGACATTACTCTCTATATATGGAAGATAATAATTCTGAGCTGTTTTATTCTGTCAATCCCAGGGAATCCTTGCATTCCACTTAAAAGTGTGTGTGTGTGTGTGTGTGTGTGTGTGTGTTGACCTAAATGGTTATTTGATAGAATAAATGTTTGAGTTACACTAGATAATGTAATGATTATAAAGCTATATCAGAAAAAAATATTAAAATTATTAAAATATATACTTCTTATTAAAAATTAAGAAGTATATATTTTTCAAATAAATGACTCTCAAGATTTTATATTTTAGGTCAAATAGATTGAGAATTGAAAACCAAAGCCCTAAAAAAGTGAACTCAGTTTGATGTTATACAAACTGTAACTCCAAAATAAAACTTAAATCATATAATGGGGAAGAGAATTGGGAGAGTCAGACCGTATATGACAGAGCGGAGAGAGAATTCTTCATCAAATCTTAAAAATTCACATCCTAACAAATTTTTGGCAAAATCAGAATAATTAGTGTCAGACATGGTAAGCTCCAAAAGTGTTCAGTGTACTCCACATCCACACATGAACTCATGACAACAGAAGTATATTAGTATATTACACTGCGGCCTACATTACTTCTTTGAATGTTATATATTCTGTCCCTGAGGACACACTTTTTCAAGTCTTTGGAACTGGGTATATATCTGCTAAAGGGTAATTGCTGAAAATTCAGGTCCACCTGGGGAAATTCTGGGATGGTCAATGTATGCCACACATCTTGTTGACTTTTGAACCACCAATTTATAGACCAGTTATCAGTTACCTGCTAATTTTAGATTTCAATTTAGCACATACAATCAGATCAGGTAACTTTTATTGTTTTCTTTCTAGAGCTCAGACTTGTTAAAGGACTTTCAGTGTTTGAGTTCTAAACAGGGGGTCAGTATTCATACTTGTCTTATTATGAAGTTTCCTTATTGAAAGAAGAGCAGTTCCAAATAGAATCAATGTGATTCCAGACTGTATTATTTTAACTTTTTCCTATCCCTTATACAAACATGGCTTTCTATTGAATGATCATAGTAGACTGCAATTAGCACGACAGAATAAGTTGGAGACTCTCTGGGGAGGATTTGCAACGGTTACTCTGAAACTATCAGGGCAATTCTGTTGTTCCATCCAGCCTATTCTATTCTAGGTACCAGAATGAGGATCAGAAAAGATCTCACAGGGCTGTCTACCTAAGAGTGGTCTGAGCTCTTGTCCATTCAAGAGAAATTGAAGACAAAGTGTTTGGTGTTCTTATTCAGTGACATTCCATTACATATAAAGATGAGACTCAGACTAGAATAGTGTTTTGGATGGAACTGACTTATAGAATAGATTAAGTAGGGAATGAGCCATTCGTCACAGTTTTTCTCAAGCCATCCACATAGATGGATGAAATTAAGCTCTCCCAACACCCAGGCTTAGAAGCAGCGGTGCTCTTGTTAGGATAAAATTCCTAAGTGGAAAGTAGTGACACGTAAAATTGAGGATTTTTGTTGTTGTTGTTGAAAATCTCAGAAACCCAGCTCAAACTGACTTCAGATTAAAAACAATGGGAGACATTCATTTGCCACCATATACAAGAAATCCAAGAGCTGATCTAATAGAGCTGTTTTCTATTAGATCTAAGGGCTAAAATAATGATGTTTGGATTCTCTTTCTCTGTCCAGTTGTACTTCTCCTCTTAGTTTTGCTTATCTCTAGGTTTCTGTCTGTGTGCTGATTTTATTCCAGCCCTGCAAAAGACAGGTTTGTGTCACATAATAAGAATGATACCCATGGCTATTTCCCAACCAACAGCCTTACAGTAGATAACCCTAAGAGAGGGAAATATTTTCTTTCCTAGCAACCATCTACCAAATCACCTAGAGAGAGCCTATTAGTTCTCTTTGGGACTCCTATTTCATTCTTAAACAAATCACTTGGCATAAAAGTAAAGAGTGTCATGATTAGCTAGGTGAGGTCCTGTGCCTATCCTTCTGGCCAGGGGACTTGTTTAAACCTGGAGACTTTCAGTTTTACAAGAAATAATAGGAAGAGGGACAGATAGGGTCTCGGTTAAAAAGGTATTGGTCAGAATTACAACAGATTACTTCTGGCACCAATTTAAAGTGTTCCCATATCTGTGATCACTGGGTATAAGGCAATATCTCCTCAGATATATTGATAAATATTATTTTGGGAAATTGCACTTGCTAATAAGACCCCTCCCTATTTGATTGCTTGATTAAAGGAAAGCTGAGATGTCAACCTGTGTATCAAGGCACCACTGGAAACAACAAAAACATACAGCATCAGTCCTAGCCTGTGACCGATTTTTAGTCCTGCTAAAATGTTTCCATTCACATCCATTCAACAGAGACAAAGGCCTGCTCCTTTTTCCTTTATCTCCCCTAAAACAGCTACATTGAAGCAAGATTTTATTTCACATTGATCTAATTCCTCTATCTTAGTATAGTAAAATTTAGCTGCTAAAGCAACTAATGCATTTTTTGGTAGGCAGTAATGATCGCAGGGTTGTTACAACTGCTTTCTTATCACGGAACTTGCAATTCTAGAAGCAACTGTATGTTCACTCTCCTTTATCTTTCAAGGTGAGATAATGACAAATAGAATACTTCAGAATTTTGAATACACAAGCTTCTTGCGAATAGATTTTGTATCTTCCTCTAATCACTATGATATAGAAATTGTGTGATGTATTTTGTTCTTATGTACAGTTAATCCGAATAGTTAAGATAAGTTGCAATATGAGGGCTACTTTGGCAGTTGAGGTATATTTACAGATAGGTTAAATAACTGTGGGTATTTCCAACTTTGACTTCACGTACAAAATGTCCCTCTGTCTTCTGTATGCCCTTGGAGTGTTTACTCTCTGGTATTTTTCTTTTCAATTCTGTGTGAATTTATTTCATTGTTTTGTCTGAGTAAGTTCCCATATGAATGGAAAGTAAGCTGGAGTTAAAAACCAAGAAGCAGGTTTCTTATTTCAATTGGCCCCTTTACTTCTGTCTGTTTTAGCATTTTAAAAGTACCCTTGGCTACAATGAGAGACATAGATTATTTTTCTTTTATTTCTACAATTAAATTTGAGAAAGGGTAAGAGAACATACATAATTAAGTTAGATTAGAAGGCAATCTTATTTGGCTGAATGCTGTTTACAAACAATTCTAAATACAGTGACTTTTCCAGAACCTAATTCCTCTTGCCCAGGCTATAACTTTAGGAGTCCTTTCAATCAGCATAAGAAATAAGAACATACTAGCATAACACATCTGGGAGGGAACTCAAAATATATATTTTTGAGAACAAGTGAGTTTCCAAGCCATCTTAGATGTTTGTCTATGTATTACATATTTTTAATGCTTTAATAAAGAACACTCTGGAGATTTTACATGAAAAAAATAAAACGGGACTTTGAAGTTGAACAAATGTACTTGGTTCTTTGAAAACTGCAGTTTATACAGCGAACCTGGACGTATGATCAATAACATGTACTGGGCACCCTCTGTGCAATGAATTAATAAGGATTTTTTTTTCTTTGACATGGACATTTTCAGGATGACACCTTTTTCTCTTACTTCTAGGTGACATATGTATTTGGATCTAAAATGACCTTCACTTTCCTCCTACTCCATATGCCAGGTATTGGAGAACCCAACTCACATTTATTTTTTAGTGTCGGTGTTTCATAAATGGTGAACAGATATCATAACAGCTTTCGTTTCATTCTGTTATATGCTTTATAACATTCAACATACATTGGGTTCTCAGTAAATATTACTGACAAAATGTTTGTGTTGACTGTATAAACCAAAATTTTCACAGTGGAAGTAACTGGTGTGGTTTAAGATCATGATTGTAAATGTGTCTCCCTCAAAGGGCCAGTATTGTGAAAGTTGCAAGCCACTGTTCGCACATTGAGTTTATTGTAATGCCACAATAAGTGGTTTTCTTTTTCAATATTGCTATTCACTGCGTCTTTGTTGTTATCGTTCATACACCTGGAGGCTATTTGGCAGTGGGTACACACACCCAAAAGAAGAAACCAACAAATTCCATTGCATGTTCATAATCTAGCAAAAGCAAGCATTGTGACAGAAATGACTCTCTCTGTTTCACTGCTTTCTCCCCAAATGCACATGCTCACATTTACAAATCAGTTTGCCTCAAGCTCTTAGGACAAGAACAGGCCTGTGCTGTCTCAAAGGGAAACACAGTCAAAAACCTAAGATAGCACGTGCAGCCAACATGCTTAATTCACTCAGCTGCAATTCCAGGGAAATGTTAACTACTTCAGCTATGTAGCGTATTAACTTCTTCAGGTTATTGCATTTTGTGTGTGTGTGTATGTGTGTGTGTGTACGTGTATATCTACATCTGCTGGAAAATAAGATCATTTTTTAAAGGCAGACCGGAAGTTTCACTGGTTTGCCTTAGAGGAGTTCCTGAAAGAAAGTAAACTAATAATTAATCATCCCACTTTCTTTTTTTCCCAGTTCGATAATCATCTAAATACCTTGCTTCTTTTAATTCTCTCATTTCAGCCATTGATTAATATTGCCTGATTTCATATTCAAATTCCATGATATAGTAGACAGACAATAGGCTTTGGCATCATACTGACCTGGCTAGGAAAATAAAGTCAACGTATGCCACAATGTTTTTGAGGTGCTAGAGATAAGTATTCAGCTTTGTACTCTCATACTGACAGCCAAGATAGAAATATATTACTGATAGAATGCAAAATGTCTATAACGAAGAACCAGACAAATGACTTTCTTAAAAAGGGAGTTTATTGTTAATCTTTTTATTTACTCTTTTTGACTGTATGCATCAAACTTAATTTCTACCATGGATTCTCATAAAATAAACACTGTATAATGTGTGACACAATGGTTCTTATAACATGTTCAAAACATAAGATGGCAAATCTGTAGAATTATTTCTTTTAACTCAATTATTATCCATAAATATTTAATGAGTAACTAATACATGCCAGGCCAAGTGCTCAAGACTGAGAATATGATGTTGTTTGAGTCAAGGCTCTAACTTCAAAGAACATAAAGTGAAGTCTGGATGACAAACCAAATAACTGATTATCAATAAAGTGATTTAAGTGGAATGATACAAGAAAATATAGGTTACAATGATACTGTTGAACAGGGAAACAGGAAGGATGTGAAACTGTTAATTAGAGCAGATTAGGAAAGAATTTCTGAAGAGCATGGGTTGTCTTAAAAAATTAATAATGAACATTCAGTAATAACAATGATAAAATCTAGTTTAACATAGGAAATTTTATCTATTTTAGGCAATACAATACTCTGAATGTTATTTCACATAACTAAATTTTAAATAAAATGTTTGCACTCAAGATTTAATATTTTATTTTCTGGAAAAAAAATGGAGTCAAAATATTTGTTCTACCCACATGCTTTTCTCTAGTATCATAGTGGAATAAGCAGATACTTCCGTTATGTCTACCCAAAACTTAGGGAATAGACTCTGTAAAATATACTCACTCAATCATTCATTTATTTATTCCACAGGTATTTATTGAGCACCACAAGGTGCTATGACTATTCTTTACTGGCATACATAAAACTAAATGGTCAACCATCCAAATTAATTTCTTGAATGGCTGACTCACTTGATTAGATTTGGAACAAGTTCAATTAAATTGAAAATTAATTTGCTTTTTAATGTATATTTTCCCCTCACAAAAAAACTGGGGAGAAACCCCATCTTCTTCATATGACTGTAAAATTAAAATGACTTTATCTGCAAAAGAGAAAAAGATGTTGATTTATTATTATTTCCTTTCCCACTATCAATTTTAATTGTAGTGTGTAATTATTTTATGTTGGTTTTAACTATTTCAGATACCACTTTTTCTAAAAAAAATGCTTTGGTCTATTAATAGGAAACAAGGTAGATGTCGCTGATTGCTCCTTGAGTTAAATGACTCAGTCAAATACTCTGAATTTTGCCAGTGGTCATCAATGACATCTGACATCCATGTTGCCAAATCCACAGGACATTTCTGAGCCTTCATCTTATTCCATCTGTTGACAGCACATTTGTTATCCCAGCGTTTTGTTCACACAAAGCTCATGGTTTACTTCTTCCTCTGATAGCTTCTTTTATATTTTGTTTTCTGTTTGTTTTTCTTTTCTTCCTTTTCATCCTAGACTCTAAAAGTAGGAGTACCACAGGACTTGTCTTGCTAACTCTTGTCTTCTTTCTCTATATTCTCTAAGTAATCTCACCCAATTCCATGTCTTTAAATATCCTCTCTAACACAAGAGCCAAATTTTCTTTTTCTCCAATCTAGACCTCTTTAATGAAATCTAGACTTATGGATCCAACTATCCATTTGACATCTTCAGTTAAAAATCTCAAAAGAGGCTCAAATTTAAAATGTTCAAAAATAAACATTTAATTAAAAATGTACCTAATCTGTTCCTAATCTTCCTGGTTGACTGTCTCATTAGGTGGATTTCCAGTCTACCATTTGATTTGATTTGATTTTGACAAACCCTGATATCATCATGGCTACTCTCTCTCTCTCAGTTGAAGCTGATTGGTCATTAAAAATGCCTTTGAATTATATGCAAATGTAGCCTGTTTTCATCACTCTCAATCACCTTTGTTTCTCACATTGTTAATAGCAGTTGCCCCCAAACAGTTTCCCTGAAGCTATCCTTGCCCCTTATTATCTCTTTGTCCCACCTTAGTTAACTGTGAGGCTAATACAATTTATACGAGATCATACCACTTCCTTCTCAAAGCTTCAACTCTCTATGGTTGTGCTTCTGTATGCCTTAGCATCCAGTTAACTTTTTGACAGTCTCTTTTATCATTCTCCTCCAGACATCCTCCTCCTTGTTTGTTCTTAAATACACTCACTTCAAGCTCTTTGAGTACTTAATACTCTGGTTAGCAAGCTCTTCCCACATTCATTCATTGTCTCTCTTCAGTTTCTATAGAGCTCTGCGCAAATACTACCTGTACAAAGAAACATTTCCTGACCACTCTGTACAAAAGTGTTCCTCATTTTTATTTTCTAATTATTACTACCCGATGGATTTTATAAATTTACTTATCTCTGTCTCTCACCCCTAGAACATAAGCTCCATGAGAGTGAACACTTGGATTTTATTTACTACTGTGGCCCAGGTACCTACAATAGTGCACTAAACAAAAAGAGTAAGCTCTAAAAAGAAAACTTATTTATTGAATAAATTAATTAATAAAAGTGTATTCAAATTTAAGACAGACATTATCTGGCCCATTTCATTGTCTTTTATCCATGTTAGTCCCTCATGACGATTTTTTTTTTTTTTATTTCCAAAATGTAACCAGGGTGGGAGAGGTAAAGATATCTTAGTCTTTGATCTGAAGAAATAGTGATGCGATGCAGTGTTAGCTTATTATGGCTTCGTGTTTGGGGTAGAAGCTTCCTGGGGTGAAAACCCACGATGACAAAACCCCAGAAATGATTAATGTGGCTCACCTGTAACTCACCACCAGCAATTTCTCATAGGTCTGGTGAGCAACTCTGCTGACTCTCAGGAATTATCCCAGTAAGTAATAAATCACAAAAGTAATTAAAATGCCCCCTTAGCTTTCAGTAAACTTCTTATATTCACCCCATATCCAATTGTGTAGAGAAATTATTGATTCAGGTCTAGAATAAAAAAAATAGTACAAAGCCACTCACATGAAGTATTGTTAGCTATGTTATTTTCATTTGTTTAATACATATTTTTAGTTCTTGTGTTCAAGATTATAACCTTGACTTAGAATAGCATGGAAATGTGTGCATTGAATAGGCAAGGAATAATCTACTCCCTTAAGATGGAAATCTAGCCCCTTAAAATGGGAAAATAAAATTTGATCTGAGTATCAGACTTACAGTTGATCCCAATGTCACCTTAGCCACAAATAAAGCATTGAAAAGGAAGCACATTAACAGTTGACATGTTTCATGATGTTGGCTGCAATGAAGTCTGTGAGGCCAAAGAGTTTGTTGGAATTCTAAAAGAGGAGCAATGCTTTGTAAGTTTTCACTCTCTTTTTGTTTTTCCTCTCTTTTGTTTCCTCCCAGTTTTCCCCACAGAAACATTGCGCAATTCCAGGAATTATACATTCTCCCTTCCATCATCAGGCCAGTCCAATTGCTCTTTCGGGAGTATATACTTGCCTTGAAAAATCTTTTACTTTGCTATGGGGGATTTGTGAGGCTTTTATGTTTTTCTGTGTCTATTAAATTAACATATGTCCTCTAAGATTCGTCCTATCTTTTGTACCAGAAGCAAGAATTGTTTGGAAGTAGAGGGGGTAAAAGAAAAAGCAGTCATTATAAGGACACTGAAAACCTGAATGTTGTATGGAAGGGAGACTTTCTCCTAAAACCTCAGAGTTAGGAAGTGTGCTCGAATCTCACTTGTTGCAGCCTTTGTTTAGTGTACCCCTCACTGGTCTCAAGTTATTCAAGGTGTCAAGATGTCTGTAATTACAATGATCTGTCCCCTGCCCTAGAAGAAGTTGCTGGGCACAGGAGTATGGATAAATTATCTTCCCTATCTCCCATCCATATTCATCTTTTCCACCCTCCCACAAAATAATGAGAGGAAAATTGGGAATATCTTTTATCATTTCAGATTCTCATTAAAAAATTGCGAAAGGGTCAACTGAATAATGAATGAAAAAATACTCACTGAGATGCTAAAGAAAAGCGATGTATTTATAGAAAATACCATGTCATAATGTTTTTTTTTTTCCTACAAAACACCCCATGCTGTCATAAAACACCCAAAACTTTAGTAAAAAATATTATTTCTGTACTACTCCTCAGGAATATTTTTAGATGCTTCAAACCTCCTGTTTTTCTCTTTTCTCTCCTTTTTCATTCTAGTTTGCCTATTTTAGTTCCTTCCTTTGGAATTCTTTTTATAAGAAGTTTCTTCCCCCTTTGCAGTTTAGTAACTAAGTCGATCAGACACTTTCAAGATTAGAAAAGAAGTTAGAGGTCACCAAAACAGAGAAAAGAGAAAAAGCTATAGATGGATCTTTTAAACAAATGTTATTCTGCAGTTATTTATTATTCATAATAGAAAAAAATTAAAGGGGCTAGAAGCAAATACTAGTGTATGTGAATATCAGTGTACATATACTAAGTATGTATATAGACTTAAAAAGTAGGGGCGGCCGGTTAGCTCAGTAGGTTAGAGTGCTATGCTCATAACACCAGGGTTGCCGGTTCGATCCCTCCATGGGCCAGTGTGAGCTGTGCCCTCCACAACTAGATTGAAACAACTACTTGACTTGGAGTTGATGGGTCCTGGAAAAATACACTTAAAATAAATAAATTAAAAAATGGTAAAAATGGTACAAATAGCTGTAAACCGCCAAACTGACACAGCTAGAGAGTTTCTACTGTATATGATTTTAATCCCCAAAAGAAATTCTCTTGACATTTCATCTGCCCATCTTGGATCTGCTCATTTTCTGGTTGTAAAAGGAAGTTCACAGCCTGAGTCGGCATGAAGGGAAGGATCTGTGGGACTGAGTTGCTCATCTAATTGATGTGAACATTGAGCTTTAGGGGGTCCCAAGGTGCCAGTATAGGAACTGGGAGAGGTAATTTGTTAAATGGCTCCCGGTGCTCCGTTAATTTGTCTCACATCAGGAGCTTTTGCACTCAGAACATAGCATATAATATTCTCCTTGCTCACAGGGGCTGGGCCTGGGGGAGGTAACCAAGCACAGCGAATCAGGCCTCCTGGGGCATAACTGGGAAGGGGGGGGCGGAAAGGAAATATTGAGGAGGTTCCTATTTAAAGTTAATTATTCTTATTTGGCATTGCCTCTGAGTCAATATATTAGCCTATTCAAACTTTTAGCAAATATTTATTTTTGTTTATAAGCCTAAAATCACATGTGAAAAAACGTTTTCAGACTGTTCCTAGCTGCTGCCAGAATTCTTACTTTTATTTTGTAGATGGAGAAACTGAGGCTCACATAGCCATAAGGGGCAGATCTGTAAACCTGCATTCTTACTCCAAGTCCAGTGCTATTTCCAGCACACATCTACATTTTTGAAGTAAAAAACTACCTACTTTCAGAACAATGATGCTTAGCAATAATTATAGAGTTGCAAGAGGGTGATTACAGCCGTTGCTTGTGTTGAAGACACTGTTATACAGTGAAATTGATGTGCACTGGAAATAATACTGACTTGTATACTTCTAGCTTCTTGCTCTTCCATTAACAGGCAGTGTGACAATGAAAAACATTACCCCGCTTCTCTGGATCTCAATTTGCTTTTCTTAAAATAAAATCCCTAAAGGTGTTGGTTTTTATCATTGAACACCCACGCTTCTTTAGTGCCTGCTGTGAGTTAGGCACAACACTAGGTATTAAGATTAAAAAGAGAAACAAGGCACTACATGCTCAAAAGTACTTAAAATCTTATTGGAGGAATTTGATTAGATGAATTCTTAGTCTTTCAAGCTTTACATTTCTAGGGATTAACAGTGTGCAAGATAGCACAGCACATGCTGTTCATCACTAGTATTTCAGACATATTTTGGGGAATTTAGAGAAAGTTTGACCAGAAGTATTGCCACAATCCACCATACACATGAATGCTTACTTGTGTTAGAATCATTGCTCACGGGCAGATCAACTACTTTCCGAAGCAGTTGATATAAGGGAAAAAGGCTTTATAAGTGTTGAAATGGGCTGTGAGATGGAACTGGAATAAAAGTATAGAAAGGAGACTCTTGGGCAGAATTAGCAAAATGAGTCGGTCCAATATCCCTTTAAGTTTGTTTTCGTTATGAATTTCTCGGCCACTGCTTTCCTCTGTCAGTGTAGTAGTAGTGTTTGGAGTTGAGAACAAGACTTGCCCCCAAATTCCAAACTGAATACCTAGCAGTTGTTTTATTCCCCTGCAGCCAATTTCCACTAGAAGTTTTCAGAGTGCCCCTGTGGGAACTCTAAGAATGCGACACTACCATTGCTGGGAAGACAAAGCGCGATTTGAAGTCTGGGGAGGCTTTATTTCAAAAAGTTAGGGATAAAAACGCTATCTTTATATATCTTCTTACTGTGTGTGTGTGTGTGTGTGTGTGTGTGTGTGTGTGTGTGTGTGTGTCTGTGTGTATGTTGCTACAATCAAAAACAGAAAACTGTTTTTTGGTGGGAAGGTAGTTCAGAAATGAAGAGCTAGCAGCTTTAATTTAGCTCACTCATTTTCCCCCTGGGTACCAAGAGGACTTCAGAGATCACAGAATGTCCAATACTAAAATGGACACTTATGTTTTGACAATGCTCAAATTACAAAACTTTGAATATGGATGTGTCCAGTAGTTTCAAAAAGCCAGAGACATAGGCAGTGAGAGTGTCAGCATTTTTTTTATTTTTTATTTTTTTAAGTAAGGCAACATGCTGACTTAATGTTTTTAAATATTGGGGTCATCATTTAGGCCATATATTTAATTCTATTTTTTCACAATAAATTTATGAGTATAAGTAACAGCAATTTCTAAAGTATGGGCACAGACACAATATACAATCTAAATATAGTTAAGCACATACCTTGTTTCCCCGAAAATAAGACCTAGCCGGACAATCAGCTCTAGTGCATCTTTTGGAGCAAAAATTAATATAAGACCCAGTTTTATTTTACTATAACATAAGACTGGCTCTTTGTAATATAGTATAATATAATATAATATAATATAATATAATGTAATGTAATGTAATATAATAAATATAATATAATATAATAAATACCAGGTCTTATATTAATGTTTGCTCCAAAAGACGCATTAGAGCTGATTGTCCAGCTAGGTCTTATTTTCGGTGAAACACAGTAGGTCTGAATGAGCTTGTCCATTTCCTTGAGTAAATACTTGGCAGTAGAGTATTTGAACTAACTTACTGGTACAGAGTTTAAGCACAGCTTCCAAAATGGGAGGTTCTGTGCTTTGTATAAAGGTGGCTGACATATTCACAATAGGAAAGCAGAATATTAGAATCTAATCAATCCGAATAGTCTACTTAATATGCGTGTTAGAGAAATAAAATCAATGTCTAGTTAAAAAAAGAATTTAAAGTATATTGAAGAAATGGAGACACACTGCATGATAATTCCCAAGTGATAGGACATTTTGCTTTTACATATCTTGTTTTAATGTTCAGTTTTGCACTTTTAAAAGTCAGTTCAATAAGATTTTAAACCACACAAACAAAAAAAGAGACTAGGAAAGAAAAGGTTTGGAAATTTACAACTTTTTTGATTAGAGGATTGAATCAGTTAATTTCTAAACATCCATGGTCTTATTTTGATGTATTTAGAAGGTTGGTATGTGTGCTGATTGACCTTGGGGAAGATTATCGAATATGCTAATGGCTAGCATGACTAAACATTTGCTTAGCCTGAGGATTACTCCTAAAATAAGACAAGTATGATGACAAAGTCCTGGAAAACTTCAGCAAATACTTTATATAGACAAGGCCTACATGGGGAAAACAGAGTTAAGACTTTGACAGGTTATCTTTCTTTTGTTCATTTTAGGAATTTATGAAGTCTATTGTGTAAAAATAAATGCTGGCATATAGTCAAAATTATCAGTTTCAAAGTTTATTTTTGCTGATTTTGATAGTTCTACTGTGATTATATAAGATAATGTCACAAACTGAAATATTTAGGACTAAGGAGGCATGGTTTATGCCACTCATTTTCAAACGAAAAATTATACAGAGAAGGAAGAAGGAATGAGAGAGAGAGAGAGAGAGAGAGAGAGAGAGAGAGAGAGAGAGAGAGAGAGAGAGAGAGAGAATAATTTTGGGGTTCTTTGTATTATTCTTTCAATCTTTCTGTATATTTGAACTTAACTGAAAATTTGTCATTACAAATATATTAAGTAGTGCAGGATCTTATATAAATTTATAACAAAATAATTTTTCTGTGAAAAACCAGAATACCAAAAGCTGACACATATTAACAATACCAATCATGTACATGCTTTGTTTTTTTTCTGCTTTCTATGGCTAATGCTAATCAACAGTGCCTCATGCTACCAGAGTGTTCCAGAAGAAAAGTTGTACTTTCCTTGGCTTTTTTTGGTTTTCCTTATTCATTATCATGAACACAGTGAAACTCCTCTCTAATCAACCATCTATAGTTTGAAGACAGGATATGTACTTCATAATGCATGCAAACCAGAGAAGGAAGATCTGATATTTTTAAGGGTGTGTGTGTGTGTGTGTGTGTGTGTGTGTGTGTGTGTGCTGCTTTTGAAAATGGTTTAGCTCAGTGTACAGCAAAAATAACCTTGGTTCAGGTATTGGAGGATGTGGAATATTTGACTGGCTCTCTGTCAATCTAGCTGAACAAATTGGCCTAATCATTTAAGGCAAGTCTTTGTTTCCCTAATTATAAAATGGAGGGGAGGGGGGCGCTTGTCATAATTGAGCAAGAGAACTTTCTGTAATAAGGCAAATGTTCCATAATATACCCTGTTCAAATTTATGGCAACTAGAGATATGGTCATTGAATACTTTAAATGTGTTATTGTTACTAAAAAAATAATTTTTCATTTTACTTTATTTTTATTAAATTTAAATAGTCATACAATCCAGTGGCTAATATACTGTCAAAGTGCCTGGCTACATAATGTTAACATCATATTGGAAATTGTATGAAGGACTCAATTTTATTTCTGAATTTTGTTAAAATCTTTTGGATGCCAAGAACACTCAAGTTAGTAAGATGAGGGATATTCATAGAGAGTAAGATCTTAAAGAAATTTTATGGAATAAAAATCTTTTGGAAATCCAAAAGGATGAAAAAAGAGAAAACAACTTTCTGGCCACATGTGCCTATGAGCTATTAGCAAAACAGAGAGGAAAGCTGTTCATTTATTGCCACTTAAGTTATATTATTTGCTTGGATAAAGGCATAATGTTTATATTTAAACTTGAAGTTGGATCCCTCATTGTTTTTTTAACATGCTTTGAGACTATTACCCCTTAATATAATATTAAAAGACAAAGAGCCATTGAGTTTCAAAGGCACTCAAGCCAAACAATAACAATATAGGTAGAACTTTCAAGTATTAAGAATAAATCAAGATAAAACAACCAATCTGTGTGTCATGAAGTCCTGACACTTGGTCACTAAAGATATATCTAGTAGAAGTTCTAAGTGGTTTTCAAGAGAAGCTTTTTGAGTTTCAGGAGGATAAAAAAAATGATGCTATATTTAATGAAACAGTAAATTTCTTAAATCTATACTGTCATCTTAAGAATGATAAAGAGATAAAATCCACAAGCTTGCACTATAACAATGTGTCACCATGTCAGCATCTATTCATGACTGTAACCAAGAGCGATTCCAAAGAAACTGTGAACTCAGACTGTGAGTGCACAGACTGTGACCACAATGTTCAAAATGAAGTTACATGTAAACGTGTGCCAAAGTACATGCTTGTCTCTGTGTTTGATGCACACATATAATTTGGGTTAAAATTCAGTACTTGCTGCTTACTGATTTTCTCCACATTTTCCTGTTCGAATTTCCAAGAAAAAGATGTGTTGACTCATCTTTGCACTGGACCACACCTGGTCCATCACTACATTGTGGATGAACCATCCAGGGCTAAGTGTCCCAAGTGTCTCTAAACATATGCACTTACTAGGCAATTAGTAAGTATTTATTGAATAAATGAATGAGCAAATAAATGGTGTTGGAGGTGCAGCAGGTAATATAATTGATTTGCACAATTCACAAATGTATTTCATACTTCTTATCCAGAAATGGAAATACTGACTGGCTCTGTACCAATTGTAACCTGAGTTACAAATGGAAGTGCAGTCGACCCTTGAACAACATGGGTGTGAACTGTATGTGCCCACTTATGTGTGAATTTTTTTCAATTAATATTGTAAGTGTATTTTCTCTTCCTTATGACATTTAATAGCATTTTCTTTTCTCCAGCTTACTTTATTGTAAGAATGCAATATATAATACACATAAAATACAAAATACGTGTTAATAGACTGTTTATCTTATCATTAAGGCTTTTTGTCAACAGTAAGCTGTTAGTAATTAAGTTTTCGGGGAGTCAAAAAGTTTTATATGGCTTTTTAACTGCATGGGGATTGGTGCCCCTAACCCTTATGTTGTTCAAGAGTCAATTATAATACGTTCTTCATAGTAAATGTCCAAGTCTGAACTTTGTCTAATCCTTAAATGGCATGTAAACTTTTTGAATGAAATGAATGGATCTATAGATATGTGCTGATTACCTAATTAAATAATATAATTTGTTAATAGAAGAAAATGATTATATTGTATGATCATTTTTTAAATAAACTGATATTTGAATTCAACTTTAGGAAAATTTGGAGACAACGTTGAGTAATTTTTCTGAACTATTACTGATAAATCTAGGAGGCTTAGGACTCATTTTGGAGAAGCTGAAGAAAAGGGAGACAAGAAGAAATATTATAATATGCTGTTCTTTTAGGGAACCAGTGGTCCAAGTGGGGATGAGAGTACGTTACTTGTGCCTCAGTGCCTCATAGAATTCTTTGTGTAATCATCTGATCAGTTTGCACCTATTTGTTTCCTGAATGCATCTTTTCATTCTCACATCCCCTCTCTCCTATACCACCATTCCTTTGAAGACAATGAAAATTTCAGGTGCTTGCTTTAGAAAACACATCCATACTTTTATATGTAATCCCTGGCAACAGTCAATTCTGAGTGATAAATTTTGTAATCAGTTTCATCTTGACTGTAATGTTGGCCATGAACCCTAAGGTGTGACTGTGCACTCTTGACTCAAATCCCAAAGGCATCTGTGATAAGCCTCTCAGGGAGACTGACTCCAACCCCATGCACGGCAGATGACAGGACGTAAGAAATAACTTGAAAAGCTAGAGAGGCGGAATCTACACATTGTAAATAATTGTATTCTGTGTAGCAACTTCCTGATAGGAAATCAGTTTGTAATTAATTTGTAATCAAAGTTGGGGATTTACTAAGAGTTTGGTGTAGTTGTCTTTACTGGAGGAAGCTGCAACTGGTGAAAAATGACTTGTGAATATACCAGCACCTCGATGACTATCATAATAAATGTATGAGGCAGTATGGGTGATGTGTGTCCCATATAAGTCAGAAATTGGAAAGATAGTTGGAAAATAGAATAATTTATCTAGAAAGAAAGTACAATTTTTGAATCTAGGAAGACTACTGGGTTTTTGGATGCAAAAAGACAATGTCATCCTGAAAGTCAGCCAATTATAGTCATACTTTCTTAAACTAATTTTGGAAAATGCATTTTTATCCTTAAAGTGAAACATTGATTATTGCAAATAACTGGGTAAGAGTAGCTTAAAATAAATCTCCATTAATCTATTAATGTCTTGTAAACAGAGCATGCATATTTTAAAATCATTGTGCCTACAAAAGCATATGTATCTATGAGATAAGAAGTCAATGTTCAAAAGAATTTATCTTACAAATAATCATCAGTGGAAAAATATCCTTATTTCAAAGGGACATTGTGAAGCTAATTGTAAAAATGTATTTTGTATTCTTAAGGAGAAAAAAACTACCTTTAATATAGTGCCTTATACATAGTAATTAAACTATATATTTAGTAAATAAATGAATGTTATTCATTTTTTCAACAAATTAGTTAAACAAATACTTATTAAACACCTACTCTTTGACCAGAGATGTGTTAGGTTCTGCAAGGGAATCTAAATGAAATATGTGAAACTCTCTGCCCTCAGATAAATTTTAAATGTTTGGTGGGGCTATCATGCACAGAGAAAAGCAATTTTACCAAAAAGAAAGAGAGAGAGAGAGAGAGAGAGAGAGAGACCAATCATAGAAACAAACACTAAAGTGCCAAATTGAACATTATTGATATCAAAATGTAGAGTATGCAAAGCACTTACTGTAAGTCATCACAAAATGGAGAGATCAACATGAAACATAAATATCAGCTTTAACGTTTGTTTCTTAGAAAGAGTCACTTTTTTTTTTTTTTACTTTTTCCGCTGTTTCTAATGTGATTGTCATACCCTGACTGCTATAAATTACAAACGTAAAAATGTAATACCTTGGGATTCCTAAGTGGAATATGGAAAGGTTACTAAAAATTTTTAAAAAGGTTCCCAGTCTATCAAGTTGACATCATTCCTTAAGAAAAATAAAAACTTTAACATATTCAAACTGTTCACTTGTAGGGCTGAGTTGATATTTTTCTCCCATCATGGCCCACCTGATATTTAAAGTAGAAGAAAGCCTTATGGTAATAAAACTGTAATGTATGTTTTGGAAATCAACTAATATGGAGCAGATGAAGGCTATATATATTTTTTCTGATGCTACATGTATTGAGACCACTTTACTCTGTACTCAAACATGAATCTTAATGGCCTGCCATTGGGTTACATTTGCATTCTCCAAATTAGCATCCTTGCATGAACCCACACAATTTACAATCTCACCAACATTATTGCAAGTAACATCTTTCTGCCATGAGTGCTTTTGTTACAAATCATGCAGAATGTACATATTTTTGCATAATACAAATGTGTGGTAGAAAGAAAAGTATCTTGAAAAACAGATTGCCAGTTTATTATCTTAAGTATGTTAAGCTTTGGTTTCCCAGTTGTCTTTCATCACAATGTGTAGTGAAATCCATCATGAAATAAAGAAGAAAACATGCATTTGATTTAGGTTTCACTATTATCACTTAGTGCAAGTGAAAACATTTATGACCGAAGATGAATAAACATTAGTACTTATTCAAGAAACATTTACTAAGCACCTTTACAACTAAATCAAGAGCCCCTCTATGATTCTCTGGATGACTATTCATAGACAGATGGCTTTGGCTACCACAGGGAGCTAGTTAGTGAAGTTGTTTAGAGAAATTGACACTACAATGTCAAGATTATGTTCCAATGTCTTTACTAATCAGCTACAATTGGTCTCTCCAATTCTTTAACATTAGCTATCATCCTTACAAACAGGCTTTAGGTGAAAAGACACCAGAGAAAAACATTATGAATGGCTCAAAAAAACTCATTGGTCTTTACAGAAAATCTTGTCAGAGAGCAGATCATTATGAAATTCACAGTGATTAAAACAAACAAACAAACAAACAACTTTTAAAGGTTGAAACTGGTAGCTGAGAAGAAAAATGAGTTTTTTAAAAAGATGGTGTGGCTGGAGTAGCAATTTTTGCAATATAGCCTTGGATAAAAGAATTGAAGTTAAGCATGAAACACTAAGCCTTAAAAAGTAAATCTGTGCCATTAAGGGTTGTTGTTGGGGTTAGGGGGCTATAGGGAGTGGATGCTGCTGAGATTGTGTTAGACGAGACGCTTTTGCAGAGTCAGACCATTTTTATTTCAGGTTGTGGTCTACAGTCACCATAGGTGAAACTCAGATATCTGACTCTGTATGAGAAAAAAGATGGCACTGCTGAAAGGTTGAAATACAGGGTGCTCACAGGCAGAAAGGAAAGATAAATATGCCTCCTGTTTTTACCCTGAATACCTGAATTACTTTATATCTGATGTTCAAAAAAATGCTTTATATAAACTCCATTCTGTCTTTCTCTTTCACAGTTAGAATTAAAAATAAGGTCCTGAGCGAAGAAAAAAAAAAAAAGTTCTGATAAGCTCTCCCATGTTCAGGAGGGTAAGCACATGATATACAAATATGGCAGAGAAAAGTGAGAGTGTTTCTATCTCAGGGAATGAAAGAATTAAAGATTTCTCAATAATTAGAGTAGGCCAAAACATAAAATTGTTCAGAAGAAGGATGCTTATAGCAATGAAATTACTAAAACTGGTTCATTTGTGGTACAGCATCAGGATTATTAATAAACTAGAATTGTTTCTCCACTAAACAACTAAATCAATTTTGAGGAACCTCCATACTGCTCCATACTGTTTTCCATAGTAGTTTTATCAATTTACATTCCCACCAACAATGTATGAGGGTTCCTTGTTATTATTTGTCTTGTTGATAATAGTCATTCTAACAGGTGTGAGGTAGTATCTCATCGTGGCTTTGATTTGCATTTCCCTAATAGCTAGTGAAGTTGAGGATCTTTTTCATGTATCTGTTGGCAATTTGTATGTCTTCTTGGGAGAAGTGTCTTTTCAGATCCTCTGCCCATTTTCTTAATTGGAATGTTTTTTCTTTTTTTTTATTGTTGTGTTGTATGAGTTCTTTATATTTTTGGATAGCAGCCCTTTATCGGAAGTGTTGTTTGCAAATATCTTCTCCAATTCAGTTGCTTGCCTCTTTGTGTGGTGATGGTTTCTTTTGCTGTGCAGAAGCTTTTATGTTCACTATAGTCCCATTCATTTATTTTAGCTTTTACTGCTCTTCCCTTTGAGGTCAAAATCATCAAGTCCTCTCTAAGCCCAAGGTCCATAAGTTTAGTACCTATGTTTTCTTCTATGCAATTTATTGTTTCAGGTCTTAAATTTATATCTTTGATCCATCTCGAGTTAATTTTAGAGTATGGTGACAGATAGCAGGCTCTGTTATTCAACATAGTATTGGAAGTCCTAGCCAGAACAATCAAGCAAAAGAGAAATAAAAGGCATCCAAATTGGGAATGAGGAAATCAAATTGTCTCTTTTTGCATATGACATGATTCTTTACATATCAAAACTTAAAAACTCCACCAAAAAACAGATGGTGGTTTTCAGCTTATAAAAATAGATTTCAAATATAAAATTATTTTTAAAATTATTTTTTGTTCTGTTACTTAAATTTAACTTTTTTAAATATAAAGTTTTCATTCTTTGATTGAATGACTATCCCTCAAGTGTTTACATCCTTATAGGAATTCCAAAAGCAGATTTCTTCAGGGGATCATAATGTCAGTTGCCATTTGTATATATTTTATTGAGTATTTTCATACTGTATTTCCTGATGACAATGTGTGTGTGTGTGTGTGTGTGTGTGTGTGTGTGTGTGTGTGTGTGTCTGTGTGTAGGGAAGGGGGAACATACCGGTGGTTATGAAGAGGTCTTCTGAATTTAAAAAGAAGGTGACAACAGAATCTTGGCTTAACCCATGTCAGAGATTGTAAAATGACAAGTGAATCTGGCTAACAGAAGGGTTTAGGCTTTCTAAACGTCTAAAAACCAAGAAATGAACAACCAAAGTATAGAATTTGTTGCTGGCACCTGGAATCAGGAGATTTCATATTCACTGCTGGTCAGATCTCAGTTACTGCTGTTAGATTACAAAAGGCATACATTCCCCTGCTCCTTTGTTTCTGTCATCTTCCTGGTCTCTTGACATTTGAGTTTGCAACTCCTGATATTGGGTTTGGGAAAGATTCTAACAAACGTTATTAAAGAGATGATTTATGTACACTTAGGAATGAAATCAGTGATCACTATTAAGTGTAAGTCATGCCAGACTAAACTAATTTTGTCTGATGATGTAGAAGCTAGTCTCAGGGATCAGAAATAATCATTCAACAAACAACATTATTTTATTCTATTTTCCATCAGCGTGTTTTGGTGGCATGCATAGATAATCACATTTTTCATAAGGAAATGTTCTCTTACTTTTAGTTCAAGAAATGGATTTGCGGAATTTTATTATATTTTTATTGCATTTGCTATGTTTTTCTTTTCCAGTCACATAAAAAGTGGTTGCTTTGCTCAGTTATGAATGATACTCATTGTGACAAATAGCTTATTGAATGGCTTTTCTCTATTTCCTAAATTTTCAGATATTGAATTTTAGCAGTTTCTCATACTTTCCCATGTTATTTTATGAAGGGAAAGTAGACTTATACAATCAATATTTATTTTTATATTCAAAGATACTGCATATTTGTCTTAATAGCTGTATTTTCTTATGACTGATTTGTTGCTAATGACATGTTACCCAAGATTCAACTAAGATCTGAATATTAAGCAGTTTTTTGCTTCATTAATTAAGTTAATAAGTGTAATGTAGATGTATCAGTGCTTAATATAATTGAATTTATAATACATTCTTTTATAAGTGAAGCTTATAACAATCTATAGGCTTAGCTGTTACGGACAACTTCTATATTAGGTTTCTCTACAAATATGATTTATCCATTTTTTAAAATATCAATACTTCAAGTGACATCAGTAAAAATAATTATTAAACTGTGATGTTCTTGAGATTATACTAGATGTTATCAAAGCATATTAACTTTTTATTATAATTTAATGTCAATTTTAGTGGTTTATGAAAAAGACACATTATCAATAATTCATATTTAGAATTTTAGCAGCTTTTGCCAGCAAATTGAATTACAAGGAAATGCAGAGCTATTTTGCTACCCTACCTTTACATTTTAATTGTCATTTTTACAATAAGCATACATAATTTTATAACTTAAATTAAAATATGTATATTTTCATTTTGGAGGAAGAAAAGGAAGACAGAAATAGAGTACTTCAGTGAATGGAAAGAAACAGACCTGAGTGAGTTTTTAAATTTGAGCTTAGGAAATGTAAAATATTTATGAATGTGGAGAGAAAATGAGAAAGAAATTAAAGATGAATCCAAGAATTTCAACCTGGGCAATCAAAAAAGGGTCTATAACTATCAACATTATTGGATATACATGAGCAATGACAAATGTAGAGCGTTAGTTATTGAGATACACAAGGTGAATTCACCTAGAGTCACAAGAATCAGAGAGACACAGACGGGTTTTAAACTCCTGGGACGGGGCAGTGTCAATGCATGTTTTATTCACTATTTATTTACCCTGAGCCTAATGTATGAGTGCTCAGGAAATATTTGCTTAAAGAATGAAAGAGACACATGCTCCGTGCCCACACACATCGTATATATCTGTATCAAACTATGGTAGTATATGTATCTATCATCTATCTATCTATCTATCTATCTATCTATCTATCTATCTATCATCTATCTATCATCTATCTCTACTTATCTATGAAATAGGCAGAAGTACGTTGGTATCCTGACTATAATTCAAGTAATTGAGGTTTTACAGTAGGAGATGATTTTAGAAAATTGTTCCAAGGACAGGTTTCGTCTAACTAACAATGTACAATACAATAGTTATATTCACATGTGGCTATTGACCATTTGAAATAAGAGTATTCAGCAATGAAATTGCTGTTAGTAACTGTAAACACACATGAAAATCTAAACAGTTCATAAAAAATGTACAATCTCTCATTTATGATGTTTACATTGTATAAAATCAAACACATTTTAAAAATTAGTTTCATCTATTTTTACTTTTTTAGTGTGACATCTAGAATATTGAAATTTCAAATGTAGCTTGCATTTGTGGCTGGCATTATATTTCTAATGGAAAGGACAGACTAAGAAGAGAAGCATCTTGAAGCTTCTTTTCTGATTTGAAAAACTTCTATAAATATGAGAGTAGTTAGAAAATGTTTTTAGATTAATACATTTATAATCCCTACTGACTATATTTTTTTCTGCAAAATGTGTTTTGTTTTTCATTTATAGATATAAAAATCAAAGTTCAATGTTAATTACTTGTTTTTTATAATTTTAGGAATATATTTCGACTATGTCATGAAAATCTCAAGTACAGTGAGAACAAAAATATTTAAGATTACTTTAATTAAAGTGATTCAATTTAAGAAAAAGCTAAAAGTAATCTTTTTTGTTAAATTTATTCAAGTGACAATGGTTAGTAAAGTTACATAGGTTTGAAGTGTACATTTCTATAATACATCATCTACATATCGCATTATGTATAAACTTAAAATAATAATATGGGCTTTCCAGTCAAGGGAGAATAGAGAATTAATTTAATTTGAATCAACTAAGTGCTAATTTAAATCAATTGAATATTGAAAATATTTAAGATTTTTTGACAGCTATCACCTTGAAGTGTTCAATGAATGATCTTAAATTATTTCCCCCAGAAGAGCACCTGTCTACCTTCAGGTGATAAAATAATAAACATAAGATATTGTTTCATTATAGTGAACATTAATACTAAACTGGGGGCTATGTAATCTAATCATTATTCATAACTTAATTTACTATGACTCACAATTTCATTCTACCACATTTATATTTATATACTCAAGTAACCAGCTGCTTCTTAAATTGTATCTATTGTATTGTTCAGGAGCCTGATTATATTGATTGAAATAGCACCCCTCCCTATTCTTTGCTCTAGTCAACCCACTGACCCTTTGCATATTCTCTGCACAGAATACTCTTCCTTTCCCACTGTGTTCTAACTAACTGCAAAAAATACTTCAGAACTCAACAGAAGTGTTCTGTATTCTACTTTTCTCTCAGATCCCCTATTTAAAATTTCTTTTGTAGGTATTATTGTAATTTCAATGTTTTCTGTTTCTGTGTTTTTGTTTTTGTTTTAATTAATGTTTGTCTTTTCCACTATAGTGGTTCTAAGTCAGTGATGGCATCTTTGTTATACTCATTGTATCCATAACATTCTGCATCATACCTGACACACAGTGGAGACTCCACAAATATTTGGTGAATGAGTAGAGTAACTATGTTCATAAGGTCTAAAATAAAATGCCCGATCACCTTTTTATGTTTCTCACCCAGTGGCCACTTTTTGGTAATAAATGTTGTTTAAGCCATTGAGAATTTGATTGTTATAAATTATTTGGCCTGTGTTATTTTTTTCCTTCAAATATTTTATTTCTGCATGCAGACATGTTTATTTTGAAGGGTAATGAAAATAATTTTCTCCTCCTGATGGGTAAATGCTATAAAAACAAATAAATTCTCCAAAAATATTACAGACATGCTAGGTGATATGGAGGGTACATAAGTAATCTAGAAAATAAATAGTTTTTCTTAAGAGGCATATAGAAATAGAGAAACGAAGACCTGTAATGTAACTGCTGGTCAGAGTGACATTGGCATAAGAGAGAGACAGAGCTTTTCAAGTCCAGATGAAGAAGGGTCTATCTCCAACAAGATAACAATCAAGAACAACTTCATGAAGTAGGAAACATTGAATGCAAGCTTTGAAAAATAAGCAGGGTTTGAACCTGCAGAAGTACAGGAGGGGAAAAAATGCATTTTCTTTAAAGGAAAATGATGTAAGCGATGGCATGAAGGCTGGGCCTTGAGGGGCATAGGTGAATGGCGAACAGTTCACCATTCCTCTAATGTAAAGTGTGAATGGATGCAGTATGGTAAAGTTGCCCAAACGTAGACTTAGGAGACAGATGGTAATCATTTTAATTCCTAGCTCTGTGATCTACTGGCCACGGGACTGTAGATCTACAGACAATATCTCCTTCCTAAACCTTATTGTCTCCAACTGAAAAAAATAAGGGTAATGCTATCAGAAATTTTGGGATTCATTGAGAGTAGTAAATAAAATATTGTATATTAAAAATTTAGGACAGTTAATTTTAAATAAATTATTTAAAATGGAAGTTATTTCTGAAAAGTGTTTTGGGACAAAGTTATATACTGTTTGTAGTTTTATTCTGTAGTCGTTGGCTCTATGTTGCCTCCATGAGTCATCTTAGTATAGTGGTTCAGTGAACTGGCACGGACTTTTAAAGCAGGCTCTATGTTTGAACTTTGATTTGTTTGCTCCTAGGTAAATGATTTAAGGCAATTTACTTTATTCTCTGTGCCTCATTTCCTCATCTGTAAAATGGGAATAATAAATATTATGAAGATCAAATAAGTTAACAAATGCAAAGACTATAGAACAATATCTAGAAATATTATGTATGCATGTAGGGAATATTATATAAATGTTAGCTATCATATAAATGACCATGGGTTTGTCATCAAAAGCTTTTTAGAAGAATGTGTCTGAATCAGAGATATTCTTGCAAAGAAAACAACATGCTAGCCTCGTATAAGATAAATTGAAAAGGCAGACACATTAGAAAGCTTTTGCAATCTTCCCACGTGGAAGAAGTGAGGGCATGAACAAGAATACACATAGTGAGTGTTGAGGGAAGACTTAAGAACTGAACCTTAGAATAGAGAGCAATTGGAAAATTATTAGATATGGGGAAAGGGTTAAGTTACTAGTAGATGTCAATTTGAGATTTTCAGTCTGAGGATTGAGAAGGAAACACTAGACAGAAATAAGAAATTGAGAAAATAAAGAGATCTAAAATGAATATATTTTGGATGTGTTTTGCTTGTGCTGCTTTTGACATTTCTCTAGAGATGAATAGGAGGTGAAAATGAAGGACTGGAGGCTAGAGCATTGGAATATAGATTAGTAGTTTATAAAGTTTGAAAATAATAAGGAAGAGAGTTTAGAGACATAACATAATAAGATTGAGGGGAGTCGTACATGAAAAATATACTCTTAATTGCCTGGCATTGCTCTAGTATTTTGAAGAAAAACAATGACAAATTCAGTTCAGCCAAATATTTACTCAGGACAGGCTGTGGAAGTCTCACAGCAGTATTTAGGGCTATTCATATCTTCTCAAGCTTAATGGCAGACTATCCTCAAAATAAGGCATGAGATTTAATAATAAGCATGGCAGAACTTGCAAAGGAGCCTAAACTCTCATCCTTTCTAGGTCCCCTGTGCTGAAGTCAGAGTTCCTAGTAAGAAAGAAGTAGACCCCTAAGACTCGGGATGGGGGTATATGGATTTTTGCATTTTTGTACCTTGGACTTTCAAATGCTGATGAACTTTCCATGCTCAAAAATGTAGATCCTCCTCCCCACTCACTATTTGAGATCAGCCTTCCTTGACTTGGAGGCAATAAAAGATGTCATCTGAAATGGATGCCTCTCAGGATAGTGTTTTTCCTTCTCAAGATCACTCCCAACTACCTTCATTGCCCCATTCTCAGTGTAGCCCAAGTGGGAAAATGCTGCCTCTCATGTGGGAGAAAATATCATACACCAGGAAGAAGTTGTACTTTCTGGCAAACATACATGCAGAAACTAGGGGGACACTTGTGTAAGTGGTGACATAGCAAGGTCAGTGAAATATAAGGATGGATAGGACATATTTTATTAATGGTGTGCTCCCATAAAGCCAAATTTAATGTGTAATAAGTATACCTGAAACTGGTCCTAATATAAGACTGGGATGGATTCTTGCAGCTTGGACACAATGAGGGGCTACAGAGTGTTGGAGATACCAGAACTACATTGGCCAGGTATTGAGGAAGGGGTAAGAAGACTAACAGGTGGTTATGTTAGAACGGATTTTTTGTGTGAGACCATAAAAACTATCATTAACTATTTTCCCAGGTGGCCCCAAATTCTCTTCATTGAGTCAGTAAAGAGTGAACTAGTCACTAAAGAATATACTAACATTATTGAAAATAACAGTAGTGATGTTCTCTGCTGGCCAGAGTTAACTTTGGAGATGCTGCTATAGTCTTGGATTCTCCAATGGTCAGTGAGGCTTAGAGGATTCTAATATAGCAGAATAGGTGGCAGCACGCAACCATCAGAGGCAAGATAAATGTGGTTGCCATAAAGAGCCTTAAGCTTAAGTGGCAACCAAGCTACCTTGGCTTATACGTATCTATGCAAAGGCCAATAGACAATGATGCTCCTAGGTGTGGGGGAGATGGAAAACCAATTAAGATATTGCTTGCTTTGTGTAACTAGAAAATAAAAAAAATTAGATCCATTAAGTTGGAAGTTCAAGTTAGTCTATCAACACAAAATCATAATCCTTTGCCTAATTTCCTGATTTATACCAGTTGTCAGACTTAGGTAGGGCTCACCAATGGAAGGTGACTCAATAGGTCCCCTCAAAGAGGACCTCAGTTGTACAGGTTAGTATATACAAAAATATATACTTAATCTGTTCACAAAGGGACCTGTGGCCATTTACCAGAATAACTGTACACTGAAGAAAGGGGAATATCTAGATTTTTCAAGTACTCTTGAATGCAGGGTCTCAGCTAACACTGAAACCAGAAGATTCAAAATTCCATCATAACCCCCAGGTCTTACAAAATCCAGACTATATACAGGTTTAAGACAAATACATTTCATAGTCATTTCAGTGATCACATAGCCCTACTTCATGGTAATTTCCCCAGACTTTCAAATGCATTATGGAGATTGATATACTTAGTAGTTGGCAAAACACTCACATTGATTTCTTGATTTGTGGAGTGAGAGCTATTGCGTTAGGAAGAGCAATGTGGAAAATTCTGAAACTGCCAACATTGCTGATATAGATAGTGAATCAGATTCAGTACCTCAGTCCTGGTTGAAAAATGTAGAGATCAGTGTTATCCTCAAATACTAAAGGATTCGGGCTTATGATTCCCATCATATTTCCATTTAATATATATGTATATTCTTAGCAAAAGGCTGGTAGGTCATGGTAAATTCCAATCGATCATAAACTTAACCAGATACTGTATTCAGTATCAGATATGGTATCTTTGACACAAATGGGTCTACTCGTTAGCTGTTGTTCAATACAAAAATGAACAGAAGAGTTGAGTTGTCAGAGAAAGATAAATTTTTTCGCAACTGTTTTGTAGACAAAGAGAAAGGCTGTATCAGATAATATAAAAAAATGAGAAGGTATAATTAATGTAACAATATTCTAAAATTAGAATTGTGGTAGCAATAAAACTGATAGAATTGGAGAGTAGGAGATGTGTTCTTTGTCATTCTCCTGGGACAAAGGCTTATATGTAGATAGACCTTTTGAGGTGCAAAAGATAGACATGAAGGAAGTTTTCAGCTTCATAGTAAAGTATGAGATTTCTCACACTTAGGCAGATAGCCCAACATTATTCATCCTTAGGCTTACATGTTGGTTTTCATAATGTTGTGCTAAGTAAAAACACTTTATAATACAGTCTCAGCCATGTAGGCTCTTCAATCTACAACCCTTGTTCTATATCACAATTTTTTTTCTTTGTTCTGGATGTTCAGAATTCTTTTTTTTTTTTTTCATTTATTGGGATGACAATTGTTAATAAAATTACATAGATTTCAGGTGTACAATTCTGTATTACATCATCCATAAATCCCTTTGTGTGTTCACCACCCAGAGTCAGTTCTCCTTCCATCACCATATATTTGATCCCCCTTACCCTCATCTCCCACCCCCCACCCCCTTACCCTCTGGTAACCACTAAACTATTGTCTGTGTCTATGAGTTTTTGTTTCTCATTTGTCTTGTTCTTTTGTTGTTTTTGGTTTATATCCACATATCAGTGAAATCATATGGTTCTCTGCTTTTTCTGTCTGACTTATTTCGCTTAGCATTATACTCTCAAGATCCATCCATGTTGTCACAAATGTTCCTATATCATCTTTTCTTACTGCCGAATAGTATTCCATTGTGTATATATACCACAACTTCTTTATCTAATTTTTAATAGATATAGTTTAACTAATTTTGTAATTTTCTCCTGGTGTACTTGCCCGACCAAGAGCAGAAATGAAGAAAGAAAATGGTGAGGTCTGAGCTTCAGACTGGCAAATAATTATAAAAAAGAACCATATAGTAAGGAAATCAGTTCCAAGAAGTATCACAGAACATTATTTAAATTGTTAAAGGTGGAAAAATGGCCAAGTAAATATGCTAAATAAGGTAAGGATGGGATGTAATACTCCAAAAGCATGAAAGTACTGAGTCAACAGAGAACATTGAGGGGATTTAAAGAGAGGATTTAGTATAAATGATAGAAGTGTGGTCAATAATTGTTTCAAAATTAAAGATTTGGGCAGTGGATCATGGCTAATAGATGGCAGGATTCAAGGTATAAAGCCGAGACTGTGGGCAGCTGATGTGAAGGAAAGATTTGAGAAAATCAAGAAGCTACAGGACAATAGTGTTAAAAAATCCCCTGATGAAGGTATATAACTGTAACCAGAGAACGAGATGTATTATTTCAGAATAAAGGTAAGAAGGAGCTTTTAGAAATACATTAGCAGATTGTCCATAAATGATGAAAGATCCATTGAATAATGATAGAAGAAAAAAAAGGAGGAGGATTCCAAAAGGTTTCATTTCCTCCTCCACCAAACTAAATATAAAGCCAGTTTTATGAGGACAGTAAAGAATAATACATTATGTTAGTTTAATACCTACTCCATATTTCTGCTCAACTTATTTTGTAGTTGTTTTCTGTATTAATTGAGAAAGTGGTATCTCATTACTCATATGACTTAGGTTGTAATACAGCATTTCATATGTATGTGTAGTTTATAATTACCATCATCATTGTTATTGTTGGTATTATTATTCTAATATGAAATATATTATAAAACAAAATGTGAGTCTAATTTTTGTAGGATTTCTAACCACTCCTCTTGGACCCAAGAGTTGGGTAATACCTAGTATGAAAACCAATCTCATAAACACTTTCTTTAATCAATCCTAAAGAAATGTTGTATATGAGGTATATTTTCTTTATAAAAATGGAAGTTAAAACTCAGTAAGTTAAGCAACTTGCTGGAAATCATGCAGACTTAGAGTTATAAACTTGGGACTTAAATTCAAGACTATGACAACAAGTAGAGTTTACTTTAGGCCAACTGTTTGAGTAGCACTTAAATTATTTAAGTACTCTGGATAGCTACAAAATCATTGATTCACTCTCTCCTATCTTTCTTTTTCCTTAAATAGAGAGAAGACAGCCTATTTTGTTCTCTGAATATTTGTATATTCTGTGCCCAGTCCATACTTGTTATGTTGACATGACGTTGTGTTGAGTGTTTACTAATCAAACTTCTGTCAGGCATGCCATAACTTAAAACACTTTTCTATAATAAATATATATCTCCAAGAACTGCTGGCCATATTATTCTTCTTTTAAAGACACTTGCACAAGTCTTTCAAGATGGAATCTTGGTAAAGTGCTGCTCAGTTGAATTAAGGTAAAGAATGATAGGAGATGCCTCATTCTGAGTCACAGTAGGAAGAAGTGGCTCTAAATTCTAACAAGGATCCCTCGCTATAAAAAGAAGTAAGAAAATGAGAGATGAAAAGAAACCAATCTTTGCCTACTTTATATTTTTGTGTCTATTTGCTAATTAATTAAATGCTGGTGTTAAAACAAGATTTGTTGCCTGCTGCTGTATGCATATATATACATATATGTATGTATATATATGCATGTATATATATACATGTACATATATATACATGCATATATATACATACATATACACGGATATATGTACACATAAATATATGTATATATACATATATATGTATAGATAGATAAAACACAAATATATATACACTATATATATATATATACATATATATAGTGTTTATATATTTGTATGTGTTTTATCTATCTGTTTCTCTCTACACACATACATCAAAGGATACATAGAGAGAAGAGCAAACTGGAGAACTGGATGGACAAGTGAGTCTCTGAAAGTAAAAAAAAGTTAGCAGTAAAGGATAGAAAACCCTCCCCAGGTGACATAAGATCATCACTAGAAAAGAAGAGAGGTATGCGATAACCTCCAGGAAAATTCCTACTTTACAATCCTTGTAGAATTGACATATGTACATAGTCTTAATAGTAAAGGGTAAAAAATGAATGACTGAGCGTCTGCATAGTGGCCTGACCCAAAGACACTTGGAGACAGCAGCCACTGTAACTGATTACAATGTGCATTTTTTTTTTTTTTGGATGTCACAGGGTGAAGGATGTAACACTTTTCACTTTATTTATTTATTTATTTTTCTCTTTTTTTATTAGTGTCACGTGTACAAAACAATGTAATAGACATTTATACCCCTCACAAAGTGTTAACCCCCTCCCCCAATCTACTACCCCTCTGACATTGTACATATCTGTTACAATTCCGTTTACTCTATTCCCTATGCTGTACTCCATGGCCTGTGACTATATATACATTATAGTTGGCATTCATTGTTATTCAGCTTCAGCTTCAGGTGTACAGAGCAGTGGTCAGGCATCTACACTGTCCATGAAGTGGTCTCCCTAATAAGACGAGTGCCCATCTGACACCCTACACAATCTTTACATTATTGATTAGAATCCCTAAATTGTCTTTCATAGTTCCGTGGAGTATTACTCAGCCATAAAGAAGAAAATCTTATCATTTGCAATGATATGGATGGGCCTAGAGATCATTATGCTAAGTGAAATAAGTCAGATGGAGAAAGACAAATACCATAAGATCTCACTTATGTGTGGAATCTAAAGAACTGAATAAATGAGCAAACTAAACAGAAATAGTGTCAGAGAGGAAAAACTGATGCCGTGTTTCCCTGAAAATAAGACCTAGTCGGACAATCAGCTCTAAGGTGTCTTTTGGAGCAAAAATTAATATAAGACCTGGTCTTATTTTACTATAAGACTGGGTATATAATATAATATAATATAATATAATATAATATAATATAATATAATATAATATAATATAATATAATATAATACAATATAATGTAATATAATATAATATAGAGTCTTATACAATATAATATAAGACTCGATCTTATATTAATATTTGCTCCAAAAGACGCATTAGAGCAGATTGTCCGGCTAGGTCTTGTTTTCGGGGAAGCATGGTGGTTGCTATTTGGGAGGGCTGTGGGGATGAGGGAGAAGGTGAAGGGATTAGGAAGCACAATCAGTAGTTAGAACAACATGCATTCTTAGGCATGTGGTGGAAGGTAGGCCGAGCACCTGCTTTCCTCCTGGGCTCAGTGACTTCGCTGTGTGAAGGAAAGAGCAAAAGAGCTTTTTCTAATGAAGACACATCCACTTTGGGTTTTGGAAAAAAAATGAAGCTGGGTTTTTTAGTGAAGTTCTATAAAAAGAAGGTAAATAGAAATAAAATTAAAAAAAAAAAAAAAACACAGCAAAAAACAGAAGAAAATCTTCTCCAGGTAATAAGTGGAATGGGTTTTGTAGAGAAATTTTTCACAGCATTTCTCGATATCTAAATGCATAATTAGAATTTTATTTAGTATCTTCAACAATGGGGAGACACTGAAGGGGTTGTGCTTTAAAAGGCTGAATGTCATTTCTGTGTCAGGGCATGGAGGACAGAGACACCAGAGGTGGAGGGAACATTAGGGAGTTGTTACAGTCTTCTAGGATAGAGGTAATAAGACCTGGACACTTAATACTGGAGGTATATATATATATATATATATATATATATATATATATATATATGTGTGTGTGTGTGTGTGTGTGTGTGTATATACTTTTTTTCTGTTAAATTTTTTTTTTCTGTTAATTGAACTTCTTAGTATAATGGTGCAACAAGTGAGTTTGTTCTATATTTTATGAATTTCCAGGGGTACTAGGAAAAGAGGACAATATTCCACCTAGCAATAATCCATTAAAAATTAATTTCTGCAGACATTCATAAATGCTTGAAGAGACGAAGTTATTACATATATACCTTACATAACCATTCCCTGATAAATCCCTTTGGATATATGCATCTAGGAGTCATATGGTAAAGTGGGATAAAATACAGGCAATATTTATATGGTAACATCTATGATCAGATGATAAAATAAAGGTATTTAATGTTTAGAAATTTTGAACAGCTTTCCTCTGTAAATAAGCTACACTATAAACTACACAGACAGATTCTCCTAATGCAGTTAAATATTAATTTCCCATGCATGAGCAGACAGATTATTAAACAATTAAATTAAGGGTAATTCAGAGACTAGGAAAGTGGAGACACCCAAAATTAATCTAGTAATTATTAGCTGCATCAGAGGAGTCTTTATAACAAAATAAACAAAGTGGTACATTAAATTCCACCTTGCTGGAAAGTTGAATTTGGCTGACTCAATTTGCAAGTAAAAATGTGGAAGATGTAACTGAATAATAAAATCAGACATTTTTCTTTAGCTTTTTTCTATATTCCTTGTCATGGAAAGAAAAAAAGGTATGCAGGAAAGGATTGTGAAATTCAATTTTTCTGTGAAAATTTGAGCATAATGGTAACAATCGTTACTCATTCTAAACAGTGCTAAAAAAAGATCATTTTAAACTTGTGTTTAGATAGATGAATCGAATATTTAAACAAGATATTCCTTTATTGCCTACATTTTAAGTATAATTTACTTGTAAGAGCAGCAGAGGAAGTGTTTAAGTAAAAACTATATCAGAACATTACAGGTCATGCAGAGGGGACAAATTCTGCCTGTGGCCCATAATATTAAGGGACATGCAGTTTTGCTTTTGTGGAGTCCTGACTGTTTTATAAGGAAATGAAAAACAAGGGACTTCCTCGCTTATTGGCATCCATATGTTAACGTGGTCTCTGCAGTTTGGTGATGGTGTTTCTGTCCTACAAACTAGATTTCCAGATTGATGCTGGAATGGAGACTAAAAGTAACATGCATTTATTCCTGTATTTAAAGAACAGTTTCTTTAAAAAATCATTCCTGGATCTCTACCTCTTTTTATAAAATGAGCAGTATCCATAAATGCTTAATCTAATGGCATTTAGTACAAAAAACACTTTTTTTTTTTATGTAGAGGGTAGTTTCTCTTCCAAGTTTTACCTTTTCTGAAATGAGATAAAAATATGATGCAATTTCTTTAAAATTAAGCAGCTGATATCTCTGTTATAACAAAATGTAAGCAGATGTAAGAGTAAATTTCTTTAGTATTGTTTGCCCAAATGTACTATGTGTTTGTACTCAATAAATCAAGCATGATAGTTTTATGAGCAAAAAATGTATTGCATATGATATTTACGTATTGTGTACTTTATATGTAAAATTAATTTAAGAACTAATTTTAGCATACTAGAGGTCAATAAATGCATATATTTAAAATTCTCATAAAACTGAAACAATTTTGATAAATCGAATTCTAAAGGAAATGTAAAGTACACAATAGTGTACGAATTTCAGGATAGTGGATCCCACCTATGTAAATTCAGATATACCGGGCATGCCAAAAAAATGTATACAAGTGGACACTTTGGTCAACGTTGCTCAAGCAGTAGTTCGCTGTAATCAGAAGTGTCTGGACGCTGATGGTAACCACTTTGAGTACCTCTTGTAATTGCAGAAGTCACACATGACTTGTATTCATCTTTTGTTATTGGTATATATTGAGTATGACAATTTTAATAACTTTTTTCCTTTCTTAAAATGTGTATATGTTTTTGGCACCCTCTGTACAATTTAGAAGAGGCAGAGACAAAATAAGAGGGATAGAGAGAGAGAATATTTTAAGCGCAGGTGATTTAGCCTATCCTTCCTCTAGGCCACAGGAACAAGCATGAGAAAAGACATGGGTAGGTGTCCTTCCCCATTCGGTTTCTGTTCCCTGATTCCTCCGAGTGTGTGCAGATCACTGTACTAAGAGTGATTTTAGCACTTAAAAATATCTACCTATTTTTCATCTAGCTCACTGGCTCCTACACACAAGCCAGTACTGGATCCAGTGCTCAATATCGAAACAGTGATCTGTCCCAGTTCAGGAGGGAAAGCAAATGCGTGTGTTGGGCTTTTGTAACTGGGAGGATCACACTTAATCTTCTATGCAGTGCTTCTGTAAGGGGTCTGTGTTAGTTTGCTAGGGCTGCTGTAACAAAGTACCACAACTGGGTGGCTTTAAACAGCAAACTTATTTTCTCAGTTCGGAGGTTAGAAGTCTGAAGTCAAGGTGTGAGCAGGGCAATCATCTCTCTGAAGGGTCTAGAGGGGAAAAAGTTCCATGACCCTCTCTTAGCTCCTGGAGTTGCTGGTAATCTTTGATGGTCCTGGGCTTGTCGATTCATTACTGCATCCTCTGATCTCTGCTTCCATTATCTAATCGTGTTTTTCTTTCTGTGTCTGTGTGCCTATCTGAGTCTTTTCTTCTCTACTTATGAGGACACAAGTTATATCAAATTAGGGTCCACCCTAACAACCTCATTTTAACTTGATTACATCTGCAAATATCTTATTTCCAAATTAGATTACATTCATAAGTAACAGGAAATAGAAATTCCATATATATAATTATATACATATATAATTTTATATCATATAATTATATATATGTATATCACATATGCATATATATAATCACTTTCTTCATATGTTCTTAGGTTTTTACTTCTGCTATTAGCATTGCTCTGCCTATATCCAAGCTGACAGCAGAAGAGGCAAAAATTTAGGGCTATCTCTACCACAATCAAGTTTAATCAGAGTATATAATTATGCAGAATGAAAAATTAAGCCAAACTTGTACCACATATTTTTGAAAGAAGTAGCTTTCCTGAATTTGAACAGTTTCTCCTCTTTGTTTTTAGGCAGCTTTAAATTCAGTAAATCTTGAAAAGATAGGGCAAAATCTCACTGACAGATGCAAATGAGCTAAAAGCACATCCACTTTTATTTAAAAAACAAAACAAAAACTGAAACTCCAAGTTTCTTCATAAAGGAAGTATTGGTTGTAAACTGAGTCTGAAGTCAAATAGCATAGATATAAATCCTAACTCTGCTACCTATTAAGACTTAGATTTCCCATATGTAAAATGGGGATAATAATGATGAAAATATCATAAAGTATTAAATAAAAAAGGGCAAAAAGAAAATTTATCCTAATGCTTGATAAAAATAAATGTTCAAAATATTAGCAAAATATTCATATATAAATACATATTCTTTCAATGAATATTTGTTTAATTCATATGTTTATCCAAGTTGCATTAGGCTACATTCTGAGGAAATTAAGAAAATGAATTAGACATTTTTCGTGACTTCAAAGATATCTTAATCCAAGTAGGAAAGCTTATAATTTTAAATTTTAAAGGTCATCACTGTAAAAGTGTTGTTAAATATGGTTTAAAAAAAGCAAAAGAAGTCAGACAGAAAAAGTCAAGAACCATATGACTTCACTCATATTTAGCATATAAAACTGAAAGCAACAAAGGAACAAGACAAACAAACAAATAAAAAAATCCAAAACTCATTGACAGAGACAGCAGTTCATTGGTTATCAGAGGGTAAGTGGGGATGAGGGTGGTAGAAGATGGAAGAAGGGATCAAATATATGGTGATAAGAGGAGAACTGATTCTGGGTGGTGAACACACAATGCAATATATAGATGATATGTCATAAAAATGGACTCTTGAAACCTATATAATTTTACTAACCAATGTCACCCCAATAAATTTAATAAATATAAATAAGTAAATAAATAAGGGAAACCGTATGTAAACAGAGTCAAGATATATCTTATTTCCTAGGAGAGTTGGAAAAAACAAGATATGGGAGACTAGAATCTGATTCTTTTGTTTGTTTTTTTAAATGAATATGAACGTACTTTTTTTTTTACACTTATTTATTTATTTATTTTGACATTTAATATTATTTTATATAATTTCAGGTATGCAGCATAGTGGTTAGCTGAATGTTGTTCTTTATTTCCTTTGAATGTGTCATGAATAGGACATCTTGAGTGTGTTCTCCAGTGAAATTACATTGTTTTATAGGCCATTTCCAATTTATTTACACAAAGCCACATATACTATATTTTATAATATATTCTAATAATTTCCCAGAGTGGTTTGACTGTACATGATTTTTGACTAATATCCTGGTAAGAATAATCAAGCTCATTGCATAATGTAATGCTCTTGTAAAACAGGCCAGTCTAACTGAGGGATAATTCTACAATTCATACAAAAATATCTCCTTGATATGTAATTCCACTTCTACAAATTTGTCCTCAGAAAATAATTAAGGATATGGATAAATATTTATTATGTTTATATATAATAATAACATTGGAACAAAACAATATAAGTGTTTAACTATAGGAGGTTTGTTGAATATGTTCTTATTTAAATATAATCAATAGACATACAGTCATTTACTAATGTTAAATGATATGGAATAAAATGGAAATATATTTATGATTTTTAAGTAATAGTAGCACATTGCAAGATAGCATGTGCTGTTTGCTCCCACTTATTTAAAAAATGGATAGAAATTGTATACATAAAGAAAAAATTCTGTCAGAACACACAAGGTCTGACAACGAAATTCACGAACTTGTTGAACCGATGTTGCTAACTTTTTTTGATATCTGAGGGATTATTCATTATGAATTTGTACGAACTGGAAAACGGTTAGCCAAGTTTACTATTTGGAAGTGCTGAAAAGGCTGCGTGAAAATGTTAAATGACCTGAACTCTACCCATTATCCTGACTTATAGCAATCACTTCCTTTGTTTTATCATCCACATGCATATTTATAGACACAATTGTTTAGTCTTACTGATTTAGATTTTTAGTCCAGATGTTGCTGATTCCAATATATTATTTGCCATGTTTCTCAGTGCCCTGTATATGCTGATATTTGGAAGCTGGATCAAGAGGTCTAATTAGGCTCAGGTTTGACACAATTGGCAAGTCTGTATGTGGTGGTGTGTTCTTTCATCAAGGTAGTATATAATGTCTAGTTGTCTCTCTGTTTATATAGTTAGAAGCTACTGTTGGTCAATGATGTATTTATTCATTGGGAAATGCAAAATGGTGCTATTACAGTTCTATTTCTTTTTTCATACAGTAGATGGACTAGTTTTATAAAGAGATGTTTACCCTCATTTATAATTTGATAACCCAATGGTAAAGTTCATATGGGAAAGGCAAGATAAATGTTTGATTTATTAACTTTATTTACTAGTTTGCTATCATTTCTGAAGGGGACCAATTCATTTTATGTTATTTTAATCATTATTAGTCCATTGATTTAAACATATTTCATAGATTTTAATACATTTTAATCATTATCTATTTTAAAGCTTGAATTGTTCATTTAAGAGCCTCCTCAACTTTGTTCTTGATTCCTTTTGACACGGCACTAGTAGTCTTTGACAGTTTCCTTTTTAACAGTTAAGATAAGTTTCTAGCTCATCATGTACATTCCTTGCTTTGGATATGGAATTATCCATTTCCTAAAGAAGGAAATAGTGTTGTGAAATATCTCAGAAAAATAGCATTTTAGGACCCCAAGATATCTATATGCTAGGGATCCTCACTGATATTGCATTTGGTTATTTCCTGTATGCCTTATCAATGGCTAGAGCTAGAAAATACATCCATCCATCTATACATATATACTTTCATACATATGCTTGTACATGTATATGTGTATATGATAAACTCTTCATGAGTTCATACTACTATCTTTAAGTAGAATTTAGAACTATACAGTGTCTTTATTTAATCTCTTCTATATTACTTCTATATCTCTTTTATTCCACACTAAGCAAACTGTTTTATAAGGACACAGGGGATAGCAGAATTAACTTATCCTATAATTATTCTTTTATTTTATTCCAAATAATCACACACTAGAGTCAGAAGAACTATATTCTTGTCATCCCTATCTATATAATGTTCTTATATATGCAGTCTCCATTCTTTCCTCATTTTTTGTAATTTTGCCATAGCCACACTCTCTGAGCATATAGCCATTTCGTATTATACTCTCTTCCTTTTTACCCTCATCTAGTCTTACTTCTACAAGTAATTATATCACACCTATTCAGTTGTCATTTTAATTGTATGGAATTTAGTCTCTATAAGAATCCTTCAAGAAAACTAAAACCAAAACAAAACAAAATGAAACAAAACACTCATGGGAGCAATATTTTGTGAGTTCTTGAATTTTGATATAAGTTCGTGTTCATTATATTGAAGGTCAGTTTTGCTGGATATAAAATCATTGGCTCAGTTTTTTGAGTATTTTAGTTTTGTAAATCTTTTATTTTAACAAAAATATTGCTGCTGGAAAGCCTAGATCTAACTTTCTTCCTATTATAAGTCATTCATGGTTTTTGCCAGAGAAAATGACTTTTTTCTTTAAAAAAAATTAGGAGAATCACCTGAAGTCAAGATAAACAGAAGTCCTATAACTAAGGATATACAGAAAAAGCCACCTCAAAACTGGTAGGAGGGGTGGAGACATGAAATGAGCTAGTCCCACACCCATTTGTAAAGGTTAAAACTCAGAAGGGATAACTCAGTTGTGGAGATATCCCCTGTGAAACAAGGAGTTCCAGCCCCACAATAGGCTCCCCAGACCAGGGTTCCAATGCCAGGAAAAGAAGTCCCCACAACTTCTGACTGTAAAAACCAGTGGAGATTGTGGCTGAGTGAGACAGAGGGCCACTGGAATCCCAGGCATTCCTCTTATAGGACCTGTTCACAGACTTACTCTCTGATGATCTCACTTGCTGTGAGCTCCAGTGCTGGGGCAGCAGCTTGAAAGGCTCTGAGGATATAGTGGGAGAAACCTAATATTCTGGCTGTAGGGCAAGAGCTGAGGGGCAGCTTTCTCCCAGACAGAAATGGCAGAAGCCATTGTTCCTTTATTGAGCCCTCCCCCATCACATGCAAGTGAGTGCCATGTCTGTGTCTCCATCAACCTGACTAACACTATTTGCCCCATACAGGAGAAATGCTGAGACTCCGCCCCACACAACTTTCAGGACCACCCAAGCCATGTTCAGTGGCTTTACCATGCAAGCGGCCTGTCTTGAATCATGCTGCAGACTTTCCTAAAATCTCTCAAAGTTTCAGAAAACAAAAACAAGCTGAGTCTGACTTCACTTTGCCCTGTACCTCATGATGAGCAGCCCTAATACTGGCAATAGCAGCAGACAGCCTCAGTTCACAGCCTAGCCTCTCTCAGGAACCTTCAAGGCCAGCACAAGTAAGTTGCAGATTACATTGTGGCTCATACTAAGTGGCCACAGGCAGGACACAGGCAGAAGCTGATCTTGGCCTTCAACACAGCCCCACCCAGAATCAACACACACAGTGACCTGCTTTAGTGCATACCAGAGCACCACCTTACCACCTCCATAAATGACATACCCAAAGCATAGACTGGGCAGGCACCAGAGCCCTGCTAAAGCAAATCCTGTCCCATAGGGTCAGCCCCTGGGCACAGCTCCTCCACTTTAGTAACAGACAGTTCTTACAACTAATTAACTTGAGGGTCAATCCCTGCTATTGATGTGCCAAGGGCAAACAAGTTTCAACTACAACAGGAGGGTACCTACAACCCGCACAGGGACACACTTGGAACATCTGGCAGAAGTGACCAGGGAGACTGCGTCACTGGGACCCACCAGACACTTACCACATAAGGCCATTCTACCAAGACCAGGAGGTATAATAGCTCCACCTAATACATAGAAGCAAACACAAGGATGCAGCCAAAATGTTCCAAATGAAAGAAAGAACAAAGTTCCAGAAAAACAAACAAACAAAAAATAAAAACAAAACAAACAAAACTAAACAAAGTGGAGACAAGCAATCTACCAGACACAGAGTTCAAAACACTAGATATAAGGATGCTCAACGATCTCAGTGATAACCTCAATAAAGAGACAGGAAACACTAAAAATGAAGATAGAAAACATAAAAAAGAACCAGTCAGATACCGTTTCCCCAAAAAAAAGACCTAGCTGGACAATCAGCTCTAATGCGTCTTTTGGAGCAAAAATTAATATGACTCAGTCTCATATCATATCATATCATATCATATCATATCATATCATATCATATCATACTCTGTCTTATATTATAATAAAATAAGACCGGGTCTTATATTAATTTTTGCCCCAAAAGACACATTAGATCGGATTGTCCGTCTAGGTCTTATTTTCGGGGAAACACGGTATGAATAAAGAAATAACTGAAATAGAAAATACTTTACAGGGAATCAATATTAGATTAGGTGAAGCAGAGGATCGAATCAACAATTTATTGTTTTTGTGTAGTGTTCAAAATTATGATGGCTTGCTTTCTCAGATTTCTTATTTTCTTCCTTCTCTCTTCCCCTAACACAGGCAGTTTAATTTGCACAGTCTGTGCTCCTTCTCTAATTGTCCCTTTCCTGCTCCATTTTAACTTCATACCACTTGTTTCTTCTCAGTGTAGATCCTTGTTCTGGAAGAGAGCCTTGGCTGGTCAATTTCAACGTGTCATAGGGTCTAGACTTTCCCTTTCTTTAAAGCATTACTTCAGGATCTGTGCACTCACTGGTTTCTGGACTGGACAAAACTTTGGATTGTTCAAAAATTGTTGTTTTCAAAATGGTTCAGTACTGTTAGCTATTTTGAGGTTCTTCTGCTCTCAGGTACATCACTTACCCTGTTTCTTCTCTCTGCTCTGTCCCACACAGATACTTATACCATGCAAATCTTACAGCTATTGATGGGTTCACCTCACCTGCTTGAACATTGTGGTTTGTGAACACACCTTTTGTGCTTATTACTGTCTATAGATTTTATCTATCTATGTATCTATGTATCTATCATTATGTATTTACTTATTTAGCTATCAAGTTGTTCTCTCTGTCTTTATGTGAAGCTTGGGAGAGATTTACAAATGTGCTATTGCTACTGCCATCTTTCTTCCTCTTTGTTTTTTTAACTCCAGAGGTGTCACATAGATACAGCTTCAATTAATTGATTCATTTGGTCATTATTATCTGGTTAGTCATACTCGGGCATATTTCCTCTATCCTGGCAATGGAAGTAAGGATTTGTCTTTCCTTTTGGATTGTAATGAAAATATGGAATCATAGCTTTAAAACACAAGAGAAAGAAAAATCTCTCATTTTGCAATATATAAGAAATATGAGGAACAATTTAACCTTAGCCTACATGCTAATTTTGTCTGGGCTACCTTAATCCTGAACTTGCTTTAGGGAACACCTCCTCTATAAAGTTGCAAGTTAAGTGGAGATTCTAAATTGCTGGTGAATTTTAGCTGGCAGCATAGGAACTAAGTTATTTCAGTGCACTTACATCAGTGCCCTGGTTGGCTGTGCTTTGATTAATCTGAATGTAAACTCCATGCCAAACTTTCAGTAACGATGACTGCAATGATTTGTATCCCACTGTGATTTAACTACTGTATAAACAATAATTAATAAATAATTGAGCAGGTAGTTTCAGCTTTAAGAAGTTTTTCTGCACTATGAAATACATCACGTCTGGGATTGCTCACCAATTCTCTCACCCAACCTTGTCTCCAGACAAGAGTTTGGGAGCTGACCAGGCCAGTCTCCGTGATGCCACAAAACAAAGTTTTTAGTGTGATAGAAGGTCACTTGATCTTATTCCTACAGCAACTGAGTCTGTATTCAAGTTTTGGGATCCAGCTGCTCTCTGCACCTTCTTGGGATCCCTTGCCTGGGCTGACACCTTACTGAGTCCCTGTTGTGTATTGTCTGCATGATATCATCCTTGAAACAGGCAATAGTCAAAGGGCACTGATATTTTTTCTATATTTTGTTGCTTTACGTGGACTGTGTTTGGGTTTTAGTTTTATTATCTGAATACCTTATTTAAATAAATTGTTATGTTTAATTTTATGCATCAACTTCATTAGGCCATAGCATCTAATTATTTTGTTTTGTTCACTCTTCTGACAATTCGTTTTGTATATTATTTTTCAAATAAGACCTAAAGGCACTCCCTGGGGAATCTGTACTTAGATAAGACGGCTATTAGAATGGTCGTGCTCTAGACCTTAAAATATAAAATCTACTTTTCTGATTTCCTCCTCTGGAACATGGAATGTGAGATGTGAGACCCACTTGGTTGGGATGTAGGGAAAAAGTGGGAATCAAAATTCTGATCTGCTTCCAGACTAAACTTATAAACAAATGGCAGAGGTGTCACTTATGACCTGCCTATGCTTACCAGGGTGGGACATCAGAAAAGAATTTGTGCCAAGACCTCTTAGAGAAATAGAGGATATACTTATGATTCTATATCAATCTATATTTATATAAGAATGAATATATATATATATATATCAGAATGAATATATATATATATATATATATATATATATATATATATATATATATATATCAGTATTCAAACATAATTAGTCAAGAATAGACAGTATTCAAAGTAGATAATTAGTCAAGAATAGACAGTTTCAGGATTCTGTTTATTTTCTCCTAGAAGAAAAAGTGACAGTGATAAGTTCTGGCAAAACTGTTTATTGTGTTACTACCATATGGTTCTTAATTGTTATTAATGACAAAAATGAAAATATCTGTCCAGAGGCACTACCTGTGCTATTCTAGCTATGTGCAGTAATTTATTTAAATAGTGCAGGAATTGTTCTGAGGGAAACATTATTGCTAACATTTTATAAATGAAGCAACCAAGTTTCAAAGTAGTTACATAACCTGGCCAAGGTTATGTATGATGGTATTTGAAAACTCATCTTGACATTTATTAAAACTCCATCATTACTTTCAACTTCTTTCTATCTTTATTCTTCTTTAGGGGCAAGGACAAGTGCCAGGACAAATATTTTAATAAGCTCAATCTCTAATCTTATTGCCCCAACTCCCTTTGGTCTATTTAGCTTGATCTCTGGTACTTATTTCTCTAAGACATTTCTTATGTCTATTGTAGTATTTCCTGACTTCCAACCTGATTAAGCAACTTGCCCAAGATTGAACGGAGACTGTTGGTAGAACCATAAATTAAATTGTTCTATTCCTTAATCCCCTTACTTTATTGAGCTTTGTTGCCTTTCCAAACATATATTATGTACATCTTTTCAAGTAAAGGAAACTCATATATGTTTCCAGTCTTGAAAAGCTAGAAAAGAAATGAATAGGCATCATAGGCATAGAAAAGTTATTAGGTTAATATTTTTATGATTGCAGTTCTCTCAAGAAATTATTTCCAGTCTTCCATGTTAATTTTCCAAGTAATCAAACGGCTATTAATGTTAAAGAGTGAAACAGTATAGCATATGATTATACACTAGTTCTATATTGCTTAGACTGTCACTTATTACTTTAAAAGTTCATTTGAATTTTTGTTGAATTAAAATTGTAGCTAAAAGGAAAAAAAATCCCTCAGAAAAAATTAAGCAAGAGTTATTTTATACACACAGACAAAAAAGGGTTAATTAAACCATTACGTTTAGAGCCACTTTTCTGTGACATTTCCTTTTACAGGCACTATTTGGGTAAATGTATGCAAATTGTACACAGATTTGGTGAGCAGTAAAAGGATATTGTAGCACTTCATTAATTATAAATTCTAGAGAGGAGACAAAATGGACAATGAATGGATTGAGTCCATTTGTTCCATTATGTACATTTATTTTCATGAATGTGGAATTTACAAAATTGAAATTCCATTTATTGGATACCTGTTATATGTCACACAAGGCTAAGTGACTTGCATTTGCCATCTTATTTAACCTTTATGTTTAATCTATGAGATAGTTTCTGGTATTCCTCCATTTTATAAGTTATAAAAGTAAGTCTTAGAAAATCTTACAAAAAGACACTGCTATGAAGTAGCAAATCAGGCATCCTAACTAGTAGCTCTGACTTAATCTCCAGCCTTTTCAAGTACTATCCTTTCCTGTACACATCTTTTCCATATATCTCTTTCTGTTATCTATCTATCTATCTATCTATCTATCTATCTATCTATCTATCTATCTATCTATCTATCTATATCTCATGTATATATTTAGTGTATCTTATAGATTCCTTTCATTTCTAAGCTATCAACATTTTTGACAGGAATAAGTGATAACTTTTAAATACCATTGTGGCCCATCTATTGGAATAAAATTGTTTTTCTTCATTCTTAAACTTTTTTGCAGTGAATAAAATCAAAATACTTGATAATGTTGAATCATAGGTTGTTATATTTTATCATTTTAATGCATATAATATCTATAATATGAGATTTATATTGCAAATATTTTATGAGTTTTTACATGTGTGCAACTGTCACAAGAGAAACAGTGATTAACAAAATAATGCAAATGTAAGTAACATAGGGAAAACCAATAAGCACATGAAGATGATGCCTGACAGTATGAGACTCAGCCACCCTCACTCTTTGGAAGGACACACTTCCCTGGAAGGACAAAAAAATCTCATGAAAATGACCTGCTGCCTAACAAAGTGCTAATACACTAGAAAATCATACCTTCCGGGAGGAGGTGTGTATCTAGAAAGCCTGAAAATACAAAGGCAAAATATAGACCTTGGCCTTGTTGGGCACTGTAAAAGTTAATGGATAGTAATTTCATTAATCAATGGGGATTCAGAAAGAAATTAAGAGATCAGAACAGATCATACATATGAAGACTGTGGGTTTATCTAGTTTCTCTTTAACAATTTACTTATTCTGGGGAATTGGGAATGTTACTTTAAAAATTTTTTTTCTTGATATAAACACCAAAACATCAAATATTTATTGACCAATTTTTCTGTGCTGTATGCTTCAATGAATGGTTGGGAGATTTTATATCAATAGCTACAACAAACTGTTTTTTTTATTTGCTAAATAAAATGCTAAATAAAAGCATTTATTCTGTGTCAGGGTATTTACATACTTTTTTCTTTTTAAATAGTCATAAAACAATACTGTAAGGCAGGAATTTTTAATCTTTTTCAAAAATAGATGAGAGGGTTGAAAAAGTGGTTCAAGGCTATGTAACAAACAGTAAGTAGTAGATCTGATACTCAAAATAGAAACTATTCTGAATCCAAAATTTGTGTTTTCTGCACATACTTGTAACAGATTTTTTTCATAGATGTTAACATTCTGTTTTCACCTTTCATTCAGGAATCTCAGAGGCCAGTGAAGAGAAAGACGTACAATAAAACTGAGGCATTATGGTATCTCCCTTACCTGAATCTCTGTTTCCTCCCTTGCATCCCTTCAGGTCCATTTTTGACAGCGCAGTTAGGTAATACTGTCTTAAACATAAGTTAGAGTATGTGACACCTCTGCTCAGACCCTCCTATGGGAGCCTGTTCCCACATAGGTAAAAGCCAAAGTCCTTATAGTGGCCTCCCTTGTCTTCAGCTCTTCACATTTTCTGTCTCATTTTCTACTCTCTCTCATGTTTACTGTTGCAGTTACACTGCCCAAGGCAGGCTTTTCTCTCTGGATTTACACTGACTAGTGTTTTGCTAAAAGGTCTTCCTACCCATTTTTATTTCTTCTCTATCTAATGCCCCCCTCCCAATGTACCATGGGGTTTTATTTGCTTCATTTGCTATTATAACTTCAATTCTAGAGAAGTACCTGACACACATAGTAAGCACCTATTTAATATGTTTTAAATGGATTTAGATGAATGATTAGGTGAATAATGAATGAATGATTATGTGAATGAACCAATGCAGACTGGGGTGTGTGCTTGCAGTGAAGGGCTTCCAAGTTAACTGTGGAATGTAGGGCAGGCTTGACAGAAAGGGCACCACAAACAGAGACCTGAAAGATGGGGTGTGGTTATTCTGGTAGACAAGGAAGAAAAGGGATCTTCTGGTAGATTGATACACATAAACAATGGGTAGAATGACCTAAAAAGCATGATTTGTTTGGGGAATTGCAAGCACAGAAATTCTAAACTAAATAGACACAACACTTGAAAGAAACTGGAATACTATAAGAGAGTCAGATTATGAAGAAATTGGCTGCCTTGTATAACAATGGAGGCCTTAGCAGGAAACAGATGAACACTTACAAGGTGTGCTGGCGAATACATTAATGACGGTGCTCTTTACAAAGATGTGAGAGGGTTAAGGGAAGCCAACAAGATATGGTCAAGCATTCCTCAGCTAGCAACATCAGGGAGCTATCACTCGTAGGCCTTAAAGGGAATGGGGAGGAAGTGATTAAGTACAATAACGGAGAGAGTAACTGCAGCTCTGGGAGAGGATAAGTGCTTTTTAGCTTCGGTAACACTTTGCACCTTGCACACACAGGATGCTTGCTCTGAAATTCAAATAATCTTCTTTTAACCAAATTACAGTTAAAAAAAAAAAAAGTTTGAGTTAGGGCAGACCACAATGGCTGGTTGAGGTTCGAGAATTGTTGAGAGGCACGAGGTGAGCTTGGCTGACATTACCTTCAGTTCCTATGGATTTAATGCACAGTGTGAAGGGCATGCATGAAATCATAGACACGTGGTGCAGAGAGGAAAAGGGGCTCCCAGGACCTCCCTGTTCTTTACTGACGTGTATCCCATGGTGAGAAGCCTCAGCAGCCCATCTGTATGAGAACCTACCTGCCGAGGGGTCCTGCACCACCGGATCTTTGTTCTAAATACTCCTTATACCAGGGCCCGAAAGCGGGAGGGACATTTCAGCACTGAAGAGCCTAACTTACATAAAGTGAAATTCTTGTTTAATCAGCATTGCTGATTTGTGTATTTTTGTATCCTGACTCTGACACTAACTAACTTCATAACCTTGGGTGCGTTATACAGACTCTCTGTGTTTCATTAGCCTAGCCTATAGAATGAGATAATAATATTGCCTTCTTTATATGTCTATTGAAAAGGTTAAATGAGTTAACTCATGAAAAACATTAGATGAGCACCTGGCATATAGTAAGAATTTAAAAATGTTAACTATAGTTGTACTGCTTGTTGTACCACTAAGCCTCCTAGAGATTTCAGGGATGCAGGCTTTTTAATGAAACAGATAAAAAGGATATTCACAGGGTCTAAGAATTCCTTTATATCTATCTATGTATCTATCTATGTATCTGTGTATCTATCTATCTATCTATCTATCTATCTATCTATCTATCATCAATCATCTATCTATCTTGCTATCTGTCTCTGTCTCTCCATTGCTCCATCTATCATCTATCTGTCTAATAAGACATTACCTGAAATAGGAAATAAGAGAATTGAGGAGAAACAAAAAAGAACAAGACAAAAATCAAAAGAGAAGTGAAACAGCATATTAGGCCAAAAGGATGTGAGAAGTGGTGCTGGAGTAATAAGAATTAGGTGTAGATAAAGCAGAAAGAAATGAAAAGAGAGGCATTCATGATGGAAGAGAGACAGTATTAGTCTACATTGCACATTAATGCAGGGTGTGTTACTATATTAGAGCATATTACAGTAATTGTTTTTATTTATTCAACTAAAATTTATGGAGACTCTACTATTTGTGAAGCCCGTAGGATTAAAGATGTAAGAGAATTTCTGCCAGCAAGAAGTCTCATAATGGAAGAAGTGTTTATATCCTGTGTGTTTTTTCTACAAGAATAGGAAAGTGAATATCTTACTTTATACAATTAGACAATATTACTTTATAAAATATTATTTAGAAAAAAATGATTATAAAGAAACGAGGCCCATAAAATACGGCCATTTGTCATCAGTAAACCCAATTCTTCTTCAGGACTAAATATATTATCTCAGACAAGTGCTGCACTGCAGGGCTTTTGCATCCAGGAGTGGTCGAAATCACCCCTCAGGCCTCAATGTGGAGGACTCCGGAATTGAGGACCTCTGGCTGCGAGCCCTGTCCCCTGTCCATTACAGCATGGTGGCCACATATCATCATGCTCTGTGTGCACCAAGACATGGACTGTTGAGAAGCAAAGCTTTATTGGAGGTGTTGATGGATACATTCACCATTTTCCTTCATTATAGAAGCTGGTAATACTTATGAATTGATCAAAATGTGATCCTGCATGATTACTGTTTGTAGGGATATATTTATACGTGAATTTTTTTTTTTTTTAAGATTAAGGTTTTGCTGAGCAGCATCATTAGTAAAAAGTACCTAATAAATTGTATGCAGTATGCAGCTAAATCAATTCTGGAAACTCATTTTTCTTGCCATTAGAGGTAAGGTCATTGGGGTGTGATTACGATCGCTGAAGGTAGCATACAGCTTTTCTCCCATCTTGGAGGGAGAAGATCATACTAAGTTCAGCGAAGAGTCATTAATCCCTCTTCTTCAGGGCAGTCAGCTCAGCAGTACATTTACATAATTGATAATTTCCAACAGGTTACCTGGCAGGATCCCTATTTCTAGCATTTGTGTTAGAAAAAGTGAAGGATTTTCCATCTTCAGTTAAGAGTTATTTAACCCATGGATGACTTCATGTATTCTTTAATAATCAGTGGTAGATTAGGCTAGAAATCCCAAAGTTTTTGTTTTGCTATTTGAAACTTTTATATTATGGATAGTTTTGAGAGAAGTGGAAGTCTGCTAATAAAATTCCTTAAAAGTTTGCATTTGCTAATGAGAGATTTATGAGATAAATCTGAATGTAAAACTAGTCCTACTCCTTTACAAATACAAAATATTCAAAAAGGAATACAAAATGCAAGGAATACAAAAGGAGAGGAATGATTAAAAAAAAAAATAGTTCAGGGTTTCCTTGATGTCCCAGTTGTACAAGGTACATATTCTTAGGCATGAGCACTTTGGGATTATATTCTCAACTATGACAAGGAGATTGCAACTCGCTGGAGAGAAAGACCTTATTTTACATTTTCATATATATATATATATACACACACACACACACACACACACACACACATATATATTCTCTTTCTATATATATGTATATTCTTTATATATATACATATATAACCTTTATATATATAATATATTATATATAATATTTATGTATAATATGTATATCTGATATTTATATGTAATATTTATATGTGTAATCTTTGTATATATAATCTTTATATATGTATAGATAGATAGCTAGATCTATCTATCTGTATAAAAGCTTCCCTTTTGTTCCACCATGTTAAGTTATTTCAATCCCTTTTAAGTTAAGTCATCAGCCTACGTGAACATACTCTAGGATTTCTAACTGACCTTAACTCAGCAGATCTGCAATGGAAAAATGATTTAAAGATATCATACAATCAGAGTGGCTTTACAAACTTGCATTCTAGTTTCTAACCATTCTACAGAAGATAGTCATGTAGAAAGACACTAAAGATGTTATTAAAATATTCAGAGTCTTTAGTGACTGTGTGCAGCTTATTTCAGGATTCTATTTTAAACTCAAAAATCCTAAAAGTAGAACATGAATTACGTATCATTATTTGACAATGAAGTTGTCCCCTTTTTATCTGTCATGAGGTCCTCTAAATTACTTTGTGTTTGTAAGAATATGGAAGGGGTGTGTGCACACTGTAAAGCGTCTCCCACATAGGTGTCCTTCCTTTTGGTCTTGTAGGGAATTATGGATAACTCCTTAATGTGAGCACAAAGTCTTCATACATAGATGTGGCTTTTTTGTGTATTTGTTGCCCAGTGGGCAGCAGGGTGTCACCAAGAATAAAAGTAGAGCCTTTTAATTCTGTAAAAGGAAAGTGCTACACAAGAGAAACAACAACCTTATTCTACTCACATGGTTTGTAAAGTCCTCTTAACCTTGACTAAGTAGAAGTGAGCACTGGGTAGGGGAATTAGACTCAAAGATACTTTATTATCAGAGCTGTTTTTCAGGAACCAGTTCATAATCATTCTACAGAATGTCATTATCCTTACTCTAGAGATGCTATTAAAATATCCCAAGAATTATTTTAGTGAATGTGCATAACATATCTCATAATTCTCTCTACTGTATAATGGTGTAGAGGGTACCTAGTAAATGTCTTAAAATAGGCCTTATTTTCCATTGGAAAGCTAATGAAAAAATTTTATTATAATTTAAAAAGAAATTAGAAAACGAATATAATTTAAAGCCTGCTTAATTCATCCTCATTTTTAACAATAAGCTCTTCTCTACTGAGCTCTGCCTTAGCCCTTGCTTTTTAAAAGGATATTTAGTATATAATCCTTCTTATTGGGTAAGCTAATTGGAGTTGTTAAGTTATGAGAAAAATGAAATAAGGTCAAGATTCTTAATGACCTTTTTCTTACTGATTCAAGAGGTTAAAGGGCAGCTAAAAGACACGAGGGCATACTTGTGATTACCAAGGTAGTTTTGACCTGATGTTTACTTTTTCCCTTGCATTACTTGAGTATCTCTCAAGAATGGGGAAAAAAATGTTTCAAAGACAGAGTTTCTGGGCATAAGCAAGGATGAGATGCTCCAGGGCATGCTGTCAAAACTCTGGGATATTGGCTGCTATGTTCCAAAGTCCTTTGCTTCAATTATAACTCAAAGATTTTTCACCAACTCAGGAACATTAGTGGGAAGTTTCTCCTGAAGAACTAGACAAGCCCTTGCAGAAGTGATGGCCTTGAAGCTTAGGTGCTGTTGTCCAGTCATGGGATAAAAATGTTTTCAGAAAGTTAGACTATTACCCTTCCTGTAAATTTACATAGTTGCTGTGAGGCTTAAGTTAATCTAAAAATAAGATATCCCTAAAGAGTATTCCAAGCAAACAAGAAGGAATTATAAATATATGTGTACTGAATGAAGATCTCATGTCAACCTTGTGGAATTAGTGATAGCCGGAGAAGGATTGGAAGATTTTCCATATGCCTAGTGTAATTCCATAGAGGAGAAATGTTATAGTGATTCTACTATAACATGTTTCTCAAATGAGTCAAGCCTATTTAGGGTAAGCTATGTATAAGGTGAAATATGTTTCCCTTGGCAATGTAAAATTTTGAAAGACTTGGATTTACATGTTGATTCTAGTACTTTGTAAGTGAAAACACCTCAAATGTTAACTACTCTTATTTTGAAATTCTTCATCTCTGAAATAAGATCAGTTAAAATTATTTCCCTGCTTGTCACCAGGATTTCTTTTAGAGAATGAATGTCTTTATTTAGGACATTCAGTCTCTAAATGGGGTAGAAATGGTGAACCTTTAAATACATAAATTGGTAAGAGAGAGGGAGGGAAAGTGACAGGCCATCCACTCAGTTAAGTTGATAAAAATTACCAAAGAAGTTTATTTGTGTAACAGGAAATTATAATGTTCTATTTTAAATCATCTGCTATATAGTTTTTCAACAAAATGCCTGTCTCCATGGCCCCCTGAATCTCTTCTGTGTAAAAGTCTATAGCGAACTCTGTATCTCCTCTGAATGGCAATGTGTAGGCAAGGACATCAAATCAAGAAGTGAAAACTGTGATGTCAGAGGAACTCAATAAATAAACAGTGATAAAAGATATAGTACAAAACTGAGAATCCATCAGGAGCACACAAACTAATTTGAAACTGCAGAAATTAGCTGAAATATTGGAGAAGGGATGTGAACGGGATGGAGTTAGAAATGATTCAATGGGGACCACAAGGGACAAGATGACCGCTGAAATCTTGATAAAGTAGCTGATATGATTGTAAGAATACAAAATCAGATTAAATTAGATAACGTAAGCACATTATTTCAACAATTCCATCACCCTCACCTTTCTTTCAAATCTGTTGCTCCTTTTCTTTCTTCACGTTCCCTGGATTTCTGTGTCTTCATTTTTAGCGTGAATACTCACATTTCTACTCTGTGATACTACTGAAATCTGCTCTTACTGATAATGTCCCGTTGTGAACTTCTCTGAGTCTCAAATGGAGATTATGATGTCTTCCTCAGAAAGTTGACAGAATTCACTAAAATAGAATATTGGAAAGGGACACGTTATAGAATTCAAAGTGTTAAAAACTATAGTTTTTGTATTTAAGCAATAGCTCACAAGTGCTCTAATAAGAGGAGTATAAAATAAAAGAGAGGATAGAGGCTCTTCTCCAACCAATTATCTACTTCTCTGGACAACAGAACTGGAAGGAACCTTAGTGAGTCTCCAGAACTTCGTGATGGAATGCTCTATTTAATAGCTTATTAAAACCAGAATTCAGCCTTCTTGGCTGCCAGTTCAGGGCCCTTTGTCCTTTCCAGAGGCCTCTGTGCAGACGAGTGTCTTCCTGGTGCCCCCACACTAGACAGTATGATAATGGACTTGAGAAAGTCCCAGTCCCTCAATCCCTACATATCCAGAGTGTCCTTTAACCTAACTTTCCATTGAGTAGTTAGCCGCACGTACAGATTGATGTCAGGCATTTAGTACAGGTGCTTACGTTGGATAATCTATTTTCATTTGGTTGTCATGGTTGGACTTGAACTATTTTAGAACTTATTGACTGTGAATAATGGCTTGATTCTTCTCATCACTTTACAGGAGAATTTGGCAGCATTGATTTAGGATGGGTTGAGATTGGGGTGGGAGTAAGACCTGCCTTTCTCGGGGAGTTTTCCTGTTGTCATTTAGCTCAATTCCTGCTGGTCCTGCTCAATGGCAACAACACATCACTCTGATATCCTTTTATATATGTGTTGACAGCGTTGATATTTCCACTCTGTCTTTCAGTATCCCCAGACAGAGCACACACGGTTCTCTTAACCTTCCCCCATAGATCTTATTTTGTATATTCTCTACCATCTTGTGACTTTCTTCAAAGCTTCCTATCTGTTTTCTTTTGAGGAAAACCCATATAGAAAATCAAAGTAGAAATAAAAATACAAATATGTATTTTTTTGCTTTTCCCATCTACTTTATTTTCCTTGTTTGCTCATTAACAGGAATAGTTTGAAAAAAGGCAATAAGCCTAATATCTAAAGGAGTAATTGGCTCTGGTCTGCATAACACCATGGCTAAGTCAGGTGCATTTACAAGTTAGATTTAGATTTGGTGCCGAATATAGTGAAAATGCTTGAGTATCAAAAAAAAAATGTTTTTAATCCTATTGCTAGAGAGTTCATTAGATTGTATCTGGTATTAAATCTGGATGATATGGACATGCATATCTTTTTTGTATTTTTCAGGCCTTTATCTCAGGTGAATATAAGATAACCCTAACTCATGCTTTATCAAGGTATCCCTGAGAAACAACAGATTTTGAAGCCAATCAGCATTTTACCTCATATTGAATTTTGTCTACAGTCTTACTATGAAATTGAACTACACATGATGGGCAAACATTATTTGTAATACATGCACTCATATATGTGTGCATCTATATTGATAAATCGAAGATGATAGATAGATAGATAGATAGATAGATAGATAGATAGATAGATAGGTAGATAGATAGATAGGTAGATAGATAGGTAGATAGATAGGTAGATGATAGATAGACAGACAGTCATTTTCCTGGTACATTTTCCTGATGTTGGTCTCTGAAACTGAGATGTTAGTTGTGTCTCCATCTCTGTTCCTTAAAAAACAAACAAACAAACAAACAAACAAAAAACAAAAACAAAAAACTAGAAATCTTAAATATGTCTTTTCTGTCCAGGTACTATGTTGGTGGGTTTGCCCGATGACAGCTTTATTAACTAAAGTAGGATAAATATGAGATAATATCTTCCTGACAAAGCCAGTGTTTTTAATGTTTTGATTTATCTAGAGTTGGTATTCCCATTGTTGACTTTTTCCACCAGAGATTTTAAGAGCTCTTAGGATTGGAATTTCTTTTATCATTTCTCTTTTCCAAGCATGCATGAGGGTGGCAAACAAAATCTTTGATTTTGATTATCATTATAATTCCTAGGGTGCTGTCAAGAAATTGGTTTTTGTAAACTAACTTCAAATTTTGTTTAATTAGTACAATGTAAAAGCATTTAACTTATAAAACAATAATTTAATGATTTACAAGAAAATTGAAAATCAACTTGAAAATTGATTTATAGGAAAAGAACTCCTTCCCTGTTCCACCCCTCCTCAAAAATTAAAAAAAATATATACATGGTGTTCTATATAACTAAATATAAATCTAAAAGTCTCCCTCCCCCAAATTTGGTACCAATAAAGCTTTTAAATAATCTTCGTTAGTGTGGTGGTAAATTGTATATGTCACCTTGACTGGGCCATAGGGTACCCAGATATTTGGTTAAACATTATTTCTAGTGTGTCTATGAGGACGTTTCTGGATGAGCTTAACATTGAATTGGTGAATGAGTAAAGCAGATTGCCTTCCTTGGTGTGTATGAGCCTCATTAAATCCATTAAAGGCCTGAATAGAATGGAAAGGCTAAGGAAGAACTCTCTTTTTGCCTGTCTTTGAGCTGGGATATTTGTCTTCTGCCTTTAGAATGGCAATCAGACTGGGACTTACCCATCAACTCACCTCAGGTCAGGTCAGGTTCTCAGGTCAGACTCACCCTGGCATTAGCTCTCCTAGATCTGGACTTCTCAGCCTCCATAACTGTGTGAACCAATTCATAATAATAAATTTATATACATATATAAATAAATTTATATACATATAAATTATATGTTATGTATTGTTATATATAATATATAATAACTTATATAATGTTGCCAGTTTTCCAACTTTGGCAGCCTGACTCACTATATAAATTCCAGGCATGAGCAGTTACGTTCTTTTAAGATTTAATATATATAACATGATAATATAATATATATCTTTTATTGGTTCTTTCACTGGAGAATGCTGACAAACACATTTAGCTTATTTTAATGGTGTACAATAATAAAAGTATAAAAAAGAAAACCAAACTTGTGCTATTTTCAATGTAATACATCATTTTTCTTATTTTTATATTATTTTAAAAATTCTGAATGCATAATATTAGTCTAGGCTATATTATAATAGTGTAGTAAATGCATCTTTTATTTCATTCCACTAGAGCAGTTGCTGTCTACCATTGCTGGAAATTTCATTAATACAATGGAATTACCTATTTCTCTATCATAGATGGGGTATGAAAAGTAAATACTTTGGAAGAAGGTATATATTGACTTCAATTTCTGTGGAAGTGACTGGGTAGTATTAGATCCATTTGAGTGTTTATTTTCAAGGAAGGGATGGATTAGATAAGAAAGAATAGTTGAAAAGAGAGGAGCATCACATAAAGAGAAAGAACACGGAGAGGGGTGAGTGCCCTATAGAGTCTCTTTTTGAGTGCCCTAGAGTCTCTTTTTGCCTATGTCACATTTATATAAAGACCACCCTCGTGAAGACCACTGTCCCAAAGCTGACTAGGGACATCACCCTCAGGAGTGATTCCAGGTATAAGCAGTCACCGTCTTTTAAAATTTAATCTATTCTCTAGTGAAAATGTAGACTACTAAACAGATACCAGTTTGCATCTAGGGCAGCCTGACCCACTATATAAATTCTAGGGAGGATGGAGAGCAGAAAGATTCTTTTTCTATTTGGGCTTATTGTAAGCATAGGTACTAGAATATTCTTCCAATAATGAGTAGAGTCATGTCTCAATTACTTGTCAGGATCAACTTGACTGCTTTCTGAAGATTACTGTGACACAGTACATGTTAGAAAAAAATAAGGCATATTCTTAAAAATAAGTGGCTTAAAGTCTGAGCTTTTGTCAGTCACTGAAAATAAAAAATAAAATCCATATATCTATTTTTAATATGTACAAAATTTCAATTTCAATTTTATGCTGAATTGAGTATCATTATAAGATTAAATATTTTGGCTACTAATTTTTGACATCACAGGCATAATATTTTAAAACAACTTTTTGTCTGACTAGTCAAAAACTCCAAACATTGGGTTATGCCATGGTAAGTTTTAACTTAACACACTGCCTTGTCCTTATATTTTTTATCTAATCATTTCTAAAATCACCCAGAGTGAAAAGAATAATTTTCTTAGTCATATGTCTTCTAGCTCATATTAATGGGAATGTGTTAATGGTTCGATTTTCCATTTTAAAAATTTAGGGAAGTTTCTATTTGCCCCCAGTTGAAACTTACTGTTTTTTTTCCTTTCATAATATTTAACCTTATAGTTGCTTTGATTCATGTATTCATCTATTTGCTTACTCATTATCAAAATATTTGTTATAGTTGTTTTGTTAGAAGCTGCAGAAGCAAAGGTGAACAGTGCATTCATTCAACTCTCAATGTTCTTGCAGTCTTTGGAGAGAAGACATTTAAGAGAATCATGAAGCTATCCTACCATTCTAACTGCTACAAAGAAAGTATGCAGAAAATCTTTCTAGAAGAAAGTGTAGAAGTCCAGAGGGAAAAGCATAAAATTCAGTCTTAGGTGTAGTGAAGTGGTCTGAAGAAGCATGTTACAGTAAAGTGATGTGAATGAAATCTCCATCTTAAAGTATAAATGGAAATAATGGCTACACATTAGTTAGAAGGATATTGCAATAGCACAATTGACCGACAATTGGATATGATATGGCTCATATCATAGTGATACTTAAGCTAGAGAAAATTAAATTGAGATAGTTTAGGTAACACATTCACTAAATCTCAATTAATTGTATTCAAGGTGGACATATTCTTAATTGACTCATATTCTTGTAAGCACAAATAATCAAGTTAAAATCAGACTCTGGGTTTCTAGATTTTTAGGAAACATTATCCTCTATTATTCACAGACATTTCATAATAAAATGGAGGATATAATGTGAATACTAATTCAGAAGTCTAATAATAACTAATAATCAGAATAAAGCTCAAAACTATAAATCTGCTATGTGTCCCCTGATCTTTGTAGGATCTCTGAGGCAGGAAGGCTTTGAATGCCCAACAAAATTAAGAGAAGACCCATGGAATGGTAGAAAACAATTGCAAATATTTGATACAGGATTAATATTCATGGTATATAAAGGATTTATACAACTCAATAGCAAAGAGGAAAAGGATATGATTAAAAAATGGACATAAGACTTGAGTAGATATTTTTCCAAAGAAGACAAGCAAATGGCCAATAGGTACTTGAAAAGTGGAAATTATAACCAACATGAGATATCACGTAACACCTGTTAGACTGGCTATTCTGAAAAAATACAAGAGATAACAAGTTTTGGCAAGCATGTAGTAAAAAAGGAACCCTTGTATACTGTTTGTAATAATATAAATTGGTACAGCCAATAAGAACTTTAGTATGGAGGGTACCCCAAAAATTAAAACTACAACTACCACATGATACACAATGCCATTCTGAATATATATCCAAAGAATATGAAATCATTATCTTGAAGTGATATCTGCACCCAATGTCTCCAGCAGCATTATTCACAATATACAAGACATGGATGCAACATAAGTGTTCACTGACAGAAGAATAAATAAAGAAAATGTAGTGTGTGTGTGTGTGTGTGTGTGTGTGTGTGTGTGTATTAGGTTGGTGCAAAAGTAATTGTGGTCTAAAAGGTTAAAAACAATTGCAAAAACTGCAATTACTTTTGCACCAACCTAATATATATAATGAAATTTTATTCAGCCACAAGAAAGAAGGAAATCCTGCCATTTGCGACAACATGGATGGACCTTGAGGTCATTATGTAAAGTGAAATAAGATAGACAGAGAAAGACAAATACTGCATGATCTCATTCATGTATGGTATCTGAAAGAGCCAAACTCATACAAAGAGTATAATGATGGCTGTTAGAGGCTGAAGGGGTTGGGAGTGGGTGGAGAAAGGAGGAGATGCTGGCCAAAGGTTAAAGACTTCTAGATATAAAGTGAGTAATTTCTGGGTATCTAATATACAGTATGGTGATCTAGTTAATGATACTGTGTTATATACTTAAAAGTGGGAAACACAGTAGATGTTAAATGTTCCTATTACACTATATATATATATATATATATATATATATATATATATATATATATATATTGCAGTTATGTAAAGTGAAGTGATGGATGTGTAACAAACCTTACTGTGGTAATCATTTTGCAATATATAAGTGTATCAAATCATCATGTTTACACCTTCAACTTACAGATCATTATATATCAATTATATCTCAATAAAACTGGTGAAAGAAAAGGAAATATTTTGGAACTAGAGAAAGGTAATGTTTTCAGAACATTGTGAAAGTACTAAATGTCGATAAATTATACATTTAGAAATGATTAATTTATGTTATGTGAATTTTATCTCAATAAAAAATATACATAAAAAAAAATTAGAAATGGAATTCCCCCCCCCCCCAAAAAAAAGGTTGTGGAAAACAGATATGCAATTTTGGGATGGAAATTTATAGCACTTAACGCATACATTGATAAAGGAAAATAGTTTCAAATCAGTAATCTAAATTCCTACCTCAAGAACCTAGAAAAAGGAGAGCAAAATAAAAAAAGAGAAAAAAATCAATAAAATTGAAACAAAATAAAAAACAGTAGATAAAAGGAATGAAATAGATAGCTGTTGCAAATGGCACTACTTAATTTTTTTTTTTTATCACAGAGTAGTATTCCATTGTGTATATATACCACATCTTCTTTATCCAATCATCTATTGAAGGGCACTTTGGTTGCTTTTTATGCCTCAGCCACCATAAATAAAGCTGCAAGGAACATAGGAGCACATATTTACGGATAAATGTTTTCAGATTTTTTGGGTAGATACCCAGGAGAGGGATTGCTGGGTCATATGGTAATTCTATTCTTAATTTTTTGAGGAACCTCCACACTGCCTTCCATAGCGGCTGCACCTGTCTGCATTCCCACTAACAGTGTATGAGGGTTCCTTTTTCTCCACAGCCTCTCCAACACTTGTTACTATTTGTCTTGTTGATGGTAGCCATTCTGACTGGGGTGAAATGATATCTCATTGTGGTTTTTATTTGCATTTCTCTGATGATTAGTGATGCTGAACATCTTTTAATACGTCTATTAGCCATCTGTATGTCCTCTTTGGAGAAATGTCTCTTTGGGTCCTCTGCCCATTTTTTAATTGGATTGTTTGTCTTTTTGTTGTTGAGTTGTATGAGTTCCTTATATATTTTGGATATCAGCCCCTTGTCAGAGCCGTTGTTTGCAAATATCTTCTCCCATTCATTTGGTTGTCTCTTTGTTTTGTTGATACATGGATAGATCTCGAGATTATGATGATAAGCGAAATAAGTCAGACAGAAAAAGTTGAGAATCACTGTGAGAATCACATATGACTTCACTGATATGTGGGATATAAAACTGAAAGCAACCAAGGAAGAAGATAAACAAATAAAGAAACAAAAACTCATAGACACAGATAATAGTTTAGTGACTACCAGAGGTTAAAGGGGGTGTGAGGGATAGAAGAGAGTATAGGGGATCAAATATATGGTGATGGAAGGAGAACTGACTCTGGGTGATGAACACACAATGTGGTATATAGTTGATGTATTATACACTTGAATTGTACACTTGAAGCCTATGTAATTTTACTAACCATGGTCATCCCAATAAATTTTAATTAAAAAATAGCTAGCTGGTTCTTGAAAGGGCTGATAAAATTGGCAAACCTTTACCAAGACAGATACATAAAGAAATAGAGAAGAAACCAATTACCAATATCACAAATGAAACAGATATAACTACAGGTTCTGCATGCATCAAAAGGATAACAAGGAAATACAGTGAACAACTCTATACACATAAATTTGACAAGTTTGTAAGATGAACCAGTGCCTAGAAAACACAAACTAGTGCAACTCACCCAATATGAAGTTAATCATGTGAGTAGTCCTACAAATGTTAAAAAAATTAAAATCATAATTTAAAAACTATAGAACTATAGAAGAAGGACAACGAGAAGGAGGAGGAAGAAGAGGAGGAGGAGAAGAAGAAGAGGAAGAGGAAGGAGAAGAAGAAAAAGAAGAAGAAGAAGAAGAAGAAGAAGAAGAAGAAGAACAACAACAACAACAACAACAACAACAACAAGAACAACAGCAACGACTTGTCAGGCTCTGGCCTCGATAGTTTCTCTGAAAATATCTTTTAGATATTTAAGAAGAATTAACATAAATTGTACACACTACTTTTCAGAAAATGGAATGGAAAAAAATACTTTTCAATCTATTTTATTAAGATAGAATTACTCTGATGCCCAAACCATGCAAAAACATGGGAAATTATAAACCAGACAAAGACAAAGGGAAACAGAAACTAGAGACCAATATCCCTTTTGATTATAGCCTCAATAATTTATTGGAAAATATTAGCCAATTGAATTCAACCATATATATATATATATATATATATATATATATATATATATATATATATATATATATATATATAAAATATTATATGTGTGTGTGTGTGTGTATTCAACAACAACAACAACAACAACAACAGCAAAACTACACAACTATGGCCAAGTGGATTTTATTCCAGAATTATAAGGCTGGTTCAATATTTGAAAATTGAGTAATGTATTCCACTATATTAAACAGCTAGAGGAGAACTCTCATTTTCAATCAATCAATTTAAAAAAACAAAAAGTTTTGGGCAAAATTCAACACCAATTATGATAAAAACTCTCCCCCGCAAAAAAACAGAAATGAAATAAAATAAAAGGGAACTTCCTCCACTTGATAGAGAATATATATATACAGGAAGATTTTACTTAGTAGTAAAAGGCTCAATGTTTCCCTCCTTAAGTAGAGAACATGGATAAGATGTCCACTCTTTTTCAGCTACTCTTATTAAACATAGGACTGCAAGTTCTAGTCAGTACAATAAGGTGATAAAATAAAATAAAAAACATACCAATTGGAAAAGAAGAGATAAAAATATTGCTATTTTCAATTGAAGAATCTAGTGAAAAACTCTTATAACTAATAAGTGGTTTTAGCATAGTTACAGGATAAAAGATAATCATAAAAAAATATTTGAATTTATATATACCAGCAATGAACATGCAGACATTGAATTCAAAAAATCTAGTCATTCATGAAAATAAAATAGGCACAAATCTAACAAAACCAGGACATGAGTCATATATAGAAAACTACACAATGCTGTTGAGAGAAATCAAAGGAAATCTAAATAAATGTAAAGGTATACCACTGATTAAAAGACTCAACAAAAGATACAAGTTCTCTCCAAATTTATACAGATATTTATGTAATTTCTTTCACAACTTCATCAAGATGTTTTATTGATATAGAGAAGATAATTCTAATTACATATATTATAGAAAAACAAAGGAGCTAAATAGCTAAAATAATTTTGAAAAAGAAAAATAGAGTAGTAGGAATTAGTTTACCCAATCTGAATATGTATTATACAACTGCAGTAATGAAGACTGTGTAGTATTGGTGGAGGGACATACACATAGACAAATGGAACAGAACAGAAAGCCCAGAAGTAAATATACTTACACACATATGCCTAATTAATTTTTGACAAAGGTACAAAAGCAATTCAGTGAAGAAAAGATAACCTTTCTACAAGTGATGCTGGAGCAATTGGGCATCCATGGGCAAAAAGGTAAAAAAATGATCTTGACCTATGTCTCACATTTTATATTAAAAAATCACTTTAAATGGATCATAGACTTAAATGTAAAACACAAAATGAATGTAATTTTATTTTGTTTAGTTTTTAATTATTTTTAAATTTTAAGTATAGTAGGTACGAAATATTATACAATATTATATCAGGCATACAATATAGTGATTAGCCATTTTTATATCTTACAGTGTGATCTCAGCATTAATTCAAGTAATCATCTATCACCATGCAAACTTTTCACAATATTATTGACAATATCGCCTTCACCTTTTTCACTTATCCCCCATGTCTTTCCTTCTAGTACATCCCTTTGGTCTCTGTTTCTATGAGTCTGTTTTTGTTTTGTTTGTTCATTTGTTTTATTTTTTAAAATATATTCCACATAAAAGTGAAACCATATGCTATTTATGTTTCTCCGTCAAACTTATTTCACTAAGCATAATACCCTCTAGATCCATTTACATTGTCACAAATGGCAAGATTTCATTCTTTTTTTATTGCTGTGTGATATTCCATTGTATATTTTATATACATATATCTTCTTTATTTCCATTATGTTATTTCCATTCCATCTTCTTTATCTCTCTCTCTCTCTCTCTCTCTCTCTCTCTCTCTCTCTCTCTCTCTCTATATATATATATATATATATATATATATATATATATATATATATATATATATATATATATATGAATATGTAACCTTCTTTCTCCATTCAACTGTAGATGGACACTTTGGTTGCTTCCATATCTTGGCTATTGTAAATAATGCTGCCATGAACATAGGGATTCATATATCTTTTCAAATTAGTGTTTTTGTTTTCTTCAAACAAATTACCCAGAAATGGAACTGTTGGGTTGTACATTAGAACTATTTTTAGTTTTTTGAGGAATCCCCATATTGTTTTCTATAGTGACTGCTCCAATTTGCACCAGTTTGTGATCCCACTAATAGTACACAAAGATTCCCTTTCCTCCACATCCTTTCCAACATGTTATTTATGGACTTTTGATAGTAGCCATTCTGACTGGTATGAGGTGATATATCATTGTGGTTTTAATTTTTCATCTCCCTAATGATTAATGATGTTGAACATCTTTTCATATTATTTGTTGGCAATCTGAGTATCTTCTTTGGAGAAATGTCTTTTCATGTCCTCTCCTCATTTTTTGGATATAATTTTTGGTTGTTTTACATAGGAGAAAATCCTCAGACTCTATGGGTAGACAAAGAGTTCTTTCTCTTAACATCAAAAAGAATAATTTATGAAAGGAAAAGTTGAAAATTTAGACTTTTTCAAAATTCAAAAAAATTTTTTTCTCTGTTAAAACTCATGTTAACAGAATGAATAACTACTTAGTGGGTGAAAATACTTGCAAAGCACATATATGACAGACCAATGGTGTATACAATACATAAATAACTCTCAAAAGTCAGTAGTGAAAGACAATCAATTAGAACCTGGGCAAAAGATATGAAGGGACATTTCACAGAGAATATGCAGATAGAAATAGGCTCATGAAAAGATATTCAACATTATTGGCCATGAGGGAAATGCTAATTAAAACCAAATGAGATATCTCTATACTCATAACAGTATTGCTAAAATAAATGTCTATATAGATAGATAGATAGATAGATAGATAGATAGATAGATAGATAGATAGATAGATAGATAGATAGAGACAACTCCAAATGGTGGCAAGGATATCAAAAAACTGAATCACTCACCCATTATTCTTGGAAATGTAAAATGATATAGTCACTTAGGAAAATATTTTAGCAGTTTCTTTGAAGGTAAACATACAACTATCATCCAACCCCGCAACTTGCACTCCTCAGCTTTAATCCTAGGCAAGTTAACACTTACATTCACGCAAAATCCTGAACATGAATTTTTATAATAGTTTTATTCATAGAAGCCAAACACTGAAGCAATCCAGATGTCTCTCAGCAGGTGAAGGGTTAAACAAATGTAGTACATCCAGACCATGGAGTCCTCAACAATAAAGATAAATGAACTACTGAAACACAGAACAACCTGGGTGAATCTCCAGAGGATTATTCTGAGTGAAAAGATTCCTTCTCCAAAGGTCACATACTGTATGATTGCGTTTACATAGCAGTTTTGAAATGGCAAAATTATAGAAATGGAGAACAGGGGTTAAGTAAGTGGTGGAGTGGGAGGGAAGTAGGTGTGATTCTAAAAGGGCTACATCCAGATGATCTTTGTGGTAATGAAAATATTCCATACGTTTCTCAACCGTATCAATGTCATTATCTTGCTAGTGATATTGGTCTATAGTCTTTCAAGACGTAACTATAGAGGAAACAGGGTAAGGGTACACTAACTCTGCCTGTGTTATTTCTTAAAATTGTAGTCTATAATCCTTTCAAAATGAAAGCTTAAGAACAAAAAAAGAGGGGGGTGGGGCAGAGGTTGCTGAGAAAAATAGGATAAAGCACACCATTCAAAATCTTGGTTAGTAACCTATACAAATGATAGGTACCTAATTAAAATATTGGCACTCTTTTACATATGTTAGGTGGTCAAAAAATGTATTAATACTAGAATAAGTATGATATTTTATCTTGAAAAAGAAAACTCTTCAAAGCCTAAAGAATTTTGTGCCTAATCAACTACTAGATCATTTTTCATTATTTTGATTCATAAGATTTTTATATTTTCAAAAATATTACTAGGTTCTGATGAGCTTTTATAAGAAGGAAAATAAAAATCAGGTTTTTCCCCTGTGAGTCTTAGCAACTATGAATTTTTTCGATAGGTTATTGAAACAATCAAGAGCATAATAGAAAGCTACACTAGGAAGACATTTCAGAGCTGAGATAATCTTGTCATTTATTCAAGGGACATGGTTAGTCATCATGTAAAGATACATTTTTATTTTTTTAATACTAGGCTTCCATATGTTAAAAATGAAAATAATTTGGGTTAGAAAGTTTTTTTTTTTTTTCCTACAGACTAACTCTGTAGAACTTGGCAAAAATAGGGAACTATAAAGTATCTTCGTTTCATTTTAAGCTGACCTTTGTAAAATGGAATCTTCCAAAGTAAGCATTTATAGTACCATTTGAGGAAAATATAATATTGAAATCGGCGTGAATGTGCATTCATTTAATCCATGTGTGCCTATGTTTAGCAACCAACTAGAGAATTAATATCTATCCTTCTCTGTAGTGATAAAGCCTCAAATTCTTAACAACATTGTAAATCCTTCTTAACTAAATCATGATTATAATAATAAATTCACATCTTGAAGGGCTTATACACAAGAGAATAAAGAACTTAATAATGAAAGTTAATGAATTACAATCCATTTAAACTGTATATTAAGGAAGTCTATGTTTAATTGGGGAGCTTTTGCTAGTTTAATAAAAGAATTTTCTGTCCTGCATGTAAGAAATAAGCCTGGTTAACCATAGAAGCAATGTCAGCTCACGGACCAAACCACCTTGTCTCTAGACCTGGACAATGATCTTGACACAAGGACATTTTCCAATAATTTTGTTTTTGAATTAATCTTTTGAGAAAAGAAATAACTTCTCACACTCTAAGATGAAAATATAAGGGCGAACAAAACCTCAAGTTATTCCCTCATCTCCTTGTTTGTGGGTCTGAAAGACAGAAGCCACCTTGATGAAGTAATGAAAACGTGTCATGAAGCACAGGATTTGATGTTTTGGCAGTTGGGTTTTTAGAATTAGGCCATTTAAAGTCCAGAGATCCTCTTTGTTTCATAGTCAGAGTTACTGCTTAACTGCCTTAAAATTCTCTGAATGTTTGAACTAACTGTGCTCTGAACTAACTAACCAGCCTTTCTGAAGCAGGCACCTGTCTCTGCCCATGGCATATGTCTAAACATGGATGTGGGAGACAGAAATTAACACTGTGAGTCAGAAATATGTAAACTGGGCAAATGGACAAGGTTAAGCTCAAGGACTGAAACTGGAGGGAGAGAACACGACTCCCTTAAAAGAAAATTGCTGCCAGTGAAGCAGAAATCTGGGGGATGGGACCAAACTACACATCAGGACCTCCAGTCTGACAGCAATGGGTCACAGCAAGATGTGAGACTGTGTCTGGTCATCTAGCCATTCAGACACACACACACACACACACACACACACACACACACCACATACCCAGTCCTCTTCTTGAATGTGTGTACTTGGGAAAAGCGGGAACTGTGACATACAAGAAAGAACTATGTCACTGTGTTCCAGATTTGTAATGGAACATCCTTTAGAAAGAACTGGTTGTAAAAGTGGAGGAGAAAAATCAGTCCTTAGGACATCTATGATGACAGTGGTAGTGGTGAAAGCAAAGAATTATAGCACAGATCTCTGATTATATGTGTAGATGGGACGCATCACCAAATTCAGGTTGTTAAGAACTGTAACTTATCTTTCTATTATTCAATTTGATTTTTTAAATATTCTCATTCAACTGAAATAGAAGAAACTGAAATAAAAATTTGTCAGAGAACTTCTCTATCCATACATCTATGTTCAATTTGCAGGAGACTTACAGAGTGCCAAAGAATGGGAGAACCATCTTATCATTTCTTCACTCAGGTAAGAGACCCATCATACTGTCCGGTCATTGGCCAGCAGGCCTTGTAGATAAAAGTGACGTCATCCTTACAGTTCTTCCCCCAGCCCTTTTGTGTCCAAGTGCTCTAAGTGACCCATTTTTGACATGCTTGGGGTCATGAGAATTATTTTGCCATGCTCTGCTTCCCGGGTGGGGTTGGGGGGCAGAAACCTCAGTAAGACTGTGTTGGCCTCATTAGTCTAACCTCCTCTTGAGGTAGCAGTGGATCCTGAAGTCTTCCAAGGACTTCCTCCTTCCCAAGTTTCTTCCAAGAACTCCCAGTGCAGGCCCCCTTTCTGCAAGACCCACTAGCATCTTCAACATGACACTGGCTTTTCTACTTGGACCAATTCAGCAAATGGAAATAGATTGAACTGAGGAGGATCATTATACCTATAGAGATAATAGAAGCCTAGTCAATAATAATTACTATTTTGGGTAATTTTTCAAACACAAGACAAACAATATTTAAGAAACTTATTTACTGAAATTAAAGCAAAGAGTTGAATAGTTCAGTAAGAGCTTTCAACTGAGATTGGTAAAAGATTGTGCATTTGACACCAAATAAAGCTAGTACTCAATAGTGGTTGTACACAGGTTGTTAGGTTTTACTTGTTTTCTAACTTGTTCAGGTATACTACGTAGTATGATGGAAACGATTCAATCCCTATAGGAAACTCAATGGTTTCTACTACATCCAACGAAGTGACAGCAAAATTGGTAGAAAACAAGGGAAAGTACTAGAATATCATAGTTACAATAGTATCAGAAACTTATCATATGTCCAGTTTTATTCAATACATAACTCATTGAACTCTTATGACAGCCCTGTGAAGGACACACTATTATTATCATTGACAGATAAGGCGACTGAGGCACCAATAGTTTACAGAATTTGTTCAGGTAAGTGGGTGAGTCAGGATTTACACCCAAGCAGCCTGGTTATAGAGTCCATAAACTTGACTCCCTCTCTCTATATCCCAGAACTTCCATGTCCTTTAGACCCCACAGAACAAGAGACAATTAGCTTGAGCACAGAGGCAGTAGGGCTTTAAAGTGGTGTTTCAATTTAAGAACAGTCAAAGGCAACATTATTGTTTGGACCAAAATTATCGAAGATTTCTTTTATTATTTTCAGGTGTACAAAACAATATAATCGTTAGACATTTACACCCCTCACAAAGTGATAAACCCCTACCCGAATCTACCACCCCCTGACATTGTATACAGCGGTTACAATTCCATTGACTCTATTCCCTATGCTGTACTTCACGTCCTATGACTGTATATATCGGTGGTGCCAAAATAATGTATACATATTTTAAGAGGTATTATCTTAAAATGTGTATACATTTTTTGGCACTCTCTGTATAGGTATATATTAAATTATAGTTGGCATTCAATATTATTCAGCTGCAGCTTCAGGTGTACAGTGCAGTGGTCAGGCATCTACACCGTCTGTGAAGTAGACTCCCTAATAAGACAAGTGTGCATCAGATACCCTACAAAATCTCTACAACATTATTGATTATATTCCCCAAACTGTATTTCATATCTCCATGGCTATAGTGATTACTAATTTGTACTTTCTAATCCCTTTACCTTCTCCCTCATCCCTACCCCCTCCAGCAGCCCTCAGTTTTTTTCCCCCTATATCTCTGAGTCTATTTCTGTTTTGTTTGTTTGTTTATTCTATTCTTTAGATTCCACATATAAGTGAGATAACATGGTATTTGCCTTTCTCCGTCTGACTTATTTCAAATATTATGCCAAATTATTGAAGATTTTTAGTAAGTTCATACCTGTTTATTTAGACTGATGAAAATATCGACTTGCTCAATTGATTAAAGTCTTCACATGTGAGGATGTGTTATTTAGGTAGGTATAGTTAGCTTAACATTTCTCTAAGGCCCTGTCTACAGGTTTTCTCCTTTAGTGACAAACTGTGGTCAATCTGTACCTGAGTACTTAAGATCACAGGGAAATGCAAAGTGTAAAACAGTAATGAGGGTCTGTAGGGAAAAACAAATGTATAAATTTAAGTCACTTTCCTAGAGAAATTCACAGATCGTATCATCCAATCGCACAAAATTGTCAGAAATGTAATATGCGGTAGACAGGAATATTTGGAGTCTGGCCGACTGAAATGTATTCTCGTTTACACTGTGACTTTGGGAAAGTTACTTGACTTCTCTGATCCTTAGTTTCATAATTGTAAAATACAAATAGAAATGTCTATGCAGGTTGCTGTAAAAAGTAAATGATATAGCATATAAATCCACTTTCAACAATGGTGGTAGTTAATATTAGCAACTATCCCTGTTTGAGTAAGATCATTGTAATGGTATTATGAAAATTGAGTTTCTGTCACAAAACCTCTGAGGTAAACCAATAAGGTATCTGTTGAGCATGAAAAATTCTTGTATTGACTCTCATAAGTCACAGAATCGTATGCCGTCTGTGGCCAAACTGCCTGGGTTAGAATCCTACATTTGTCACTTACTAGCAAGGCTGGTAATTCTAGGCAAGTTGCCTAATGTCTCTGTCTTAGTTCACTCATCTGCAAAATAAGCATAATAATAGTATCCTTACTGGTTGTTATAAAGATGAAGCAAGTTACTATTTATGAATTTCTTAGAGCAGTGACATATGTATAGTTAACACTACATAGATAATGAACACCTTCACGATGTATTTCGGATTTAAACTCTAATAATGGATTAGATGGGAAGATTTTTTAAATCACATACATTTCTGGTGTTCTTTGCTTTATCATTCAGAAAGACAGGCAATTGTTCCATGTCTTGTAGAGGTAATCAGAGGTGTAAGCTTTTGGCTATTTAACAAATGCTATTTTAGAAGACTGATAGTTCAATTTCACAATGTTGGCCTCTAGCTACCTTTTTTTTTTTTTAATGGGGTCACAATATATGTGAGTATTTTTTAATTGAAATTGTGTATGTAGAGTGAAACAAGGTAAGCAAAATTTCAAATTCATTATATATTCCCCAGGATGTCTACCTTCATATATCTCCCTTATAAGAGTTTGAATTCATGCAGGAAGAAAGGAAGAAGCTTGAACAAAAGTGCCTTTCCTTGATGTCAAGGATTGTGTTTATTAACAGGAAAATAGCAGAGTATTGTGGAAATAAGTGATCAGGAGTCCAAGTCAGTGAATTCTTCTTATCCTCAAAGGTTCTGTCACGTTAATCTGCAATCCGTTGCCAACCAATCAAATCGCTCCCCAAATATGAACTCTATCTTCCACACTGAATTCTAAGTGTCCTAGACTTATTTCTGATTCCAGTGTATGATTAGATGCTGACTGAGTCTCTCAGACAAGTGATGAGACACCTTGTCAAGGTTATAGTCAGTAACTCACACACTCCATCTCCTACAATTTAGAGTTGGAAGGTGGTGGCTGCATTTATTTCTGTTAAGTGAGTGTTGGAGATAAATGGCAGGGTTCGTTTTCCAGCTTAACACTTCTGTTAGGATGAATAATGGATAGCTAAAAGCAATGGCAATATCTTAACAAAAGAAAAATGGGACCTTGGATTTAGTTTGCTACATCTGTCTAAAATAATATCGAAAATAATACCTATTATTGCCATTTCAACTGTACCCATTCATTAAGCTTATTTTTTGGCAAAATCTAAGCATACGAGAATCAATTAAGAGATTATTAAGTATGATTTCTGTGGATCATAGAACATGCCATATAAACTCCTAATTTGTTTTGTGAGAATGTAACATCCAGCTTGAAAGTGAAATTTAAAAATAAATCTTTTAAGAATATAATTATGATTAGAAGCTTAATCGGAGTGTTTTTCAGATAAAACTGAAAGTTGGAGTCCAAAAAAATATAAGGTGGTAGAAACATAGTTAAGTTTCAAAAAGCATAGACTATGCTAAATTTGTGTGTAGGAAGCCATAAGCAAGTTATCACAACAACCAATTCAGATGGCTATGCCATCCAGACAGAGTGAGGTTCCTTCCAGTTTCCTCCACAATGACTAGTGCTGACTTTCAAAGCTTCAGTGGAAAGAAATATAAAATTTTTATCTCTGCCTGCTCTTCAGTGGTGAGTCTGTTGATTTGTGCTGAAGATGAGAAGGAGAGCAGGGTGGTTTCACGTGACAAACCCTTTGACATTAGAGCTTAACAAAATGTGAGTTTTTAAACGACTTGCTCCCCTTGGCCATTCCTGTCTCTTGGTTTAGCTATTAATCTCATTATCAAAGTCAAGCTAAATTCCCTAGATCCTAAGGTTTGTTAGAAAGCACAGCAAGGGAAAGGTTAGTGGTACCCATTCCTTAACTGCTGAATGCCTGGGGTCTCTCTGTATGGCAAGAAGATGCACTATTCGCTGTGCTTTCCTTGCCACAATTCTACTGTTCTACAACCCAGTATAGAATTTTACAATCCTTCTCATTATTAGCACATTTCAATAAAGTTCAAATTTGTATAGCCTTAAAGCCATTAACATTTTGTAGCACATTCTGGGTGGCACATTTCTCATTCAAAAAAATGTCTGCAGAGGAATGCTTTTCTGATATATTACACTCCTTGGTTCATCATTTAAAACTTGAGACATCCACCGGCATATACATCTTATTTAAAGTGTCAAAAGAGGGCAAAAAAGCTGCACTGACTTAAAGAGCCTTGTTACTTAAACTTCAGGGATCACTGCATCCATTTTCCCTTTTCAGTGTTAACCATTTTTTTTCCCTGTTTTCTCTCTACTCATTCTATAAAAAATGGTATTGAAACCCAAATTTGGGGGCAAAAATAATCAAAATGATTATTTGTCTACACATAAACAGAGTAACATAGAACTATCTATATCCTTAGGCGAGTTTTCTTTGCAAATTAATAACTTTTACAAAATAATATGACCTTTAATTAGGTAAGGCTTTAAAAAATTAAAATTTCTCACTTATACAGACTTAAAACGGGATCCAATATATGGTGATGGAAGGAGGACTGACTCTGAGTGGTGAACACACAATGTGATATGTAGACGATGTATTACAGAATTGTATACTTGAAACCTGTGTAACTTTACTAACCATTGTCTCCCCAATAAACTTCAATTAAAAAAATAAAACTATTAAAATAGGGAAAAAGTTTCTAGAGTTTGAAAATTAGAATGTTTATCCCTTTGTTACTCTTTAGGAATTCGTTATGGGATAAATCACTAAAGAACATCAATATTGTTATACTGAGTAGAGGCTCAGTACCACTGTTTGCTTTCTATGCACCTGCATGTGGTTGGAATAGAAAGGATGGTCACTTCCAAGCTGTGGTAGGAGGAGCTCTTTTGAATAACTTCCCTGTCTCTCCTTTTGGTAGTACAAATGATGCTACCTGAGATAGATTTTTCAGTGGTTGTCAAACTTTGCTGGACTCTGATTGACCTGAGATGCTTGTTAACACACAACAAAGATACCCAAGGCCCACATGCAAAATAGTTTGTCCGCAAGTAGTTCTGGGATAGAGCATTGACTTCTGCAACTTTATATACTTCTTATGTGATTCTAATAAATTCTTAGTTTGGGAAATACTGAGCTCAGGTGATTCTTCAGTGGATTCATATTAAATACAAATGCCCCTAGGAGGTAAGGTATTATCATACATTTATGCGCTAGATTGGAGTAATTTCTCTAGTTTATTTCTGCCTCATAGGATGCCCCCCAGAGAACAAGACTAAGTGGTGTGTGCAAATAAAGTCATTGAAGATAGGGGTGAGCAATGAGTTTCTGGATTGGATGGAGAAAGCCTTGATTTGTAGCATTTGCCAGTTTCTGTGGTGTAAATCCTCTTACCATGGCCAATTGCAAGCCGCTAGTAGATTAACAACCATCTCACAAAATTTCTGATTATTCGATAATCACTTCTTGTGAGCTGAAGAGACCTGACTTCTGTGCAAGAGTAATTATTTCTGAAAAAGAAGGAAAACAGGTTCTGAAAATATGGCCTAGGACTGTTGAGATAATTGATACTATTGAATTGCAGATATTTAAAAAGGAACCTCAAATTTTCCTAACTAAACTGAAAACTTCCTAAATTACCGATAATATCAAATAGTGTCATCGATGTTAACTTCCTGATATATGCTATAGGAAATTCTTCATTTGTTGTGTTCTCAACTTGGAGCCACTTTCCAAATTAAGGTTTTCCATGTAGTTTATTATTTGAGGTTCCTTTTTCAAATGCAACAATTAAGAAAAAAAAAAAGACTACCAGCCCCCTGAAATGTCGCAAATTTATAATTTTTCTGTCAAAAGGCAGGGATCTTCAATTCAGATAAGTTTTTTTTTTCTTTAATAAAACTGTGGCCTTCTTAAATCTACCACTGATGTGTTCTCCATTTTGATATTTTAGAATATTAATATGCTTCCACCCATATGCAAAGTACAATACGTCGCCATCAACACAGTGTGACTTTTCTTACATTTAAATTAAGTTTTTCAGCAGCCTGCCAGAGTGCCTGAAGTTTAGTCATTGAATTTTATGGCTAAAAGTTATCTCTGTGTGATTCCCTCCTTTTATCAATGAGTAGAAAGACAATAAAAAAAAAAAAAAGGAAATAAAACTTAGAAGTTATATGCATTTAGTCAATAGCAAAATTCAGGTGGAACCCAGTCTTCCAAGAGTTCCTTCTCCCATCTTTGCATTATGTGCAGTCTTCTGAAACTTCTCATTAACACATACACAGGAAACCTAGGAAGTGTCAACATCATTTCTAGGTACATTTCATGGATTGGCTAGCTGTTCCCAGTGAATAAAATGCTTGAGGAAATTAAGTGTGTACTTTTAGAAGGTGGAAGAAATCTCAGAAAAATTGAACACACATATAAATACTTTATGGATAGGGAGTGGACGTAGATGGGGAATAAATCAATAAGGTAAAAATATAAGGAAACATACTTAAATGTGTAAAAGAGAAGAGTAGAAAATGAATTTTTAGGGAAATTCTTAGGTTTAAACCTAAGGACAGAAAAAAAGGATTTAACTTAAGATTTAGTTTAATTCAAGAATTAACTAGAATAAAAGTGTAATTATGCTATTTTGATCTGTAAGTATATAAAAATGACAGCTCTTTTGTATGTGAAAGTATAAAATGATCTACATCATGCTCTGTTGAATAATATAAGGGATGTCTTAAATATCACGTAAGTCCATGAAAATAGGTTTTACACAGCATCTTCCTTCATTCAATTCTAGATTTTAAAAGCCACTTGAAATTGATTAGGCCATCTTTGGTTCCCTAACATAATAAAGCTTAGAAAACAGCTTTCACTATGCTGCGGTATATTGTAATTTAAATCGAGTGATTTTCTAGCCGAATCAGGTAAAGGATGAGTCAAACCACAGTATGGCCCTAGGTGAACTTATTGTAAGAACAAGCAACTTACGTGTTCACTTGGTTTAGCAGATAAAGCATAAGAGACACTGTTTATTAACCTTGTTCTCTTCAGGCAGAGGTTTTGTATGTTGTGATGTAAACGCGTGGTTGGACTGAATTGACAAATTTGGCTAAATTGACCGGTCACCTCAGAGCTAGAAATGCACAACCAGAATTAATTATAATTTAGATGTAGATACCAGTTCCCCTCACCGCCAGAAAAGTAGGGATAGGTTGCCACTATGTTATATTAAAGCAGAGAGAGAGGGAACCAAAGCACTGAACTATTTTTCTTTAGACAGCACAAAAATAAGCTATATTAAACACACTATCTATAATAGTTTTATAATCTTGACAACTAATAATATTTAAAAATAGCTACTGATATATGTCAGTATAGTGAGCTGAAAATAATAGACACTAACTTTGGCTCATGTAAGCAAAAGTTGGGTTTATTCAACCTACGTTCTGAAAATGCCAGCAATCCAGTCTCAGAGCATTTGTGGCCAGTGATGCAGCCTACAAATCCTGCCATAGAGTTGGTCCAGTGATGATACCAGTGAGCTACCACATCACATGTCTTTCACAACTTGCACCACTGATGCACTAGCATGGAACCCTGCTATGGCTTGTCACATATGACCCAAATGAATTCTCGTGGTTCTTTACTTATTTCTGGATGGGAAGAACCAAAGTGTCTTAGTCAGCTCAGGCAACTATAACAAAATATCATGGACAGGGTGCTTTAAATAACAATCTTTATTTTCTCATAGTTCTGGAGGCTGGAAGGTTCAAGATCACGATCTGAAGGGTTAGTGAAGGCCCTCTTTCTGGCTCATAGACAGCCACCTTCTTGCTGTGTTCTTGGATGGGAGAAAGAGAGAGAGGCCTCTGGTCTTTTCCTCTTCCCGTAAGGGCACATGGGGTTCCACTACTATTACCTGATCTAAACCTGTTGCTTTCATAAAGATCCCACATCCAAATACCATCACAATGTCATTTAGGGCTTCAACATACAAATTTTGGGGGAATGGAGACATTCAATCCATTATCACAAAGTCCCTGACATCAAGCCATTTGCACTTGGGGTTTGGAGAATGCAGTGAACCCTTCACAACTCTGAAGGGAGGTAGCTAAGAGAATACATTTTCTGACTTCATTCTCTCCTTCTTCCTCTTTGATCTAATGCTGAAACTTCCCACTGGCTGGAAACCCCACAGATCATGGGCATTGTCCTCTTTTTTCAAAGTCCCTATGAGCTAAGCATTTCTGGACATAAAGTGGAGCAAAGGGAGTAAAGTGGATCTGGAGACACAGACTAAAAAGGTACATACTTTTAACTTGTTTACCACTTTACCATATAAGGTGTGTGTGTGTGTGTGTGTGTGTGTGTGTGTGTGTGTGTGTGTCAAAAAATATACACAGAGGGTGCCAAAAAATGTATATACATTTTAAGAAAGGAAAACATGATTACAATTGTAATACTCAATATATACTGATAACAAAAGATGAAGACAAGTCACGTTTGACTTCTGCAATTACAAGAGGTGCTCAAAGTGGTTACCATCAACATCTAGGCACTTCTGATTGCGATGAGCTACTGCTTGCGCAACGATGACCAAATTGTCCACTTGAATACATTGTTTTGGCACCTCTGGTATGATGCTTCCTGAGGTTTACACTGAATTTTGAACTCCTCTTGTCCACAAGATGCACAATTTGTGTTTTGAGTAGACATAGATTGTATCAGAGCCAGACTTGTAGTCACACGGGCCCTGATTTTGTACAAATCCCTAAGCCTAGTGTCTTTGGCATGAAGATATTTATTTTTATGCTTCCCCCATGTTTGAACATGTCTTTGTCCAAGTACCTTCCCCAGTGCAGCCCTGTCTAGACCTCAGTCCATCCAATTCTGTTACTGCCTCAAACTTACTTTTAACAAAGATGGTAGTTAGTGATTAGAGCAGGACATGATTCTTCATGGTAAAATGGCTCTAGAACTCTTTTCTGGCTTGAAACTGAAATGGTTATGGCCTAAAATGATAACATCTTTTAAAAGGATTTCTTCATTATTTTACAATAAAAATTATAGCATTTTCCCACATATATGACTTCGACTTGTCTTTTGGGGGATATTAGCAATATTATGCCAACAGAAATTATAATAAGAACTTAACAAACTCTATAATATTATAAATCACATGTAGAATTTATGACTCCCAAACGATAAGTTTTACATTCTCAGTGGAAGTTTTCGTTCTAAATGTTAAAAATGTCTTAACTATATAATGAGGTAGAATAACTTAATTTCAACTCATTTAGTATCTATTGGGACATCACACATATTTATTGATTTGTTGAAAAATTTGAGAGGAAACATAAATGGATTGATTATTCAACCAAAATTTCTTAAACAGAAATGTAATTTAAATAGATTTTGAAAACCTCTTAGAGGGACTTAATTGGCTAGTAAGATAAGGGATCCATAGAAACCTTCGTACATCAATAGTTGAGGTAAAAAACAATACTCCATTAACTCTCCACTATCAAAACAACTGTAAGACGCTCAATTAACATTGGTTTCTTGCAAAGAATATACTGACTGGTAGTTTTGCTGACGGTTTAGAAGAATAGCATTCATTGTCTGAAGACCAACATTTCTTTGTCCTCAGGGACATCCAGTTCTGAGTGAGGTTTGTACCTTGACATGTGGAATAAGTGAGGATTATACATGAACAAACTGAGGAGATGTTGTGGTATGAAAAGGAATGGGAGTTATGAACTGAGAGTAAGGAAACTGGGTTCAGGACACAGCCCCTCCACTAACCAGCTGTTTCATCTTGGCCTAGTGCTTGAACTTCCCTATTCCTTGATTTCCTAACATGGAAAATAATGGCATTAGATTAGGTAATTCCTGAGGAATAAAAGCATTAGCATGCTGTGCCCATTATGAAATGGTGGCAAAACTTATGCTTATGTTAATGTTTTCTTTAATTTCTACTCATTCATTCTGAAAATGTAGTATGCATTGGGAATGCAAAGCTAAATAATAAAATGAAAGATAGATATGCCGGAAAACAAAAGTTGTATAATAAAATCATGGTCTAAATCGAAAATAAACTAAAATATGGTATGATTTGAACATTTGAGAGATGTCAGGAAAGAATGTATGTGCCTTGATTCTAGGATTCTCAACAAGGAGTTTGGGATGTACAACACTGAACACTTGGAGAAGAAATATGTAATTCTGTAACATAAATAGTCTTGAATTGAGCAACATTCATAAAAGTAGGATAACATAAGAGTTGTTTTTGATCTTAACTTTTGCTGACAATATATAGGTAAATAATGAAGACTTGATTGTCATGACAGACCAAAATTTTCCCCTCAACAAATGCTTGAACAAATTTTAATTGTTTCAAAGTGGGAAATACAGAGTAGAAAAAAAAAGGTGATAGAATAAATAGAGGTGCTCATTTTATACAGACTAGAATGGAAATGCTGGTTAGAGTTAAAGGAACAAATACAATAAGTATATTAGTTTAAGTTACAAAGGAAACAAGAGAATAAATAAAACCAATGCTATCAAAAAAATTAGTAAAAGGGAGGTGATTCATAGAGGGTATTTTATGAGATTATTGATCATTTTGAAATACGTACGGAGAAAATGATTAAAATAACTGAATACATAAATTGCCTAAAGGAAGATGTCTCGAGCATGACACTTCTTCCTTCTTCCTTCTATTCCTAAGAAGCAGAGACAGTTGCTTTTCATCTTGTTTTTCAGTTCTATTAGAATTGTGATTTATTTTTCACTCTGAAAAGAATATATTGTATATATGTGTGTGTGTGTGTGTGTGTGTGTGTGTGTTTGTGTATGCATTCTCTATATGTAATCTACCTATATATCATCTATCTATCTATCTATCTAACATCATTTATCTATCTCTGGGTGGCAGGTAGAATTTCACAGAGAAGATGATACTTGAGCTGAATTTCAAAGAAAGAATTGTAATTGGCATATAAAGAAGATATTACAGTCTAACTTTAGGACTGTATCATTAGTCCTATATATGTATATACACTTCATGTATGTGTACATTATATATGTATTGGCTATATAGGAATGATTCAATCATGTCTTCTGATTCCAAATACAAAATTTATATAGTGGTTGATTTAAAGAAATGTTGACTTGAGACAAGTCATTTGTTTTTAAACTAGACTGTGTTTTCCTTAAATATAAAAATTAGCATAAAGTTTAAATCAATATTCTGTTATGGAGAAGATAGAAAGTAAGCCAGAGTTTGGAACTCTATGTAAGACAATAACCTCACAATTGTTAGCCGAGTAAAGTTTTCATGAGGTGAAGAAACATTCAAAATCCTTGACAATTTAAGTTTAGGAGTGTTGAGGATGAAACTTGGAATGTCCTCTATGGAGACTGTTCTTGATGCCAGATGAAGTTGGAGTCTTCTCTGTGAATGATATTGAAATGAAATACAAGTATTTACAACACTCGAAGTTCAGCTCAGAGATAATTGACTGACAGGAACCAACATTATTTTTCAGGAGTCCTGTCTCATTGGCTTGGTTCAGGGCTGTCACTCCAGCCAGAAAATAATGGCAGAAGATCCAGTGCTTCTGCTTGTGCAAAATTAAACCAATCCTTGGCTCATCAATGTACAACCAGGGACCACTTGACATTGTAGCAAATTTGTGAGAGAAAATGAGTTGAGCCTCGAATTCAATATGTGGCCAACCTAGAGTACTACACTAGCATTATAATATGACAGATAGTTGAGATGTTTCCAAAAAGATATATACCACAAAAAGATGAAAAATACTTCCATGAAAAAAAAATCATGAGCTGCAAAAACAATGTGTGAGCAAATAATTTAATAAATATTAAATATAACTTTAAACAATAATTTTGCTTTACGATGAAAATTATTATTGGCAATCTTGGTCCAAAATCTAAGGTATACTCAAAATAAGGAGAACAGTGAAAGCATACTTGCATTATAGTTTGTATAGATACGAATAAATGTGCTAGAAATATGAAAGTAGTCATCACATTACAATTCTACATATACATTTTGAACCATTAGATGAAAAATGTTGGAATTAAGGAAATATAATATAAAGGGAAAAGCAAAATAACAAGGAAGAAAGTGAATAAAAGAAAGCTGCAAAAAATTTATAAATGTCATGGCAGGAATAAATCTAAATGCATCAATAATCACACCAACATAGAAAGCTACATTTTGTATTAAGAACTAAATTCTCATTTGAATTTTTTTAAAAAGCAAATACTCTATAAAGAAACAAAGGTTGAAAAAGACACAAATCAATGCAATGTTAGAAGATCTACCAGGCAGATGCTAACTAAAATTGTGGAGCTGCAACAATATTAACATTAGATTGAATATTCAATATACTAACCTTTAAATGTAATTTAAAAAGGGATAAAAATAGATATATGATAATAATAAATGTTATACAGTAGAGACACCTTAGTCACAATTATTTAAATACCTAATAAAATAGTGTAAAATATATTAATAGTTACAAATTTAATTTAAAACACATAACAAAATATGAAAATATTGACAAGACAAAATCATTGGGGAAGACTTCAACAAACCTCTGTCTAAAATTTTAAGGTCAAGGAACTTTACTGAGGATTGGCTAACAGAGGTACAAAGTTGATATGCTATATAGTTTCCTGCAGAAAAAGAGAAATTCTAAAAGACAACCTAATATAGGAACAATACAAACAGACATTTCACCAAATATATACACATCAAATGGTTAGTAAACATTTATATAGATGTACAACATCATTAATAATAGGAGAAATGTGTATTTAAAAAGTTTTTAAGCTCATTATCAAACTTCAAAGACTGATAATACCCAGCACTGCTAAGTGTATAGAAAAGCAATAACCTCATGTAGAGTAGGATCATAATTGGTAAATTCTTTTAGAAGAAATTCACCAGTATATCCCAAAATGAAAAACCCTCAGTCTTTAATACATCAACAGCAATCCCATGATTCTATCCCAATTAAATATTTATGTGTTTGTTTAAAGATGCTACTGTAACAACTCCATGAATAGAACATTTTAGTAGTTTAAACAATTATGATATAGCCATAAAGAATTAGCTAAACCTACATGTATTGACATGAATATATTGCTAAAATAATATGGTTCAGTTAAAAAAATAAAGTTCTAGAAAAATGCATAGAGCATTTATAGGAAAAATAATATTTATATGTAAATACCTAGAAAAATTACTGTGTCTACACATCAATTTCTTAACTTTAGAAATGTCTGAGGAGCGGGTAGGAAAGGAATATGGAAGACTGTAATGAGTAATGTTCATGTTTTTCTTTGTACGTGATTTGAATATTGTTTAGAAAGGATATATTAGTGTTCTATTTGTGAACTTAAAAATATCAAAAGCAGACAGGATAGATGTTTGCTCCATACTTCAATTAAGATAATTGAATTATCAGGGTGGTAGTTGTCAAATTAGTAAGTGAAATGGCAATGATATGAATTCTGGAGAGTTCATTCCAAGATCAGTCTTTTTGTTGTTTTTCGGTTTTAATCATTGACAAACTTAAAGATGTAAGGATTTACTAATTTATATTTTTTCACACTTTCTTTTTAATTGACTAGACACCTGTGCTTTATCAGATTCCAAAAGCACCAATGTATCAGATTCTAGTTGGACCAAGTGGTACATGTCAGCACTTCTGCAGTTTTCTCAATGTTCAATCCAGTATGGTAGTAAGTTGTCATTCTGCCTTATGGTCCATATCATCTGCATATGGGAGAAACATAATTATTCCTGGAGAGCAGCCGTTGACAAAACATTGAATTGTTTTCAACTCATTTCTTTTAAGATGTTACATTTTATAAAGATGTCAATCATATGCATTCTTTTTTAATTTTACAAATGTTACATAGTCTAAACAATTTATTCTGCCAATAATTTAAGGTAATGAGGATTTTATTGTATATTAGTTAAAATAAATCAGGTTTACAGGCACTTGGTAAAAATGTGAATATCATAAAGGAAAATAATCCAGTCATGTAACTGTAAAACCTAAAGACTTTTTTACCTGCAGAAATATTTGGAAATAGGTTTATTACCTTGCAGAAGTCAGGAGGTATTTATGATTGATGGATACGAAAAACACTATCTTGATTGAGGATATATACATAGACTTGAGGTTCTGATAGACACTAAATATTATTCATGGCATAGAGCCTAGTCTATTCCCTGGTGGTTTTATAGCTTGGGCTTCACTGGTCTCCTATTGTTGAACTACATCATTTGCTAAATATAACATTAAAATTGGGAGTACTTAGCAACTTAGCAAATCCTAGACTGAATGCTTAGGTCCAATCCTAGAATGGATCATCACAAACAGGAATTATTCTATCTTTTTAATCATCTAAACAAATTCTTCCCTTCTTGGCAACTTTAGATATATATTGGGGCCATGGAATTCATTATAATGTTTAATGTTAGTATTTTGTTACTGGAAAGGCAATTGTGTGTGTGTGTGTGTGTGTGTGTGTGTGTGTGTGTGTGTGTGCATGTATACTAGTATATCTGTGTGCTTATAGGTGAAGAATATGGAAAGAGAAAAGTAAATCACAAAAGGGAAGACCATTTTTAGAATTGTTTCTTGTCTTCAAGATGGAAGAGTTTTGGGAAGACAGAATTACGTAGGGAGTCAGTTTTATTCTCTGCAGTTTTCTCTTTAATTTTTATTTGTGCAATACTTTACCTCAGTTGCCTCAGTTTTCATGGATTTTTCAAGACAACTCAGGAAAGATGGAAAAGGTCAATAGAATCCTCTAGGACTTTTTGTCAGTCTGATAAGTAGTGTCTAGACATTCTCCTTCTCTTACTTCTCTCCATCCCCACCCCACACCCCTCCTATCCCAAGGAATCTAGTAACTAGAATCTGGTAGTTTTTAGAGGTAAACTATTGGGAAATTTCAAGGGATAATGGTGACAATAGAAAGGCAATAACTACCATTCTTCGGTGACCTCCAAAACAGGTTGCAAGCATGTTTCTCCTGGCTTTCTTATGACTTATGCCTAATAATCTCTGTCTAGGGTTGTTGTGCTTTTATTAGTAATAGTATAGCTAAGTATTCCTCCACCCCCAATCAGAAACAGTGCTTCAGTGCTCCATTCACTGAAATTATGCGAATATGTCTATTCATATCAGAAGCTAGACTAAAATCAGGAAGTCATCTAAATGACCAATAATAACTATTTTAAGTAAATGACTAGAAATACATCTATATGAGGAATAGAGTGACATGAAAATTATTACTGAAGTAAATTTATGGAGATTTATGCTATATAGTAGAATAAAAAGCATTTGTTACAGAGAAATCTGTGAAACTAACCGTACTCTAATTTTTGTAAAAGATGTATGTGAGTGATTTTTGTATGGTAAAAAAGTGAGTCTGAAGGTAACATCATCTCTGTTGATTGTTAGATTGGAAGCTCTGCAGATACCAGGGAAACTTTCTTGTAACTATTATTTGTCGTATATTTACCACATTGTCTGGCACATAAAATATGATTAATGCATATTTTGATAATTAAATAATGTTTATAAAGCAATAGTTCAATGTCTACTGAGTAATATTTGGTTAACAAATGGAAAACAATACTACTCCTAATGTATATCAAGAAACAGAACCAGAAGAGCAACTTGTAATTATCCAAATAGTTGTTCAGCTCGATACCTTACACACATGGCACGTTATTGTAATTATATGATATCAAATAGTTAAAAGTTTCCATGAGACTCCATATAAGACTTTAATAAAGATGAAGGATGCAGTACAGCAGGAGAAAGAAAGCACAGACACATATCAGAAAGGTCCAAGACCCCCAAGGCACAGCTCCAGGGAGCTTTCTTGGTAACACAGGAAATGTTTTCTTTTCAGATCATGAACCTGCAAGAATCATACAAAATGCCTTAGTTTCAGGGGAGCCAAAGCACTGGGAAACATAGCTCAGTCCAGTCTGTGTAACCATAAAAGTCAGGTGCGAATACGTCATCAACCTAAACCTTTTCAATAAACAATATAAACAAATCGGTATAGAGTACCTTTCAATGGGTTTTGGTCTTTAAAAATCACATTGTACATCACTAGCTAATAACTTTTGTACCTATTTTAGCCAAGGGTCAGTACTATGGTTCTTGGAATTGGTGGAGATATGCACAGAACTACCCAAGCTAGCTGCACATAAACCTATCCCTACTCAGCACCTTCATGGGAACTTGAAAAAGGCACCCTCCTGGTGTAATCTGAAGGAGTAGATAAAACTTCTTCCTTTGGGAAATACAACCTCAGAGACACATGGCTGGGGAAATGAGTGGGGGCTGCCCAACTGTCCCTAATGGTAGTTGCTTCTGAGCAGGGCACAAATTGTGTATTGCTTTATGGTAGACATGAGGCAAAAGAAATATGCGGAAGAATGATAATCTGGACACTCAGCATTTCCACTGGTATGATCCATCCATTTGAGGACAGATCCGAGTGTGGGCAATGATCAGAGGCTCAAGCTAGCAGACAGGCTTGATGAATTGACATCTATTCCTAAATGTCCTGACAGTTGCTATCTAAAAGGTCTAAGCTATGCCAGTAACAAGGCAGAGCCTGATAAGAAGAAATGTAGGCATATTGGTGTGTGGAGAACAAGGAAAGCAGGCAATGTCTAAATGGTAAACAGCTACAAAATATTTAGTGTGTCAACAGGCAAATGATCAGTGCAAGTCCCACCAACCTCTTCATGTTCAGAGGCAGGCCACATGATTCTAGAAGGCTTGTGAGAAAGAGGCTAGGTCATGTTTTTGTGACAACATGAAGCAAGGTAGGTGCAAGGCGGTGGCTTGAATGCAGAAGAGGCAGGGCTCCAAGTACCAGAACTATGGTTTAAAGTGAGCAGGTGGTCGCAGCCATGAGGTACATGGCAAGATAGCATACCAGATAGGACAGAGCATAAGCATAGGAATACTAAACATAACACTTCGATGCTTACTTACTCATCCTGAACAACAGGCTTTTTAAATCCAGCCTAATTAAAAATGGGAATGAGAAGTACAATAGCGTAGTAATTAAGAACCAATGTCTGGTGCTGGAGAGTCCAATTTAAATCTTAGTTCTTATTATCCCTTGTGTCACCTTGGGCATGTTGTTAGTTTTAAACCTGTTCTTTTCTTTAGTTTCTCCATTTATAGAATGGGGATAACAATAGCACCTTCTTCAAAGTAGTGCTTTGAGAATCAAATCACATAATAATAAATGTAACATGCTTAGAACAGTGTCTGGCATAATAGAAAATATAAGCGTTGAGTGTTCACCGCTATTCTTTTTATTCCCAGTGGCTAGAGTGGAGTTATGCTGCAGCCGTCAGTGTGAAGCCTGTCCCCATACTTTTAACCAGCCAGCTGCCTCTGTTCTCATGTGGCTGGGACTGGCCAGAGCATACCTTGCTCCTCTCATTAATTCCCATGTCCTGCAGAAAATTTGTGTCAACAACTCCCATTTAATGCTACACTTTCTGATGCCCACTGACCTCTCTGGCCCCTTCATTTCTGTGGATTGACCTTTTAGGACTGATGGTTAGCTTACTGCTTCGACCATATCTACCTATTATACTTTTAAGCTCCACGCAGGCTATGTCACACTACTATTTTTACCAGCGGGTACTTAATATCTATCAGAGTGACTGGGACACAGTAGAACCACAATGAATGGTTTGTTTAAAGAAGGATTTACCTTTACCACATGGACCTGGCATTTTATTCGTCTCCTTTCATTCTTCTCCTTTCTCCTGGCTTCCTGTTTTGGCACTATGCTTGGCTCAGTCTCTTTGTTGGTTCTATTTTCACTTTTATAAGGTAATATCTTACTCCCTCCAATTCAGTCTCTGGAACTCAACCTAGTAGTGTTTCCCACTTGTGACTTGTGAGTGGAACCTGGGACGTGAGTTGTTTTGAGATATCAGTATGAGAATGAAGGAAAGTTATTGCACCAATAACTTCAGAATGCACTGCATGTTCAATAATAAAATAAAATGTATTACTCCATCTCGGTACACTGACTTTGTGTATTGTGCTCATGTCAACATGCATACACAATAAATTTAAGGATGAAATAAGCAGTTATTGTGGAAAACAATCATGTCACATGGTAATGTGATATGTAATAGATTATATCCTCAACGTATATCTGAATGACTTAAAGATTTAGTCTTTCATTCTCACAAAATATATCTAACCACCCAAAAATCATCTTGGTAGTAATTTCAAGCTTAAAGATATGCTATCATTGCCTCATAGTAACACAGAACTGACAGTGTTCTCACAGATTATTTGGTAGATGTGAAAACTGCGCCTGGGAAGACAGTCTTTTGCTCTAAGTATATTAGAATATAGAGGCAGAGTATATTCCCTTCATTATATTGGAACTCATTCCTTTGAATTGCCATAATAAAGATAAATGACTAGTCACTTCCCTATAGAATATACAATGTATTTGTCTATCAGGAGCCATTATACCTTATATAGTAATAATTGGCCACGCTCCTTAGCAATGAGGTTTTCCTTTTTTCCATTTTTTTCCATAGGGTGTGTCTTCAGTGTTTGGTGTTTCAGTCATTGCTAATTCATACTTACCCCACTTCTTCCTTCCTTCCTTCCTTCTTTCCTTCTTACCTTTCTTTTTCTTTAAAACAAGGACATATGATTATTGGCCTTTGCGTTTTGTGGTGTTAAATTAGTTGTGAGTTTGAATAAAAAAAAATGCTTTCTAAGCAGGATGGATCATTTACTTATTTCATCAAGCACTTGTAGCAGTGAAGATTGAGAATGCTTTAATGACTTAAAATTTTCTTTTTATTATGCTATTGAACAAATTACAGAGCTAATGAGATTTACACTAAATGGAAAATCTCTGCATCACCTGCTGTTTTATGGGTCTTAGGGAAAATTATTGATATGTTTTCTCTTTCTACAATTAGACAAAGTTTCGTTTTTAAACAATATTTTCTCTGAATGTAAAATGTAAATTATCAGCTCTCATGATTTCTTCATGGGAAATAAGTTTGATATGGTAAATGAAACATAGTTCATATCAGGCATTTCCTTGTATGCTAAAGGATTTAATCAAAACAATGCAGTGGCAGGAAATAAGTGTGACAGTAGGAACCTGAGAGTTCAAATCACAGCTCTGCTCATTTTAGTTTTTCAATTGCGCAAATCACTTAATATCTCAGCATAAGTTTTCTCAGGAAAAAAAGTCAATATTTCTGTGGACTATATGTTAGAATAAACACGTGAAAACAACTAGACCAATGCTTAGAAGATTATAAAACTCAATAAATATTAGTGATTTTGAAGTTATCATTGAAGTTGAAAACCATGTCCTTAACTATATCTTCTGTTTAGTAAACTTTAAAAGTTGGTTTGCGTGGACATGAACAATTGTACAGTATTGTGAGAATATATGCTAACCTACCTTATATATATTAATCCTTCCTTAGAAACTATTACAAGACATGGAAGTTTAAGAAGGAAAAAAAAAGATAGGATTAGAAGGAAAGTAGATTTGATGAAAATAGCAAATAAGAAACCATTATCATGATAGCTTCATATTTTCATATGGAATTAATAAATAAGAAAATAATCTTTTCAAATTTGATTGGATGATAGTTTATGGCAAGGGAAAAAAAGATTAAAATAACATGTATGTTAGTCACAATTCACATGAAGAAATTACTTTATTTGGAAATTTATTCCTTTTTTTCCTGCTCTCTCATGTTTATCCAACCCTTTTTGCTTCATGCTGCTAAAGTACCACTGTAGCTCTGAAAGAAACTTACACCAGATAAGCAGGCTTACAAATCTAAATGAGATCTCAAAAGAAGATGGCTTCCCTCTACCTCAGGCATAGCTTTTTTTATTTTATTTTTTTTATTTATTTTTTTTAGTTTCTAAACAATAAAGGAAACTACTTTCTTATTACCTTGATATATATTTTTGTGGAGCTATATGAGAGCACCTGGGTTGCCACTGAAATCTAGATAAATGATTCAATAAAGATACACAAGAATATAATAGAGGTTCATGTGGTCTGAAAAAGATAAGACACACTACATTAACCCTCTCCATGAGAAATAACACAAACATACACATCTATCTGAATACCTCTGGAATTGTAAGCTGAACGCATTTATATCATTCGTTGAAAAATATGTTGCTGTCGGAATATCTCCCTTGCTGAGACTTTTCTATTCAAAGCAAACTGCCAGTTTTAAGCAGTCCTTGGTCAAGCAGCCATAAAGCAGCAGAGGGAAATAAGTTCGTGAGTTTAAAACCTGCTGTTTGGTACAGAAAATAAAACACAGCATATTCTAAAGTAGTTGTGGTTTTATCCCATGAAGCGCCTCTCAGCCTTGGGGACTTGGGATAGCAATTCATCAAAATGACTATCACTGGAACAAAGGCCTGGCTCCAATTTTTCCTCAGAATGGGTCCTGCTGAATTCATCCCACTCCATGTACTTGCCTCCCGCTGCTTCTCAGTGGTTTAAATTCCTTTGTAGAATTAAAATCTTTTGGTTTTAAGACTTAACAATGCTTACCAAACAAATAGCCGTGGAGAAGATGCATAACAGATCTTTTAAGCATTCATTCCACAATTACATATTTCCTGCCGGCCAGATACCTTACCAAGTCCTGATGATAAAGATGAAACAAGACTAAGAGCTCAAAAGCCCCTAAAGACTAGTTGTAGATATAGAGAAGTAAATGAGCAGACACAGATAGATAGGACTACTTTTCCAATAGAAGTAAGAAGAGGGTGTTATGGGACTGTCGGGAAGGGCAACATATCCAATTTGGGGATATCAAGGAAAGCAACTTGAAAGAAGTGGTTTCTAAGCTGAAATCTGAAAGAGGAGAATTAGTGAAAATGAGAGGGGATGAATTAGAAGAGTAGGTCATAGAGGGCAGGGTTGCTGGGAGGAAGTAGGATCAGCCTTCCATATATAAAATTAAAAAATTTACTTTCAATAAGTTTGGCTGGGACTTGGAACATACCTGGGAAGGGGGCATGGATGACGCAGAAGAATGAAGCAAGGTTTGCCCTACAGAACTTTATAAATCAGAGCTTCTCAAAGTATAGTCAGCAGACTGGCCCTTCCAGCATAAGTTGGGAGCTGGGTAGAAATGTAGATTCTGATTCAGGGATTCTCAGGTGGGGCTTCTACAATTCTAGAAGACTCCTATACATCCACTTTTAGTCACTAATTATAAACTACAGTCAGAGTTTGTTCTTTATCCTGCAGACAACAAGGAGATGGGTATAATTTGCAGTTTAGAAAAAAAGTACCCTGGTTGCATTGAAGAGGTTATGTTTCTGGGCATTGCTTTGTCCATGTTAATTGAATGACTCAATGAATGGATCAATAGGTGACAATTTTGTTTGTTTTTTTCTTATGACACGAGAGTGTTCAGAATCCAAATCTAATTTTGTTTGTTTGTTTCTTTAACTGAAACCACTTATAGTTAGATTCTTTCTTGAAAATAGATGTGTTGAAATGTGCAAATTATAGAAAATATATTGTGCTGGATTTATAGACAGTGGGCTGACTATTATGAAATATTTTCAATTCTAATGCTCCAATGCAATATGTATCAAGAATTGCTTTTTATTGAATACTGTTGCTGGTTCCTGTGAATTTTTCATATGCTTTTGAGGAGACAAGATTGGAGTTTGAGCTGTGGTTGGACAGTCCTGACAGTCCTGGGGGCCACTGAATAATTGCCAACTGCTGGGAATACCTGTTCACTGCAGAGAAAAGAGATCAACGCTCGCCTGCATTGGGAAGTTCTGTTTGGTAGACTGACTTTAGGGGAACTGGCCCCACTTGTTTTACTTGCTTTGAGCCATGATTGTCATGAAAAGTGGAAAGTGGGTATTTTAAATTACATTTTCTAGATAGGGAATGAAAATGAGAATGAGGGCACACAGCTGCCTATTTCTCAAGAATATTGCTCAGCTCAGAGCGTCTGAGTCAAAGAATTCCTCCCAGGATGTTGTTGATTATGACTTATGAAAGGGCACCTGTCCGACCTGACAAGTGTACACAGTGCTTTAGGCTTCTACTTTCCATTAGCAACAAGAGCCCCAAAAGGTTAATTTGTTTTGGCACTTCCTGATTACTTCCTGTGTTCCTCTCATTCTGAGACTTCACATTTACCACCTGATTTAGGAGCTCTACTTAGCAACATATTGTCAGTTCCCCGACTTATTGCTAGCTTTGGTCCTGTGATCTCTAAATGCAGCTAAATAGCTGAAATCAATTTTCTGTTTAGAGGGGTTGATGACACCTAGAGGAATTTGCAGATCTCTCTTCTTGGATGTGCTTGGGAGTCTTGATAAAGTGTCATCTCAAACAGATGGAATTTGGACGCCTTGTCATATCAATGACCAGGGTGGCGATCCCCTGTTTGGGCTCATTTTGATTCCCTATAACCATCCTCTCAAGCATCCCATCTGCTATGAAATTTTTGAGGAATAGTAATATGTTGGTTCAAAAAAATTAATAATTGTGGATGCAAAAATTCCGCTCTGCTCCGTCACATACAGGGCCTCTAAAATAACCCACATCTCTGTGAAAAACCCTCAGGTAGTTTGGCCTGGCAGAGCAGATCACATCTATGGTCTCTCACTTGGCTTTTAGACATTTCATCGTTCACTTAGTAGCTTGATTTCCATTAGCTATGTATAGGTGTTTATCATATTCCCTTTCTCTTCACTCGTTCCTTTACACTTCCTACTGAGAGGTCATTGGCTCAGGTAGGACTTTGAAACACATACTTGGAATCTAACGATGGTGTTCTTGAAAATTTTCTCATCAAACTCATGTGCCGTGTTTCTCCAACTTCACCACCATGTAAATGTCTTGTGGCACTGAGTCCTGTTACGTGTGAGATTTGTTTCTTTAATGATGGTCCTTGCCTTTGACAGGGCCACCGCTTATTCTTTCTAGGTAATTTTTATCATTTTATCATCATCATTAATGTAAACTATTTTAATAAGCTGCTTAGGTTTGATGATATGCTTGTTTCTGCATAAAGTAAGTTAAATGTATCTGGTCAGAGCCCCTTGGAAATTCTTGACCAGAGGGATGGCACATGGAGAGGGATGAGAGGAATTTTTATGAAAACTGTTGTAACTGGTGTACAGAGTTGTAGAGGGTAGAAGGAAAAAGGTAGTCTAATAAGCTCTCTGTAGGAATGAACAAAAGAATAGAATATTTAAAAGATACTTGAAATTCTATTCAAATCAACAGTATTGATACTATTCAACCTAGAGATTACATTGTGTGTTCACCACCCAGAGTCAGTTCTCTTTCCATCACTATACGTTTGACTGCTGTTAGCCTCTTTTACCATCTCCCCACCCTTTTACCGTCTGGTAACCATTAACTATTGTCTGTGTCTATGAGATTCTGTTTCTTCATTTGTTTGTCTTTTTCCTTTGTTGCTTTCAGTTCCATATCCCACATATCAGTGAAATCATATGGTTCTCGACTTTTTCTGACTGTTGTTATTTTAACATCATTATCTCATTCTGTTTGGTGCATCTCGCTGCATACCAGTGACCAGGTAACGACATCGATCTATTTTAGCTCATTTCATTTGACATATCATATCATTGAATAATAATAACAAGAGCTAATTTTAAACAGTCTAGCAATCTGCCTTTGGATGAAATGTGTCCATACTGAGAGTATTTCCACTGTGTATTGAAAAATTTGCTACTCCCAAGCATACAACTAATTTTGATTAAAAAAAAATGGTTATGATTTAATTTAACCTGTCTATGTGACTAGAAGGGACCCGACACTTTTTATAGAAATGCTGGGTTTCTTCCTGAAAAGGAATGCCTTGCCGTCACTAGAGAAATATTGGGGAAACTATCAGACGTATATTTTGTCTTGAGGCAATTCAGAGTGACCATTTCAGTTGGCAGGAATCAATCTAAGATGAGTGTCTCAGGTGAAGGAGCTATAATTTCTTTCTTAACCTCAATCACTCAGTGTCATTTTGGTAATTCTCTGTTGGTAAATACCTCTCTTTAGCTCTGAGTCACTTTGCAACAGCAAATATGAGTGAATCTGTCAGAACTGAATTGTCAGAGTTAATCACCACAATTAGATCTGGTAACACTACTATCTATAGAGCTGGAAACTGAGCTCAATTCACTCATAAAATCTTCAAGCCTAATGCCCCTAGTACTTCTGATGCTGTGACATGACAGGTTGGCTTAAGAACCAGTTCTTCCTTCTCCTTCCTTCTACCTTCACACACTCCTACACACGCCTATTTGTCTCTATGCTATTTAGAAGACATGTATATTTCCTTAGTCACTATATCACCAGGGATGTTTAGGGGGGAAAAGAACAGAAAAGAAAAAGAACATACTTTTGCCTCTAAATCCAAGCCTTGTACCCAGACCTCTTTCTTCTTGCAGACAACAAATACCTTCTCTTAACAATAGTTCTCCCTGGCTACTTCTTCAGCTTAATTTCTTTGAAAAGGAGGTTCATACTTGCCACCGCTTTCTCACCTCCTCTTAACCTCTTACCTCACTATAACTCTAGTTCCACTTTTCTAACTTCCCTGAAATGACTCTTATCCATATGAATGATGTTTTTATAAATGTGGACTTTAAAGAGCACTAACAAGTCCCTTGGTAATACTGTCTCTTCCCTTATTTGTCAATGCTTTTCATTCCCTCTGTTAAAACAAACCAACCAAACTAACCAAACAAACAGAAAACCCATTTTTCTGCTCTTGGTTTAGGATACATTGTTCTCCATTGCATTTCTATTATAATGACCTTGTCTGGCTGTGACTTCTTCGTGTCAGTTAAGGCATTTCTTCCCTGACACCACATCTTAAATATGAATGCCTCCCAGACTTCCATGCTTATTCCTTCTCTTTTCTTATTCTATCAAACTCGCTAAGAAATCTACTAACTATGGCTTCCAGTTGCACTGATGTGAACTGTTTGCTAAACCATCAATATTTACGCACAACATTTATTTTTCTACTTGTCACATAAAGATGGATCAGAGCATAACTGACCAGTGAATGACACTCAACTTATAATCCATTTATACCAAAGAACTCGGCATTCGTAGTCCTAGATGCACCGTTCTTACTAATCTGATTCAAGAAATGTCGATTCTTTCCTGACATTTCCCTTCTTAGTAATTCTGCCTGCTGTTCAAGCCCAAGTTTCCAGTGTCTGGCATAAATTCTCTAGTTCCAAGAACAGCATTAGGCACATAGTAAGTTCTTAGTAAATGTATGAACTTCGTTTGCATAAACGAAAAGGATATGTAACAGGATATAACAAAATGCTAAGCCAAGTGAAAGGATAGCAGTGATGGCAGCTGAAGGTACTGGGGGAATTGGTCAGAGAGATACGAGGGCTGGTATTAAGAAGCTGCATAACCTTGGAGAAGGCACTTAACCTGAGTTTTTCTTTATCGATAATATGAGGGGGTTCGACAACATGATCCCTGTTGTCTCTTGTAACTCTAAATAGTGCTATCTTTTCCTGTAGCTGGGAGGGGCCTCATTGCACGCTGTCCTTGGGATGGGAGCTTCATGACATTAAGAATCCTGTGTAAGATATATGCCCAAATATTTTCTTCTCTAATACCTCAGTAGAAGGGGTAGCACAGAGATGAGCTTGTCAGAAACTGATATTTCCCTCTTGATAAAATGTTTTCATTATTTCACTCTCTAACTGAGTGGTCCCAAAGGAATTTGGGTGGTGGTGGTGTTTTTTTCCCAACAAAATGCACAGATACACATAAGAAGCTGCATCTGTCTGCCTTCCCAAGGAGCCGTTGCATAAAAAGTAAATGACGTGCCTAAACCAATTCTTTCTAAATATAGGAACTTAATTACTTCTCTCTTCATAATATATGGGTGGAGGGGAAGAGTGTCTCTAGGTATTGAAATCCAAGCTAAGGTTTTGAATTAGACAACTATTTCCTAATTTAGCCAACTTTAAATATAGTCACAACTTTAGTTTTGTAGTAAAATGTTTGAAATCAAAATGAAGACTTTGTGTTTGTAGGTATTATTATGTGACAGTGGGGTATTGCTAAAGCACTACCTCAAATGAGCAACAACTTAAAGTAAATGAGCAATGATATAAAGTAAAGGAATATAGGTAATATGCTATGGGATCGAACATCTGTCATAGCAGGTGTTGCTTTTTTTTTTTTTTTTTTTTTTAGAATTAAAGAACGTAATTCCTTCAGTCTTGGATATCTGCCCTGCTAGTCTTAGTTCACCTATAGCTTCAACTTTCAGTGATATAAGCTCTTAACTCATCAGCACAGGCACTAGCAGTGAACAGAAACACTAGAATAAAGAACGGAATTGGAACTTCGCTGTGATCAATGTCATAAAAGAGCAAAACCTCAAGCACGTAACTCCTCTATTCCCTACCTACACTTCCCTGAAATGTTTTCGTTTGGAATCAGCCATGAAAGTTAAATCACAAAAAGCCATTGCATCAGCTTGCGTAATGTTATTAATATGAAGAAAAATGTTATCCTCACAATTTCCCTTTTTTTTTCCCCACAAGTTGAGGGGTAAATATAACACAATAATATTAATCTTGAAATTGTATTTTTTTTTTACTGGAGATATGCATGTTTATTGTAAAAATAAATACAAATAAAGAACAAAACAAAATTCACCTATTTTGTCAGGCTAAGTCCCGGCAGGAAACGGATGGCACACTCAAAGAGTTTATTTAATGGAAGAGAGTTTGACAATGGGACTATTTACAGGAGTGTGGGCAGGGTTAAGAGAACCCAAAAGGGATAGCAAAGAACCCAGAGTCTAACATCTGTTGGGCAACCATTGCTATCCCTCTGCTTAGAGCAGCACAAAGGAAGAAAAGTGTTACTGAAACTTGTCTGGAATTATAACGGTGGAAATAGTGGCCATCTGACCGGAAATGGATTTATACATAGCACTATAACACAGCAAGGACAGGAGGGGTCCTGAGACTAAATCACCCAACGTTCCTTTTCTCTACTGTCATCTCTGGGTTGCCTTTCATTGGCTGAACCCAGAAGGCAAGACAAGGCAATAGAACCTCCTAGATGGAGTCCTTAGCAAGAATCCCAAGGACCAGTCTGGGCAGAGAAGGGTGAATGGATGTAGAGAAGCAGAGAATTATCAAGGCACCAGGCGTCCTACACCTAGAAATACCCACCGTTAAGTTGCTGGTATAAATTTTTCTGAACTTACCTCCTATAATAACAGTTCTAGCATTTTATTTCCTATTTTTGAGAATTCTATTAAATTATCGATTTGTGTGTACAAGTCAGTCTTCCAAAAGAACATGAAATGTGTAAGAAGAATCAGAAGAATCTTCTTATCTTCTAGAAGTAGAATAAAGTTGCTTTTCACAAACGTGCTCGTTGTGAAATTAACTTCTACATGTTAAGTAAGCTTTACTTAATTACATCTTATAGATCAAGGAAAACAACATGATCCTGGAATCCAGGTACCCTCAATTCAATTAATTTTGCCTTATCAAGAATGATTTAGCAAAAATGTAGTTTAGATATAGTATCTAGTACTGTTCTGGTTTTCCATGGCTATTGACTGGGATAATGAAGAAACAAAGTTTATAGTTTATAGAAAGGACAAGTTTGCTTTTTATCTTTAACCATGACTTTCATGGTGACAACTGCATACTATTTGTTTCTCATAGTCAAGTGCTACTGCATGGCCTCTGTGGTTTGGGGTGTGTCCTACCACATTGCTCTCAGGGAACCCAGTCCTTTGGCATCATCTCTGGTCTACAAAGGACAGCTTCACTGAGTTTATTAACGACGTGAGTGCCTATCTTGGCAACTCGTCCCTTAGCATTTGGTAACAGTGTTCTCTGGCCTCCCCATTGGAGTCAGCTACTTGATTTTCTGGCTTCGGATAGTGCATCCACTCTAGAATGCTTATTTGTCCAAGACACATGATCCTTTCCTCCACTCATTTCCACGATAGATCTGGAATCTCTATTCTCTTAGTGTGGGCCTTCTCTTTATCCAAGCTTCTAAAAGCCAGTTGCTGTGTATGAGTGCTGTCTCCCATGGGACTTGTTATAGGTTGTAATTCCAGGATTTAAAATCTTATATTGTATATGAGTGTTTCTATATTGATACTCTGTCTCATTTACTCTACACTCTTCCTCCCCTTCGTTCAGCATTATCGACATCCAATTCCACAAACATTCTCCATGTTCTTGCCCTACATGTTGACTAGGTCTTGTAGCTACTTGGGCATATTGTTTTATTTTCCTCCTTAGCAAGTCCAGGACTCCTTGGTGGGATAGGGTTATGCTGTGAGTTCACCCATTTATTGGGTCAGACCATTTATTTATTTATAAATAATTTATTCATCAGAGAATTTATTGGTCTGGTATACAGGATGATAGATGGGGGTAGATCCTGACAGAAACACTCATTATTTAACATAGAAAACTCTTTGCATTATATTTAAACAAGGGGAGAATGATAAAGCTTTTATGAGAGGAAATAAGCAAGTATAGGTCTAAAGTGTTCTGAGATGTATGGGGATTCAAGACTTCCAATTTCACTAACCCAAATATAACAATTTTAAGCCTCTGGGTCCTGTTCCTTCACCATCAGGTCCCGGAATCAGCATAAGAGATCTGCTAAGGTTAATAGTTCATCCTTCTCTGGAGTTCTATTAATCTTATGATTGAATCTGGGATGAAACATCAACATTTTTGTCCTGTGGCTGATGAGATAATACTTTTGTGGTATGTTATTAAGGAAACCCATTGGCTTTACTAATTCACCTTATATTAATAATTACCCAATGCATTGATGGCACCCATTCATCTACTTCCATAATCTTTATCCATATAATTTCCCCTGGACCTCTCAAATGACTGCAATATTCCACCTCTTAGTGCATTCATTCTCTTCTGCTGGATTCCAGTACCAGTTTCACCACTGGTGAAAGTTTTAACAATTTCCCTGAGATTGTACCAAGGGCTATCCATCCTCCACCTACTGCTAGAAATAGGATCTTCGATGCCAGCCTGACAGTGGGCTCTCCTCGTCCAATGTCTAGTACCAACTGTAGCAGGGTGGATTCTTCAGGAAGTAGTTTCTAGAATATACGTGCAAGAAGTTTACTGGAGAGAATTTTCAGGAATAAGACTTGTGAAGGGTTAGGAAAGCAGGATTGAGCAGAGGGAGCCATTGGACAATAATGCAGCTTCATCAGAGTCCTTAGCTGATCCAGAAGGAAGCTCTGGAATTGGGTTGTTTTTTTAGAGTTGTCCTGAATTAAAGTCTTTGTACTGCCCTCATCAATCAGGCATTGGGTGTGAGCTGCCCACTAGGAGGGGGCAAGCTTCCTTTGACAGAGAAATTCCTGGAAAAATGCTCAGCTCTGCATAATCAGCAACAATCCTGGTGACTATAAGTATATGTTTATCCACAGCTTCCACTATAATTATTCCCTACACTGGTGGAGAAAGACTAATGACACCATTGATTTTATTGAACATGGATTTCCTTAACTTTGGACAAAATGAGTGGTTGAATAATTTAATAGACCATAGTCTAATGGCCATGGTTTCCTTCAGCCATATATTTAATATCAACCATAGCAGGTAAGAACAATGAAAGAATTTGAAAAAAAAATGGCAACTTCTACATCATTAATTGGATAACATTTATGCCATTATGAGATCTACAACACAGGCTTTTCTTAAAATCAATCACAATTTAATTATCACATATCTATTGTCCTGGTAATGTTTTTTTTTTTTTTTAAGTAGAACTCTTACACTACTAGAGTGCAAATTAATATTCTCAATGTGCATATGTGGTATATAGGTACAGCTTTAAAATGTTTCCAAATCCATCAACAATTGAAAGCTTTTGTGTTAAAATAACCTAAAATAATCAGGATTTTGAAGTAAATATTTAAAAACATGAAATTGTTTAAATAACGTACTAAAATAGAGCAGTAAAGAATACCTTTAGAGAGATCCCCTCCGCCCCCCTGGGGGGAAAAAAAAAAGTCCAGTATTCATCAAGAAGCAAATAGGAAAATTGGACACATCGATGATATCTGTGAAAGCGTCAAATGGAAGAACTAATCATTATGCAAAGATGGAGAACTAGTCTTAACAGAGTCACCACTAGTGTCTTTATGCAAATTTAGCAAAAAGAATCGTATCCTCTCTAGGCAAAGTTTCCTCCCGAAATACAGGGCTTGGCAAGCAGCTAATTTCTGTATATCAGTTAAGCAAGGGACTTTATATTCTAGAATGATGTAGCCCCATGCTGGGGAATGTACTTGGCAAGCAGGAGGTAGTGTAAATTCCAGTTCCCATTTGCTCTCCCAGTTTGATGCCACTGTGCAGTGAACAATCTATACAGCTGTATGTGGTGGCCCTGGGTGCTGTAATAGCTATTGAGGAAATCATTCAAATGTTGTATTTGGAGAGGTCCTGAAGGATTATAAACTAGCCTGTAGTTTTCAAGACTGAATCAATATTAATTTTACTTAGACTCATATTAGTATTTATTTTTGTTATCAATAAGTATTTTTAATATCTTTTTTAGCTATTGTCACTTGAATTATAATTAAATTGTCATTTTAATTGACTGAATAAATGATGCTTACAAAAAGGCAAATGTGAACTACTGGGCAAGAAAGTTCTGGCTCAAGAAATAATGCCTGGAGCAGCCAGAGCAACCACTCAGCAAAATGTGAGAAAGGGGGACCTAGCAGAGGACAGCCCTAGAATATTTTGGTGCGATGAATAGGAAAATATTATATCACCCTAAGGAGCTGGCCTAAGCGTGCAGGGACTAGAAAGCAAAATCCACATTTTTACTTCCTGAAAGAAAATCTCTCATTTTTTTGAAATGATTGGAATGATGTAGCTACATCAATCATGTTAGAATATGTAGAGGGAAAGCATAACTGCTTTACATAAAGCTGCAGCTCAGGTATTTTGGCTCAGGTAAGCCAAAATTAATTTTAGACTATTACAAAGAATAGAAAACATGTTTTTGGGCAAAAGGAGTTGCAGCCTAGGAGACACGGATTCAGGTAGCCACTTAAATTGTGTTCCACTGAAATAAAGGAGAGACCACCTTGTATAGCAAAAGTTCCCACCCAAGTTACCAATAAGACCCATTCTATGTAAACAAAGTATACAGATTGTGCGGTTCTGATTGGATGGTATAGATGCAAACAAGGATACAACTTGTGTAGTTCTGATTGGATAGGGTAGGTGTCAGTCCCTTGGTAGAAGGATAAAACCAGGATTTCCCTGCAGTGGTTGAGTAAGAGGGCATAAACCAGCAAGGCATAGTGCCAGACGCCAAGAGTTCAGTTCAGTCTGAGGTTCTTCCAGGTATATAGAGGAGCCCCTGTCAGCAAATGGCCACTAGACTCTCATTACTCATAAAATTTAGACCTTTGGTTGACCATAGGGAGTCTATCTCAGCACATAAATTCCTTCTCAGAGTTCACATCAAATTATTTTTTCTTCTTGGGGTCCACAACCTCAAAAGATAGCTTTTCCTCTCTGTATTTAGCACTGTGTCACTTTCTTCTAAACATGTATAATCAAATCATAGCTTTTTAATTAATAACATTGATTTCACTTAGTATTGATTTAAGGTACATTTTCTTAGTACTGTCAAAGATTTTTCAATACAACACACATATTTAACATATTGGTAATCAATTGATAAGATCTGGGTTGGAGTTTATAGGGGCTATTTTTAAACTTTATAATTAATGTCTAATTTTAAATTATGCAGCAATGAAATAGAAGTAAATTAAAGTAAATAAGTAAATGAAGATACCTAAATGTATGCTTCGTAAAATTATCAGGGAGTTGAAACAAATCAGCTAGAAACACAGTTCATATTAGCAAATTATTCCAATTCTCAATCATAAAATCCACGACTGAAATGTGTCTATGTGACATCCTTTAACTTGTCACATATTTCTGACAAGAAGACACTTTGTAACAACAAAGGAAGAAAGGACTCCATATGGTGTGGCAGTATCCTTCTCAAACTTGGTTTGAAAAGGACTGATTGGGGCCTAGAATCTTTGAAATGCTACTGAAATCATCCTTCTTTGTCCTCAACTTGCTAATGTCACCGACATTCTTAAGATTGAAATAAAACTTTTGGAAACTTGATTCAATAGAACTTTGTCAAATGCGTCATCTTGTTTCAATCGGGCTGTTTATTGACTAGATAATAACATTTCTATGTACCTCTTTCACGCTGAAAGATTAGGATGAAAATCAGAGACACTCAGTCTAGGTAGGGTGGGGGTAGAAGAAAAGTACATGAGCCAAGCTCAGGATGTGTATCAGATCAAGCAGGGACATGTATGGTCTCAGGGAGAACCTCAAGGCTCAGGTAATGGTCTGGCAATCAAGAGATCAACACTCTGGATGGCTAGTGAATTCCAGACCTTTGTTATCAGCAACAGGAAAGAAGGCTGAGAACTGGGAAGTTAAGTGCTCAAAGAATGTTAAGCATGAACTTAATGCACTTAATGTACTTAATATATTAAGTACAGGGGAAATCACAGTTTACCTTCAGGGCCTAGACTAGTGTTTCCCATTATCTGTCAGAAGTAGGTGTCAGGTGGTTTTTAGACTTATCATGGTGATCACTTCTTTAGTTACATAAATGTCGAGTAACTATGGTGTGCACCTGAAACTAATATAATATTGTGTGTTAGCTATGTTTTAATAAAAATTTAAAGAAAATAAAATAGAAAAAAAATAGTTACTTCATATTGGAAAATAAATGGTGCTTTATTTTTCCATCTGGAGAATTAAGCGGTTCATTTATTCATTCAAAGTTGATATGATAGTTAGTCTATTTGTGATAGATTCTGTCCACAAACCCTTAAGAGTAGGGAAATCCATGAGCAGACAATAGGTATATATACAGCAAATAAAGAAGAGGATGCTATATTGTAATATGTGCTATGAAGGAAATAAACAAGGTGAAATGACAAAGAGTAAGGAAAAGAGGAGCTCAGGGAAGAAAGGAAAATAAGAATATGGAGAATACATAAATATAATAGGAAAAATAGGGAGAAGAAAGAGAAAGTCATGTAGCAGGTTGGATCACAGTACAAGTAGTTCATTCTGTGACCATGAGGATGGGGTTCTTGGAGAATAGGAAAACATTCTCCTGACATGGAAAGATAACCCAGAGAGAGAATTACTCTTCCTTGCATGAAACTCTTTAAGGAGTGCATGCTTATTTTTCTTCAAGTTCTAAATATTTGGAATAATTTTCAAGAAATTGCAATATATTATTGATGCCTTTCTAGAGAATTGAGATATAAGCACATAACTAAGGGTGAGATTTAGCTAATGTCTCACTGAACCTGCCCTAAAGTAACAGCACTCATACTCAGTTGGCCCTTTGTTTAATTTGCATGTAACTCCTCAATGATTATTAAAATAGTGAGATACATTCTTGTGTTCTTCCATTATGTTCTTACTTAGTTGTTATCTTATTAGGCTATAGACTAAAATGAAAGAAATATCCACAATTTAGGACATATTTACAAGGTATTTATTAGAATGAAGACAAAATAGCAACATCTTATTCCATTTTCCATTTTAATTTAATATATTGATATTGTAGCAACTTTTGACATATCTGTAGATTGGGAGACATGTAATTTCTTTAATCTGAAAATAAATTTTTGGTAGGTGGGAATTACTAATTCACACAAGTAATTAATAAATATTTATTTCCAGAAATGTTCTAGTTGTTGTAGAATGGAAAAAAATGTTCAAGGAAAGCATAAATACATTTTATATTGGTGTAGAGAGTAATTTATATCCCAGTGACTCTCAGAAGGCAAATAATGTCTAATGCAATCTAATAGAAGTTGTTCTAGATTACCTATTAGATTACAAATAACAGTCTGGAACTTCTCCTTTTGCTACTTCATTTTGTTTGTTTTCCTTTATGTGTGATGCCCCCTGAGCTTTAGATACAGCTGAAAGAAGTGATAGTTTTCTTTAACTGACATGCACTAGAATTCAACAAGCGGTAGAGGCCAACGGTCATTTACTATTACATCAGAGGCCCAGAGTGTGTGAAACTGACTTTTCTATTTGTCAGACAAGGTTGGGAAATCCCAGTTTATTCTAGAGCTAAGTATAACTAGCGCCATCATTTAGTGGTGGTAACGAAAAAGGAAGAAATCGATCTGGCTGAATGCTAATAAAGCCATATTTTGACAAACAAAAAATACATGAATGTAGAGACAACTTCCCTCTTTAAATTGATACTTTGTGTTTTCTTAATTATACTATATGTTTCTCTGTGTATATACTCACTATGCATCAAACACTTTTCTAACTATTTTATTTTATTTGCAATTTTTATGCAACTTATTAATTTTGTACCATTGCACTACCAATTATATACAGGAGGAAACTAAGGCACAGATAGTTTAAGACATTAATCCAAAATTAGGTAGTTGGTTAGTGGTGAAGCTAGGGTTCAAATCCACTAGTCTGATGCTGGAGTCTTTGCTTTTAATACCGTACGTGTATGGCACCAGTAGTCCCTGCTTAAAAGTTTCCACCTTCCCAGGTAAATCCACTCTGAATACATTACTACATTTTTAACATGGAGGACATGACTAGACTATAGCTATTCATATTTCAGGGCTTCATATTTTCTAGTGAAATCATTATTTAGCATATACATTGGTATGCAGAATATTTCCTTTGTCATTAACATTAATTCTTTAAGATAAAATCCTATAAAGGTCCGACACATTAAAAAAGTTTTATAGGATATTTGGATTATTCTTTGGAGATGGCACTGAGATTATTTCAAACTCTGCAGTTTGAAATGAATTCAGTTCAGGAAATGAGATGGGTGAAATGATCTGTAATGGGATATACCAAATCTTTCACCTCTAGGCAATTGGTTCATATATTGCCTGAGGTGGGAGAAGCAGAGTTCTTTTTGTCTGACAGTTTCCTGTTAGTCCAGGTGAAATGAGTTGGTGCTGTCATACCGTTCCTATTGTCAGATATCCACACTGTAATTGGCACCAGACTTTACAATCTCTGCAGTGAGTTCTTAGAGGGCAAATAGAATTATTATCTCATGACTCTGAGGGAACCCACCAGATGAGGTTTTAATCTCAGAAATAGACTACCCTTGTTATTTACATTCTATGCACAAATAAATCACTGTCTTTTATTCAAACAATCATTAAGCTAGTGGGAAACCCAGAGATAATCATCCAAATTGCTTTAGATTCCCTAAAAAATAACTGTTTACCTACCTACCTCCCTTCCTTGTTTTATTCTTTCTTTTCCTTCCCTCGTTCCTTCCTTTCTTCCTTCCAGCCTTTTTTCTCCCTCCTTCCTTCCCTCCTTTTCTCCCTCCGTACTTTCCTTTATTTTTTTCTTTCTTTCTCTTCCTACCCCCCTCTCTCACAGGCACACACACAGACACACACACACACACACACACACAAGCACAGGAAATAATAAGTAAAATATTCTAAATAATTCATATTAAAAAAAAGTCCTGCCATACTGAAGGTTTCTGCATAATACCCAATATTATAAAGAAAGCGAGAGACAAGGAAAGAGAGTTTAGTGTTTATGTTCTTTTACCGTTCTGTTTCTCACCAAAGAGAGAAACATCTTCAATTTCACACACACAACTTGTCTTTCAATGGGCAGTGAGAGATTAAGAAAATGAAACTAGCTGCTTTGGATCTCTCTCCTTTTCCCTTGTGTTTTGATACTATAAGAGACAGATGAATTTCATACAGGATTGTAGAATAATTTTCTGAGTGATTTGTTATATGTTCGTTGTGTTTTCTAAATAGTCACTGGAGAACAATTTGTCTTACTTTATCCTGAAGTTGCCGGTTACTTATGCTTTATTTCAAACCTTTATTTTTGGAAAGAAGATGGAATAAGAATAAGTCACAAAATTATCTTTACAAAATGAAACCATTTAAATTTGAGCAGTTACAAAGTCAGTGCTCAGCAATTATTTCCATATATGTTCTCCAGACATACCGCCCTCCCCCAATATACCTAATGTAAGATACAAGTCAGGACTGATTGAGGTATTTCCATTCCCTTACACTGAAGGCGATGCTTAAGATTAGATCAGGGACTGCACCCTATTCTTACTATAGCCAACATCAGCATGAGAGTGGCATTTATTCCACCTGAAGTGTGATATTACATATTTTGCAAAGTAGAGAGTAGAGACATACGAGTAAATTCATATTTCATAAAAATAACTAAAGAACATTATGGATAGTAGGAATTTTAGAAACCATCACATTTTGAAGAAGTAGAAATTGAGTACCAGATAGATAAACTAATTTCTCTAAGATCTGTTGTTGTTGTTTCATTTTGAAATTATCTTTTACAATAAGATGAATGTTTGACATTTTATCGTCATGATAGAAAGTACCTTTCATAAAATCTGCACAGTGCCAAATAAAAACTACAATCCAACAAATGTAAGGTGGATTCTAATACAGAATTCAACCTAGCCTGTGTGAATTATAGATTGGTGCAAAACCAATTGCGGGTTTTTTTTGCAATTATTTTTAACCTTTTAAGGCTCAATTACTTTTGCACCAAACTAATAAATGCCAAATTTTTCTCCTGTTTTGCTAGATAGATAGATAGATAGATAGATGATAGATAGATAACAGATAGAAAGCTAAATACTACAACAAATAAACAAAACCACCATGAAGGCATGTCTTCCTACAATAATAAACTTCTTTTCAATGTAGGAACAATTAAATATGCAATATTATGAAATGAGTCATTCATGTCACTTTGTCCTGTGGGTTTTTGACAAAGAAATGGTAAGTGATGTCAATATTTTTCTTGACAAATTCCTCGTCAAATTTAAAAAGAGCAATTTTCCAACTTTTTTCTTTTTTAATCCCTATTCCTCCCAAATAAATAAACCAAAAGTCATTCGAGAGCATATGTTAGTTTTTCCACAAATTTTCTTTGAAAATTTAACAGGAAAAGGAATTGCCATATATATCATTTATTTAGTTATAAATAGTTGCTTTTGAAATATAGTATATTTGCCAGCAACATGCAGTACATGTTTTACTTAAATATTTTAATGAAATCATCACTAATAATAAGTGAGCTTATTTGCATCAATAGATTATCTTATGGAATTCAGGATATCAGCCTGTTTTGCATCCTTCTCTCTTATTCAGTTTTACGGTACACATTAATTCTTTTTGAGGACATAAATCAGTGTTTTTTTTTTGTTTTTTTCCCCTAACTCCAAATTTGAACAAATGTGTTAAGTCTTATTTTTCAGTAACTGGTTTCACTGATTCTATCACAAAAGTAGAGATGAAAGATTATTCATGAGCAGAAAAAATTACCTCAATATCAGGAACCTGCAACTTACAAGTAACCACATGCTATTATTGGACAAACAGTAACAGTTCATTCAAAGCTCAAGAACAGATCATAGAGGTAAAGAGGAGCCTATAAAAGCATCTCTGCACATGACTTATAATCTCTCTTTTGTAGTTAAAACTTACTGTCTTATGCCGTCATGTGTTCCCTTCCATCCAAAATTCAAATGCACACTCTGAATTTAAAAGCAGATTAATGGACCATCAATAGGTTTTGCAAGAGTTCTCTCCAACAGCAACCAACAGTACCCTCTCTCCGCCATTGTATATATAAGTTCTGTGTTCTCAGTAATATTTATTTGATTAATTGATCATTACTGCAATGATGGATCATATGCATTTGCAAGGAAATAGCTGAAGCCTTAGCTTTTAAGACAGTAACAAATTATTAGCTATAATGGAAATTGCATTCAAGCAATAGAATGAAAAACAAATTGTTCTCTGTGATGTGTATTTATTTATTTATTTATTTAAGATATGTTGCCACCTGAGGATTTTATTTTTTCTAGACATTCTTATTAGCCCATGAAGAAGTGAAAATAAGTGTGATCATCTTTATAGTTGGCTCTCAAGAAAACAGCAATCTGACACAGCCTGAAAACAGGGCTATAAAAATGTATACATGGCCGTTGATGTCCTTGCACCAAAAGGCTCCTGGATCATCTCAAAGCTCACTGAAATGACTGAAAATTTTGCCATGTTAGGAGTGCAAGGTTCTTATGAAATATACATGTATTTTATAGGAGGACAAAGAGTAGGTGTGAGTAGGTCTGCACTCTTTTAACCAGTTATGCTCATCAAATTGGCTGGTTTTGACCTGGCAAAGTTTCAGACATGAAGGGAAAAGAATATCAGGATCAAGGGTTCGTAAAATGTGTGTGAAAAAGTAATCTAGAGTTTAGGGCTAGAAAAGCAGACGTTATGTTGAATTCTCTCTCAAGAGTATCCTTGGTGATGTTGGGTATGGTTGAGAGAAGGTTAGTAGGGGAGTCAGAGAGCATTTTGTGACAAGAATGTAAATTTAGAGATATTAAAATAGGCCCTGGGATTAAGACAGGTTTTAATGAATGATGGAATAATGTTTGTGAAATATGAACCAGTATTATCCTACCTTTCTCTCTTTTCTCCTATTTTAGTTCACAGGCAATTTTTGTGTTCTCTTTGCTTCAGCTTATGTATATAACAAAAGAATGAAAAGAAATAGGAAATCTTTTCCTTGTATTTAAGTTGCAAAAGACTAGGACTTTGGGGAAAAGATGAGGACTCAAGCCTTAAAAAAAGATTTGGAGAAAATCTCATCTGTATGAGCAAGACTTTTGCCACTCCTTCAACTTAAAGAATGGCAATAACAAAAATTCCTCATCAGGAATGAAGGAAGTCAGTGAAGAGGATCTGAATGGAGCATAGATGTGGTTCCCAGAAGGTGACGTGGGTTTAGAACAGGCAGTGTCTGAGAGAGAGAGACATATAGGAAGGAGCACGGACAAAGAAATCTGGAGCAGGCAGGAAGCATGTTAGGCAGATAATAACTATGTAAGTAGGGAAATAAGGGCCAGGTGAGACAACGGGGAGAAGCAGGACTCTGATGTCATTTTCCTCGAAATGCCCAAATTTACCTGAACTCAATTACACTTTCACTCATTGTGTCCTTACACATGGTTATACATTTGGTTACTTTTTATGGGAAACTGGACAAGAAACTTAACCCAGTCTCTTGGACGTGACAAGTGTTGTACACCAACATCTACATAGAACTATTTCAAAAAACCTATGGGCTTTCCTAGAATCATATTTTTATTGCTATAAAACACTGTAGAATCCACACAGAAAAATAATAGAATAACTCAAAAGCGAGTGGACAAGAGGTAAGGATTTGAAGTGACTTAATTCATGAGTAAGAAGCTCAGTGTAGACAGCTTCAATATTTGGCAATTAACATTTTAACACTTTTCTTGTATTTAATTCCATAAATTACCTCAATATATGGGCATATGTTCAAATAAGCTTTTAAGTATTTCTCATAAGTCACAATTACTTACTGATAGAAAAATGACCATAAAACATTTCTCCTTTTGTCAGAGTTGCCTCCACTTTCATCCCCAGTCATTTCCTTGTTTCCATCCATTCTAATCTCTCCAACCCCGGAAGCTTCTGTAGCCATAGCTCATTTCAGAAGGCAGGAAAGATGGAGCTCCGGTAAGACATGAGAAGCCACTGTAAAGCCTGAAGTATAAATGTCCTGTTCTTAATATTCTTTGGGTTTTTATGCCCTGCTGCAGCTCTATCAACTCCTGGCATTGATCATGCAAGTTGCAACTCAAACACAGTGGAAACAGAAAACGATTTTTAAAACAATATATTTACTGTGAAAGGTATGAATTAAATTGTGTTATTGTGAGATTTTAGCTTTCAAACAGAAAATTGTTATTCAATGGAAAGGCACATTTGTTCACTATTAATTGGTTATGACCTGCTAATAACACTGGATCAATTTAGCCATTAGATTCACAAGTTTAATATCGTTGCTGATGGCTAATTGGCTGGTCCCTGGATGATGATTTATTTCGCACGAAATAGGTTTGCATTTATTTTTGTTTTTCTTTCCTTTTTTGACGTCGGCATTTATTTCTTTGAGGAGTATTTATTTCTTATTTTTCAATCACCTTAGAGTTCTCCCATGGGTGGGTATTTTTATTGATTTTTTTCCTTCAGATAATTTTTGAAGCAGTCTTCTTCCTTTTCAGAGCCTCTTGCTTCTGCCTTGGTTTTGTTTTGCTCTAGCTTAGTGGGGGCGGCTGTAAATCTGAGAGGATACGGCGGCTACAGTCCTCATCATAGGAGTGGGGAGATGGGGAGAAAACTAACTTGACTTAGAATTCTAACAGCTTGTTCTAATGGCTGTAACACTGGCTTGGGAAAAATTCAAGTTGACATTCCACAGTTTCTGCTTTGCCCTCCTCCTCACTGGGTTCCAATTAGTTCAAAGTACATTTATTGTAGCGCTGTTTATAAGGCCTCAGGGAAATGGTGTTAGCGCTCTGCCAGCAACAACTATGTTTAAATACAGATATAATGAGAATGAGCCAATTTCTACCAAAGACAAAGGTTTCTGTGCATGAGCTCTGCAAAATAATATGTTCTTAGTGCTGTCATAATTTCTCTCTTTATTGTGTCATGCCTCCTTACATTATAATTTCAAAAAAAAAAGTTTATGTTGAGCAATTCACCAATGGCTTCATTATTTGTGCACCAGTTCTTTCAAATCCACTTCCATTGTATGATTTATTTTGAAATGAGTTTTTAAATTTTATTATGCACTCATGTGCTGCATAACAACCTTTTGGTCAATAATAGACTGCATGAATGACAGTGGTCCCATAGGATTATAATGGAGCTGAAAAATTCCTAATGCCTAGTGACATTGTTGCCATCCTAACACTGTAGCACGATGCATCATTAAGGTGTTTGCGGTGATGCTGATATTAACGAACCTACTGCTCTGCCAGTTGTGTAAAGTACAACACATACAATTATGTACAGTACATAATACTCGATGATTATAATACATGACGGTGTAACTGGTTTACATATTTACTATACTACACTTCTTATCATTATTTTAAAGTGTACTATTTCTATTTATAAAAAAATTTGCTGTAAAACAGCATGCCATGTCACATCGACAGCAGCCTCATATATCTCGCTGTTACCTGGTCCCTTGATTGCATCACTTTCTCTTGTGCTTGAGTTAATCTCATGTTGTTTTGTTCATCATGGCCCCTTAGTGTACAAAGTCCACTGCTAATGTTTCCATTAAGAGGCCACATCAAGTGCCTGGACCAGAAACACAATTAAAAGTGATTAAGGACTACAAAGGACGACTCAGTGACAGTTATTGCTCCCCAGTCAGGCATGTCCCATTCCACCTTAGCTACTATCTTGAAGAACAAGAACAAAGTGACAATAAGCTGTTAAAGGAACTGCTTCACTGAAGGCAAGGAGACTGACAAAAATTTGAGAGGGGTCTATATCAGACGTGGAGAAACTTCTAATGACTTGGATTGAAGACCAGACACAGAAGTGTATCACTTTCAGCACCAGGACAATTATGGCCAAAGCAAAAATTTGTTTGTGATGTAGAAAGAAAAGGCTGACCGGACCACGATATTGGATTTACGGATAGCTCTTGGCAAACGATTCAAGAATTACTTGCCAGAGCACATATTTAATATGGATGAACCCTCCGTATTCTAGAAACAGGTGCCTGAAAGGACTTTCATCCATAAGGAAGTCAAGTCAATGCCAGGTTTCAAGGCTTTTAAGGACAAGATGACAGTCTTGCTTGGGAACAATGTTACAGGTTATAAAATAAATCACCCCAGGGCCTTAAAGCATATCAATAAGCACACACTGCCAGTGTCTAGGCATACCTTGTCTTGCTGCAATTTACTTTATTGTGCTTTGCAGATACTGCATTTTCATCAATATCGAGACAAGAACTTTCACCAACAAAAAGGTGGTATGACTCTCTGAGGGCTCAGATGATGGTTTGGATTTTTTTAGCAATAAAATATTTTTTAATTAAGGTATGTAAATTTTTTAACATAATGCTACTGCACACTTAATAGACTACAGTAGAACGTAAACATAACTTTTATATGCACTGAGAAACCAAATAATTCATGTCACTGGCTTTATTGATATACTTACCTTTTTTGTAGTAGTCTAGAGTTGAACCTGAAAGATCTCCAACATATGTCTGTAGTACAGGAATAATAATGTCAGTGATGACACAGCTTCTAAGATGCCTTCCTGAATTTCTATGCCAACAAAATGGAGGAGCATATTTGAAAATAACATACCTTTCAAAATTTTGCTTATTTTTAATAATGCTCCTGGACATCCTCCTTTTATTGGTTATGCTCACGCCAATATCAAAGTGGTGTTTCTCTCTCCAAACACCATCTCTTTTATCCAACCAGTGGATCAAGGAGTTATAGCAGTTTTTGAGGCCTAAAGCCAGAGGCTACCTTTGCCCAGGCTATTTGCTGTAACTGAGGAAGACACTGATACAATTCTGGAAGGTTTACAGCATCTATGACTGCATCATGAAACTTGCTTGGACTTGGGGTGATGTCACTAAGGAGTGTATGAATGGCATCTGGAAGAAGACGTTCAGAAGATTCATTCATGACTTCAAATGCTTGGCCAAGTTGAGGAGGTTGCAAAAATCAACAAGACTGCAGTTGAGATGGCAAACACCTTTAACCTGGGTGTGAATGAAAATGACATTGAGAAGCTCCTAGAGGTGGGTCCAGAGGAATTGACTAATGAGCAGTTGTTGGAACTGGAACAGGAATGCACAGCTGAGAAGAGACAGATAAAAGGAAACTGCAGGAGAAGAAAGAGAAGACGGACCCCCAAGGATATTCAGTGAAGGGGTTAGCAGCTTTTGCAGACCTCAACAAGTTCCTTAAAACGTTTGAAAACGTGGAGCCCGACATGAAAGGTTTTCACTGATAGAGAGGAATGTACATGGTGCATTCTCTGCTTACAAGAAAATCTATGATGAAAAAAAGGAACAAACCAAGCAAACCACCATGAACATATTTCTGAAAGGGTGACATTTCCTCAGGAAGAATCTTAGGAAGTTCCTTCAGGAGTTATTTCAGAAGAAAGAATTGTGATTATAGGAGATAACAGTCCCGTGCCTATTGTTGGCCCTGAAGAACTTACAGTGGGACAAGATATCAAGGTGGGAGATGGTGGCGCTGATGGTGCTGACCTGTGTGGGCCTCGGCTAATGTGTGCCTCTGTGTCTTAGGTTTTAACAAAAAAGTTTCAAAAGCAAAAATAAATAAACAAAACATTAAAAATGGAAAAACATAAAATAAGTATATAAAGAAATACTTTTTACAGTGGCATGATGTGTTTGTGTTTTAAGCTAAGTATTAAAAATGTTTCAAAATGAGTTCATAAATGAAAAAAATTATAGTAAGCTAAGGTTAACTTATTATTAAAGAAAACAATTTACTAGAAACTTAGTGTAGCCCAAGTGCATAGTGTTTATAACATTTGCCATAGTGTGCAGTTATGTCCCAGGCCTTCGCGTTCACTCCCCACTCACTCACTGACTCATCCGAAGTAACTTCCAGTCCTGCAAGCTCCATTCATGGCAAGTGCCCTATAAAGTGTACCATGTGTTTTTATCTTTCATATCATACTTTTACTGTACCTTTCCTAGGTATCGATATGTTCAGATAAACAAATATTGCCACTGTGTTACAACTGCCTACAGTATTCAGAACAGTAACATGCCATACAGGCTTGTAGCCTAGGAGCAAGAGGCTGTATACCATACAGCCTAGAGGTGTAGTAGGCTGTGCCATCTGGGTGTGTGTACGTGCACTGTGATGCTTATATAACAACAAAATCACCTAACGACACATTTCTCAAAATGTGTCTCTGTTGTTTAATGATGTTTGATTCTAGTGATAATGGACAAATCTTTCCAATTTACATGTCCAAGCAGCAAGTCCAGAGATAAAGACTGAGAAACCTGTTCTCCTCTTCTCTGACTTATCTAATAAGATTCTCCCGGGGCAGAGAAAAGCTTGGAAGAATGGGTTACCTTGGAAGTATTATATAAATTTCCATTTCGGGAGGTTTACCAAAGCAATGGGATACATATATTAGAACAGTTATAGTGAGAGCTTTAAAATCGGTAGTAAACCATGATGGTTTAATTAAAATTCAAATACTTACTTTTTACATACATAACATGCCTAGTGAAATTTATCAGATCCGTTAAGATGTAAGTATGATCCTGGGTGATTCCCAAGAGGATTATGTCCCAAGAGTAAAAGTGGATGCTACTCGATTAGTTTATCTTGACTGCCAATGCTGAAAAAAATCAAAAAACCAAAGACTTCTTCATTAACCTTCTTGGAACCGTAAATTTCTGCTATGGGAAGAGTGTTCTGGAGTGGTTAGGAATGGAATCTGTGGAATCTAAAAACCAAGCACCTCCACCTACTAATGCTGGAAGCTTAGGCAAATGGTTTTATCTTTTTAACCTAAATTCTCATAACCATGTAGATTTATAAGGATCAAATAAAATAATTTTTAAAGTGCATAATACACAGTTTGTACTTATTAAAATGAAATTATTTTAATTCTTATTATGATGCTGTCACATGGTTAATAATTATTATCATATACATGATTTAAAATAGCATTGTATCTTCTGTCTTTTATTTGCCCCAGTATTGGTGAAAATAAATATGGCAGGTGCTTGTCAAAATTATAAAGTTAATATAAAATGTTTATCATATTATGTTTTAAATCACTGTACATCTTTTTTATTTTCACCCTTTCCTATAGCTACGGCACAAACATTCAAAATTATATAACAAAATTTATAGAAGTTTACTTTGTTTAAGGGAAAAGATAAGACCCACTTCCTACACACACACACACACACACACACACACACACACGCACATCTCTCTGGCCTGTTCTCTAGATTTAGTTTTCCTACAAAAACAATTTTTAATTACATGATTAGATATGTGGTTTAAAAAGTAAGTTTTGAGACCTTCTGTTGAAAGTGACCTGGTGATTAGAGATCCAGTTTTCTTAAGAGAACAGAGTTAAAAGGAACGCATACGGTAGAAAAATCTAAATTTTCCCTCACAAAGTCTCCACTCCGGAGTGTCCTAACTCTTTTTGTTCACTACATTAAAAGTAGAACCAACAGTAATAGCACTCATGGCTCTTTGCTGTCAGATTAAAGCTAAAACTTGTCCAGGAGTAGCGGAGACATGATTGTGACATAGATTACTTTTTATTGTCCCCATCCTTTCTCCTATGAGCAACCTTCTCTTGCCATGCACTCCACAACAACCCTGGTACATTCACACTGCTCCCAAGGTGCTCACGCCCAACCTCTCAGGAGTCATTCACTTCTCAGGATATCGAAAGCCCTAAAGTTGCCTTTCTTGTTTCCTTTTATTTTCAATGTAATCCAAGCAGGATACAGTCCTTCATGGATGTGTTTTAATTTATATCAAGTTGTTGATGGATCAACAGCTAATATGTCACATTCTAAGACAAATTTCTCATATTAGCTTTGCCTTTTAGTGAGAATTTGAAACATTTAGGAGAAGAATGGAGGGAAATTTGGGATAGATGGTTTTTCAGAACATACATCCACTTACCGATGTATTTATTTTTCAAATACATGGTTATTGAGCATCTAAGTTTTAATATTGCCAGTAGAACTACAATGTAGAATCAATGAACTGAAGCTGTTACCCGTAATTCAGTGAGCTAACAATAAAAAGGGGAATAGGGCTGTTTCATGTGGATGAGAGGGACTCATAAGGGGATATTCAATCAAATAAACATCAAGCCCATTGAAAAGAACCATCAAAATCTTTATACTTAACATATGCAAATATATAAATATAAATATATAATAACTATGTATACAATACTAAATATACCAGGGATGCCAAAAAATGTATACAAGTGGACACTGGTCAACGTTGCTCAAGCAGTCATTCTCTGTAATCAGAAGTGTCTGGACACTGATGGTAACCACTTTGAGCTCCTCTTGGAATTGCATAAATCAAAAGTAACTTGTATTCATCTTTGTTATTGGTATATATTGAGTATTACAATTTTAATACAGTTTTCCTTTCTTAAAATGGGTACACATTTTTTTGGCACCCTCATTACTCATTAAGGCAAAAATCTGAAAGACACTAGTTTTGAAATCTCTTTAGAAATGTGATCACACTACAAAAGCAAATAAGTATATTCATAAACATTTGCCTATTGAATGAATACCTTCGTAACTCTTTAGGAAATAATTATCTTTTCACACTGTCAAATGCCTTGTGGACCTCTTTAAGGTCTTATTAAAACCAAGTTAGAGAAATGCACACACACTGCACAAATTAAGGGGAAATGCTTGGAGGCACTCATTCTACATTAAAATATCATTGTCATGCTTAGTAAGTATCAAGAGCAGTTTATCGTCATGATCCTTTCAGAATTATCCATACTCCTTAGGCAATGACATTTTAAAGAGGCCTTGCTGAGAATAAAAGGCTTTTGATGAAAAAAAAAATAATAATTTATATCAGGCCTGCACCATTCGAAAAAGTAGCAACCTGGAATTTACATTACTTTATCATTGATATTAGCTCTGCTTCGAATAGAAGCCTGCCTTGGGACTTTTATGCTCTAGCATTCTAGGTCTATATAAAAGCACATAATATTTACAATATTTAATAGACATTTAAGATGGAAAGAACTTTCGTCATCACCTAGTCTAATACTTCACTTTATGAATTGAGACCAACAGAGATGAATGATTTTTTGCTGTCACAAAACTTGTGTCAGAGCCCTGATTAACACTCGTCATCTGCTCTTTCTACTGTCCATGCTTTTAAACCCATCCAACTAGATTTATCTCTTCATGTTACCATGTTACTGTCACAGCAAAATTAATACAGATGTTTTTAGCCATGAAAGGGGGATTGTGAAAAATAATGATGATAATGTCTGAAGAAAGATCATATAAAAAGGAATTTATGGTCAAGGGCTACATCCCCATGTTTATTTTAATGTTTTGTCAGTCAATTGCTTTTCAACCTGCAGCAAACTGAGAAATAGTCTTTGTAGCAGGCAGGGGTCTCTAGATAAACAGAACCAATAGGGTGGAGATAGATAGATATAGATATAGATATAGATATAGATATAGATATAGATATAGATATAGATATAGATACCGGGGGTGCCAAAGAAATGTAAACAAGTGGACACTTTGGTCAACGTTGCTCAAGCAGTAGTTCGCCATACTCAGAAGTGTCTGGACACTGATGGTAACCGCTTTGAGCACCTCTTGTAATTACAGAAGTCAAATGTGACTTGTAATCATCTCTTGTTATCATATGTTGAATATTACAATTTTAATAGAGTTTTCCTTTCTTAAAATGTGTATGTATTTTTTGGCACCTTATATGTATATATATTGATATTCCTGACTAATACAATCAGCATTTCTCAGTCAGATATACAAATAGATATATCTCCTATTAGTTTTGTTTCTCTGTATACATATATGTATGCATGTATATATACAACATAGATACTTAAGAATACCATATATATAGCCTCACATGATTATGGAGGTCAAGAAGTCCCATGATCTGCCTTCTTCAAGCTGGGAAATCAGGGAAGTTGGTGGTGTATTTCACTTCAAGTCCAAAGGCCTAGGAACTGGGGAGATGATGGTGTTTGTCCCAATCTGAATCTGAAGGCCTGAGATGGGGAGCGCAATTGTCTCAGGGTAGGAGAAGAAGGATGTCACAGCTCAAATGAAGAACAACATTTCCCTTCTGCCTTTTTCTTCTATTCTGACCCTCAAAGGATCAGATGATGACCGCCCACCTTGGGGAGCACAATCTAGTACTTCACTCAACTCACCAATTCAAACGCTAATACCTTCTGGAAACACCCTCACAGACAAATCCTGAAATCATGTTTTACCAGCTCTCTGAGCACCCTTAGCCCAGTTAAGTTGACACATTAACTATCACAGTCATCTTACAAAGAAGTTTGGGTGCCAAATTCAGAAATGCCCATTTTAATGGACAGCTTAATTCAGATTACACTTGTTTCTCGTCAAAGCACAAACTCCTTTATAGGAATATTGAGTAGACCTATGTTAGACACCAGGTGCTGGGCCCTGCAGTTATTTCACATTGCAGCCAGGGCAAGGCGTCTGTGAAGTGTTCCCGGAACTTCCTTTTGAGTCTAAGTCAGATGTTTATGTCAAAATGCTTGCTTCTTGTTACACATAGGGATAGAATTAAATCCACAGCTCATGTCACTGTTTTCTTTTTTCAAACTTCTCCCTTAAGTTAGATTACAAACATTGGCTTATTCTGTCCTCACACTAAATGAGAAATAAAGATACTATTTCCTCCAGTTCATAGATGAAGTCAATTCAGGGTCAAGTGTGTAATTACATTGTTTAAAGTCATCAAATATATGTTACAAAACCCTAATGTAGACTGTATTTTTTGACAGAAATAATACCATATTCACTATTCCATTAATCTAAACATCTATTTTCAGAAAATATACCCCCATTATTCCGTTACTTAGAAATTAATTTAGGTGAACACAGTTTTCTTCAAAAACATACATGCGTGGTGATTGGAATTAAATCATAAAATGAGTATATATCTATGAATTTACTTGTTACAGGCATTTTATGAAGCATATCTTAAATTACTTATTTAGTCTTCCCCTAAATCTGTAAAAACTGGGAAGTTTGTCAGAATTCCAAAAATTTGATTTCACAGCCTGAACACTCAGAAAGGACCTAATAATGCCTTCTACAACAAATTCTACTACAAATACCAATACGCAGGTGATTGTAGCTGAACTCATAAGGAATGAGAGCTGTATTCAGTTAATGAAATATAGTGGAAGGGAGAAGGGGAAAGATTTTGGAGCAGAGGAAGGAGAAGAGCTTATATGGTTTGGCCACTTTGTGTTGCAGAAACTGAGTATTGAAATTAAAGATTCAGGAGGTGGAAAGCTAGCCATGCTTTGTAATTTGGAATGCTTGAATTCTATCTTTCCAGTATGATCCTATTCAATGGGAAAAGTGGGTAAAAGACTTTGGGGAAAAGACACAGAATGTTAACCATTAACCTTTCCTGGATTATTCCAGACAAGTTAGATCAAGAAACTTGTATTGTGTGACATGTTTGGAAAATCTGTGAAACATCATAAAATAGAGTAGTGTTGCAGAATTTCAGTTTTCTTGGGATTAATTTCCCATTTGCTGACAGTGATTGTTCTAAATTGCATGAGTGCTATAACTCAATTTTTTTCTTTTCCTCAGCAGGCTTTTGAAAGTTTAGCTTGAGGATAGATTCAAGCACACATCTCATTAAAAACAAAACAAAACAAAACAAAAACTGAAGCCTAGAGCAATACGTTTTATAAGTAAGTTTTTTTAGAATAGGATTATGAACCAAATCAACTAATTATTTGAGAACTGAATGCCTTCCAGAAGGTGTTTGGATATTCCAGTCACTTCAGTGTAAATGTTATATAAGAACTTCTCAAAAGAAGACAAACTTTTCAATGAAGATTTTACCATAATAGCATGGAGTAGGGGAGGTAAAATATTATCTTTGAGAACAGATAATTTCAAAAGTGACTGATTGACTAGCACTCTAGAGTTCTGTCCCTGTGGCCATGGACATCTAAATACAGTTATAGAATAAAAATAATCTCATAAATAGAAATAATGTTACCATAATTTTATCATCCCGAGCAGATCTGCAACACTGTTACGAAACTTCCTGTCATTCAGGTCTCAGCTCAAATGTCCCTTTCTCAGAAGCATTGTTCCATGGTGGGTGGTCTCTTTCAAACCCATTTTATCCTGTAATAATTTACACATAACAATCATTACAATCTAAAGTATCTGATTAGTATATCTGTTTGGAATGTTGCTGTTGCTTTTTCTCAGTGGAATGTCACGTCCTTGATGGCAGGGATCTTGTTATTTATCTCACCACTCTATCATCAGTGTCAGGCAGAGTGCCTGACAAAACATAAGCATGCAACAAATATTTGTCCAATGAATATGCACCAGAAGAATCAGCCATGGCTTCAAAAATTTAAAAGGTAATTGAGAAGAGATTATATTTTATATTTAGCAGTGGTGAGTACAAGCTATTTGGTACATATATATGTATGTGTGTGTGTATATATATATATATATATATATACACATATATATATAAATATATAAATTTATATATGAATATATGAATTAGTCTGCATTTTCAATCTGTTTAAAAAATTGAGTCGTCTAATTTCCTAAAGCAATTAAAAGATATGGGTATGAAAGACCTTGTATTTATGACCATAGCTGTTTCCTCTGTCACCCATAGGAGACAAAAATTAGTGTCTTTGGATTACTTGTCAGAAACAGCCTAACAGCCTTGTAAGAATTTAGTCATTCCTAACCACAGAGATTATTACTTTCGACAATCTTCTAATTGTTACTATAAATGGTGTCATTTATCTTCTATATTTCAAGCTCTCATTGTAAGGATAATACATACTTACTGTCAAAGTTATGTAGAAAAAATGAATATTTCATTCTTCTACACATTTTATATACTCCCATCTACCACCGGTTGTTTTTCTTAATCTATTTCACTATCTATATATAAAGTTTTAGCGATAGATATAGATATAACAGGTATATCATGGAAAGTGGCAAGCTGTCCATGTTCAGCCCTGACAAAGCTGCAAATTGTGAGCAAAATAAATGATTGTTTTAAGCCATGAGTTTGCAGGCTCGTTTGTTATGCGGTGGTAGATAATTGGAACAGAGTTGGTGTCTAGAAGTAGAATGTTACTGTAATAAAATCTTAACATATGCACCACAGGCTATAGGATGGGAACTGGGCAGAGGGTAGGTTTAGGAAGACCATTAAGGATAATATTAGTGAAAGCCTACAAGATTTAGAGTAACGTGTTAGAAACTTAAAGGGCCTCAAGGAGGATATCAGTGAGGGCTTAAGGTAAAGTGAAATAATGTTATTGTCAGATAAAGAGGCTTCTTGCTCTGTAGTGGCAGCAAGTTTGACTACACTGTTGCATGTGGTGATATGAAATAGAAAATGCACCTAATGATATCCAGGTCCAAGTACTAGATGGTTTGGTTTCTTCTATCCATAGTAAAATGTAAAACGAGGGAGATGAAATTTAAAAAAAAAAAAGAAGCTGTTTAGTTTTTAATAAACAAAATATATTAGTAAGCCAAATATTGCCACGTTGGAACATTAACTTTTTTCTCATTTCCAGACTTTCCAAATAGGACATTATTCTCAAATTAATCAGTAACATCAGGAAAAAGACAAAATACAGGTTGGGCCTGAGTGATTCTTTGTTAATACCTCAGAAATATTGAAAATTGTCCATTATAGACATTTCAAACAGGCAAATGATGTTCTAAACACCCTAAAGGTACGCTTCACAGATGATTCCATTAAATTATAGGGCTCCTAAGACTCTTACGGTTATTATCCCATAGTGGTCCCATGGAGAGTCCAAGGCAGAGAAGTATTTATAGAGAAGGTATTTGTGGGCATGCCTTTCTCTAAAGGAGTGGTTTGTAAACTGAATCACAAAAAGCCTACAAATATTTTAAAGGAATTGTATCAACTGGGACTGAAAGAAAACAGACACAGTCAAAATGAAAAGATGCCCTTGGATCCTGTAAATACTTTGTATCAGAAGCAGACTGAGAAAACCACTCAGTCACAAGGACCCTTATTTTTTAAGGAAAAACTAGAATGACTCAGAGGTTGGAACCAAGAGCTTCGAGTGTAGAAGGAGCTATGAAGAATAACCTCATGACAGTGGGGCTGAGTCTTAAGAAATGGACAACATGTGCCTGACCAGATTGCAGAACTGCTGTGGAGGAGTGACGTCTGTAGCCCTCCATTTTTTTTTCCCTTTTTGAATAAGAGTTCAGACATTTGAATACATTTATTCTCTTCCGTCCCCAACACTCTGTATTGGCTATGTGGGAGCAGACATCCATATTGGGGGGGAAATACCTTGTCTTTTTGGTTCTCAGTTCTTCCTATGTAAATTTCTATGCATGCACACACAATACATACCCACATTAAGATTTACATAGACAATTATTAAAATAATAAACCTTTTATTTTCTGTCCACATTTTTATAGTTCACATGTATTAACTAAGACATTAACAATGTACAATAAAACTATGACCTCTTTACAGTATTAAGATAATTAATCAGATAATTAATTAGTTAATTAAGGTTATCTCCTCCAGGAAATTACAGAGAGATTAATTGTTGGTGAATGAGAATCATCTAAATCTTACAAAGACCTATTAGGTTTTTTCCAAGAAGTACTCCAAAGAAAAAAGTTTGTGGCGGTAAAGTCAGATTCTATTCACTTACATAGACCCATATGCTTCAACAGCACTAAGAGTCCTGATTCTGATTTTTCTAAATGCAGTTTTGCAAAATAGCGTGTAATATTGACGGCTCAGTATGAAATAGTGCGCTCTTCTCAACAATATTATAAGCTTCTCAAAAGCAGAAAGTGTGTGGAGGATAAAGTGGTAAACAAGCCATGCAGAGTGGGCTCTGATGTGGCTTACATTCTACTGAGTAAATGCAGACAAGAAGCATGCAAAATAGATAAATTAATAAAATAAGTTTAGAAAAACTGGAGTCGGTAAAAGTTTTCTACCCTTACCACTCTAATCTAAGGTTACACACAGAGTAAAGGCTAGATTCTCTAATCTTTGTTTTTTCTCTTTAAACACCTAGTGTACTAGGTATGACAAAATAAGTAAAAATATTAAACAATGCTACGATCTGATTGTTTGTTCCCCCCCACACACACATATTCCTATGTTGAAACTTTAATGCCCAATGTGTTATTAGGAAGTGAGGACTTTCGGAGTTGATTAGGTCATGAAGGAAGGGACCTCATAAATGGGATTAGTGCTCTTATAAAAAAGACCCTATGGGATCTCTGCATCTTCCATGATATGAGGACACAATGAGAAGGACACAATGTGAGGACCACTTCGGGTCCTCACCAGAAGTCAACCATGCTAGCACTCTGATGTTAGATGTCCGCTTCCAAAACTGTGTTTCTAAGCCACTAAGTCTGGGGTATTTTGTCATAGCAGCACAAGCCACAATAACAGTGAGGTTTCATGGTATTAACCTATCCGTGTTTCTATGTGTTGTTTGCCTAATACAGGACCCATTTTCAGTCCCAAATCTGTTCAGAGAGAAAAAGTTTACAGGCGGCATCCTATCATGGAAAAAATGCACATAGATATATCACAAAGAATCCCTAGAAAGAATGAGAGGGCTGCAATGCCATTCAAATAAGGAGACAAAACTCCTAGTGAAAATTAATTAGTAACCGGTGTTTGAAGATTCTTATGGGGAGAAGATTTTCCCTCACAACATTTCTAATTAGAATACTATTGTTTCAAGGTAAGCTGGAAGCACCGGTAAACCAAAGATTTAAAAAAATCCTGCATTTATTGATTTGGGCACTAGACCAAGTACAAGTCATTTCAATGCAGACTGACTTGGGAAAAAAAAAAAAAAGAGAGGTTTTTGGACAAGAACGTTGATACAATTTGCTAATGCACAATTCTGTCTTAAAGCTTCAAGCTTTTCCCTTATTTACATTCTAGAATGAAGTAGGATGAGATTTGTGGGTGACCACAAGGCTCAAAATGTTTGAATGGCTTTTCAAGAAATCATAATTAGTATTTACGATATCGAAACCATAGAGCTCAGTAGTAATTCTTCCAGTGGGTATTGCCCACTTCTGAGCGCTGTCTTCATATACTCTTGACTCAGTGTTCTGCAAAACAGCAACGGCAGGAACAACAAAAACCAAACACTTCTGAGTTACTTCTTTGCCAATAAAGAAATAAACGACATGTTACAGAGTGGAGATGATTGATTAATAGCCAATCCGCAAGTCCTCTGACTGCATAAACGTATGTGTTATTTGAAAGTCAGAAATATCCATGCTTTTTGGTGTATAATTATTTACTTGTTTATCTGTTGTCTGAAAGTCAAGTTCTTAAGAAAATACATTGTACTTAATTTTCTGCTACTATCAGGTGCATGATTTCAGTATGATGGTCAGCATCTGGGGCCTAGTGTTTCCCTGGGATAGGAGAGCTATCTTCTTGCTTCACAACATATGTTTAGTTTCATCATCATAATCGTCTATCACATCATATCCAGAGCTCTACAGACATTTTTATTTGAAATTGCCAGTTACATTAAAGTAAAATTGAGATGGGATATTACTACTAAACTTTGGTTAGATAGCAGCATTGATTTCCATAAAATTTATGTTTAAAAAAATCATAAAGAATATTGACAAAACCTTCAAATTCTTAGTATTTGATATAATTACCAGTTAATTGTCTTTTTTTTTTTTTTTTTACTTTTGTTGTTGATTTTATTTGTGGTTGGTGGTGGTAGTGTGTGTGTGTGTGTGTGTGTGTGTATCAACTAAATTGGCCAGTCAATCTAGTTAACAAGATAAAATTAGTTACATGTATGGTCTCAGTCAAAACTCAGTTTACCTTCAAGGACATAAAACAAAACATCAGACGAGAAGCACAAAAAATGCATAAATAAATTTGACAAGTTGGCCAAAGGTCATTAATCATCTTGAGAAACAGAAAAGTCACATGATTTATAATGAAGTATACATTTGATTGTCTTAAGATCAACAATATATCCTGTTCTGATTTTATTAATTTGAAAGCAAATTGTAATACAGCAAAATTTTTTATGGTAATTATATTCTAGAGGATTTAAAATCTGAATTTAGGAGAAAAAGAATCATTCTGAAGAACTGTAATTGAACAGAATACTTATTACTATAATTTTTATGAAAACTGCAAGCGTTCTAAACATTGAGTTTCATGAGACAACGTATAAATGTTGACTTCTTGAGATATAAATTACCTTGTATTTCAAATTAGGAACAAAAATCTTAGTATATGAGACTAGATAACCCGATTAATTTTATTTTAAAAAATGTTGCATGTTTGCAAATCAGATTCCCTCTGAAGAAGAAAAATACCTATATTCACTGCAGCTTTCTTTTAATGGCCTTGTTTTTCCTAGAGCCTTAGGATGTTAGATTTTGCATGCTAATAGTTATTACAATTAGTAGTGGTAATGAATATAAGTGGTTTTAATCTGACAGGTATGATCTCCTGCAACCCTGGCTGACCTTAGTCTGAAAGGAAATGCTGAAATTGAATGTTCAGTCTAATGGAGAAATAAACATGGTGGGCCAAACCATCTGCTCTTCTGTTATGCAAATAGAGAAACCTAGGAAATAATGAAACTGAGGGGAATCTGAAGAGGTTATCTGATGCATCACTAATTTCTTTACTCACAGGTGATAGAAAAATGAAGCCCGAAGAAGTAAAGCTACTTTTTTTTTTTTTAATTTCCATTTTGCTCCAAGTGATTAAGAGCAATTTGAACTGATTGCTTCCTTCATTTTCCACCTCATCCCACTGCAGTGTCTGGTCAGGGAGAAGATAACAGATCCTCCTATATACACATGCTTTTCCTTAAGAGTTACGTCATGACTCATGATGTTAGGTAACAAAAAATGGCCACTTGGAAGACATGGCATATAGCCTTCCAAGGTGAATCTGGAGCTTGCAATCAGTTGTCCTGTTTGTCGATATCAATTTGAACTTCTATTTCTTAAAAGAAGCAGTTAATGAGATAAGTCATAATGCAGTTTGGTCTTCATCCAATCTTTGATTAAAGGATTCTAGTAAAGGGCAGCGAAAAATAAGAATCAATGAAGAATACACAGCAGAATGTAAGCATAGCTGATGGACAAATACAAAATAGGGTGACATGTCCATCAGAAACTGCCCACTATTGCAGTAAAACCTTGGGAAAAGTATCATAGGGCTTTCATGGAGGCCTGGATGATTCTATATCTATGTTCTCTAGCAGGGTATCTTCCTGAACATTGGGATTGGGAAATAGGTCTTCAGAGATGTATAATTAATGTATTGAACAATCTGGACTTTGAATAGGTACTAGGGATGTAATGTACAATATGGTGACTATAGTTAACACTGCTGTATGATATATAGGAATGTTGTTAGGAGGTCCTGGGTGTTCCCCTCACAAGGAGATTCATTTTTCTTTTTATTGTATCTATGTGAGATGATGGATGTTAAATAAACCTACTGTGGTAATCATTTCACAATATATGTAAATCAAACCATCATACTGTACAACTTAAAAAGTTTAAGATGAACTCCAGAAATCGCTTTACTTTTCTCACACCATTGGTTTCCAAAGAGTCTACTGTAGCCCCCCACCCCTCGTCCAAGGCAGATATATCCCAGGACCCCAGCGGATGCCTGAAACTGTAGATAATACGAAATCCAAATATACTCTTCTTTTCTACATATATTTACCTATGATATCGTCCAGTTTATAGATTAAGCACAATGAAAAAGTAAAAACAATAACTAATAATGAAATAGAACAATTATAACAATATGCTGTACTAAAAATTATGTGATTGGCTTTGGGGCCATTATTAAGTAAAATAAGTGTTATTGAACACAAACACTCTGATACCGCGATCTGGTAACCGAGACGGCTGCTAAGTGACTAACAAGCGGATAACAACAGTTGCACAATTTGAAACTTATGAATTGTTTATTTATGGAGTTTTTTTAATTTAATATTTTCAGACTATGGTTCAGGATTTTTTCATATTTTCACACAGAAAAACTGAAAATTTTCAGTATCTTTGAGTAGTGGTTGACCGCGGGTAATTGAAACAGCGGAGAGCAAAACTGTAGATAAGGGGAACTATTGTATTTTGAGCATTTCGTCAATGTCCCTAAGTGCTATTCTGGCAGAATCATGGCATTTCAATTTCTTTCAATCAGTGATAGTCTCATGACTCATGACAAGTCTGACCAAGTCAAAAGTTTAATTTCTCATTCAATTTAAAGTCAGAACATTTTAGACCTGATTTGGGCAAAGAAACCTATAAAGGGGGATGAGAACTAGTCAGATCCTTTACTGTTACTCTCCCTTGTTCTTCTGCTGCTTCTCTGCTACTTACCCTATTGTCTCTGGCTTAACTAGGATGGGGATAAAAGAGATAAATAAATAGTAATTTTTTTACTTGACTGGATTGGTGTCCTTTTGGTGTGTCAGATGCTGAAATGCTCTTTCTTTCTCTCTTAGGTTGCTTTTGTGGGGTCATCAGTGACCTCTACCCCACTTTTTCTGTGAGGGCTTTTCATATCACTGTGTCTTGTGTGTGACTTGCCTTTTGCAAAGCCACTGCTTATCTCTCCCTAGCTTCAGTTGCTTGTAGTGCATCCCACGTATGTTCTTTCAGGCAAGGTCACCCAGCTCTAGCAAGCAGAACTTAGCCAGGGTTTTTCCTAGAGATTTTAAATCTGGCTACCTTTTCAGGGGTACTCTCTGTCCATAAGTCGAAGGGCAATCATGTCCCTTTCTCCTTGCTCTGCCATCACAGGCAATTCTCTCCACCTTTTGGCCAAGTAAAGCTTCCAGGTCAGAGTCTAGCATTGGCTTCCTCATTGTCTAAACCCTGGAACTACTGAGATAGTATTCCTGCCCAAATTTGGCCTGAGGTAGATTAATTGCTCAGGACTCATTCAACTCTTTAAAGTAATCCTCACTATCCTGTTTCATCAATCCTTAGTCTTCTCTTAAATGATCTGGTCATAGGTGATATGTTATACGTGTTTAAACCAATTTCATAGTTTTTTCATGTTTTATATGGAAGGTCCAGTATCAACAGTAAGAATTTCGGGCCTCTGACAAAACAGAAAATCTGCTCAGTTACTACTATAAATAATGTAATAAGTGAGAAATTTTTCAGTGTGATTTTACAAGTGATAATTCTATTTGGAATTAGAATCATCCCCTTGAGCAGAAGATTAATCTTAGATTTAATAATTATTCTGGGTCTCATTCTTCACCATTAGAGCATGATTGACACAATTTTCCATAAGGCCAAACATTTCCATGGAGTCCTGGAATATCTTAAAAAATGAAAAAATAAAATAAAATAAGATAAATGAGCAATAATGCTCATTGTGAGGCAAAGCTCTATCTGATTAAATAGAAAATATCACCAACAATAGATCGTGATTCAATTATTAGCAAATTGAGTCATATCTGCTATTAGCCTTCTATTGGCAAACTGTTTACTTTCAGTTAAAGGTTCTTTCTTGATTGTATATAGAAACATATTTTCTAAGTTTTGCTTTCTCATGTACTTTGCAACCCCAGCAACACTGTGAATTCTGAATACACATTAATTATCTTGATGGATCTATTCAAAGTAGAAACTCTCAGTTTAACAAATGGACATTTTAACCTTCATTAAGCAGAAATTTTTTTTTTTTTTTTTTTTTACTTGAAAATTTTCTCTCCTGCTGTTGACATCAGCCACTATATTGGCACTTGTAGTTATGTGCTGCGCTGTCAGTCAGTCCATTCTTATCATACTCGTGTCTGAATTTTGACTGGCCTAAAAATATAATAGTTACATATCCTAATGACGACATCGTTTGAGACCTTAGTGGTATTAATAGCTCCTAAAGGGCAGGAACTCGTCTTTACCTGCATATCCTGCTATTATCTGAAATTTAAAGGCTTACACCAAACAAACAAACAAAAAAAAAAGAATCCACCACTCTATCTTCCAAAGCCAACTATTTGTTCAACTGGCCTTTCTTTGGTAAATTTGTACCTCTCAAAAAATAAACACTAAGCAAGTATTTCATGTTACACAATTTTCTATCCTGTTAGCGAGTTACACTTGTTTATAGATGAAAATTCCTAGAATGATCTGATGAAAATCATTATTGTGTTTCATGAGTTTGGCATGCACTGTGACTGTCACTTCAATACTATTGCTAGGCTTTATTCAATGCATTCATATTTGTAAAGTATGTAGGACTGTCACTGGCACCTAGAAAGTAGCTGGCTATATGAATTTTTTTTTTAAATAAATTAGAATAAATTCTCAAAAGTGAGAGACTGAAAGAGAAGATAAGTCTGTAAATCTTGAACATCATTTTAGGACTGTCTATTTATTTCTTTACAGATACTCTGCTTAGAAAAGTGACACAACCTTTGAAAAAGTCCAGGTGTAGGCATAGAATGTCTAATATCTCTAACGAAGGCAGAATGACAAGGAGCTGGCCTATAGGAAACGTCAGAAAAATGTTATGAAAAGTTCATGTCCCATAACTGATGTACACATCAGTAGATATAAAATAAAAAAAAAAAATTCAGACATGGTCCTTTTTATCTAGAGCTATATATATGCTATGATTAATGACTAAATTTAGCAGATATGCATAGCGAGTAAGATGGATGAAAAAAATTCATGAATTTTTTTTCCTTATTTAATGACAAATAACCATCATTTAAAAATAAAAGAGTTAATAATGTTTGCTTAATTAAGTTGTCTTGATTATAGAAGTTAAGTTTGACTGGCTGTTAAGTACACTAAAGAGAAGTGGAACTCAGCCATAAGCCCGTACTTTACTGGGGAAATAACTATGCTTAAGAATGCAAGTACACTTGGAAGCTGATGTTCAACATTATTTCAGTATTAAACAATGTTTAATTGCCTACTATGTGCCTACCCTCTTTCTAGGATTCAAGTTACATTGCATTTGTGATAAAACACCACCTCTTTGCCATCACCTACAAGGTCTTAGAGGATCTCGCCTTTTCCTGGCTTTTTGACTTCGGCTCTTAATACTTTCCCACTTGCTTCCCATACTCCAGCCTCACTAGGCTTCTTTCACATCCCTGAACATTTTGAACATCTTTTCAAATTGGGTCATTGCACTTGCCATACTTCTGCCTAGTTTTCTGCTGCGCTTGCTCACTCAAAAAGTCTTCCCCTAACCATTCTACACACTGCCACTTTCCCTGACCACAGGACTTTTTCATCATATGATCCTATTTAATGTTCTTCAGAGTACATAAAACTATCTAAAAAAAAAAAAGGAGCTTATTTTCATTAAAATTACCTTCAATAGAATCCAACATTCATAAGAACAAAAACTTATCTATTTTGTGTCCTACTTTATCTCTGGACTTAAAATTATACCTGACTTCTAGAGGGTAGCCAATTAATATTCATTAAGTAAATTCAAATAGGAATTAGACATAACTTTTGTGATTAAGCAGTCTGGAAATTATTTCTGCCCCTTTGCTAAATATTTCCTGTTGACCACACACAGACCCTAAAACTACCAAACACATAAAAAGCCAGATCAATCCCAATTAGATAAGGCCTGTGATCACTTTTATCAGGGCAAGCAGCTTGGAGAATTGAGCAAACAGCTTTCTCTGGGAGAGCCATTTTTCTTTCTCCCTAACCTACATATTCACAGCATATAAATCCATGTAGGAATTCAGGAAACATATCTCTCTAAAACAAAGGGGAATAAATGCTTCCTTTGGGATCCTCCGTTTTCTGCTATCAGCCTAAGTTGATGGTGGTATTTTGAAATCAGGGAAGTGTCTTTCCTTTCCAGGCCATATCTATTAGTAGTCTTCCAATGCAGGTGTATTTGGGGAAGGAAATAAAAATGTCATTTTTTTCTCCATGATATAATTTTCCAGATAGTGCACACTTTGTTTTATACTCCTTGTCTGTGTTATTAGAGGATAATGAGGCTGAGAAGGGTTACCTCTAGACACATGAATGCTTGGTAATGTGGAATCACTCTTGGGAACTGGGTAATTCTCCATGATTCATGGAGATTCTTCATTTATCTCAATATCTCCGGAGATATCCTTCACAAGCACACCTCATGTTCAAAATTCTGCACAATTGTGTCCTCCAGGGTCTCTGAGAGTTTTCAGAAAAAAGTATGTCTCTTCTTTGGATGGGTAGATAGGACTGACTTTATTTCCCTGAAGGAGGTCAAATACATTTAAAACAAAATATATTGCTGCTTTAGCATTATAAAAAATTCACAGTGCTGTAAGTCACAAAAATAATTACTAAACAATCACTCTCTTGTCTATATGATATTTCTCAAATTTGTTTTTATATTACATCCTTTTATATGGAAATGTGTGAAGAGTGACTATCCTTGTGGCTTTCTTCAAAATCAGTTTGACAGGTCATTAATTTTCTGGTGTCTACCCCTGAGAGAATATTTAATTATATGTCAAACTTACTATATATATATATATATATATATATATATATATATATATATATATATATATATATATATATATATATATATAATGGGTATATTTCATTTTTTTCTAGGGCAAGTGTGGGCATACATGCTCCTTGTATTTGAAATAAAATGAAAAAGACAGACATCTGAGTATTTTACAGAATTTATGCTGATAGAAGAGGTTACAGTTGGAAGTCAGGATAACATCTAACTTTTAAGAAATCCTCTTATAGACTGTTTTGAGTACAACCTAGAGAATCTATATTAATTGTCCTGCTAGCAAGAGTATAAATGTAAATGATGGCCTATTGATGAGTGTATTGATTACTTAGGATACGTGATGTCCCTAAGACATAATAAGTAGGAAAACAGATCTTTGAATCCAAACTATAAGAAGGGAGTTTGTGAATATCTTTACCCCATGGTAATCATGGTAGCAAGACTTTTAATTGAAAGATGAATAAGTGAGTTGGAAATATTTTGCATAATAATAGCACAAACTATGCCTTGAAAATTAGAGTTACATTTTGGAGAAATTTTATCAGTTCTATCAATTCTTCTGCCATAGGACAGAAATAATTGAAACCAAAATCATTTTGGAATGAATGTGAAATGAAAACATTGTTGCTGGTATTTTTCTGGTCACCTGTATTAGGACCAAATTTTGAGAAAAACTGGAAACTGTAAGACAGAACTTGTTCATCCATCTATTTCACAATACTTAGCAAAATGATTGACATAGTAAATAGTTAAGACATTGAGTTGAGTAGATACTGAATAGATGGATAAATAAATCTAGAGATAGGTTAAAAATAATGTAGCTCACGGTCCAGAGATTCTACATATGAATTTGAAAACTTCACTAAAGATGTCAGTTCATCCAAAATGAAGAAAAATAAGCCCAGGAATCTGGCTGGGACACTAACAAAAACAATTAAGTTAAATTCTTTATTAAAAATTACCTGATACTGAGACTCATTTCAATTATTTATAAGGAACCATTATCTGGTCATCAGAGTCTTTCACAATGGAAAGGGGTGTGGTGAGAGACAATGATTGCTCAACATTTAGCTAGGACCAATTATATTTGAATGACTTCTCAGGAATGCCATAGAAAATATTCAAAGAAACTCTAAGACTTTGGACTAATTTCCCCAAAGATAGTAGGATGGGTAACCTGTTTTTGTTTGATTGCTTGTTTTTGTTGTTGTTGTTGTCGGTTTTACTGTTTAAGAAACAAAGCAACCCTAAGTTGAAATAGTTCCATGAGACAGCAAGACACTAGGAATAGAATAATTGTTTTTCATTCCAGTTTCTGCACCTAACAAGGTGTTACCTTGGACAAGTTGGTTAACAATTTGGAGTCTCTATTTTTTTAAACCTGTGAAATAACATTAGATCTGCCTGCTACATGAAGTTTTTGTGTGATTCAACTAGTATATTAGATGTTAGAGAACTTTGGAAAGTTAAACATTGATAGTAACTTTTGGTATCAGAGGTTGATTTTTTGCATGTACTTAGGTACCATATTTCCCCGAAAATAAGACCTAACCAGAAAATAAGCCCTTGCATGATTTTTCAGGATGATCATAATATAAGCCCTACCCACAAAATAAACCCCAGTTAAGATCGTCAGCCAGATGGATGCATTTAATACATCCATTGCAACAAACGATGGATGTATTGAATTATAAAATAATAATGTTAATATATAATTAAATATAAATACATAATATTATTGACATTAATACTTAAAATAAATGATAACATAAATTATAATTAAGTATTTGTAAAAACCCAAGCGGGCACCTTTGGACGAGAGGTAAACACCTATGTAAGCAGATGAACTCGAGACTTATTGCCAAATAACCAGTTGGAGTACAGATACAATGCACAAATAACATGCACACTTGATAATGAACAGACGTGGTTCTGTCTAATATGAATCTTCATAATTCAATACTTCGTGTGTTGTAACAGACGTACTTAATGCACACTTGTGAAATAATGTTTTCTGAATTTTGGTGCCTGCAATTTTTCATCGCTTTTGTGTGGACCATCATTCTTAACTGTCATCATTTTTGTTGCCACTCTTGTCTTGTAAGTCTTCAATTAACACTTGATTTAATGATAGACTTAAAGGGAAAGATATTTTGACCTCCAGACAAGATGAGTGCAAAAAGAAAGCTATTCTGTTGAGTACCAGAAAGCAGTCATGGAGGACTTCTGGGGCAAGAATCTATGGCTTTCTGCAAAGAGAAGAAATTGGATCTCCAAATGGTCTGAAAATGGCAAGCAGAGTACATAACCTCAGTCAACAGGTGGGAGAGGGAAATGCTAAGAAGCGCAAGTGTGGATCAGGGCAGCAACCATTATTTCCTTAGCTAGAAGACATCATCTGTGAATGGGTTGCTGACAGGAGAGCAAAGGCTTTGGTTGTGTGCAGGGCTGATATTCAAGCATTTGTCATTTCAATGGCACCACAGTTAGAAATATCCCCAGAAGAATTCAAAGCATCACAACACTGGCTGGATGGCTTCCTTCAGTGATATGAACTGTTTCTAAGAAGATCGACAACACTGTTCAAGCTGGAAGATACTGAAGTTATTAAACGTGCACTTGCATTCACGTCCTTTGTTGATGGCATCGACTTTTCTAAATACCAACTCTCCAACATGATTCCTATGGATGAAACTGCAGTGTTTATGGGCCAAGATATCAAATGACAATTGATCAGAGGGGTGCCTCGTCAATCTACATTCCCTCCACTGGTTATGAAAGTGTACATGTTACCTGTATTTTGGCAATTCGTCTGGATGGAAAGAAAGCCCCACCTCTATCATCACTAAGGGCAAGAAATATAAGGTTGAACGTGTTTCAGACATTTATGTTCTTGAAACCGAAAAAGCCTGGTGCACACAAGCAGTTATAAGGAAGTGGGTCGATTTAATGCTGCCACTTGTTTTGCGAGGTGACCAAAGAGGTCTGCTAGTCTGGCATTCAGCCAACACTCATCGTGCTAAAGACATGAAGAACTTCTTTGCAGAGAGAAGAATAGATCAAATAATGATTCCAGCAGGAATGACTGCCTATCTCCAGACTCTTGATATTGCAGTAAACAAGCCATTCAGAGACCATTTGCGCATGGAAATCAATGAGTACATTGAAAATAGAATGGTGAGAAATCAGTGTGGAAACTTTGTGAAGCCTAGCCTGCAAGAGGTAGTGATTTGGGTGAAAAATTCATGGGATAAAATCACTGACAGTTGTGTTGCCAATGCACTACGAGCGGGCTACATGGACAAGAAGTATTCATTTAAGGAGAGCTCTATTGCTGGACATGAGAGATTGGGGGTACTGGTTCTATAGGAAATAGTTGCAAGAAATTCAAAATGGAATTTGGGGTTTGAAGAGTTATGACGATGTTCCAGAAGATGACATGATTGTATTTGAATAAATGTAGATTTTTGTACATGAATAAATATAAGTTGTTGTACATGAAAAAATAAGACATCCCCTGAAAATTAGCCCTAATACATCTTTTGGAGCAAAAATTAATATAAGACCCAGTCTTATTTTTGGGGAAATATGGTATAAGTGCAATTGTTTATTTTAGTAAAAACTGTATCTGTAAAAAGGGAAAGGTAGTGGTGTGGTGGATGTAGAATGAAAAAGAGAATATCAATGCATTTAAAAAATAACACTGATGACAAATATTTGAATTATCCTTTTTTTTTAAATTCCTAAACGACATTCAAATCTATTATACAATATATATTAAAATATTTGCTGAAAATATAAAACAACAATAATATAATTTTCAAAATTTTCTAGTTGGTCATCACTTTACAACATTTTTTTTTTCTTATTTACTGTACAAAACTCTATGTGTCACATGATATTATCCCCATTTTTCAGATGTGGTTATCCAGGGACCTACTATTTAGTAGATAGTCTCACTCCAAGAGTATGCCCCTTCCAATATTAAGGCACTGCAGTATGAAAGGGAAAACAATGTCATCTGAGAATATGGGAGAGGCAATACAAATATTGACTAACATCTGTGTAACACATAATTTATGAAGCAATTATATTCATTATCTTAGATTTTTTTATTTGATTGTTGGTATTTTATACAACTAATAGTTTATACAACTAATATATATAAGTGCAATATTCCATGTGAGTGAATATAAATATACACATATATGATTTATTCATAAACATTTTTTGTTATTGTCTATATTGTAACAGCAATGACCTTCAACAGTAGTTCTAATTCAACATCCAATGGCTTAAGTCAATGTTCCACTCACCTCTTTCCTTCCTCCCAGGGAGCTTCCCTACCTTTTCAACCACCTTCTTCACCAATTACTAGTTGCTGGGCTCAGTCCTATTCCCTTACCTCAAGATCTACCTGACCAGTCTCATGGCCAGATGCTATGCAGAGTCTAGGATCTTGAGTTCTCCAATCTCTTTCAGATTCTGGTGTAGTGGGAACACAGGAGCGTGAGAGATTAGCTAGAATGGCAGGGAGCATCCAGGACATGATGGAGACTCTGGGATACCTGAAAAATAGCCTAGTCTTCTCTCTGGGCTAGGGAAAGCACATAAAGATAGAAAATTGAATAAGTGAGGGGGAAAAAAAAAGAAAAAGAAACAGGAGAAAAAGATCCCAGGTCAGGAACTGGGGAATCATTTCTAGACAAGCTAAGGGCTATGGACTCAGATATTACAAACTCTGGACGATGTTTACATCATCTTGCAGATTGACAGGACATACAGGTATGCGGCTGCTGGTGATTTCAGAGTCAAGCATAAGACCGAGCTGCCACGTCCCTTTTTGAAGAGAGGGATGCCTCCATTCTCCACAGTTACCAACATAGCCTGGTTTCAAATGGAGATGGCTGAAGATCATAAGGAGCTGCTCTTCGTTAAAAACAAAAACAAACAAACAAACAAACAAAATGGGGTGGTGGGAAAAGTCTTCATGTCCATGCTGACAGCTCTGGACAGACCATGGACATAGACATCCCCAAATATAAGGATCTCTGTGTGAATAAGACCAGTATCCATGCCTTTTATGACCTTTTGTGGAAGAACCAGGAGGAGTGCGGCCAGTGATTGATCAGGCAAATTGAGGAGAATGCCACAGGGTGTCATTTCTCATAGAATGGACACAATGCTGAGATGCACGGTGCTGTCTTTGGAGATTGACCTTGACTCAATGAGAAGCATGAAGATCAGACTGAAAATAGCGTTAAGGGAGATGAAGGTCCTCTAAGCCACACAAATGCAATATCTTAATAGGTTCCTGTTACAGTCCGAGGCAGACATGGCGCTACTACTACCTGCAGCTCGATGCAATCCATTCATAAGACAACTGCCTGAAGGATCGTGGTGTCTGAGACCAATGCCACCAAGACCCTGAGGCATGAAGGACATGTTATAAACTGAATGGTCCTTTGGGATCACTGTCCGATATAACCATTGATAATTAAATGAAAGCAACCTCATTAAACATCAGAAAAGATTACAAAGATGATACCTTCCAAAGTTCCAAGAGGTGGTTATGTAAAACTTAAGATGTCTCTTTAAATAAGTATTATCATATGTCAAATACACATTTAATTAAATAACGAATGACAGAAATATTTATTATGACAGGTACTATTGTATATGTTTAGTATATATCAGTAGACATACCAGATAATAACCCTCATCCTCTTTCTAACAAGAGGACCATTACCCTTCTAATTGAAGCTTCAAGTTACTTACACTAATAAAGATACTCTAGAGGAAGGGAAAGTATAGTGCTAGAGTTGCTCTATTCCCTCCCCAAATAGAGGTAAGGGCAAAGAATCCATAATGACATGTAAGTGCCCCAGGGCCTAGGACAAACATTGGAAGTTGTCTCTGTGGTGCTAAGAGCAACCTTCTGCCTAATAATATTTCCCTGTACGTTGCCAGATTCACTGAAATTCCTTATTTAGAAAAATAATTCCTTTGTGCTTTGTTTCATCCTACAATTATATCAATGAAATTTTATTACACTATGATGGTAAGATTCATTAATTGGTGATCACTCAGTCTTTTTAGGCCTACCTGTACCGCTTAAGTCGGTCTAGGAGAAAATTTCTATGCTTGAGAGGCTAAGCTCCTATCCCGTATTACCCTTTACATATGTCAGATGAAAACAACTTCTTGGTAGGTAAGGGAAGAAACCATAGCAATATGTCTGTCCCCACCATCAGTGTGTCTGCTGTATCAGTGAGTTCTTGCCGTAATAGTGCTCACTATTTATTGACTTAGTTTACAATCTACTGGTCAGCTGGGGTTTACTTAGGTGTCTCAGTATTAACAGTTATCCTTGCTCTGCTCTTCCAATTTACTTGATTTGCTGCTTTGTCTTTCAGTTATGTTTCAGCGATTTAACCCTGATGAAGTGCTACACTGGGTGATACCTGTCTCAGGAGAAGACAGGTAGGGTGATCTCCTGAATTAGAATCGTGTACGTTTGCACTGCTGCACCTTTCCAGTGACTACATAACTGCTAATTGTCAAGGAGCAGGCAAGAGTGAGACCTCAGTGCATGTGAGTAATTTGAAATTACATTTTAGACATGTGATCTTTTAAAAATGAGGTCTTACTTTCAGAGCAATGTTTCAAAATTGTTGAAAATATGTCATTTTTCATTAATTAATGAATGTAACACAAATTGTCAGTGAAATTTCATTTCCCTGTCGCTTTATCTAGAGTGTTAATGTAGAGCCCTCTTTAATTTTCAGAATTTCTAAAGAAAGCAGTATGACACGATAATCTAACATGTGTTATAAATTGCTCTAGCACAACCCAGAATATTTACATGAAAGATGCTCTAATCATGCAAAAGAAACTTTCTACTGAGTACTGATAGTTCACATTCAAATCTATTTAGCAGTACATTCAAGCATACAGATAACATAGGAGCAAAATGAGAAATCATAGTATGATTTCAAGCTTCACTGAACTAGAGCGTGGAAACTGTGAACTAAACAATTGTTAAATGCTTGCCAGATAGATGACTGAATGCACTGTTTTAACTCACTCTCGTCCTAGAAGTAATAGATGAGAACGTACGTTTCTGTAGGATGTAGTCATTATATTTTAACTAATATGATACTTGCTTTAGCCACCCCAACAACTTAGAAACAAGAGAATTGAGAGGTTTCTTGCTTGAATGTGCTCCAATTGGGCAGAAAAAGAATTTTTTAATCACTCAGATCCTACTTGGTTCTCAGGTGTGTGAACTCAGGGTGGTGACAAAAGAGAGAAGATACCTAAACACTGAAACAGACAAATCCAACAATAACCATTTCAATTGCTTTTTTGTTGTTATAAATCCTATTTTAAGATTCAAAATTTACTATGACTGAACTACACTCAACTTAACATGAGGATGGAGTTGAGGAAATCCCAGAGAACAAAAAATACTAAATAATTGATGCCTGTATGCCAATATGTAGAATATACAATTTGATAATCTTTTTAATCTTCTAAGGATATTGTGATTCCCAAACACTTGTATGGAGGTTGAATGGTTCCAAATATCTGAGAGAAAAAATTAATAAAAGGGATAGTTGCAATGGGAAGGATTCTGCAGTGACCTGTAGAGAAAGTGTCAGTTACGATCATGACTTTGCTTAACCTTTTAGATAATGTTATGAATCATAAGCTGTACATTTGGAGCCAACTTCCTCATGATGACTTCCTGGGCTTGATCACTCACTTGGGTTCAGTGCTTGTGCTGTACTGATTGATAGTCTCCAGCACCAGGTTGTTAGAAAATTGGTCAATGAATGAGCTACAAGCAGATGTGTCTGATGCATATCAGGCCATGATGAAAGTTTTAATATTGTGGTGACTAAAGTAGGGAGATTCAGTAGCATACACCACCTCCCATACTGTAGTTCTTAGGTACCAGGTCCTTGCACACCACCCAGAGAAATGCTCAGCCCCTGTGAAAGGTATGCACAAGTCAGATCCTACCCACTTCCCCATTTCTTCCAGTATGTTGCATCAAAGCCCAATCATTTAAGAGCAATGAAAAAAAAGAAAAAAAAGTGATTTACCAGTCTTTTTTTTTTGTAATCTATTACATATATATATATATATATATATATATATATATATATATATATATTCCAATAAATTTACCAGGTAAGTTTTCTTCTGCTTCCTCTGTTATCCTAGTACACTATTGCTGACCCTGATAAATGTTCAAAGGAAGTGGATCAATTAAAATAATGTGTAAATTGATCTCTTTCTTTATGTATTCTGTTCTTTGTACTGAGGCCTTTATCTTTGAAATGAAAGGCACTGTGTAGTTTTTTGATAATATGCTGAAATTTCCTTTGGTCCTTTACTAGAGTATTTTCACCTACATTTGTAATCCTCATAAATCTCCTCTTGATTAAAATAATATAAATTTCTTTTACCTAAGCAAGCTGTTTTTAAAATGCCAGAATACAAATGCATTTATTTGAGAGGTACTTAGGTACTTTAAATTGTGAATAACAACATATTTATGTACTTTGTATATCTGAGTACCCCTAGGAACTATTTAATGAACTTTGTCATGTCACTACTAAAATCCACACATTCAGAGGATAAAACTTCGGAAGCTTTAAAACTTAAGTATTTAATGGACTTGATTTGGTCTTTTAGTCCCAGGAGAGAGCTAGAGCTAAGTGTCTGAGATATTAAAAGTTGCCATCATAATAGCTAAGTTCTTTCTCCCTTCCCTAGGGAGATGGTATGAGCTCAATCTTTGAAAACGGGTTTTAATCTTTTATTCATTATCCTTCAGAAAGCCCTTACCTGATAATAGGGTACAACCTGCCAGTAGGATGTCCCTTTTCCCAGTGTCAGAAAGTCAGAAACCTGCTGTCTCTACTTCCTGCCTTTTCTCATTTAATATGAACTCTTCTCCAACCCTTGCACACTTTAATTTGATCACTTTTTGGTCTTCTATTGTGGGAGTGTTCAAATCCTCATTTCCAACATTAGTGGTTTTTTTCCCCAGGTGTTAGAACCAAAGTAAACGAACAGCATTTCATTTGGTAGCTATGTCTGCCCCTTTATCTCATAGAATGCCTTGGAATTGATTAGGCTTTTTCTTGGATGGCTGCTCAGTCATGAAGAGTACTGAATGATGTTTATTGAGTATTTGCATTGCATTTATTAACTGAATCAGAATATTAGAATAGAAACAACTTACATGTCATCTGGTCAGTCCCCTGTCGTGATACTTTCTCCAATGACTCTATGGAGATGTTTCATCTCTTTTTAAAACTTTTCTAAAACGTATCTAAGAGCTCACTACTATCTATGGAAGACTTTTTACATTGTTCGATAATTGTAATTTTATAAAGGTCTTCTCACATTGAACAGAAATCTTATGAAATAGACTTCCCCATTACTGTATTCAGGCAATTTTAAAAACAAATCTAAATGCCTTTGTAAAGCATGACTTAAAAACTGTCCTGACATAACATTTCAATTATTGATGTATTTATTCAGTTTAATAGTATGAGCATTTTGTAGTGTAGATTAGGTATCTGTATATATATATATATATATATATATATATATATATATATATATATATTATATATAATCTATATCTAGATATAGATTAGTTCTCATGAATCTCTTTCTTGACTTAATATAAATTCCTTAAAAAAAAATTCATTTGTATATGGAGAGAAAGAAAGAAAGACTAGCAAACACAAAGGGGAGAAAATCCTGAAGAAAAAAGTAGGAAATTAGTGCAAACCAAAATAATAATATTCTGTCGTTTTTATAAAATCTAAATAGTTCCTGAAGTTTTCATAACTTATATAAATGAAATGGACACACAGATTGCTACAATCCAGGGTTCTGTTATAATTTTATCTAATATAAGTACCATGATATTGAATTTTAAACACTTGGGAGTTTAAAGGGTGAGGAATTATTTGTTTGTTATTACTTAATCACCTCCAAATGTGATTTATTGAGTCCCTGAAAGTACTTTCTTACAGTATCTAGATTTTCCATGGAGATCTCATTTGTGCACAACCCCTGCTTGGCTCAGCTTATGAGATCTGATATGATCTCATCTGAAAGCAATACTTCAGGGTGCCATTTGTTTTACAGAAATAAGCAATATCATTATGGAATACTGTTGGGCACAGGAGGTGATTTTAGGAGAAAAAAACATTTTTCTAGAAGATGAAAAAATGGAGTGTATTGTATAGATAAAATATCAAATGTAAAAACATTCACATTGTGAAAATTACAGCAAATTATATTTCAAGGAAGTGGTCAATCACTAACAAATATAAACTTTCATTTTTTCACAAGTATACTCATCTCATTTTCCACTGTTTATTTTTCAATCATTTTATTTCCATTTCTACTACAACTTTAATTTGATTTTCATAGACTATCTCAGATCTGAAGAATTAAAAACAAAACAAAGCAAAAAACAAAACTTTAGTAGCTCCTTGTAACATCTTTGTTAGAGACTTTTGAGTTAAGCAGATCAGGGTCCAAATCCCAGAACCACTCACTTACCAATTATATAAGCTTAGCTGATTGTTACAATTCTGTAATTCAGAAATGCATAAAAATGAAATGTTATCATTTTGATAGCTCTTAGTGCTGTTTACCAAATATATTCAATCTCTGTTTTCTAAGAACAGGGTGGATTGCATTTCCTTACCGCCTCATGTTTGGATGCAGACAAATGGTGTGTTCTGGCCAATTGCTTATGAACAAAAGAGACATGTGTCAATTACTAGCAGGAGAATTTAATTGTCTGAAAATACTTTCTAGTCTATCTTTCCTGCTTTCGAGGTAAATGCAGATAGTGACTTTTCTGTGGGTCTTGGTCCAGAAGTGAAGATAACTTGGACAGCACCTCCACTTGACCTGTAGTGGACATGTTGCATAAGAAGAAATGATTCTCTGGTGTGGTGTACCATTTAGATTTGGGGATTGTCTCTTTCTAAAGCATAATCTAGCCTACCAAGTGTGTTTTATCCATAGCAAGAGCCTAGTAATATTAAAGGAATGTCTCTAAGAAGTATTATTTTCATGGATTTTTAAAATTTATACAACACCTAGAAAAAGGCTTGCAGGACCACAACTGCCTTGATTAAGATCTATTGAACATATTGAATCTTCAAAATTTACCAACACTAGACAGCATTAAAAAAGATCTCAATCTATTTCGATAGGTCTATTAGAATAGAGTGTTTATGTTCATGCCACCCTCAGGAGATTTTATGGAGTTCTACAACAAATTTTTGTGAGTCAAATTCAGTCATCTATCCATGATCAAGACTAATAACTAGACAATTGGAAAAAAAAAATATCATTTATATTTTTTTCTCAAAAAAGTACCACTTATTCATTCATAAGTTAATATTTCAATATTTTTCTGATTACCAAAAGATCTAGTTAATGCTATAATATCAGTAGTGTGAATCACAGTCCATCTGTATCAGTTTCCTAGGGCTGTTGTAAGAAAGCACTGCATACTGGGTGGCTTAAAGAACAGAAATGTATTGTCTTACTGTTCTGGAGATTATGCTAGAAGTCAGAAGGGTTAGTTCCTTCTGAGGACTGTGAGGGTCCACCAGTTCCATGCCTCTCACCCAGCTTCTGAGGCTTTGCTGGCAATCTTTGGTGTTCCTTTGCTTATAGATACATCACACCAATCTCTGCCTTCATCTTCACGTGGTGTTCTCCCTGTGTGCCTTCCGTGACTGTCTGTCTCTCTGTCCAAACTTCTCCCTTTTTCAGGAGAACAACCCTATTGGATTAGAGCCCACCCTAATGACCTCATTTTAACTTCATTACCTCTGGAAAGACCCTATTTCCAAAGGTCACATTCTGAGGTATGGAGGTTAGGACTTCAAAGTATCTCTTTTGGGGGACACAATTTAACTCATAGCACCATCATTAAGTCAAACTAATTAGTATTTCTAGTAGAAGTAACTGAATAGCTCATTATGTGCATGCCAACAAACAGTGGGTGTATGCATTTTTTTAAATCAAATTGTCATTATAGCTAACTCTAAACAATGCACCTTGTGTGGATTATCACCCATGGCTCAAACTCTCCACTTTCTCACTTAACTAAATCACCTGATAGATACAAACCTAGGGAAAATTAAGTAGATGAGCAGGATTCTGTTAATTCTCAATATAAAATGTGCGTGTGAGTGTGAGTACATGTGTGTGTATATGTGTGCATGTTCGTGCACACAGGATTGCATTTCCTGACCACTTTATGTTTAGATGGAGACAAGTGACAACTTTATCTAGTTTATCTTAATTTTTAAATAGGAATAAGTAAGTAAGTGTGTGCGTTCTTTGAGACATTCACAATGTCAAATTGCTTTACTTTTACTTAACAAAACCTGTCCCCTCTTCAGAATGACCAAAGTTAAAGTCTATTTTCTTTCCTAAATTTAGTTTTCCAAGCAATAGCCATCTTTCCATAAAAGATAATGTTGGCCTACGATTTCCTGTCATTTTTACAAGTAATACTTTTCTTCATATCTCCTCCTCATTGCCCAATAAACTGTTGATTAAGAAAATTTAAAGTAGAGATTAGGGAGTGATAAGTAGCATTCTTCCTGCTGATATAAGCGGATGATAATGGAGAAGAGCAGGTTAACCGTGCCTGCAAAGTCAAAATGCCATCTTTCCCATTGACTCCAAGGCAATTCCTAATAAGGATGGTATCCACGGGCAACTGTCCTGTTTGGGTACTTAGAGGAGTTTTATAGAAGTTGTAATTACGTAAATAATGATTGAACATCTTGATTGAATTTGCTTTTTATGTGGTAGTCAGCACTCAATTTGACTAAAAGGGTAGTTACCACTGACTTTCCCATATAGTCAACATACCGATAACAACATGCATTTCTTTTTTTCCTCCCAGCTTTATGGGGATATCACAGCATATAACATTGTACAAGTTTAAAATATACAACTCAATAATTTGATATATGTACATCCTGCAAAATGATGATCACAGTAAGTTTGGTTAACATAATCATCACCCCACAAAGTTATATATTTTTTTCTTGTGATGAGCACTTTTAACATCTACTCTCTTAGCAACTTTCAAATATACAGGAGTGTTGTTAACTACAGTAACCATACTGTATGTGATATCCCAGGCCTTACTTATCTTATAACTGTAAGTTTTGATCACATTCACCCTTTTCCCCTACCCTCATCCGTAAGATGTATTTCTTTACAAGGGAGAAGAGGTGAATTCATGCGCCATTTTTATGTACTTTAAGGCACTTCTTAAGCATTTAATCTCAAGCACTATGCTGGGAAATGTAGGTTCATAGATGAAAATGTCATGCTTAAAATAATTAATGACATATAATAATACATCTGAAAATTTAGTTTTAAACAATTAACTGAGGACATGATAATTTACCTAGAATTGAGTACTTCCTCGGTGAATGTTTAAAATAAGACAATGTGTTCAGTATTTAAAGGGGATATTCAAGACTTATCACGTACTTAATATTGAAAGAATGTGTTTCAGAACTACCTGAAAATATTTTTCTGCAGAGGATCTGAAAATATTTTCCTGCAGAGGAAATTATATGAACAAAATTATTCTAAGAAATTCAGAATTGAGAAAGTATGCTAACATGGATATTTTAGGTTTATAACTGACTATTGGACAAAAAAAGCACTCATTTCACCAATGGGCTGAATTCATATTTACTAAGAATATTCAATCTTATCTACATTGCTTGGGAAATATTTCTCCCTAAAGCTAATAGTCCTGTAGAGTGTTCAGCTTAAATTGTATGTGTAAATGAAAGCTGAACTTTCAACCTTTCCCCACTCCCTCAAGGATAGGAAGAAATTGAAATCCATTCTGTGAATGCAGCCATTTAATACAACAGTTTATTTCAAGCTAACACAGATGATCCTAAGAATGCAGGGCCGAATTAGAACTAAGAGGTCAGGTAGTCTTTTCCCCTTGTTTTTGAAAAGAATGTGCTTAGTCCATACTAGATAGTTAAAACTCCATGAAATAAATTCAAAATCTGGAAGTAACAAAGATTCCATAAATTCTACAAAGAGCCTCATTTCTCAATTCTTTATGCAAATACTAACAGATGACCTATTTCTCTGCAATTAAGTCTAATATTTTGTATTACGACTTCTAATGCAAGGCTCCTCAAATTTTAAAGTACTTGCCGTTCACCTGAGAATCTAGTTAGAAATGCATTTTCTGACTCAGGTGGTCTGCAGTGGGCCCTCATGGTTTTCATTTACAGTAGCCCCTCCCCCCATATCTGCGGGCGATACAAGACCCCCAGTGGATGTTTGAAACCACAGCTAGTACCAAACCCTGTACATACTATGCTTTTTTTCTATACATACATACATACATACATGCATACACATGATAAAGTTTAATTTATCAATGAGGTACAATAAGAGATTAACAATAACTAAAAATAAAATAAAATAATTATAACAATATATTGCAATAAAAAGTATGTGACTATGGTCTCTTTTCTTTCTGACAAGCGATGTAATAAGCGAGGCAGCTACCAAGTGACTTATGGGCCCATAGCAGATACAATATATCACGGATATGCTGGACAAAGGAATGATCCACGTTCTGGGAGAGACGGAGCAGGATGTTGGGAGGTTTCATTTTGCCTCTGAGAACTGTGTGAAATTTAAAACTTATGAGTTGTTTATTTTTGGAATTTTCCATTTAATATTTTTGGACTGCAGTTGACTGCAGGTAACTGAAGCCATAGAAAGCACAACCGTGGATACAGGGGCACTACTGTACTAGTACAACACATTCTCAGTGATATTGATGCTGCTGATCCAGTCACCACACTTGGAATAGCAATGGCCTAGAAAACATAGAAATTTAGATCTATAGGTACTCATAGAGCCCACTGAGGCTAACACTTTTTCTGTATTAAAAGATTTCACCCATTTTGAATGTGGATGTTTCTCTCTCTTTATTTTGTGCATTCACTTAAAATGTTTTAAAGTATTGAATGGCAAACAAGATTGAGTATTTTGTTTCTTTGTACATAGCACAGAGGCTGGAAAACCACCAAAATATTACAGGCAGTGGAAGTATTTGGCCACAATGTTTGACATTTTATATTGAATGACAATTAGGCACAACGTGAAATTTTGAATTTGCCAAAGTTCCCATTACTTTTTATTATATTACAAAAAGCCATTACACACTTTTTACACATTTATGTCACTTGCTTAACCATTGAAGACATTTCAGCTGTGAACCCCTGTTAATGGCCAGACATTAGGTTGGTAGTTGACAAGATAAGTTGGGAGTCTTCCTTCAACATTCTGATTTTAGCATAATGAGGTGGGAAGAAATTAAAGAACTTGATTAAATGTACAAAACTGGCTTTATTCAAAGATGGGAACTTTAGAGTCTTTGATTCTAAGTAAAATACTTTTTGCAGTATCTCACCCTTCACTTGCATGGTCCTTTACTTACTGAGAAATCATAACCATATATCAAAATTAGAGATCTTACATTGGATTTTTGAAAATATTGGAAGTATTTGCAAAACTTTGCTCATTTTGCATCAAGTAGCCCAAACCTCATGATAAATGATTACATTGTAACTTTGTGAATTGTGTTGCCACCTACGCAGGACTATTTAGAAAGTGCATATTATCCACGCAGGTTTTGGATGGTTGTATTGTGGAAAACGTCTCAACATATAAACATTTATAAATAAAATGTGGTTTTTTATATATAACTCCTATCTAGTAGCGTTTCCTTGCATTGTCATCTGAACCTTTTCTTAAAGCTTATTTTCTCTATAGTTTAAGCCTTCTTACTATTCTTTATTATAAATCATTTTATACGTGCATGTTATTACAGCCCCTTCCCTTAAGTAGTTATTGTTATCTTTAGGAAAAAAATAGATTTTTATTCTCCTGAATTTTCTTCATTTCTTTTATTCTCCTGATATGTCTTCTAGAAGTGAGGCATGGAGTGTGACAATATTCCAAGACTGTCCACTGTCTAATCCTTTCGTTCATCTCATATTTTTTGTGTCTAGAAAATATGGACGACATTTCAAGATCATAAAACAAAATGATTTAATTCAAATGACCAATCTTTTCAAACAGATGTCAGTGCTGAAACTCATCTGTATTTTGTCCTATTAAAAGATTACTTTTTCTTTCTTCACCCTATAGATTAAATATTGAGTATAAACAATAATAAAGTCTGGTTAACAAACAGGTTTTTGATGACACCAAAATAATTAAAGACAAAATCTATCAGTTTTAACATGAATTTCTTTCATTTTGAAAGCACCAAGCTGACTCTGTTATAATGAACTAATCAGTCTGATAATTGCATAGTCAATGGAAATTAAATGTAAATGAATATCAAATATTTATTACAATACTAAGAGAGAAGGTTATGTACTCAGTAATCTATATTGTTTTCAGAAAAATAATACCTGAGGATCAAAGAGATTGTCTACAAATGAGCTTATTTTAATGTATTATATTCATTTAAATACCACAATAAATGTAGCTTGAAAGCCTATTTAAAGGTAAGAGTGAAATGAAATGCAATTCAATGGCAGAAAGGAGGTTATTGAAAAGACTAAGTTGTGATTTTTGTTTTTTTGTTTTATGTTCTTTTTTTTTCAAAGTTGTGATTTTAAAACAACTCTTTCTTTCGGGATTCCTTGGATACAATGAAGAGGGGTATCTAATGTTTGTTGAGAATGTGCTGTTTGTCAGGCCTTCTGCTGGCACCGGGGAGCTAAAGGACGGATATGGCCCGTAAATTGACAGTGTACTTGAGAAGACATGCAAGTAATCCAGCATGCACAGTTCAGTCTGTAAGAATCACAATGAGTAAGCACAGGGAGCATTAAGAAGGGTGTCTGCATAAGCCTGAGGTGAGGGGAAATTATATCTAGTGGTTGAGGAACTTGGACTTGAGTTAAACAGATGTCGGTTCAAATTCTGGATTCCCCATTTTGCTAATTATGTGGTCTCAAGAATGTGAATTTAGCTTTCTAATATTTAGTTCCCTTCTCTTTAAAATTGAGATATTAATAGTGTAGTGGGCTTATTGGGGACCCCTAAAATATATGTTTGTGTCCTAATCCCCAAAACCTGTGAATATTAGCTTACGTGGTAAGATGCACGGCAACGTACAGATTCTCCTCTAGAGCTTTTGTAGGGAGTGTGGCCCTACTGATACCTTGATTTTGGACTTCTGACCCTGAGAACTGTGAGAAAACAATTTCCTGTTATTTTAAGTCACCAAGTTTGTGGTAATTTGTTATGGCAGTTCCAGGAAACTAATACAAGTAGCATCTACTTCTGTGAAACAAAGTGCTATAGCATTAAACGATGATGCATGCCATTTTTGGGCTAATTTTATTATTAACTGAACTTGAAGGATGAACAGGAGGTATCTAGGAAAGGAGGGTGGGAAGTAAGTGGTGGCAACAGTGTTTGTCAAGCTCTGGAGGTAAGAAGGGAGAATGACATGTTTGATGTAGTGGGAGAAGTTCAGTAGAGCATATGCTTACAGTTCTATGAGCTTCTTTGTTTCTTCCTGACCAGTGTTCCAGAAGTTATACTTTATTCTTTACAAAATAAACTGTATCAGCAAACTATACGACAAAAACAATCACAGGCAGTTTCCCACACCAACGAAAAGTATAAAAATTCACTGCATTTTTATTGTCTTGGCTCAGCCTCCAGCTCTTTCAGAAAAGAACAGTGTAGGAGGTGACAATGAAATCAGCACGTATTATCGTTTCTCTGAAATTGAGCAAATTGAAAGCAAACCCAACTGAGATTTTAGATCACAACTCCCAGAAAATAATTGACTAGGTAACTATAGCTCAGCAAATGCCCTTCTCAGCCAATCAGGGATGAAAGCTTTACAGGTATTTATGACAGATATCAAATCCAAGTGGAACACAAAAGCTCCCGTTACTTACTCTTATAGGACAAATCTCACAAGCCCCAATGTTTGATCTGGGAACAGAGTACCCTCGTAAACAGGGGAGATACACCAACAGCATTTATGTCTGAATGCTTAAATCTTGTCTTCTCTTGAGGGTTTTCCTAGTTGAAATATGGCTGGCATGATTATATTTGCCTCATGGGGCTGCCATTCTGCTTTCATATTCTCCACTAACGAACAAATACACTTACTTTGGCACATATAAGAGAGGGTGGATATCAAATATAAACACATTGTAAAATATTAAGTTGGAAGTAAAGTGAATTGAAGAAGTTAATTAAAACCTAGCTGATAAGGAAATACGGATGGGTTATTACTAGGGTTTTACAAGCCTCTTAATATTCTCCTTTCTGATTTTCAGGAAAGAGAGATAGTTGTAATAGGCTGGTTATATTTTACAGGTATCTCACAGGAATTTCTTTCAGTTTAATATCTGAGCTGTAAACACATATCCAATGCAGAAGATTTCATTTATTGGTCAGGTGAAGGTGGTTTCTGTTCCAAAGATACACCTGTTTCCCAAATGACCAGTAGCAGGGCTTTGTTGGTGGTCCCTTAGAGGCATGCATTTCACTCATTCCCTGTATCATGGTTGTGACTTAATTCTTTAAATTATTAATAGTTTGGCAATAGCTTAACCATGCCAATTCCAATAACATCCATAAAACAAACCAAAAACATAACAACATGCACAAAAACACACACATACAAAAGCAATGCATCTTAAATATTATTTTAAACCAAAAAACACTATCCTTTCCACAATATCTTGACTATCGCCTTGCTCTCCATTTGCAATTTTTAGTAATGGATGCACTCATAAGAGAATCACTAGGAGAGCAGTTTTCAATTATGTTAATTTTTTTCTAACCTTGAGATTTACTTTTTCTAATGTCACACTTTGTGAAAAGAGACAGAACTTGGAGCAAATAAGACATGGGAAGGACTGGTATTAATTGAGGGACATTGTAAGATTCTTCAAGTCTGCAATATGGGGACTCAAAGGGCTATTACCTGGTAGAATTTTATAGCAAGTGCTGGGGAATTTTGTAGCAAGGTGAATAGACTGAAAGCTAAGAATAATGTCAAGTTGTCATGAGGAATTTAAAAGTATGAATGAAAGTGAGATGATGAAATTAAACCTACATAATTTACTAGGATGATATAGTTTTCATATATAACCATTGGAATAGTTTTTTAAAAAGTTTATCTACTCTCTAGAAAATCGTGGGGCTCACCCTTCTAGATGTTAACTGAAAAGTGCAATTGGTTAGCTAAAAATACCTCAACTGTGTTAAGGAGTGAACATGAGAGAGGGAATTTGCAAATTGGCACTTAGAATATATTCAATGTAATCCTACTATAGCATTTTTATTGCCACCAAAAATAACTGAATATATCCTGAGTCCATGCAGTAGCATCAATAACATTAGGTTACCATCAACTAACTCAGTGTTTTACATGTGTATTAGCGGCACAGACACTAAAATTATCCTCCCTATTACTCATTTAGATCTCTTTTTTTCTATTGCTGGTTCCAAGTTGTCAAATTTCTTTCAGCTGTTATTTTTTGAAGAAGGAAAAAATATGGCAAGGTGATATTCTATCTACTGTTTAAATAATTCTGAACAAAAGCTCAAAGTGGGAAATTGAAGGGGAATTGATTGAAGGAGGCATACAAAGGTCATTGCCATATAGTCAGCTTACCATACAGTTGGCTCATGGAGGTTTTGCTTGTTTAAAATCACAGTATCAAATCTTATAGGTTTTTGTTTTGTTTTATCCCAAAGCTGGGGATTCTCCTTTATATCTCCTTTCTCTACGGCCCCATCTTCAGTAAATCTCTAAGTTAAGTAAAGGTTGTCTCTTAAATGTTTCTTTATATCCCGTGTGAAAATTCTGTGCACTTCAACATATCCATCCCAATAGCCTCCACAATTGCCTTTGAATTGGTCTCTTCGCATCCATGCCTGCCAATTCTCCACACAGCTGTCAAGAGCCTTTTAAAAGTTAAATCTGATATTGCAGATCTCCTGTGTATAATCCTTCAACGTGTTTTCCATGGATTTTGAGGTTAAGTCCAAAAGTCCTTACACAATTAGTAAGTCCAGAAGGATATAGTCTCAGCCTTCCACTTCAGATATCTCTGACACTGCTCACAGTGACCACTGAGAAAACTGTTGTATTCTGTGATTAGGAGATAAAATTGTTATCAGAGGAATATTGAATGTGAAATTATGGAAATGGATGGATAAGAAGCATAGGACGTAGTTATGGATCACATAGATTTTTGTATAGTTTCTTCACTGAAATATACCCATCTCAGAGAACTTTGCCTGGCAAAGTGAGTTGGAAATAAAGAAGCTTCATCAGGGAAAAAAAAGAAAAAAAGAAATTGAAGATACCTTTCCAAATTTTAATCTAACACGTGGGATTGAAGCATAATTCAATAAAACATACGGATGGTATTTCTTATGCAGGTTGGCTTTTGTAATGGAGGTTTGTTCTGTGCTTTGCCTTTCTCTGAGAGTCCCCTTGGGTAGTCATTCATGCTCACCTTGCTCATTTATAATATTGTGGATAATAATGCTTGCTTTCACCAAGCCGTTGTGGAAAATGAATGTTTGCTGTGTATTTGAGATTAGGAGATAAAATGTGGTGTAGGACAGAAATGGTGCGTTGAAAGGTTATTAATGATACTCAAGGCTAAGGGAAGAGTGAAGGCAAATTCTCTTTAAGGATCAATGGCATTTGGGACCATGTAGTAACAACACACTTATTTTTAAATATGCATTTCCCTGTTTATCACAAACAGTGTTCATAAAGGAAAACTATTTTAGGATACAATAGAATGAAGATATAAAAATAAGTTAAAGTATTTATTAAAAGACCTGAAATAAATGCAATCATCAAGTAATAAAAAGGTCTAATCGTTTAAAATGTTTTTAATTACATACATACAAAACACATTCATATGGATTATGAGATTATGTACATATGTACATACATGCACACACAAATACATTTATTTTGTCCATAAGAAGTATGACAATTAAGTAGTTTTACTTTTTTCTCACTCCCCAGGTTTCACAAATCATTTTTTGTATAGATTCCTGACTAGCGAGCATTTTAATTAAATTATACATAATCTGAGTACAATGACAGCCAGATTATTTCATGGGGCTCTATCTGCTCCAACCCTAGTCCGTACTGCTGCATGGAGAGTACAATGAATGGGGAAAAATGTCTCCTGGCTCCCTGAGTCCTAGTCTCAGGACTGGGACTACAGAGATCTAAGGTACTGCTATTTAAATTGCTCATTTTGTCAAGTGAAGGGGAATAAGAGGTTCAGTTGTTCAGGTATAAAACAAATAAGTCATGGGGATGTCATATACAGCATAAGGAATACACGTAGTCAATAATATTGTGGTAGCGTGGTACAGTGTCAGATGGTTGCTGGGCTTATCATGGTGATCAATTTTTTTAGGTATATAAATGTTGTTGAATAACTAGGATGCACACCTGAAACTAATATAATATTGTATGTTAGCTATATTTTAATAAAAGCCTTTTAAAAAATGAAAAATTTCTAGAAGTAAAATGTGGTGATGGTTGCACAACTCTAAATTTACTAAAAATCAATGGGTAAATTTATAGTATGTGATTATATCTCCATAAAAATGCAAAATATTTACAATTAATATATGTGAGGAAACCTACATTGAATAGAAACTAGATTTTTTAAATGTAAAAATAAAATAAGTAAATTGCTCCTTTTGTCATGCCATAACTTTGGAGGGCGGCACTTGCCCAGTGTACAGAGCCCAGGGGAGCTGATTTAATCACAATCTATGGAAGCAACAAGTCTGCCTTGTTCAGAAGTTCTGAAACAGGCATGCTTGAGTTTGTATAATCTTATAAAACCCTCAAACCCCCATTACTTTGTTTTCCTTTTGATTCTGTCCTGGTTCTCAGTACCTTGCTCTGGTCGGTTAGAATCACAAACAGAATCTTCTTACAACATTGCTTACAACACCTCCTTGTCTTCATGTCATTATAACATGAGAGAAGGTTTGTTCTCGCATGCCCCATGTTTAGTACCCATGCAGTCTTTCTTTCATGTCAGTTAATTATCTTCCAAGTTCTATGTAACCTGAATTATGTTCCTTTAAGTCAAATGATACAAAGATATATAATTAATACTGAATCTTGTAGTCCTAAATTGGTGTGAAAATGACCTGTCTGTATTACTCTCTGATCTTGTACCTACATGTCCTCTGTTTTTTTCTTCTGGATCTTGGAATGTTCTTTTCAACTGTTTACTTTGTCCTTTGCAGCAGTCTCTGATTCACTCTAAACTCAAAGTTGATTAGAAGATTGCTATTTGTCTTGGTTAAGATCATGGACTCTGGAATAAAGCCACTTCCATTTGATTGATGATTTCCCCACTTCCTATCTGTGTGACATTGCGAAAGTTACTTAACCTCTCTGAACTTATCTGAGTCCCATTCATAGTATTTACCATAACACTATTGTGATTGTAGTTATTTTCCTTCTGATATAACAAGGCTCTGGACCCTCTTAACAGTTTCACTCTTTATCCAATTTCTCCTGAGATTTTAATTGTTCTAATAAAAAATTACATATCTTAATTCAGAACATTATTGGATCAGTGCATCAATTTGCTAGGGCTACCATGACAAAGTACCCAGATTGGGTGGTTTAAACAACAGAAAGTTATTTCTTCACAGTTCTGGAGGCCAGAAGTCAGAGATCAAGATGTTGGCAAGGTTGATTTCTTCTATGGCCTCTCTCTTTGTCTTATAGATAGCTGCCTTCTGCCAGTGTCTTCACATTGTCATTCTTCTGTGTATGTCTGTGTCCTAATCTTCTCTTCTTATAAGGAGGGCCGCTATATTGGATTAGGGCCCGTTCTGATGACTTAGTTTAACCTTGATTACCACTATCAAGGACCTATCACCAAACAGTCACATTTTGAAGTCCTGAGCATTAGAATTCCAACATATAAATTTTAGGGGAACACACTACAGTCCATAGGAATCAGCATTACTGAAATTTCTGAATTCAAGATTTTCTTTTCATTGGAGAGAAACAAAATAAAACAAACATCAAGAACAAAGGGAGCAAGAAAGAGAGAATGGCCACTAATGTAAATGTAATTATTTTTTTCTGGATTGGCTTCCTTTGTCTCTTCCATGAAGTCAATGAGACCATTGCCCTACATTTACTTTTATTTCACATCAGGAAACCTGTTCCAAAGTTTATATCATGGCTGGTTTAACTTGAATATGACTAATATATCATGTCACTTAATGGTAGTTTTTACAATCTGACATCTGATCCGGAACCTATTTTTGGAACTTTTCAACCTATATGTAAGTAAACACAATGTCGCAGCTGATTTCTCTCAGGCCTGTGAAGGATTATAAATTGTTTCATACTAGTGATGATAATAATAATAATAGCAAATCCTTCTCTAGTTTTCTATGTGCCAGTCACTATTCTAAGTACCTGACAGGTATTCATTCTTCTAATCCTCTTGTGAAATTTAAAGCTCCTATTCTTGAGAAATGCAGCATTGACTTTTACGTTGTTAAGAGACTGCAGGAAGAGAAATTTAAATATGCTGTGACTTCTGTTAAATATATAACAAACCTTCTCTCAATTTAAGAATACCTTGAGGAAAAATACGAGGTTTTTACAAATCATTCACAATTTTTCATGATGTTTCAATTGTAGACAATGGAGTGGTTACACTAATGAAAGGCTTAAGAATTAAATTTACATGTCTTCTAGACATATATACGTATCAAATGTTAAAATTTTTCACACAGTATACAATAAAACTATTATATAGAGGAAGAGTAATGGTGCTAAAGTTGGCTGAGAAACTTATGCATACTAAATATTGAGCCAACTGACTTGTCCAAGTTCACAGAACTGAGATATGGCAGAACCCTCTAATTCCAAACTATCGATGATATGCCACATTATTTTTGTTGTCGTTGTTGTTGTTGCTGTTACCTACAAACACAGAGAGCAACATTTAACAAATAAGGTAATGTGGTTAAAAGAAAAAAAAAGTTGAACTTAAACAGTGCTAATTAAAGCTGATTTATTTGTAGAACATTTTGTGTTAGTCACTATGCTGTGATAAGAATTTGTTCACTGTAGACATGCTGCTCTGTAGTAATTGGTTATCAAGAAGAATGCAAAACTACAGAGTACAATAGAAATTACTGTATTCATAGTTTAAATAAACTTTGGAAAGCTACCACATATTTAATTCTTAGCCTGTGACAGGTACAAGGCAAGAACTTTACTTGCATTCCTCAAATATTATAGAAGTAAGTATTTTTAAAAAAAACAAAAAAACAATGTTCTATGTCTATGTTGAATAAATTCTAATTCATTTACTTTCATACCTAAGAAACCACCTTAATACAGATATTTTTAACTATATACTGGACTAATGTAGTAGTTTGCAATTTATTTTAACTTTGTTTGAAATATACTATAAACAACTAGCACATTAAAGGTCCTAGAAGATAAGTTTATGATGTCATTTTACTGTTTATAACATTTCATGGCCTCTGAAACTCAAGTCCAAACTGCATCTAAGGCCTTTGCAATCTTCGCCCTAGTATCTTTCCTGGTCTCAGGGTCCAATATTTCCCATGGTTTACAAATACTCAATTTAGAGCATATTATTGTAGATTCACTAGTGCACTTTGTTACCCTTTTCCTCTTTTTTCCCTACATGACTGGCTTGCCTCACAGAGCCTTCCATCGTTCTCCATGAAAGGAAACTTTATTGAGGAATCAAGATCCTCAGGATGGATCCCAGCTCCTTTTTTTCTAAACTCCTATAGTTCTTGAGTTGTTATAATTCTTTAATATTGGTCACATACTAGGTTGGACCATGACCTTTTGGTGTAGAAATTATCTCACATACTATCGTATAGTTCTTTCCATGCAGCTTTAAGCATCACATATGTTATAAGGAATTTCTCAATAAATATTTATGGGAGGAAAACGATCAGGAAAATGGAAATAAATAAAGAAAACATGACATTTGAAACACTGCCCTTTCCCTTTCTCTCCTTCCTAAAGGAAAATATACAAAAACAATTTGCTTTTAGTTAACAGAACTACCTGAAGGGACAGGACAGAGCTTTAAATAACCATCTAATGATATACAAACAATCAATAGCAATTTGGGGATAACCAGTATGTATTTACTTATTTAACAAGTAGTAATTGAACTCTGCTGTATGTGGATCCTACACTAAGTTAGCAAGATAAAATTGGATAAGTAATGGGTTTTTGCCTTAAAGATCCTACAGTCTATTATTAAATAAATAATCTCAATATGATGTGGTAACTCTCATAATAGATGTCTGCGGATAGGTCTGTGAAAGCAGAGAGGAAGACACATCCAAGTTTGAGAAGAGACATCATTTTTATTTTCGGAGAAATTATATTTGTTCAGAATTTTGAAGGATGAGATGAGTTTGCCAAGTAGATAAGGAATAAAATATTTTTTGACATTTGAGTAAAAGCATGTACATAGTTGGTAAAATGCAGGATGTGATTTATGGAGAGATAGCAGATTATGGAGAGAGAGAGGCAAGGAAGGAACCAGTGAGCCAGACTCGCAAGTTTCTATTCATAAGATGTGAGATGAAAAGTCACTCAAGTGTTTTAGGCAGAAAAGTGACATGATCAGATTTACAGTGGTTGGTGAATAAATCAAGAAGACGAGCCAAAATTGGAAGCAGGAAGATTAGTTAGGATACCACAGGGAATCTTTAAGGAAATATGGGATTCCTGAATATAGGCAATAGCAATGGGATGTAGAGAAAGAAGGAATGCAGATTGTAAAAACTTAGATTGGATGATGGGAAGAGGGTGTTGGAATGGTGGAATCTGACATATTTTTGGACAAATGGTGATATAAAGAATCAAGATTTGGATTAAGTGTAAGATATAGTCTGGGATGGAAAAGAAAAATTCATTCAGTATTGGCTGGGTTTTATTTGGGTCTGGAAAATCAGGATGTCATTCCTAACAAGCAGTTACAAATGTTTGTCTACCACAAGAGGAGACTCAGCTGGAGACATGTTCAAAAACCAATGGTATATACATGAAGGTTACAACCAGAGAGGTATATGAATTACGCCAGGGATGTTTCTGAGAGAGAAGAGGGCTAAATATAGATGAGTGAGTAAAGAAGACTGAAAAGAATGGTTTGAAGTCAAAGAAGAACTATGAGAAAATTGTGTCATGGGAAAAAGGAAGAAGAGAGTTTTAAAGAGAGATAGTCTGACCAGGGTATGGCAGTGTGAAGGACAAAATGGGAGAATCAAACAAGGGATTCAAGAAGCTTGTGATATTAAGCCAACTGGCATTGAATTTGGGCAGTGTAATTTTAGTATTTACCATGTATTTCCATTTGGAAAGTCATATTGCCTGTGTCTGGTCCAGGAACTCTTCATAAAACGAGATGTGTGATTATTATATTCTCATACAATGTATATGTAAAAATCCAGCAAATAATATTTATCATGTATCTATTTCCTATAGACTTGTGAATATTTTCAGATATTTGAAAACACTTAATAGTCAGAAGCTCTACCCGTGAAGAAATTATAACTCGGTTAGTGAACTTGTCTACTTTTTCCATGTGGCATGGTAATTTAGTTTCTGTCAAGGAGCCGGGATACAGAGCTCATTGACTTTATATGGCAAGCAGTATTGATAAAGCCTAGCGAGTATCTGAAAACTGATGCTTTCTGTCCTTCACACAATTGAACTTACCTTTGGCCATAGTCAATCTTTGTAAGGTAGCTCCCAGGAGACCAGAGATTATCATACAAAGTAGAACCCCAGAAGTCTATGTGCCACTTAATGATCAGATTATGTTACTTATTCCTGTCATTTTTCCATTTATTTCACTGTTACCGACTATATAGTAAGCTGGCAGACAGTCCTGTATTTATCACTCCTCCATCTACCTATCTATCTATCTATCGATCGATCGATCGATCGATCGATCTATCTATCTATCTATCTATCTATCTATCTATATAAATGGATCATAATTTAGTGTAAGTCAAGTAACTACTGTGCTGAATATCACAAGAGGTTAGAAGGCACGGTTTCACCATTCCAACATTCACACAGATCCAACCACCGCGTCTGTCCCCCGAAACTTCTCAGTGTACGTGGAGTGTTCTCCCATTTTGTCATGGAACATGAGTCAAGTTTTATAGTGAACATGAAAACTATCATCTGTCTCTATTAGAAGATTATTATATTTCTTCGTTGTTTATTCCAATATATTTCATGAGTTTGTTTTTTTATTTGAGGATAATTTTCTGCTACTTTTTAAAACTGAAGAACCTCCCAACTGCAGCTTGTGAACTGCCTTTACTTCAGTGAAACTCATCTACTCTTATCATTCCTTATGACTTTTATATTTATAATTGCTCTTTACACAAGGTGCATGCCATCAGCCGCTCTATGTGCTTCTCCAGGTATAATTTTTATACCAACATGACCGACATGTACACAGTATAGGAACCAATCTGATTCCTTAACTATGGTAATTGGATTTTCCATGTAATTACAGGTGGTAATGACATTTTAAGCACCTTATACAGGTGCTAGGAAAGTTTTTTTTTGTTTTGGTTTGGTTTGTTTTTAATGTGATACAGCATTAAGAAAGTCTCAGTTTTTGGAGCCATGCCAGACTCCAGAGGTGCCTTTGAGCTGTAAATAGCAGTTTTCATTAGAGGATAATTACAACCCTGACCACCTGCACTACTCCTTGTCACAGCGTCCTCCTTAGGACAAGGAAATCTCAAGAGGAGAATTAGTGTTTTGAGCTTTAAAAGCCAGAAAAGTAAACGTCTATTCGTTACGAAGCAGCATTCATAGATGTTGGATCAGAATCCGATACACTTTGGGTTGCATATTCCCTTTTGGTTGTCAGGAACAGGTGAGGCCAGCTGCAATAAATAAATAAATAAATAAATAAATAAATAAATAAATGAATAGTCTGATTTAATTCTTTGTGTATGATCAGGAGTCATACTCTGTATGCTTGTGCAGTCCAAGCATGTGTGTGTGTGTGTGTGTGTGTGTGTGTGTGTGTGTGTGTGTGGTGTATCAGTTACTCAGAGCAAAGTGACTGACCTGGTGGTTTATCTACTAATACACTCACTGCCACATTAATGATGCTTCAACCTCTGGTTTTGTTTGTGTGTGAAGGCAAGCTCAGGCAGTCACAGTATTTACTGAGAGCTCACTGGGGCCAGGACTCATGCTGGGGTCTGCAGAGGAGGCTGGAAAAGAAGAAAGATTTGGTTTTGTGCCCCAGGAACTAGCTCCATTTAATGTGCTATGTGACCTCACTGCATGTCTTTACCTTAATAAAATGATGGTGAGATTACGTGTAGCTTTTGTTAAGAAATAAACAGAACAATGCATGTACAGTACTGACACTGTGCCTAGCAAATACTAAGCAGTTGCTAATGACAACAGCTGTTCTTATTAAGAAAATAACATAGTTGGAGGAGACAGACACAGATGCCGTTGTTTACATACCAGCCTAACATAATGCGCAGCGTAATAGAGTGAAAACAAGTGGGTAATATTGTTAGGACAAAGCATTAAAAAATATCAGCCGTATTTGTGTACGTTGAGAATTGTTGAATTTGTTGTGCATGCTCTGAACAAATGTGAAACATACTCATTTAATTCATTTTTAATTTTGAATTCTAAGTGCAATTTTGGTTAAGCTCATTTCTTAATGTAACGGGAAAATACACACCCAGCTCGTCCTGCCCTTTTGCCTCATTACTTATGTATCTTTTTCCCTCTGGTAAATGTCAGACAGTACAATTGAAAATATAGTTCATTTGGTGTTTGAAATCCAGCTAGACATGATCCTGTGTGTCTCAGGGAGGCACTGCTGTTCTTTAGCTCAGTCTGGCCCTTTCCACACGTTTCAACAGGTCTAATTCCCAGTGTAGGTAATATTGGCTGTCCTTGTCTGAGGGTGGTCATGCAATCCCTTGACACAAGTGAGATTAAGGAATATTTGACCTGCATGACAGGGAACTGATGGTATTTCTGTTGACATACTCATCTTTTATGGGAGAGCTTCAATCCCCCAATCAATGACTGCTCTCGTCTTATGCCTTTCATAACAAGAAAGGTTAGCAAAAAAGGAAGACTGGTGAGAGCCAGTCATTCTCATAGAATGCCTCTGATACAGGGGATATAGGAAAAGCAGATTTAAAAGCCGTACACATTTGTATTGTCTGCATTTTAATAAAGATTAAATTACAACATCAAGACAATGATAAGTTCCTTGGTTTCATCTTTTAAATGCTTCTGTCTTTTGAAATACTGAGGCAGATTTCTGTGTCTGTTTTTTAGGGCATATGTGAAAGGTGATTATTCAAGCTGCAGCCATTGCTAGATATTAGTAGCCTGAGAGTTTAGAGATGTCTTTAGTATTATCTTCCACAAACACGAGACCAGTGAACAGTAATAATTCTCTGGTTTAGCACCCGCAATGCAAAGGGGATTTCTTGCCTATACTTATTGTCTTTTTCCAAATTATACAAGAGACCAAATAATATAGTGGAATTCTCTGGGTTTCTTCTTTCTATAGCACCTCCAATTATATCCCTAAGTTTTTACTTCCCTTGATTTAGCAATTACTAAGGTGAGTACTGAGAAAAAACACAGGCTCAGGCCTGCTGCTGCAGGTCTCACTGTTAAGGGATTGGAACATCTGGCTTCAGTTCTTTTCTCAGAATAGGCCTGACAGTGTTCATCACACAAGCACAGCCACTGGCACTTTACAGTTAACTTACGTTCTGCAGATGAAACTCCAAGCGGTTGTCTTTGAACTTCTCTCCCATGACAACTTTTGCTGTGTCAGTTTATTCTCCTGAGTGACGTGCCTTCTTTCCCGAGTGAGATACTCGACCCAGACACAATTCCCCATGAGAAGCATGTATAGATAATGCAATCAATTAATAAGTATTATTTTGTGCTTAGCCCCTTGTTAGTCACCTTGAGAGTAATAGAAATATAAGGCCTGGCTCTTGCCCCTAAGGAGCTTTTAATCTCATTAGGAACTCTACCCAAATGAAGTAACGACAAATAATTCTAGACTGTATAAGTAAAGTGGTTTATTTTATTTTATGTGCTTGGAGTTACATGGGGATAAAGAACTGTCCGAGTTCAAGGAACAAATAAATAGTTGTATATGGGGCTACAGTAAAGATGTGGGGATGACCGGAGCAGAGAACAAGTATTTGGAAAAAAGAGGAAATTAATTTTGATAGCTAAGGTAGGATCCAGCTATAGAGGTCTCTGAACACTCGCCTACAGGATATAGATGTAATACAGCAAGTACTCTGAGCCTGTGAAGGTTTCTGAGCTTGACAGCGTAATGCTGAGAATGATATATAATGGCTATGAATTTAGAGTATATCATCCAAATGGAGAACACTTCACCTAATTCTACTTTTCTAAATCAGATAAATCAGACTTGATCTCAATCAACCAGGGGTGAGAAGAAATAGTATCTCAGTCATATCTGTATGCATATTTTTTGGCGGGAGGAGACACCTTGAGATTCATGTAAAAACTGCAAAATTGGAAGGGGGCTTCTAGTCTTTAGTCCATTGTGGCTATTCCTGATATGTTCTTTTTCAAGCCTGTGTGGTCCTTTCAAAGCAGCCTTCAAAGACTCTTATTCCAAGTATGGAGACATCATATACTTTCTCCGTACCTCCAACACCACGGCCTTTTTGTATTTTATCACCTTGGTTATTCTATAATGGATCATTTTGTCATTTGGGGCACTGTGTGGGAATGGGGACACAGTTTCATGCCACTCCAAAAACCTCTCAACTCGGACCCTTCTGCCATCTTCTTTGAACTAACTGTATCTGCTTCGTGATCGAGCCAATTGCCTTTCTTCACCCTGAGTAAGCATTAAACCACGCAATTAGCTCATTCTCACAAAAGCCTGAATATGATGAATTTATGCTTATGGCTCAGCTTCACAGAAATCATTGCTAACCTAACAGCTCAGGCTCAACACAGAAGACTTTTGGGGTAGAAGCATCAAATCTACGTCTAATTATTTCTTATCTCCAATGTTGAGAGCATAAAGTAAAATTTACATCTCAATAATTACTCTGTCAGAGAGTCAAACAAATTAATAATTGTGAATAGGATGTATTAAAAGAGGAGCAACCTGAAAACTCAGAAGATAGCTCAGAGGCTGTGGCAATAATCCACAAGTGATTGCTGAGGGTCTAGCCCAGGGTAAGAAATTGATTCCTGTAAAATATGCTGATAAGATACACTAATTGAGAGAGAGGGCCATATTCCCAGGTTGTCAAAGGTTTAGATCAGAAACGTTTTTAAATTCTTCAACCTTAGACAATAAAATAATACTCTTATTAAGAGGTCTTGTATAAAAAAAGAGTTTGACATCCAATCACCATGTTATTTCACTTGCCTCCTCTGCCACCAGCAATTCCTGCTGTGCAATTGTCAAACGAACACGTAAGACCTAGTGCAGCACTTGTAGCCTGGAGCAGTAGAAAGCAGTTTTTAGCAATCTTTTCAGCTTCCATATGGGAGTTGCAGCAATTAGTTTCTTTTTTCTCAGACAAGCTGCATTTAGCATAGAAAAGAAGTGGCACTGTTTTGAAACAGCTTAGAGGGGACAACTTGGATACCAAAAGGGGTGATAGCATTGAGCTGGGGAGATGTACTGAATGTAAATAATGTAAAAAGTTATAAGGAAAACCAGCAATAGTTGAGTTTGGAATCGGAAGAGGGAAGGATTGTAAAGAAATTGCTAACTACCTGATAACAGGGAATAATTACAAGGAGTTTGGGATATAAAAGATTCCTGAAAGAGTATAAAGAAAACCTGAAAAGGAGATTTATTTTTTTTCATAGTTACCATGTCTTGAATAGATTTCTCTCTATATATACTTTCTTGTTACCACAAGCCTATAAATGGGAACTAATGAAAAACTGAACCCCGAGTGATACAGAAACTAAACATTTACTCATGATTGAGCTAATATACTTAAAACTCATACTGTGTTTGTAAATGAGTCTTAACAAATATGTTGTGTAAATATTATTGTGCTCCCTGTGTGATAAGACTCTACAGAAAGAGAAACCAGGAAAACACCCCCAGATGTGACCTGAGGCAGTATTCAGTGGGGAGGTAGCCAGGCGTGGCCTGCCCAAATATTCTCATTTTTCTATTTCCGGGCTCCTGTAGCATTGCACTTGCCAATGTGAAGGTAGTTATGGCCAATGAAATGTCTGCAAAAATACCAGACCTGGCCTACCTCCTCCTCTAAAAATTGTCATTTAATTGGCCTTGTGAGGTAATGCATGCTCTGTTGTCCCTTCCCAGTGGAAGGACATCTGTTGAAATGAAGTCTGTGTCAACCTGGATCTACAATGAGCAGAGATCACTGGCCCACATTGGATATTTAGCAAGAGTGAGAAAAAAGAAAAAAGTCCTTTGTTTTCTGCCATCTAAGCTTTAAGGACACTTACTGCAGCATGAACTAGTCCATCTTGACATTTACAGGCAATCTATAAAATTTACCTTTACGTTTGGAGTTACCTAAATCTATTTTTTTCTTTTTTTTTTTTTAAAGCTAGAAATTTGAAGTTAGAGCAAAACTATTTCAGTTTGGTATTATTTCAGTACCAAAAGTAAGTGCAGGCCCAGAATGTGTGGGGCAGTTCCAGGACAGCATCCTTGGGACACAAATGTCCCAATATTAACCGTCACGGGAAAACAATAGAACATTTTCACCAAGTAATTCAGTTCACTTTTAATATCAAGAGAGTCAGAATTTGTGTTAGACTTCATATATATTATATCCATCATTTATATTTTTATCTATCATCTACAAGTTAGAAGCATTTTAGAGAAAAAAATAAGAACTTCATTTAAAGTTCTATTAGCCTCATGCCTTTTCTACGAAGGGTTATAATATCAAGAAGGAGAGGAGGGCTGAACTAGGTGGTACTCACTTCATCATCACTAAAGCATCAAACAGGAAGCTGAATACTTATGTAACAGATGTTATTTTAACGTGAATGTGACTATTTGATGAGGAAGTTGTAATAAAAATTTTTGAAATGTATTTCTCCCAGACTCGTGAATCTCTGACTTTTATAAAACCAAAATATATCAAAATTAATGTGATACTTTCTGGAACTTGGAAATTTCAGAAGGGGAAATTGAGATACCAAAAATTAAGATAAATTGAATCTCAGGATAAAGTAAATTACTTTGAAGGAACCATTTTCCTTCAAAAATCTTAAGCCACCGAGGAACATTCAAAAGGCAAGAAAGTTCTCTAGGATTTGGTATTAAAATAGTTCTACTAGTTAGAGTAGAACAAATAACCATGAATTATATTTGAAAGACTGAGAGAACATTAGCTTTAAACATGAAGTCACACAATTATTGTGTCAGATATGAGTTTCCTTAGAAATAGCAATAAAATGGACAGGGTTCTGTCTTCCTAGAAATTGGATCAAGAAAGGTTAGTTGGCTTCTTAGACTCAGAAATCTATACCTTTGGTTTCTTGGTTAATTCCATCTGAAATTTCTGAAATGGGTCTCCTGGACTAAAGATAAAAAGAAAAATAAAAGACTTATCCGCACTAATGCCAGCAGTCTGGGCCTAGAGTCCAAAGATAGTGCAAAGGCAGGGGCAATAGACAGGGGTCATACCTAGACCTTGGAATTGGGGCAATTAGTGAATGCTGATTTCAATATTAATATATTTAGTTTGTATGTATTTTATGCTTTATTGCTTTTAATATTTTTAATTAAAATTTACTGGGGTGACAATTGTTAGTAAAATTACATAGGTTTCAAGTGTATAATTCTGCAATGCATACAGAATTAATACATGCAGAATAATGTAATACATGCAGAATTCTGTATTATGCTGTATTATTCTGTAATACATGCAGAATAATACAATTCTGCATCTATATATCAATATTTTTCATTTTTTCAATTACAGTTGACATATAATATTGTTAGTTTCAGGTGTACAACATAGTGATTAGACATTTATACAGCCTTAAAGTGATTACCCCAATAATCTAGTACCCATCTTACATACATTGTTATTACCGTATTATTGACTCTATGCCCTTTGCTGTACTGTACATCCCGTGACTATTTTGTAACTAGCAATTTGTACTTTTTTTTTTTTTTTTTTTAATTTATTGGGGTGACAATTGTTAGTAGAATTACATAGATTTCAGTTGTGCAATTCTGAATCACATCATCCATAAATCACACTGTGTGTTCACCACCCAGAGACAGCTCCCCTTCCATCACCGTACATTTGATCCCCCTCACCCTCATCCCCCACCCCCCAACCCCCTTACGCTCTGGTAACCACCAAATTACGTTCCCCAGATTAATTTTCAAACCCCGTGGCCATCCTGTGGTCACCGACTGCCCTCCAATCCCCTCACCCTCCCCCCCACCCCCCACTCCCCCCGCCCATCTAGCAACCCTCAGTTTTTCCTCATTGTCTCCCAGTTTCTGATTAGTTCATTCACTTATTCTTTTCTTTAGAATCCGCAAATAAGTGAGATCATATGGAACTTATCTTTCTCTGTCTTTTTAATCCCTTTCCCCTTTTCACCCATCCCCCCAACACTTTACCCATCTGGCAACCATCAAAATGTTCTTTGTATGTGTGAGTTTGTTTCAGTTTTGTTTGTTCATTTATTTTGATTTTTTAGATTCTACATAAAAAGTGAAATCATACGGTATGTCTTTCTCTGTCTGACTTACTCCACTCAACACAATACCCTCTAGGTCCATCCATGTTGTTGCAGATGGCAAGATTTCATTCTTTTTATGTCTGAGTAATGTTCCGTTTTATATACGTACCACCTCCTCTTTATCCATTCATCCAGGGATAGACACCCAGGCTGCCTTCACATCTTGGCCATTGTAAATAATGCTGCAATGAACATATGGATGCACATGTCCCTTTGAAGTAGGGGTTTGGGTTTCTTCAGATAAATAACCAAAAATGGGATTATTGGATCCTTCTTTAGCTCTTGTTATAGCCTTTGTTTTAAAGTCTATTTTGTCTTTGTCTAGTATAAATATTGTTACCCCAGCTTTTTGTTTGTTTCCATTTTCATGACGTATCTTATTTTATTCGTTTATTTTCAGTCTGTGTAGGTCTTTCAATCTGAAGTCAGTCTCTTGTAGGCAGCATATGTAAGGGTCATGTTTTCTTATCTATTCGGCTCCCCCTATCTTTTGATTGGAGCATTTAAGCCATTTACATTTAAAGTAATTCTTGATAGATATGTAGATATCACCATGCTATTATTCATATTTTTAATCTTTTCTTCTTCTTCTTAAAAAAGTCCCTTTAACATTTATTCTAATACTGGTTTTATGGTGATGAACTCTTTTAGCTTTTTCTTGTCTGAGAAGGTCTTTATCTGTTCTTCGATTCTAAATGACAGATTTACTGGGTAGAGTAGTCTTGGTTGTAGGTCCTTGCTTTCATCACTTTGAATATTTTGTGCCAGTCCCTTCTGGCCTGAAAAGTTTCTGTTGAGAAATCAGCTGACAGTCTTATGAGAGTTCCCGTGTAGGTAACTAATTGCTTTTCTGTTGCTGCTTTTAGGATTCTCTCTTTGTCTTTAAATTTTGTCATTTTAATTATGATGTGCCTTGGTGTGGGCCTCTTTGGGTTCATCTTGTTTGGGTATTTAATGCATATTAACAGAAAAAAATAATTAACTGGAACAGCAAATTTCAAATCTGCTACCCTTTATATATTGTCTCACAGGGAATGTGTTGTGATATTTTTACACCTCTCAACAACAAAACATCTGTAAAATATCTAATAACATTCTGATACTTCAGTATATATTGGCGGATGCTGGAGGTCACCCAATGGCAATAGCTAAACGCATAAATGCAGCGGAAGCTTCAGGACAAAAGATGAAGTCTGCAAGTTTTCCGTATAATGTTTCTTCGTCATTCCTCAGCGTTCTCGTCATATTGGGAGATAAAGCATGGAATTGAAGGAAGGAGTCTGAGAAAGTCATAAATTTGAAACTTCTCTGAGCTTTAGAAAATCCTCTTTATATTTGGGCTGGGGTATTTTTTTTTTTTACTTTTATGACATGGGGTATATCTGGTAGCCAATGGGATATCTTAGGAGTCTGCTAACTAACTGGCTTTGTTTTATTTTACTTTGCCCCAAGACAATGGGTTTACAGCTATAGGATAAAATGGATCCTCATGCTAGAATAGCGAAATAGGGCCCACTAGTGATATGACAGCCAGGAGTAACGTTTTTTTGCCCATTCTTCACAGAGTTGGTTCCTTAGTATTATTTTTAAACAGTGGCATTCTAGGCATTTATGGGGTGCAATCTTCCTGTGCAAAATTGTTCTATGAACTGTGTTCCTGAACTTCACGCCACAAATTCTAATGCCATCCCCCAAAACGAAAGCACTCGCACATGATTCTAAAGGCTCCCTGGATGGGGGTAGTACTTGACTGGCTAGAAAATTAATCTATCCAGCATGTGCTTATAATACCCAAAGCACTGATGAGTTAAAACAATTTCACAACACATTGAACATACCCAGTATTCCTAAAAAATTAAAACAATACCAAGTACCAAATCAACATTAATACCAAATAAAAACGAAACCAAAAATATTCTCAATACAGTCATACTCATTCTTTGAATAAACTTTTAGGACTTGTCCATTCAGTAAAAGCCTTTGATATAACTCCTTGTGGCCCACTGCTACAAACATCACCTAGGAATTCCAAATGCTTCTTGGAGGAAAGGACAGCATACGTTATCCCTGTTGGTTTTAGATATGTGATGAACAAATATGAGGTGATGAAAGGACCAAAGAATGTTATGTGCATGTAGACTGAGTGGATACTTGTGATTTTGTACCTTGGCTCATGGGTTATATTTTTTGTAACTTAATAGGTAAGCAAATTTGAACTAAGAAAACCAAGATGCTTTGGTTTTATAGTAATTGATGTACCACCTTTGCCTTTCTATCCTGAGGGCCAAGGCTTCCATATGAAGAATACACAGTATGACTTCAGCATATAAATCACAGCCTGCCACCTGTTATTTAATAGCTAGCTGGGCTGACTCAATAACAGGAAGATTCTGTAAAATTGTTCCTTCCAGTCCTGGGTGTTCCCCATAGAGGTAATTGTCTAGAAAATAAATTTCCTGGACAAAGAACAAGAAGTTACAGACTTTAGAACATCTTTTAATGTCTTAGAAGTTAACGTTCAATTGTGCTGATGTGTCTAGTTCTTTATTCTTTAGCACTATTGTAAATTTTCATCACACAAATGGATTTACATAATTTTTTTTTTCAATTAAAGGACTCTGAAATGCCCACTGGGCATCTATAATGATTGCAGAGGCTACTGGTTACTCAGACTTTCATTTTTTTTCTTATCCAGCAGGTTTGTCAGCAGCCACGTAATATATTATATACAAGGAAAAACAACGTTGCAAAACCAATTTACTAAGGGGATTGTAAAATCCAGCTTTAAAAAGTTACTGAGGCATCAAAGTAAAGGACCAAAGAACAAGATATTTTGATCAGTTTCTGAAAGTCAAACACATTACTAATTCATCCAATATCTCTTTCTGTCAAAGTTATTTGAAAAGCAAACAACCTGTTCTGTGCAGACTATGTACTTAATAAATCTAATGCTTTAAGAAAAAAAACAACGGCAGTAATGGAACAAACATAATTTTCTCCTACTGTAAGAAATGGCTTCATTGGTCTGAAAATACTTTCATCACTAACAAATACTTTGCATATTCTTAATAATAAAACTTGAGAAATTTTTATTATAGTAGTTTTAGCTGATTACCTCATGTCAGTTATATCTGCTGGTTTAGAGAACAAACCATTACTAATTCTAATTATAAAAAAGATTGAAATTTCTGTCTAAAGTGTCTTGATTGTCAGAAATAGAAGTTGCTCAATTTATGCCTTTATATAGATTAGTCATGGAAAGCAAAATCAGCAAGGGGGGCTGGAAATCTATTTTCACCTCTTCACTGATTAGTTTCTCAGACTTTGGCCATGGGATTTCCTCTCTCTAGTTCAGTAAAATTAAGCCTTAGAAATTAAATACTTCAAAATCTCCTTTAGTTTTAAAATTTATATTTCCCTCTCTAAATTTATTTAGAACTATTTCATAGCAGATCTACCCCATACATCTAATAATAATAATAATAATAATAATAATAATAATAATAATAATACAACTCTGGTTGGTATTTAGTTCAAGAAATGACTTCCAAAAAGAAATTAGCATAAATTTCTGGGTAGAGTCTACCATTTTGCATATGACGATTAAGGAATGACCTAATCAAGTATGATGGTTAATTATATGTGTTAACTTGACTGGGCCAACAGTTGTCTAGATTAAACATTATTTCTGGTGTGGCTGTGAGAGTACACATAGATGAGATTAGCATTTGAATCAATGGACTCAGTAAAGTAGATTGACCTACCTAATTTTGTGGGTATCATGTGATCTGTTGAGGGTCTGAATAGAACACAAAGACAAAAAGGAGGAAGGAGAAATTTGCTTCTATTTGTTCCCTGCCTGCCTGTTTGAGCTGGGACATCCATCTTCTGCTCTTGTACTGTGATTTGCACAATCAACTCCCCTAGGTCTCAGGCCTTCATGATGGAAGGACACTACTAGCTTTCCTGGATCTCCACCTTGCAGACAACAGATCATGGGATTTCTCATTTTGCATAATCATGTGAGCCAAGTTATCGTAATAAACATGTGTATCTTATTGGTTTTAATCTCTGGATAACCATAAATAATATATCAGGAAAGAAGCAATATGACCTTGGATAACACTGGGTCAGCTTGATCAATATAGGCTGACACAGGCTTGCTCTAACACTAAGGTGTACCACAAATTATATCTGGCTTACCAATTTGTGAAAAATCTATAGGAGAGTAAATGCTAGGTGCAGAAGGTCAACAGAAGAACAAAGAAGAAAGAGGAGGTGGGGAAGGAAGAACTAGGGGAAGTGGTAGTAGTATCAGTACTGGTGTATGTGGTCCCTCAGGAGGTTCAGAAAGTGTGGAAATAGCTCAGATAGAGTAAGAATAGGAAGAGACAAATCTCCTTTCTTTTTTTATGTGATACATTTTTTATATGGTATATATATATATATATATATATATATATATATATATATATATATATTTGTTGTTGTTCAAGTTTATTGGAGTGACAATGGTCAGTAAAACTATGTAGATTTCATGATGTATAGCAAAATTACAATTCTGTAATACATCATCTATATATCACATTGTGTGTTCACCACCCAGAGTTAGTTCTCCTTCCATCATCATATCTTTGATCCTCTTTACCCTCATCTACCAACCCCCCAGTCTCTTATCTTCTGGTAACCACTAAACTACTGTCTGTGTCTATGAGAATATCCTTTCTTATTCTAAGTAGGTGTTGAAATCATTAATGAACATAGAACTGGGTTATGACTGTAAGAATTCTTGGCAGGAAAATATGTAAGGTGACTCATAAATTGTAACATGGAATGTTGTTTTAGTGCAAATTCCACCTTATAAGAAGGGTGAGAGGAACTAACTGTTTTATCAAGCTGACACCACTGAATTTTCTGGATTGCAAAAGAAGAAAAATTGGTAAACTATTCCTCATGTTGAACTACATTAGAGAGTTGACAGTTTGCAGGCTGATGCCTACCAGGTCTTCTTAATGCCTCGGTTCTAGGCCTACAGCAATAAGTCCTACTAAATCAGTTTTAGTGAGCTGAGACTCTCTGCTAGTATAGTCACATGTTGTAGGGATCTGTGAAGATGCCAGCAGGTGGCTGGATGAGCGTTGGAGGCAACTGGGCTAGATGGGGGTCCAGTAGATATTGGTATTCACGTCTCTTCTCTGACTCACACTCCATGCAGTTCTAATACAATTTATTCTCTCCTGGTCAGGCTTTCTGTCAAGAAAACAAATCTCAAATGATACCAAACAATTTCCTGGTCAAACTAGTTTTTAGTTCACATCTAGAATACTATTACCAACGTAGACTAAAACAATTTATGTATTACATATACTTGAAACTTTGCTGAACATTTTCCTCCCTTTTTTCACTCCTTCTCCCCAAGACAAGGAACCTGGGCAGGATAACTGGAAGGAGAAGAGGGAGGACAGATAATACCTACTTATTAAAAAACTAATCAAAAAACAACAAACTCTGCCCAATGGAGAAACTGATACTTTCAGCTCATTTTTATACAAAAATAGCTATTTTCTACTTATATTCTGCCATAAAAAATCTTATTTTAAGCTGTTTTATTAAGTTATTGTCTGTAAATCAGTGTTTGTCTTTGTCCTTGTATTAGAGATCCTCAAGGGCATGCATCTTGTTTTGTATGTCACCTGTCATCTTAACACATGAAAATAGGCACAAACATTTTTAATGATGATGATAATTATAAAGCCACTTAGATCTTGTGTTGGGAAACTTTGTGCATATATTCCCAAATAGCATTCAGGAGAATAGTTTCCAGATTGCTCTGCCTGAAGCCTTAACATAGCGCAAAGGGTAAATATTCACACGTACCATGGAATTCAATGGAAGATAAATGTTCATAATCGGTTTTGCTTCACATTTTTGTGGATTTACTGTATCTAATGAACCTGAGTGAATCAAGAATTTGTGTGTATTGCAGACTTAATCTACATTCAGCGTTATCTTTCTTTGTGTCTGGCTAAAGCGGATATCTATTTTCAACAGACTCTGGCAGCATTCCCCATCATTTCTTATAGCAGATTCCATTTCCTGTTCGTGACATATTCAAATATAACATCTAGATAGGGGCTTGCCGAAGTGTAATCCACATTATCCTAATGGCAGTCCTGAAATTGCGGGAAAGGCGCATGATGAGAGCTATATCACCAAGAGGAGAGGCAGCAAGCATCTGAGTGACAAGGACAGACATTCCTCTTCTCAGTGTGCCTCTGGACATGGCGGAATTTTGAATCCTGTCAAATAGAATGCCCTTGGATAAAATAAACTTTTCTGAACAGTTAAGTAATTTTTGTTTCCCAGGTCAGGAAAAATGAAAATCTTCTAGAACATATAAATATATGATGGTGGGTCTCCATCATGGATGGTGGGTCGCCTTCTTATTGCCTGCTTTACTTGTATAATCCTAACTATTTACCTATTCACTTATTTTCTGACAAATAATCTTTCTGCTTCATTTTCTTTGTATTTGCCTGCTCTCCAACTTGCATGGTTCTGACTCTAGCCTTGCTTTGATCTTAAGTATGTGTGTATGGCTCAAAGTTATACCATTCAACAGACACCTGTTAACATTTCTGTGCCCACACACAAATCATAGCTCTTCAATATACCCCATGACATGCAGAAGCTCTTTTGACTTGGGTTCAAGTCCTTTCTATTTGACATTGCCTTGCTACTCATTTGCTCTTTATAGACTCATTTGGACTGGTTCCGAAGCAGATTAATGAAACAAGCCTGGCTATGATTTGCCTATGATTTGTCCCCTCTCTGCTTGACAGATCTCAGTAGTCCAGTAGTCACAGGTATATATAGCATACCCTGTATGGAATAGCAGCAAACAGCCTCGCCTGTATAAACATCTGCATAGCTGCTTCCTTCCATGTTTTTGGCTAGAACCGAGGCTCGGCTGACCTCCTGTCCAGAAACATTTATTCAGAAGCTGTAGATGCTAATCAAAGATAGAACTCAGCTCTACTTAGTGCTGAAAGTACAGGCAGTTCTATACTCATTAAAAAAAAAAAAATCACATCTAACTTGTCCTCCTACAGAAAGAAAAAAAAGAAGTGTTGTTCTTATAGTTATCTTGCCTTGAGAAATAAAGAAAGGGGAACAGGCGTCAGTTTTTTTATGAAGAGCAAGTACTGTGATTAAACATGAAGATCAAAAACCTCGTAAGAATCAGGAAGATCTGATCACAGAAATGCTTTGGTTCCTAGTATCACTAAACATTATTTATCTCCCTAGGAAAATTTCGTACCAATGATAGTTGAGCACCTCGTTCTCTAACTGGGTCTTGGGAATAGGAAGGTAATGAGAGACCAGCAATCTTTTCTGAGCTACTAGCCTTGGGGCACAAGGGTGCAACGGACTAGTGTGCCTCTGCTTCTGTTAGACAGTAGATGTAAGGAAGAAAGACTTGTAAGAAGATGGAGCATTTATCATTAAACAAGCCTGTCAGGCACATGGGTAGCATGACTGAATGACTGTTTGAGACTTCATATTGTCTAGATGAGCACTATGCAATAGAAATATAATATAAGTCACATAAGCAATTTGAAATGTTCTAGTAGCCTCGTGAAGATATGTAAAGAAACTAATGAAATTAATTTCAATCATATGTCTTATTTACCCAAATTTAGTAGAATGATCTAATATATAATCAATGTGAAAACATTTTGATTGAAATGTTTTCATTTCTTTTATTTGAGCTAAATTATTTTAATCTAGTGTGTATTTTAAATGTACAGTGCATTTCAGTTCAGTCACTGTAATTCAAGTCCTCAATAGCACTGTCTCTAGTGGCTCTGTTACTGGACAGCAGAGGTCTAGATGCCACAGCCTCCTCCAATGAACAAGCAATTGACGAAAGGAGGCCAGTTATGTTTCAAGAAGAACAGCCAGTGCTGGATGTATGTAGTCTAACCATAAATTAACAAACCATTTAATCATTATGCTTTTGGAAAATAGTGAATGCCACATCCTTGTTTTATGATGAACTCAATAACTAAATATCCTTCTAACCCTATGATAGTTGATATGAATTTTCTATTTGCTTGATCTTGTGGTTAGGTTAGAGAGAACAGTAATACACAGTGCCTCCAGAGCTAATTCTTTTAGTTAATTTAATTGTCTGGAAAAATATTCTATATCTTGAAAGCTTAAATAGATTTTTTCCTACATGTAATACAATGTGAAGTTGTAACATCACATATGAAACCCACCAGTAGATTAATTTAATCCAATTCAACTCTCATTAGCTCAATTAAACTATCTGTTCAGTGATAAAACTTTCCGTCACACTAGTTATTGTATTGTCTAACCAGAGAATTCAACCAATAGTTTTTATCTGATAGCCTTTTCAGGAATGGTTTATACTGACAAGATCTCCATTTAATGAGGGCTTTAGATCTACCCACTTCAAAATATTTGGCTTTACACATTAATTCCCCCTGTTTGAATAACTGCCTTAAAAGTAATAATGTGTCATACATTCAGAGACATGTTTGCAATATTCTAGAGTACTTAGAAGTGGAATTATTCCTAAAGATGTCATCATTCACAGGTCTTGTGTGTGTGTGTGTGTGTGTGTGTGTGTGTGTGTGTGTGGCGGGTGGGAAGGGGGAGACAATGCGTGGGGAGTGCTCAAATACTGGAAGGTAGTAAAAGATTTTCCAGGGCACGGTTTTAAGAAATTCAATTTTGTAATCTTCAATAATAGGTATATTCAACTGATATCTATCTGGTACATTGTTTGGTTATTTTTATCACCTCTTTTTCTTTTCCAAAAGAAAGATATTATGCACTGATTGTTAATGGTACATTGCTTTAGTGCATAAAATCTCCAGGGCACTAAACAGAGGAGAACCCTCTTTTCAAGAGGAATCAGGATTGTACAATCTCATAGAACTTCTGTTTTCCTGTTTTAGAGTGTATATTTCTTTTAAGAATGAAACAAGGGACTAGAATTTGGATGATGGAATGATGTGGGTATATGTGGTTAAATAGAATTTTAGCCCCCATAATCATTGTCCCCGAGGTTAGCCATGTGTGTATTACATGGCAAAAGGGACTTTATAAATGATTTATGGTTAAGAACCTTCCAATACAAAGATTATCCTGGATTATCCAGGCCGGCCCGATGTAGTCTCAAGGGCTCCTAAAAGTAGAAGAGTCTAACTGACTCTGGGTGGCAAACACACAATGGGATTTATAGATGATGTAATACAGAATTGTACACCTGAAATCTATGTAATTTTACTAACAATTGTCACCCCAATAGACTTTAATTAAAAAAAAAAAGTAGAAGAGTCAGTCAGAGAGATGCGATGACTGAAGAAGCAATACAAGAATTTCGAAGAGTGGGAGAGTCAACCTTCTGTCACTGGTTCTGAGATGAACTCAAGCCACAAGGCAGACTCTATTAGGTTGGTGCAAGGCACTGCGGTTTTTGCAATTATTTTTAACCTTTTAAACCGCAATGACTTTTGCACCAACCTAATAGAACTAAGAGGCCCCTAGAAGCTGAGAACAACCACGAGCTGACAGCCATCAAAGATACAAGACCTCAGTCCTACGACTGCATGAAAACAAATTCTGCTAACAACCTGAGGGAGGAAGGAAATGGATTCTCCCCCAGAGTCTCCAGAAAATAACTTAAGTCTGCTGAAACCTTGACTTTGGCCTCATGAGGATCCAAGCAGAGACTCAGCATAGCTTGATGGATGCCTGACTTACAGAAACTGTGAAATAATAAATGAGTATTGTTTAAAGTCACTAAGTTTATAGTTTTTGTTAAGGCAGCAATAGAATAATACAATTATAATTTCCATCTTAATACAAGATGAAAATAATAATTTCCTTCAAGAAATTTGCCACTTCCATCTCTTGACCTTTGTTAAAGAATGAACTGTTTTTGAGGGACAGCCTTGTGAAAACAAAGCAAAGAAATATTGATAGGAAATAAGGTCCACTATTTTTTTTCACATAGCACATATAAATATAGCAACTATTTTCAACTATCCTTAATAAGAATCATTAGGAAGGGTCAGTAATTGGAAAGAGAAACACCTTTGAAGAACTGAATGGGTCAGCAACACAGAATCTTTCAAATATTACTGGAATATTTTCTAGTTCCACCAACATTTCAAGATATAATGAACAAAAACCCTTGGAGAAAACTTTCCTTTGATTTTTTTTTCCTCAGATATGTTGTGTTTTTTTAATTAAAATAATTAAAACTTGTTTTATTAAATCTTTATTCCAATTAGGGCAGCTTCTTATTTATTTATATTTTATTGCATTATTCATTTTATTTCATTATTTACAATGTTTAATATTTTTTAAGCTTCTGTTAAGAATGCTAGCTCTCCTGACAATTAGATTTTAGCAACATATATATTTATCTTAGTTTAAATGAATAGTAAATTCATGGTTATAATTTATCTTATTAGAGTATGCATTTCTAATCAAATTTTGTCTTTATTTTTCATGATTCATTATAATTTAATTATCTTATTTTGATTAATGATAAACAAATGAAATGATAAATTAGAAAAAAATTGCACTCAGACCCATTGGTCACAGGAAATGAAACAAAATTTAAAATTTCAATATGCGTGTGTGTGAACATACATGTGCACAGAGACATTATTATCATTCTATAAAATAAGTAAATATAATAGGATAATCAACAAATGATTCTAAGCAATAAAGTCATTTTGTTTATGTTAAGCAAAATTTGTTGGGCAATATACCAGAAGTACATATTTTCAACTATTATGCTTATGATGAAAATATTTAGATGTCGATTTAAAATATGCAAAGAATAACATTTTTAACGTTTTTGAGGATGTATGGAGCAAAAAATCTGCAGACCACTGTCTTGGCCTTGATATCCCAGAAAGTAGAGCTTTTGAGCACTTTTTAGGGAATATTTTCCCAGGGAGTAAGAGTGAACGGCAGGGGAATTGAGGCAGGGATGAGGGGAAAACTGATATCAGAGGGCATTACACAACTGACGGCTCAGTTCTCTAAGGTCATTCTCTAAGAAGTGATTAAAGCGTCTGCCTGGAGGTAGTAACAGAAGAAATTTATCCTCAGGATTTTATCTATTCCATGTAACTCTAAATGATTCACCACAAACGATGATAACTCCTTGTATTTCCATGTATGAATGATGAATGGGGGTTCTTGGACTTATATATATTATGGCCGATTAGGTAAGAACTTAATCGGTGGTCCTACAAGACTCAGAGCCCATACAGAGCTTGGTAACCAACAGCAAAAACAGGGTGAGAGTCTGACATTGTCCAACATCGTTTCTGTACAGGCTCTTTTATGTACCAGTTGGATATGTTTATGTCTTTTCTATATACATCTTCCATGCTTCCATTCACCATAAGACTTCCACATAATGTGAGAATAAGATGTCCTAACTTCTTCCCTGAAAAGGGAGATCCAGGTACAATCAGCTAGCGTTCTTTTAACATAAATCTAAACAGACTGAAGACAAGAGGTTAGTGAAACACCTTGTAGTCCACTACATTATAACTGATCACAAGGCATGATATTTTTAATGTGCCACAACAATCAATCTAGGTTTTCTTCCCCTCAGTCAGCACTACAGGCTGGTCCCAGAGTGATGATCCAGTGTTACTCTGCGAGGAGTCTGAGCCCTTAGTTGCTTGGTTCTTATTGGGTGATGGTTGCTGAGGACTAAGTGATGCCTGATGAATATCCTGGGTTTAACTTTAAATCCTTCCTGCCCCATTGTGTAGCAACAACCCTAGATTCGCATAGCAGTCCCGGCCAATTACCCTGCCAGTTCCCTTACGCTTTTCTTTGTTGCTCTACTTGAATGAAGAACCCAAAGAGCTAGGAAGGTGTTAGAACTTCAAATTCAACTTAAAGATGCTCCCTAGCATAGTGACAGTATAGCTTCCTAACACAGAAAATAAGCTTTGAACTTGCGTAGCCTACGGCTTCAGAGTCCAAAAGCATAATTAAATTATTTCTTATAATGATAGAGGGTTGAATTTTATTTCCACACTTAGTTTTGGATCCATTTATTCCAGCACCTGATATTAGTAATATGTTTAGTGCATCCTTTGGGCAGCACCCCAATACTTCAGGCTGTTGTCCCTGGAATAATGCCGTAACTGAGACTTCAACAGGCCATTCCATGTTTTTGTTTTGTTTTGTTGTTTTGTTTTGTTTTTATTAGTTTCAGGTGCACCTGACCATTTCACGTTTTGAACATGACATGTTCTTATGGATTGTGGTGGAGTGGGATACACATGGCAAGGCCACTGAATCCTTTGGTACATACCGTCTGTCACAGATCCTTTGTTACAAAATGGGTCTATTCCTCTCAGGCAATTTACATACAATACCACGCATATAGATCAAAATTCTGTAAGTCCTCTGAAGTTTGTTCTTGTGCCAGTACACCTGGCATAGAAAAAAATTATAAATTATATATATATATATATATATATATATATATATATATATATATATAATAATCAGAGTAGATGTCAGTTTGTATATGAAAAATAACTGCAACCTCTTTTTTTAGAGTCGTAGGTGTTCAATGTATTCAACCTAATACCAAGTGGGGGGCTAGACTCTTTGGGGAATGGTCACAGAGAGAGTTCAGTGTTAGTCTTGGCTGCTGCTGGAAGTTTGGGTATTTCCAACCTTCAGTCTTGGTGAGAGGAAGACCATGTTATTGGAACTGTGTATAAAGTCCAATCATACCACAGTGGTCACTCTATTCATGGGGACATTGCATTACCACTGACATGGCCAAGAAGAACTTCCTGACTTCCACAAAATGAATCACCCTATTTTCTTGTTAGGAGACTCCTCTACCCTAGGCATTCTCTTGAAGGTATTACCTCGAGATACAAAAATGTATTCAGTTTGTGTTCTCTACCATGGGTCAATCTTCATACCTCTTTTCCAGGCCACCTTGTATCTGGTCTCTGAATCCTATTCCTTCCAGGCCCCTGAGTAACCAGACAAACTATTTGCTATATCCCAAGAGCTCATATGTGTATGTAACTCAGACCACTTTTCTCTATATATAAAGCAGATGACTAAATGTATTCAGGGCTCTGTCCACTGGGAGGATTTCTCGTCACCACGCTCCTTTATGGTCACTCATCAGTAGAACTTGAATGTGCTTGCAGTTTATTTGAGGCTGTTCCAGCATCATTGGCCCACATGAGTTCTTTCCTCCTCCACAAGCTGTTTTTTGTTGATCCCCAATAAATTTGTAACAATAAATTGAAGAGAGGAAATGATGTAACAGTAGTAGGCAACATGGGATTCTAAACCACTTCATGTTATTTATTTCTGTTTTTTGAAACTGCATGGTCCCCGTCCCAAATACACTATTTTCTTCATGCTCTGGAGCCTGTGGCTGTGCCTGACTATGAGGGATGGCATGTTTGTGTCTCCTCCAAATTTATACGTTGACACCCTCACTCCCAATGTGATGGTATTTGAAGGTGGGGCCTTTGGGGTGGTAATTAAGTTTAGATGAGGTCATGAGGTGGTTCCTTTATGATGCGGTTAGTGCCCTTGTAACGAAAGGGAGAGATGGAAGAGCTGCTCTCTCTCCAAGCACACACACTGAGGAAAGGTCGTCTGAGCACACAGAATGAAGGCAGCCATCTACAGGCTGAGATGTGGGCTCTCAGGAGGAACTGAATCTGCTGGCCCCTTGATCTGGTAATCCCAGCCTCCAGAATAGTGAGAAAGAAAGGTGTGCTGTTTAAGTGCTGCCAAATGAAGGAGTTAGTGTCAGCTGTGGGTGCACCAAGGTTCGAGCTCATGTCCCTCCCCTGGCACCTAAATACACACACAAAGGAGGCTACTTTGATTGAGTAGGAGGAGGGGCAGCACAAATCTTTTTCAAGCCTGGCCAGGTGGAGCCTTGCTGAGGTCCTTCTAGAACTGACCATTGGTTATGGCCCGCTGGGTGAGGACCTCTTTCGATGTGGGCCCATCTTCTGAGAAATTGCTGGGAGAAGGATCAGATGAGGCCAGCAGTGGAGGCCTCATACTCAAGAAGTTGTACTTCTGAGCCTTCCAGGAGAGTGTGTGCTGAACGCTGAGCTTCTGAGATTCCTTGCCGAGCAGTACCATGTTCCTAAGGGTAAAGAAGCACTTGGAAGCACATCAGTGGCTGCCACATACATCACGTATAGGGCCTACCTTCCAGCTACATCCCCTATGGACTTCAGCTCCTGGAGTCTCCAGAGGAACCGCCCCAGTCTATGGTAGTATTTTGTTTTAACAGCCCAACTAAGACCCTATCTTGTCTTATGAACTGATGATGCCCAGCTGAACATGGGCAGCCCAACTTCTACTATCACTTGATGTCCCAAGTCACTTGATCAGCTTCACCTAGGTCCCAATTGCGTATTAGGAGCTGTCTTTAAACAGAGTGGTTTCTTGATCCAGAATCCATAGCCTTGCTTTAGAACCATAGCGGTCATCACCTTGACTCTCCTACTAAGACTTGACAGAGACCACCTCTAGCCACGTTAACTTGGCTAACATACCTGTCCTGAGTGTCACAAGAGCTGATAATATGGCCTGAAATTGCTGCAGAGTGCTCACTTTCTCTGAGCCTTACTCAAATCCATGGAAGTCTCCCATGCTACTCTATAAATGGATAAGATCTATATTCCCAAGAGTGGTATATGCTACCTCTAAAAATCTAAAAGGATGCAGGAAGGAAGCCTTTTTCTTAGTGGTAGATGGTGTAAGAGAAAACTTATTCTTTGTACTAGAGGGAATACCCTAGAATACCTTAGATCAGTGGCTCTGTGGAAAACTTGGATCTAGAATCTGGATAGATCACAATCTGGATTAAATATTTTAGTTTCCATATGGCAGCTGACAGCAGCCTTCTGCTTATCAGCATTTGATTTTTTAAAGATCATTTTTTATTATTATTTATAATTATAATTATTATTATTATTATTATTATTATTATTATTATTATTATTCAAGCAACATTCAGGTTGACTGTCCCTTGTTCTCACTCTTAGAAATGTTACGATCTAATATTCATTGCCACAGATCCCTGTGGGTCAAGGAGCTTTCACTGCCACTCAGCTTTGCTGTCCATTATAGTAATTATGTTCACCTAACAGTGAGGTGACAGTTAACTACAGCCACCAGATGTCCAGCATTCCAGAATCTATTACCCCATTATTACGAGGGAGTCCAGTTCCAGGGCATCTCACATTGTTGTGCTACAAAGGACAGACACTCTCAAGATTTTCAAAGATGCTGAAATATCCCCTAGTATCTTAGTAATGAGAGTACCCCTATAACCAGATGGTAGGTTCTCAAGTCTAGTACGATAAGTTCATCATAACCTTGCCAACTTCCCTGAGTCTGCTGACTACTTTATCAGCATTACTTTAGGAAGTCTCTTATCACTTTTGGCCATCTTCAGAATTGTGCTTCAAGAAGCCATTGCAAAAAAAATAAATAAGTAGTATGTCTTTGCCAGGACGTTGAAGCCAACGTCATGTGTAAGTGACTCATGTAAATAAATTATTCCACAGCCCATATATAGTCTAGCATTATTTTCTAACCCCCAAGTTCCCCTCCTACATTTGCTTCTGATCTCTGGCGTACACAAAGGCCGTGTCCATGATTCCTTCAGTATGTGAGTGATTTCTTTTGTTAACAAGAATTGTACTTATCTAATTGGGCTTTGCTGAGACCTGACTTTAAATGCTAGTCTAAAGGCAATAAGTGTGGCATGTTAGGATTTTAAGGATAACAGGTGTATTTTCTGGGTTGCTAGGAAAGACCTATGTCTTCCATAGTTTTTCTTTAGTTGGTAGATGACTTCTAGAGGTTTTACTTTTTGTTTGTTTGTTTGTTTGTCAGTCGACAAAAACAAAAGTAAAAAGAAAAAAAAAAAAACCTACTCTAAAATCCTTACACTTCTCATTGCTCCCATAAAATTTGCATGCCTCATCCACGGTGCATCCCCATGCCACACCTTCCATATGTATGTTATCCTAATTAATCTTAGTGATTGTGATACCATCAGCGATGGCTATTTTTGCCATCTTGCTTGTGAGTAGACTTTCTCCAAAGTCTCATCTGGAGGCTTTTTATCACTGCTCCTTTTACAACTGTGTTACCCTTGGTTCCTCAGAAAGCAGACGCTAAGTCAAAGCTTATATATGTTTTACCACTTTATTAGAAAGTGCAGTCCCAGGAAGTGAGAGAAAAGGAAATGAATTAGGACCAAAGGAAGAGACAATATGAGCTTCGCTATCAAGCTGAACACCACAAAATACAACTGATCCCTCAATCCATTGTGACAGTTTTTCATGGAATGATATGAACTATGTTTCGAGACTATCTGCCCATTGAGAGAGACAGAAGGAAGAATTTATCCACAATATTCCATTTCCCATTGGTCAAAACTTTCCTCAGGGTTATTTACCCCCTGCCTCTTCCATATTACACCTGTCTGGTGTCTGAGCAGGATCCACAATTGGAAGCTCCATGATGAATGTGAGAGGTTAGTTAGCATCACGGGTATGAGGCAAGGCACTGTCTGGCATACCCGCGCGGAATTAATTGGAGCCCAAACAGAGCAGTAGTTAGGAGAGACAGATCTGAAAAACAGACAGAGAAATGGTGAATAAACTATATTTGGCATATTCACCAAAATCTATTTTTATACTATAGCAAACTGAAACCCATAGAAGTAAATGGATTGCTTGAGTTCTCACATCTAGAAAAATTAGAAAAAACTGATCCATCATATGGACCCACAAGAACTAACTTTTAGACTCTATCTTCTCATGCTAGGGATTTAGATTACCTTGATTTTGTATTTTTCAATACTAGTAAAAAACCAATCAGATTATATCCTGGTAAACAAAAACCCTGGAATTCTCAAATTCTTATCCTAAAGGGGGGAAAAAATACACACACACACACACACACACACACACACACACATACATAAATATATATGTGTGTGTGTGTGTGTGTGTACATATATATATATATATATATATATATACACATATATATATAATACACATGCACACATTTGAAAGAAGGAGGAAGAAAAGGACTGTGGACATCCTTGTAACTATGTTGTAAATTATGTAAATTCCTGGCTCAAGACTCCTTCAAGGGCAATGGAAAAGTGTGAATCTAAAATGAAGTTGCCAATTTTATTTTAATCTGAGAATGTTAAGAGGGGTATTATTAATTCATTTTGATGATGAATCTGATATATTAAATCATTTAAGTCCTCTAGAGATATATGTTCCTTTTTTAAGGACTTCCAAAAGATATCCCATTAATTAAGGGGGAAGAAACCTAGCCACTGTTGAGTGCTTAATATATGCTAAGCAGAGATTCCTATCCTTTAATATGCTTCACAAAAAAAAAAAAAAAATTTTCTTTTTCTATATCCAAATTGCAATTACTTCAGGAGTGGGGAAAAAAAATCACTAATTTGTCTTATATGACAACTTTTTCTTCAGCAAATCCTAAATGTATTAGCGTCCCTGGAACCGACATATACCTGTGTCCCTTTGGATCGGACGTGAGCCCAAAGCAACAATGGACCTATAATGAGTGGGTTCAAGAAAGGCGGGGGGCACTTCAGAGCCTTGGAACACTGGATTTACAGCTGGCATCCCATGGTCATTTTGGCTTAGTGGGTTCACTAGTCTACTGGCTGCCTAATGAACTGATGCATCCCTGTTCGGCTAAAATAGAAAAAAAAAAAAAAAGAAGAAGAACTTTTTCAGCACCTGGACAGACCATCTAAAATCGAAAGAATAAAATAGAGGGGAAAAAATAGTTATGTGACATTTACTACAGTTTTTAAAAAACTTTAAAGGTACCATTTATTCTCAAGTTTTAAAGATTTTTAATTAAACTTTTTGTTTTAAGATCGTTGTAGACTCCCATGCAGTTATAAGAAATAATGCAAATGTAGGCCTGTGTGCGGAGCAGCCTCAGGTCAGCTGGTTTTCACAGTCTTCCATCCTTCAGGCTTTCTTTTAGTCAAAATGAGGCATAAGCCAGACTTGTCCAAAGTGGAGAAGTTTGACAGGTCAGAACTGAAGAAAACTAAAACTGAAGAAAAAAATACTCTCCTCTCCAAGGAAACTATCCAGCAAGAGAAGCAGTGCGTTCAAACATCATAAAATGAGGATCTTCTCCCAAGATCAAATTTCAACATTGCCTGAGTGTCTTGGATTTTTTGTAAACCTACATGTTTGTTGAGATTTTAGGCATCTTCCGATGTCTTCTCACTCACATTCCCCGGCTAAGAGGTCAGGGGTAGCCAGTGTTCTCTCACCTTCGTTTTCAAACTTTCCATCAGTGAGTCAATTCCAGCTGACAGGTGTTGTCTACAATCTCACCACTGATGACCTTTGTGCGTGTGGTCCTTGCATCCCCAAAAGATAAGCCACTTTTAACCTTTTACAATTGATGACTCCATTGTTCCATAATCTTCATGAAGTGGCATACATTTGCAGCTTCTCACAGTTTGTTTTCATTTCTTATGTAGTGATTAAAATAATAAATATAATCATGTTGAATTAAAAAAACAAAAAGAAAGAATGCAGAGGGATCCCAGGTACACGTTCCTCCGTTTCCCCTAATGGTAACATCTTACAAAACTGTCTTACATTATGACAACCAGAATATTGTTACTGATACAGTTAAAGTACAAAATGTTGCCAACGCAGCAAAGATCCCTCATGTTGCACTTTTTATCACCATTCAAACTTCCTTTCCTGAGCACCCCGATCTCTGACCACTAATCAAATCTCCATTCATGTGATCTTGTTGTTGCAAGAATCTTATGTAAATTGAATCATACAGTATGTGACCTTTTGGGATTGGCCTTTTTCCCTCAGCCTAGTTATCCGGAGATTCATCCAAATTGTTGCCTGCATGAATAGTTCTTTTTATTGTTCAGTAGTAGTTAGTGGTGTAGATGTACCACTGTTTGCTTACCCATTCACTTGTTAAAAAATCATCTGGTTTTTTTCTGGTTTTTGTCTATTATGAATGGAGTTGCTATAAACTTTTGTGTACAGATTTTTATGCTAGCACAGTCTGCATTTCTCTGTAATAAGTGTTTAAGAGTTCAATTGCTGGGTCACGTTAAATGCACATTTAGGTTCTGTTGTTGTTGTTTATTTCCAAACTATTTTCCAGTGGCTGTGTCATTTACATTTCCAGCAGGTATGCGAGTGATCCAGTTTCTCTGCATCCTTGCTAGTATCTGAAGTTGCCACTATTTTCAGCCATTACTGATAGGCTGAATGATATGGAGATACCTCATTTTTGTTTTAACAGACATATAATTTGCAAATTTTTCTCCTACTCTGGAGCTTATCCTTTCATCTTCTTAACTAGAATATTTTTCTTCACAGCAGATTTTCATTTTAAGTTCAATGTATCAATTATTCCTTAAATGGATTGTATTCCTTATATGGATTCCGTATATGGATTCCTTACATTCCTTAGAATAATTCTTTTCCTTGCTTTAGTTACCAAAATTTTTCTCCTATTTTGAAAAACGCTATACATCATATAATCAGTTTGTGGTCTATTTTGAATTAAATTTTGTATAAAGTGTAAGACTGAAGTCAAGTTTTTTGTTTGTTTGTTTTTTTCCTTAGATGTCCAATTGCTCCAACACAGTTTATTGAAAAGCCTGTCTTTCCTCCATTGAAATGCTTTTCCACTATTGTCATATTTATGTTGGGCATATTTGTATTGGACTATTTCTAGTTTCTCTGTTGTGTTCAGTTCATCTCTATATCCATCTCTGCACAAATGTCACACAGTATCATTGCTGTAACTACCTAACAGGTCTTGAAATCAGGTTGACTGATTCATATTTTATTCTTTTTCAATTTTTTTCAGCTTTTTTTTTTTTATATTTCCATATATTTTAGAATAATCTTGTCTATATCTACAAAAAGATCTTTCTGAGAATTTGATAGGGATTGTGTTTTGATAGGAATTTTTATATCAATTTGGGGGAATCAACATTGTTACTATGTTTAGTCTTCCTATCTATGCATACAATATGTCTGTTTATTGAGATCTTTGATTTCTGTCATCAATATTGTGTAGTTTTCAGCATACAAGTCCTATACATATTTGGTACATTTACACCTAAGTGTTTTCATATTTTGAGTAATTGTAAATGGTATTTAGTTTTTAATTTCAGTGTCCATGTATTCATTGTTAATACATAGAAATTAAGTTTATTTTTTTATGTTTACAGAGAGTTGTTTATAATATCAACAGTTCTCATAGCAATCCTATTTATGACATACATTTATTATATCATTTTACAGATGTGGAAACTGAGTGGAAGAATGATTGAGTTACGTACTATATCAGTTACCACTGCTACATAATAAACAACTTCAAATTTTCAGTGGTTTGAAACAATTATTTATTTTCTCCATGCATCTGCCAATCACCTGGTGACTACCTGGGAGTCTATTGGTCTAGGCTATGCTTGACCACGTTTCAGGATGAATCCAGTTCTGTTCCATAATGTCTGACTTTGGCTGGGGGCTAGCAGAAACATGTTCTTCTTATGACAAAGACAGAAGGACAAGAGGGCAAGCCCGACCATACAAACACATGTCAAACCTCTGCTTATGTCATAGCTGCTAATATCCCATTGTCAAATGCAAGACATACGTCATAGCCTAGCAGCAGTGGAACAGAGTAATATATCCTACCTCTAATGGAAGAAAATATAACTTGGCACAGGGTATAAGAGACGTATGAAGTATTGAGGCCAATGATTCAGTCTTCTACATGTGCCCAAGATCTGCTGTCAGCAAGTGGCAGAGCCCAGACGGGAGCCCAGATCTGTCTAATTCAAAGTACTTTTATTTTAAACAATTGATGTGTTCTCAACCTATAAAATAAGATGATCACATGGTTGGCAATATTTGTAGAATAAAGGAATGAATAAAGTATTCAATTCTGCCTCTTACTAAAATATATTATAGATATGTAGATATGAAGATATGTAGATACGTGTTATGAATTTATGTTTCAACAGTAATACAAAATTTCTCATCAGGTAAGCAGACTTGTTAATTACTCTGCTTTACTTTTTATTCCCTCAATACGCTAAGGTCTTCTGCACATATTCTGTTATGGAAACTGAAACTGTAACTTCGTCATAGTCACAGTGAAGTTGCTTTCTGACGTTGGTAACTAATGTTCTCTCTGACATTGCTCTGCCTTCTATTGGGTACCATGCTCTAGCAGTGTTATTGTCAAAGGTCCCATGCATTTACAATACCTGCTATCCCCTGATGTTTTCAGAAGATCTTTCCAGAAGTCTTTTTAGGAAGTTGTGTTTAATGTGTGCATTGCTTTTATAAGCCACTTGCGTGTTTTTAGCAAGTTCTATAATTGCTCTCATACGGAGAAAATCTTTATTTAATATGCAGGTAGTGTAATTAGTACAAAAGAATGTCAAGGTGAGGGAATTGAATGACATTTCTTCAACTTAACTGTCAATTATGGACTTTTTCCAAAATGGATGAGTATCCCAGAGTTTTTGATGTTGTTGTTATTGTTGTTGTTGTTGTTGTTTTTAGAGGAAGTTGGCAGCTTCTGGGGACAAAAGTTGTGAGAGATCCATTGAGTGCTGTGGAAGCAACTGCCTGGTGTGCATTTATATGTGACACAGCAGAAAGCTGTGCATTTATACGTGACACAGCAGAAAGCTGTGCATTTATACGTGACACAGCAGAAAGCATGCACAAATCGTTAGACGACAATGGGCCCTAATATTATCTTTAGATTATTATAATGAAGGTTTCTATAGTGGATAATTAAGAGTTTATTTTATGCAAGGAAGTCATAGAAAACACATATGATTTTGATCAATGTGTCTGTTTCTATCTCAATCAGCACAACCCCTGATGTCTTTACTAAATGTAACACCAGATAAGGTGGGAATGCAATCCACTAGCCTATGGACATCATTAGGATTATTGATTAATATACCAAGACAGCCACTGTGCTTCTTCAAATTGATGTGGGAAGACCTACTCTTAACCTCATTCCTGTCTTGCCAACATCAGATCCAATACATTATCAACAGCTGAAAATATGAAATTTAGTGAGTGAAATTTCTGTACAAACACCTTGATAGGAAAAAAAAAAATCCATATATAGTGTTTCAATGACCAAAATGGACATGTAGCTAGTTTTGCTAAGCATTTTGAATATTACTGTTAGTACTCCTATTACTTATTAACTGTTTTCAATGGATGTGAATATTAGACGGGGAGAGAAACAAGCCCTCCCTTCATTCAGTTCCTTTTAAAACAAGTAATTATTTATTTTGAAGATTTATCTCAGGTAGCTGATGTTTGTCCCTGTGGCTCTGAGTCAGATGCTTTTATGATAACTGTTAAATCTCCATTACTACTCAGTTGCTATTAGTCTGAAAAGAAAAGCTTTCATTTTCAATCTTTGCCAGTTTACACAGGTCACATTCAATCTTATTACCCAAATACTCACTTGGAACATGAACTGGGTTTGTCTCACATTAAGGGACTCTGTCCTCTGGCAGCTTATCATGTAAAATTGAGAAAATATTGCAGAAAAATATATTAAATAAGGGGGAAAAAGCAAGCAATCAAAGCAAGTGCACTTACATAAGATTAACAAAGCTGGCTCACAGGAAGAAAATGCAATCTGATATTGATCATTCTACCAAAAAAAGAAAAGTTTTATTTGTGAAACACTTTGACTAACTAAATATTTCAAACTTGTATGTGGTAGGTGCTCATGTCTGTTCTGTGACCAAACAAATAGCTAAAACCTGAAAATCTCATAAAAACATAATGGATATTATTTTATTGTTTGTCATTTTTAGCCTGAACTCAGATGGATAGACATAGCAATCAATAGGTCAAGAGAGATACTGAAGTTAGAAGTTATAGTAACTTCTTAATCTTTAATTTGTGGATTATTGTTCACTGGTATGTCGCTAGAGTCTGTTTTCACACCTGGAACATAGTAGGTCACCAACAAATAATTCTTGAATGAATAAAAGTATCTCATTTGAAGCAGTATAAAACCGTAGGATTATGATTGTAGACTGGTGTTAGACTGCCTGATTTTGAATTTTAATTTCAGCTCTTTCTAGCTTTGTGATCTCAGGAAATATTCTTAACATTTTTGGGCTTAACTTTTCTCATCTGAAAATGAAAATAATATTTTTTACCTTATAAATGAAATAATAAGCAAACATAATTTAGACTGATGACTGGGGTATAATAAGCACTCAAAATTTGTTATAGTTATTTAAGAATGAATCACAAAGGGTATTTTCTCTGCTTGTTTGGGGGCCATTCTTTTCTGAATTCTGGGAATTATAAGCTAATTTCATTAGCCAAAAAACAGAACAACAAAAAATAGAAACCCAAAAAACCAAAACAAAAAACAAACAAAAAATATAATGATAAACATGTAATAAAAACCCAAATATTGAATCCTAAATTCAAGATAAATTATTTTATGCATAAGTCTATGTTTCACAGTCCCTGCAACTCCATTAGCACAAATTACCAAAAAAATATTTTTATTCATCCTCACTATATATTTCAAATTACTTCCTTTCTACAAAATACATTAGGCAAATTTAAACAAAAATTGCATACAAATATTTAGGAAAATATACATGTAAGTGAAATTCAAGATCAAACAAAGCTTAAATAAAATTATAATGGCAATGAAGAATAACATAGTTTTAATGATTATCCTAATTTTTTCTCTGAGTTGACAGGGGTATTTCTTCAAAGAGCAGTAATCAGTTGTATGGTTCTTTTATTCAGTCACTTAACAAATATTTAAAGAGTAGCTGCTATGTACAACATTGAAAAATAGGAAGCTAAACAATTTTACAGGAGAAAGGCTTATTTTAACTCTGATTTCTGAAAGTGATTTCTATTACAGTAGTTATTACATAGAGGATATTGTTGATTGATTGGATGGATCTTGAGATTATCACACTAAGTAAAATAAGTCAGGCAGAAAAAGTCGAGAACCTTATGATTTAACTCATTTGTGAGACCTAAAACTGAAAACAACAAACGAACAAGACAAGCAAACAAGCAAAAACTCACAGACATAGACAACAGTTTAGTGGTTATCACAGTGTAAGCGGGGAGGGAGGTAGATGAGGGTAAAAAGGGTCAAATATATGGTGATGGAAGGAGAATTGACTTTGTGTGGTGAACACCCAATGCAATATATATGGGATGTATTATTATAGAATTGTACGATTGAAACCTATATAATTTTACTAACCAGTGCCACCCCAATACATTTAATACAAATTTAAAAATATATTCCTTCATATAAATAGAAAAAAATAATAATTGATTACTTGTCAGGGTTCTTGAAGGAGGATTACAATAGAAAACAAAAATAACTTCAATAAACACTTATTGACTGTTTACTGTGTACCCAGACCTGGAATAGGTGCTGAGGTTTTAAAATTAGTGAATTAAAACAGCCTCATCTATTCAGCCTGGTCAGAGTAGACTTCATATAGGTCAATGACTTTAAAGAAGTGGTTATTTTCATTTCATCAAAAACAATCTCATTTAAAAAATGAAACAATTGTTTTCTACACCACTGATGTCAGTTTTCAGAATGCTACAATGAAAAAATAAGTATAAATTACTTACCCAGATGTAGATTATATTTATATCCATCATTTTCAAAAAACAAACCTACGTAAAACAACAAGACAAACAAAACCTGCCTCTCTTTGAATGCATGAATCTTAGAATTGCTCTTGTCCTTATCTTCCCTAATGCAAGAATCTCTTCTAAGACATCCTCGGGATACGGATCACCAGTTTTTGTTAGAACATTTCCAAAGAAAAAAGACTACTACTTTGGTTGTTCTTCAAATTAAGTCAAAAATGGCCTCCCTGTTTGGATCATTTAGGATGAGGTCACTTACTAGCACTGCACTAAAAGTAACTTGAATGAGATTGTGTGGTAGATCGTTTGAGTTGATCAATTTCATTAAAGTACCTCTTTTTTTTTTTTTTTTTTTTTTTTTTGCTATATTTCACTCTACCTTTCTCAGAATATTTGATTTCATTCTCATGCTTGTGGTGCTTATAGTCAAAATGGCTACAACAGCTCAAGTCATCATTTCCAAAAGGAAAAAAAAACCAAACTATTATTTTATTTGTTATTTTCTGCATGAAAGTTATTTATATATGACAAATACAATTTTATGCTTTCTAAATACATTAAATACCTTCAATCTAAAGATGATACGCATCAGGGAATAGCATTAGGGAAACAAACACTAGAGTGTCATATAGGATTGATGTCACACTCCCATTCTCTTTTTTAGGAGTAACATACTATGTAACAGATACAAGTAATATATTTAGTTAGTCACTACTCAGACCAGCTCTTCATATTAGCAGAGCGTGGACCAAGAGTACAGATAGAGACCCCCTTCTATTATATCTAAATATTTGAAATAATAATTTAAGCTACTGACATGTTAAATAAAACATGTACTATTCTAGTCTCCTACTAGACCAGGGGCCTCCTTTCCTGCTATTGTTGTAGGCTTTGCTTCCTTGCCTAACTCAAACTTGCAGTAAGCACATTACTTGAATTCCCTCCTCCATTTGTTCTTGTCATTCCCGTCAATGCATCCATGGGACATGTGAAACAGGAACTCAGAAATGAGGACAGATGCTACATTAGTTGACTGCTTGCGAGTTCTACAATTGTTAGGGCTACCTTATAAGGTCCATAATCCTTATGGGAATCTGCTGGATTTCAGAGTGGTAATGTATCCATAAACTGAATTTTACATAACACTGCCAATGAAATGTGAACAGCAGCTTGAAATCAAACAATATTTCTCCAGAAAAAACCTGGATTTTCACAATAAGAGGGATAAAATTAGAAACAAACCAACAAAAACTTTTTTCAGAGCTTTTTGAATTTCAGAATTGCATTGTAAGAGATTGTGGATCTGTAGTATGCCAAGCACTTCACTGGGCACTTTAAATATTAATTTAACACACTGCATTTTTAAAAGATAATTATAATTATTCTTGTTTTATATATGGGGAAGTAAGGTTCAGAGAGGTTAAGTAACTTGCCAAAAGAGCTATTATTTAAAAGCAATTTTGACTTTTTAATCCCACCAAGTCATACCAGATTGCCAACAATATACAAGGAATCTGGGGTCAATTTCCCTGTAAGTTTCATTGAGAACTTTTTCAGAACTATCACCATGATACACTTAGACAAATCCCTCTGACATTGTAGCATTGTCCACATTTCCTCTTTCACATAAAGGCCCCAGATGAGAAAAAGAGAGGTCTTAGAATATTTCTATGATATAATGTACTTTACTTTAGAATCCTTCTAAAATAACTTTGGCTTACTAGATTCCAATGCAATGACACAAACTATTCGGTTAATGAGCAATTTATCAGTGGCTTGAGGAATCTATGCCTTTGAAGTAAGATTCCCATTGTCTTGTGTCTTCATCTCTCCGGAAAGCAAATATGTTTTTATGCTCCTTTTCAGGCTTGGCTGCTTGGATTTGTGGGTTATTTCTAGTATTTGCAACCTTAATGACTAGTCTTGGGGAATGTTTATTACTAATAAAACCCACATCAGTAATTTTCAGTGTGACAGAATTGAAAACATCATCTTTCTCTTCTTTCAAATAAATAGCAAATCATCAATTGTTAGAATACAATCTTATGCTTTCAATTTGTTTGTTTGTGTTGGTTGTTGTTGATCAGTAGGCTTTTTTAATATTGAGCTGAATTCTGCCCTTGGAATAGAGAAGCGATATTTTGGGTGCACTGGTATTGTGACATAATTGTTCTATGATACATATACTTTCTCTGCTTTGTGTTGTTGGGGATTTCTTTGTTTGTTGCTGTTTTTTATTTTGTTTTGTGTTATATGTAGCAAACATTTGTGGTAAAGTTGGTTACTGTAGGGGTCTAGTCTCTGACTCCAAGAATATCCAGCAATACCCCAATCAATAGTCTTAGTCCATCATCATTTACTTCTCTTATGTTATCTCAACCAGACCGTAGGCTTAAAAGCATCCTTTACTGACATCTGTTTAATACAAACTGAGCCTGACCTCTGTCTCAGATGCTGAACTCCATATTCAACCAACTTCTAGATATTACCATCTGGAAGTCTAATAGGCACTTCAAAACTAATTACCTCCAAGAAAAGTTCCTGATTTCTACCCCTCATCTTGCTCCACCCTATCACAGTAAGTGGCATTTACTCAGTTGCACAGAGCAAAACATGGAGATGACCTTTTATTTCTTCACTCCCCACATTCAGTGAATCAACTATAACCCCATATACATCTTGAATATAGCAACTTTCCTCCAACTTCAGTGCTTCCCTCCTTGTTCAGAAAGCCATCATCTCTCCGCTGGGGTGCTGCATCAATTATGTAATGGGTTCCCCTGAATTAACTGTTGCCTACCTACAATGCAATATCCAAAGTGTAAACAAAAATGATCCTTTCAGAATGTAAATTTGTGTATATCACACACCATCTGAAGACTTACATTTTTAAGTGAATTCTAGTTACACTAACAATAACATATGACTGCTTTTTTTTTATCCATTAAGGTGCTACTCAGACATGATCTTGCCCTAATGACCAGTCTTCATCTCTTTCCACTCTACCTATCTTTTCAATGTTTTCCAGGTGTACCACCCTTCTTTCCATTTCTCAAACATAAATGCATTTTTCATCTCAGGCTTGTGCGCTTATATGTCCCTCTGCCTGATATTCTCCTACTCTCTGCAAAGTGATTACAGATTTTTGCATGGCTTAGTCTTTCACATCATTTAAATTTCAAATGTTACTTTCTCATAAGGGTCTTCTTTGACTGCCTTATCTGAAATAGACTTCACTTCTGTGGTGTTATTTTCTATAATACTATCCTTTCCTAGGTCTTCAGAATATTTATTATTACTGAAATTATCTTTATTTGCTTACTTGCTTATTATCTGTTTTCCATACTAAAGTGTACCAGTACCAGGTTTTTCTCAACTTCCAGACACACAGAAGACTGCCTCTTTCAGGTCTCTTGCATGTTCATCGGGCTAAGTGATCAGTTCTAACCAATGAAGTGTGAGTGAGAATGTTAGCTGTTACCACTAGGATGAGGCAACAAAAAGTTTACTTGCAGTTTTGAAGTTTATCTTTTCCTGATGCAAGGCCCAGGAAAGACAAATATTCCAGATCATTTGACTACAAGATAGGGGAGCCTTCATGAATCTGGATCCCTGAGTGACTGTGTAGAGCAGATCTCTTAACTACCCTATTGGACATTAAGTGTGAGTGAAAAATAAACTTTAATTACCTTAGTCCTTAGGGATGTTAGGGTTGCTATAGAATTAACCTAGTCTATGCCAATGAAAGAAACTATCTTGAATTCTATTTTATTTTTATTTCTTATTTTACTCCATCATCCAGAATAATGTCTGGGACAAAAAAAGAAAAAAAAGTAATTTTAATAAATGAATCAATCCCAGCTACCTGTTTCCACATTGATGGGTGGTAGCTGTGATTTTGAGCTTTACTAGTGCTGTGCTGTGTCCCAAAAATTGAACCAGTCCTGTGGCCCTGTAGACAGCACTCTTATTTGTGAGATGTCACCTACAGATTTCTTATTATGAAAATTCATTACTGTACCATAAAAAGAGATAACATAAAATCCAAATTATCTGTGATTTTGGTAGATGAGAGAGTTGATTAAGAGAATGAGGTAGTAGATTTAAAAAAGGAAGATAAAAAGGGGATCGTGTCATTGTTTTTCATATTAAAGTTATTATTCCACTCTTTAACTTTATGAGAGGAATGAACAGAGCAGCAGCACTTATTTATCCTAGATTGTATATCTACTTTCTATCATCTATTTTATCTTCCCCTTAACCCTCCATTTTCCCCCATTCTCTTTACCTTAGCACCTCCCCCAACCCCCAAATCCACTACCTCTGATCCTTTTCCTACTCTGGTCTAAATCAGCATAATTTACATAAGCACACTCAGGGTAGTAGGAGAAAGCTTTGAGAGCGGAAACAATTTATGTTCTTTTATCTTTTCATAATAATATGTGAAGATTGTTTTGGTGTGTGGTATTTAAAAAATACAACATGACTTCTTTATATTCAGATTACTTTCCAAATTACATTGAGCTTAGACTAAATTAGTTTACATTTTCAAAGCCATCACAACCTAAAGCTGTGGCTCAAAAAATTGGGGGAGCTAGGGAACTTTATTATGGAATTAATAATTTTCCACAAATAAATCATAAAGTAGGAAACTCAGGCTAAAGAACAAAGATTTTGCTCCAATTGTGATTCAGTGATTTATTTCCATGTAGCATTCATTAGAGGAATTACTGAAGAATTAAAACAGCATGGTAAATTTATTTTTAAGTCTAGTTTATTAGGATTGATCCTCATGAGCATTAAGGATCTGCTTCAATTTGCTTTGCTCTTAAAAGGAGAAATTTAAAGAGTGAAACCCTAGGCAAAGCTATTTGGGGTCTTTCCTATAATTGAAGTTACATTAAGCTAGAGTTTTTTCTTCAAGTTATTAGTATTATATTATATTATATTATATTATATTATATTATATTTTTAAACTTAACCTTTTTGACAGTGAAAATTATCCTACTTTTCCACTCTCAGATATTTGCCTTGAAGTTTGAGGGCTTTTAATAAATATATACAAGTCAGATAACTTTTTTTTTCTTAGGCATTTGAAGCATTTTTCTCAAAAATGAGTGCTTGGGGTCCAGTTCAATTATTTATACATTATGTACTGCTCCAGTGTGCTATCTCAAAGGTACTGCTCCCTGGAAACATACCTTAAATGATTATAATTTAATTTCTTTTAAATGTTACATGATAAGGTAGCGCAAATCATCATCCCACCTTATTCGATTCCTAATAATGGCTGCTTTTGATGTAGGAGAGACAGAGAGTGAGCGTGTGTATATGGGTGTGTATGCATGTGTGTATAATTTTTAAATGTAAGTTCTGGTAAAAATTTAGTTATATTATAAGGATTTTGTGAATACACTATAAAATAGTATAATCCCCTCATGTTTCAAATATTCATTCACTTATATAAATTTCTAGACTTTGCCCAAGGAAAGAGCAAAAGAAAATATAATATAATCAGGCAATGTTACAAGATCTTGGCTATGTTTATGGTCCTGGGCTATATAAGGATTTGAGAAATTCTGTGTCTTTGTGAGGTTCCTCTTCTATGTTCATTCTGTAAATAAGAGAGAAAAGAAGATCAGAGTAAGAAAAGAATAGAAATTAGCATCCTTCTGCTTAACACAAAGCTGTTGATCTTTTATTCTTAATTCTTTATGATTTTATATCATTTTTCTTATATCTATCCATCTATCAAATGTCTAGTTTAATTTCTTGCCTTGGGTGGTCAGCTGATGTTGTGTTCTTTTGTTGGTCATAGACTATGTCTATAATTTCCTCCCAAATTTGAGCTACTGGTAAAATAAAAAATAAATAAATAAATAAATAAATAATAAAAAAAAATGGAGCAACAACAAATAAATGGTCAGCACCAAAACATCCAAAACCTTGGGAAAATAATTTACATGCAATACCTGCCCATTGAATGAATGATCTGTCAGTTGGTTGACCTTTGTGGACAAATAGGAATAAATCGCCCCCTAGTTTGAATGTGTGAATACAAAAGCAAAATATATCATCTCTTCACAGGCACATTCTAAAATACTGTTTTTCAAAAATATATATTTTATTTTTACCCAGTAGTCCGTAAACAAGCTAAGCACTTTGCTGTTACAAATAAAATAATTCATGTAAATGTATTACTAAAATGAATATTACAATTTCTTCTCAAATTATTCCTTTTCATCTCTGTATTGTTGTCTCCCTAACAGCTGTGACTGCTGTCATCTGTATCCATGGATATCAATTGAATCTAAACCTCCATTTTCTGGCCTGTTCATGCTTTTCCTCTGCTTTGAATTCATTCTTCCTGCTTTATTTCCTTCCCAATACTCCCTGTACTTTTAATACCAAATCATAGCCTCAAATGGCCAAAGAATTTATCCAAAAATACATTACTCTGTTTCAACATTTTCTTTCCCTACATCTTGTGGTACTTACATTCTATACCTGATTTATTCATTCATTAGTTCTTTCAATAAATATTTATTAAATTATTTATTAAATACTGCAAAATATTTATTAAATACTACACTTTGGGAATATAATAATATACAATGCTCAATTCCTGTTCTCAAAAATCTAGCAGTCTAATGTCAGAAATTGATAAAAATGTGCTATAAATTTTCCAACTAAACAGAATTTTCTTTGAGTACAATGACTTTTTTTAAAAAAAATTTATCAAGACATCATCGTATCCATAAAGCACCTACAACTCTGGGGAGGACATAGGTTCTCAATGAATATTTGACAAAATATATGTCTGAAAACATGAATGAACAAGATGGTGTGATGGTTAACTGTTACAATAGAGAAGATTGCACAAAAAGGAACCCAGAGAGTAAGCAGGGGCTCGTCAAAAGCATCAGACAAGGAGATACTGGATTTTGAGTTGATGCTTAAATGACAAGGGGCAGTGACTAAGGAGTGAAAAGCTAGGACTTCTGAGAAGGGGCAAAAAGACATAAGAGAATAAGGCACCTTTTGGAACTGTGAAGGTTTTGACATAATTTCCCCAAGCCCCAACCCACCCTACATTTCTCAAGACAAACTCAGATCTCCTTAATACTCACGGTTTTGTGGTAGTTGTTTTGATATAAAGCGTATTCAATTTCTTTGTTTGAAACTCATGTTGATGTCAGGTCATAAGGAGTGAACAGAATAAACTCTGGATTAGAAATCAGATCATTCTAGTGATAACACAATATACCTTTAATTCCCTGGATGGCCTTTGAAAGTTAACTTTCCCTCTCGATGCCACAATTTCAACACAAATAAAATGAAAATATTGCAACAGATATTCTCTGAGGTCCTTTCTATCATAGAACATTCTATGATCCTTGACTCTTAACTCCAAAAATCTCCCATTTTCAATAGGCTGAACAAGAAAGAAGAAAAATACAACGTGGAAGACATTAGAAAAATATCACAGAGATGATATATTTGGAAAGCTGAAGAACTGCCTTCTGAGGAAAATTGAAGGAAAACAATGAGTATATATCTGGTTATAAAGAGCACGGTCTTTTTGGGAGGCATGTAAGGTCAGACCAGATGACTGAGTGTTATGATATGGCGTGGCCATTTTCCTCCTAGGAAATGTAGAAGCAGCTGACTTTTACATGCACAGAGTTTAAATAAAGAAAAGAACTTGTGCAGTTAATTTAAAAAAATCAAAACCTGTAATTATTATGGAGCCTAAAAAGATTGGGGGAAAAAAATGCATTCAGGACTTAGCAGTCACTACATTCATTTTTCTTCTTAACTGTATATTCACAGCTTTAGAAGACCAGTACCTTCGGTGGGGGTGTTGAGGCATATGGCTTTGAGAAAAGGGGCAATCCAGGACATGTGAAACATGCATTCAGCTCTGTAAACAAGCTGCCACCACTAGTCACCATTCATGTGTGTAAGAATTCTTATCATTCGCTCAGTTCTTTCTTAGAAGTGTTACTATGGCAACAGACATGGATAAAAAAGGATAAACATTTAATAAAAGCAGATGAGAAAAAAATCCCTACCTTCAGGGTGTAACAAATATGGTTAGTTTTGTAATGGCAAGCTTTCACAGCATGATGTTTTAGAAGAGAATTCAGTATTAGGCAATGTGCTCTTAGAATGTCCAACAACACACCAGAATGACTGTGGAGCCTAAAAAGTCAGTTCCCTCACTCAACACTACATGCTAAACACTGTGCTTTGCACTGTGGGGAACGTAGCTAAGATACAGTAAGATACACTACTAAATGCTGGTCTTAAATGGAAAAGGAGAGAAAGAAAAATGGTTAGCTAATTAGAATATAAGGCAGTAATTGATAAGTGACATAGAAGTTGTACTAAAACAAATTTTGTAGATTTTAAAAGGAGTAAAACATTAATTCAACTGAAGACATTAGGAGGAAAAGCAGAGGGGAAGTTTCATTGTAATAATTCCTAGAAATGTACTGCAAAATTAAAACCTCTATAAAAATAATGTCCATGTTACGTCATACATATTCAAATATAATTTCAAAATTACAGAAAATTAGGATGATGACATATGATTTGGAGTCACAAAAATATAATTACTACCTAGCATGTTGGTATATTTTCTTCAAGTTTTTTGCACATTATAAAGTCAAATATTTTATTTAATGTATTTTATCCTGATTTTTTTTCCTTGTTATTCTTCTATAAGTATCTTCCTACTTTTTTTTTTTTTTTTTTACATCTTAATGAAAATGATTTCTTAGGAATGTATTGTTAATAGTCCCTGGAGTATCTCCTCCATTAGTGGTTGAAATCTCCCTGTGGATTTCAAGGTAACAAAGAAACAATAGAGACCAAATAGTCTTGAAAAACCTAAGGAAATTTTATTGAACTCATAATGCCTGCTGAAATGGGGAAAGACAATGTGATTTCTAAAACCACAGCTAAACGAAGTAAAACATTTTTCCCAATAATATATGGGTTTCAATCAAGACTTTTTTTCCTCTTTATCAATTCAATACCATTATAAAAATCTATGTCTCACATTATTTAGCAAGGGCAATTAAAAGAGAAGCATAAGAGGAATTCATTTTGGGGGGGCTGGTTCTTGGTGCTCTTATTGCAGTCTTGTGGCCATGAAATATCAGATGCATTTCAGGACTTCTGATAACAAGATGCCTCAGTAGGTTGAGGCATTATGTCTACTATGTTTAGATGGGAATCTCAGAGTCAGCATCCTTATCTAACTATTACTATGCCAACTCTGGATTCAAGATGGCTTTGTAAAGGCTTCCGGTGTGTAAAGGCTTCTGGCTTCTTTGTATGTAGGGTTCTGGTGACCAATTCCAATGTGTGGAGGAGGGGTTCCCATACACCAAGGAATTCTTGGACCCCAGCTGGGTGTCCAATAATTTAACTCAATTCTGACACTATCTAATTAGAGATAGAATCAGATTCCAAGGGTTAAGGACTCAGTCCTATAATACTGCTCCCCCCCCATTCAGATGTCAATAACAAGTCCAGGTTGTCAACTGGGATTCTGACCCACTGGCTATATAGATAGATAGATAGATAGATAGATAGATAGATAGATAGATAGATAGATAGATAGATAGATAGATAGGATGTTCTGAAACACACTTCCTTGGATTCGATTACTAGAGCAACTCACAGAACTCAAACTTTTTATTTACTAGATCATCGGTTTATTATAAAAGGATATAACTCATGAACAGAGAGATGGATGAGATGCATAGAGCAAGGTATTTGGAAAGCACATACCCCTGCAAGCACACCACTCTCCCAAATCTCCACATGTTCTCTTTTGGGTGTTTATGGAGGCTTCATGACATAGGTATGATTAAATAAATCATTGGCCATTGGTGATTGATTCAACCTCTGGCCACTCTCCCTTCCCTGGTGGTCAGGGGGGTGGGACTTAGAGTTCCAACCCTCTAATCACGTAGTTGATTCTTCTGGCAACCAGCCATCATCCTTAGGTGCGTTCCAAAAGTCACCACTTTCATATAACAAAAGACAGTTTTATGCTCTCATCACTTAGAAATTCTAAGGGTTTTAGGAGCTCTGTCCCAGAAACAGGGATCAAGATCAAATATGTTTCTTGTCATAAATCAAATTATCATTTCTCTCTTCTACATATTACACAAAAACAGAAGTTTTACCTTAGATGAAAACAAGGAACCCTCTGTAATTTGTACTATACATACAAATGGAAGAGTGGTCAATAACTTAGCAGAGAGTCTAACCCAAGTGCTTATGAGGGATGTACCAATGAGAATATAGCTAATTTTAATTCTAGAATCCATTTAAGAGTTAGGTATTAGAACTCAAGAATTGCAAGTACTACAGAGGGTAAGAATGAGACAGGAACTGAAAACTAAGAAATAGTTTGAACCATCGTATAAAGTAGTGGGCTCCCAGACTTTATTCCCTACCCTAGACTTGATTTCATTTTCCTTTATGAAATGGACTCAGAGGGGCTTGGGGCTTGGAATATCAGGCATTAGAGAAGGAAAGATAGAGGGCTCCTGTTGGAATCTGAAGCTCTGTGTAAAACTCTGCCTTCTGGTTAATAAAGCCTCCTAGCAACTTTTTTCCATATAACTCTAGAAAACCAACAGCAAGGGTGATAAATATCAAGAAGGATAGGAAGTCCTTTGCTTAAGACTTACTGATACTGACATTTGAAGGCCGTTGATCAAAATGCCAGTGAGTGTCTCTGTAATAAACTCTCCTACTCCTTGTATAAGCACCATCTGATCACACAAATATTTCAATTCCAATTCAATTTTTATAGTGACTTTTTTTCTTGTATATTGATGGACAGCTGACTTCCAGAAAGCGATAAAAATGTCCCTATGCCTCTTGGTGGACTCTTCACTTGCCAAGGGTAGTATAATGGCCAGTTCTAGAGGATACAAAGTCATACCTCCATCTGGGAGGGAACAGCCTGCTGTGTCTGTGCTTTGTGAGACCATCGTCATAAATTCCCATTTAAAATTTCTTATCTCTAACTGTGTTAGTATTTCTCAATCAAATGTATCATGATTCTGTTTTGACAATCTCATAACAGTATACATTTATTATTTTGAAATAATGGATATCTGAAAAAAATACTAAAAGAATAGAATGTGTTTGCATGTGGAGAGGAGGATGAGTTAGGAAGAAGAAAAAGGACAACTGTTTTCTGCAAAAATAGTTTTAGAGCTTTTGATTAAAAAAATAATAAGTTATGCCTAATACTTTAATATGAAAGCAGGAGAAAAAAAGAGAGAATAATTTAGGTTCCGCATAGAAAAGAGAGTAATGGTTAAAAAAAAAACAAAAAACAAGAAGGTAATTGTAAGTACCAATTTAAAGGATTGCATGGGCTGCTCACAGTTCCAAAACAAAGTGGAAAGCAGAATGACTTTGGTTGATGTTCCTCTTAGAGAAGAAAATTGGAATATTAAAAATCAAGTTTTACCAAATGTAAAGCCTATCTACATTCATAACAATAAGCATTTTAGCTTTATATTGATATTTCTCAGATTTTGTGAATTACATTTTTATAAATAAAGTTCCAACGAAATTTTATAAATATATAGTTTGTTTAATATTTAACCTAACAATTTCCTTTACCCTACTAAAATTAAGGTTATTTTTCCTTGCTCAACTCCACAAAAAAGAATTCTGGGCCCAAAATAATGAAATGTTGTAGATTCTTGAAACTTGTCAAATTAATTTTTGAGAGATTTTTAACAATCTTCACACTAACCAGATAACAACTGAAAGGAGAGTAGAAAAATTCTATGATTTTTGGGACCTGCAAACAGCTCATTGTTGATTATGCATATAATGGAAAAGTAGGAAAAATAAATTAGGAAGTTGTATTTGGACCAGCACAGGAAGGCTTGGCTGACACAGTTTAACCCATTCTGTTGGCAAGGGGGAGCTGCTTTTTTTTTTTCTTCTTTTTTCTTTTTTTTTTTTTTTTTTTAATGAGGGACAAAAAAGAGTAAAAGAACAAGGACATGACCCTCTTTAGTAAGTATTTATGGAATTTCTACACTATTTTATGAATCATGTGGTGTGCAAAATGAATAAGACATGCCCTTTGTGTTCCAGGATTCAATGTTCAGAAGGAATGATTAACATAATGATGAATAACTTTTAAACATAATATCAATTTGCTAAGTACTACAGATGTTGTAGGTACCAACCAGAATACAGGGTCAGGGTATTTAAAATTTAATGGAGGAAGCAGGAAAACTCCTAAAATATATAGTTGAGGTCTTGAAAACTCAGAACATCAGTGGATAAGAATGAAAGTTAGACGTTCAGGAAGAAAGAGGGGAATAATCATACTTAGAGAATGTATATGTTTCATGTATAATTTAAATCAATTGATTAGAAAAAGTATAAATCATTAAAAGAGAATACAAATAAAAAATGTATTTGTTAGAAGTCTTATTTTAAAGAAAATCAAATGGAGGGACTATTCAAATATTTCAAATATCTATTCAATAAAAATATTAACAATAAAATTTAAATAAAAACAGCAAACTGGAGCAATTTTTGCAAAGTATAGGAGCAATAAAAAGCAAATTATATATATATATATATATATATATTATAATTAAGGCTTCATTTATAGACTCAGATGCATAGTTTGTTTGTTTATTTAATATTTCTTTTAAAACATTAAAATGGGAAGGAGAGAATAACTTAACAGTGGAGAAAACTGCTAGTATCCAATCATGAGAAAACATCAAATTGCAATAGACAGGTATCCCACAAAATACTTGACTAGGAGTACTCAAAACTCTCAAGGTTACCAAAAACAAGGAAAATCAGAATGTGCCACAGCCAAGAAGATCCTAAAGTGACATGAAAACTAAATGTAGTGTTACATCTTGGATGGGATACTGGGACATAAAAAGGGCATTAAGTAAAAAATTTAAAAATTTGAACAACCTGTGAACTTCTGTTAATAATAATAATTACATATCTATATTTCTTCAATAATTTTGACAAATGTACCAGAGTTATGTAAGATGTTAATCATATGGGAAACTGAATGTGGGTGGAAACTTTTTCTAAATTTTTCTGCAATTCTAAAACTGTTCTAAAAAATAAAGTCTACTTTTTTTAAGGCAATAAAAAGATGAAGATCTTAATTCGTAATGGACATGAATCAAAAATTTATTCTAAGAAGGCAAATTATATGTGAATGAAATGTTGCATTTTAGTTCTAATCATGAGTAGAAATGCAAATTAAGTTTGCTTTAAATAAAATGATGGATACTTATCAAACACATATAGATAAATGAGGAAATCGTGGGGAAACAAGTAGTTTCTTTGTTGTCTGGTAAGACTGAATTCTGGAGGACAAACCAGCACTCAAAATATACATATCCAATATCAATCATTCCTTAGGAAATACTTAAGGCTTCTTTTATAGACTCAGATACACATACACTCATTGATATATTTTGTGTGATTTTAAAATATCGGAACACATTAAAATCTAATAATGAAGATACAGGTTTTTGGAAAAATTCAATTAGTGCATTTGCATCTATGTCTAAATGTGGGAAAACTGTCATATGCATGTATAAATATAAATATGTGTTGATTTTGCTGCCCTGAATCCATTTCCTTTGTTTTCTGTTGTTGTTGTTGTTGTTTTTTTTTTTGTTGTTGTTGTTGTTTTCCCTAGATTAGTCCAAGTTTCGTATGGTAACTACTTTTAACTAATCTTGAGTCACAGTAGAATGACTTTGGGGTATACTGCTCTCTCTGAGCCGAATATTGGGAAAAAGAGACTCTTGAGCTACGTGGCTAAAAAGAATTATTTTGTGTCACACCTGCCATCTTTTCTCAGCTAAGCATCTGCAATAGAATTAGGCTTAAACTGACTGACTTAAGTACTTTCTCCAGTTTTTGAAGGATGGTACATAGCTAATACCATTCTAGATACAGAGGAGAGAAGTTAATTTATTACTTACAGTGAATATTTTATTCCATTAGGGCCCAATTGAGAGGAGTTGCCTCTGTACCTGCCAAACAGACACTCAGAAATGCCAGGTTTCTTTCCTTTTTATCTATGATTCTTTACCTATCTTTTTACTTTTCTGAGCTGCCCATAAATATCTAATGAATATATTTTCTATTTAAGTAAGCCAGAGTGTATTTCTGTGGCTTGATAGCAACAGAAATAAATGGCACATACACTCCCACCACAGTCTTCTATACTGATAAAACTCTGTGTACATGAACTTTCTTTCTGTTTTTGAATTCACCAAGTTTGTTTCTCCCTCAAGGCCTTTACTCCTTTTCTTCATTGTGTCATAGATATTTTCCCCCATGTCTTCATAAAGACCACCTTTTTCACTCAACCATGATATCTCAGGAACATCTCCTTACCATCCTTTCCAATTATTCTTCATCTCTCCTGTACCTCCCTGCCCATTGCCATATTTTCCTGGGTTATTGTGTTGACTGCCTTTAATTCTACATTATCTTGATATGTATTTACCTTGACTCTCATTTATTTCTCTCAACAGAAGGTAAGTTTCATAAGAAGGCACAATTCATAATTATAAAGGGGTCAGTTTTCCAAGAAGACATTACAACTCACTATGATGGTTGGAAATTTTAGGACCCCTCTACCAGTAATTGATAAATTCAGCATGCAGAATATTGCACGAATGTGGTTGAGTTGAATAGCCCATCAATCAACTGGATATAATTGACATTAATAGAATACTTCATAAAAATCAACAAACTATATGTTCTTCTCCAGCTCATCTGGAACATTCAAGAGCATAGACCATATTCTTAGCCATAAAAATACCTTCATAAATTTAAAATAATAGAAGTTGTAAAAAGTATGTTCCCAGACTAGAGTGGAATTAAACTAGAACACAGTAACAGAAAGATATATGGAAATCTCCATATATGTTGAGATTAAATGACACACTTCCATATAGCACATATCAAAGAAGTCCTAAGATAATTTTTAAAATATTATGAATTAAGTGAAAATGAAAATACAACATCTAAATTTCTGGGATGCAACAAAAAGCAGTACTTAGAGGGAAAATACATTTTTATTAAATGCATCAATTAAGAATTAAGAAAGATGCAAAATCAATAACCTAAATTTCCATTTAGGAAACGAGAAAAAAGAGGAGCAAATTAAATCCAATGTAAGCAGAAGAAAATACATAATAAAAATTGCAGCAGAAATCAATGAAATTAAAAATAAAATTTAAACCAAAAACCAAGAGAGAAAACCAGTTAAACCAAAAGTTTCTTCGAAAAGATAAATAATAAACCTCTAGTCAGGCTAACCAAGAAAAAAACAAAAGAGAAGACACCAATTGCTAATAAGAGAAAGGAAAAAAGAAAAGGCCAGTCCCTTTGGACTTAGCCCATTATATGCCTGATCAGGGGCTATACCTTCTCATGTACTATAACACTTGGCATATAGTAGCTACTCAATAATATATGTTGTATACATCATTTTGAATATCTGAAATAATAATTTTTCTATAATCAAATGTATTTTTATAATTTAAACACAAAAATATTCTGCAACTTAAATAAAACACTTAGACAATACTTACTGCAAGTAAGAAGCGATATTGAAGCAATGGAAAGATTAACCAAACTGAAAATTAAGCAATTATTTTTTTTCTTTTTCCATTTTGTTTTCAGAACAGCAAACAATTTAGGAAACCCATGTCGCATTATTCTCATAAAAATAAAAATTGAAAAATAAAGTCATTGGCTTATCGATAGGTATTAGTTTAAATAAAGTGAATGTTTGAAGTGAGTGTCTACAAATATGGGGAAAAAGAATAAAAAACATTTTATCTGTTAATCAGAAAATCAGAAAAGACACACCCAGAAGATAGAAAAAGTGATGTATCTGATCTACATCAGAAGAAGATCAGTTAGGGTTATGAGATGGAGAGCTTTAAAAATACACTGTGACTACTCTGAATATGTAGATTACTGTTGTGCTGGGAGAAAATATTGAGAAAATAATTTCTAAGATGCCAGTGAATGCATCATTAAATTATCTAAGTATGGGATTCAGGCAAGAGAGAGAATCTGATAACCTGGGAAAAAAGAGCAAGATTATAAAATTTCGAAGATATAATGAGGCAAAATTTGATTTAGTGGAAAACAACTTTCTACAATAGAGGGGCAGGAACAGTTTGAGGTAAGAGGGGATTTTAGTCTCTTGACTACTTGTATAATAAGAACTTATCTAGACTTACAATGACATCAAAAGAGTACCTAAAATCCGGCTGGAGGTGCTAAGTAAAACTGTATGATGGCTGAGCAGGAGGTTTCAGCCTCAGAGCTAAAAGATCTCCTCTCTCTTCTCCTTACATGGACCAGGCACACACCACTCCAGGTACTCTCCTCAGTCAGCTAGCTGAGAGGTACAGTATCCTTCCTTCACAGTGCCTGAAAACCTCCAGAAAAAATATAATTAATAGTTAGGTACATAAAAGTGATATAAAATAAATGTTTAATATGTCTGCAATATTTCTAGTCCCTTTATTTGGTCCTTCTGTAGCATAATCACATTCCTTAATGATATGCTTTAACAATGAAAAAGTGCAGAATGGTTCAGAATTTTTGCAAATGGATTGTTTTTCTTTCTATGAACACCACTGAAATATATTTTTCGTTTGAGGACTCTAAGCATCTGGGTGAGAAACAGACAGTTTCTTTTTTTTTTTTTTCCTTTTTCTTGGAATTTACTTTTTTTATTTTACTTCTTAAAAGATTTTTATTAAAATAGAGCCAATGACAATAGTATATTAGTTTCAGGGATACATCATAGTTAGTTGGACCTTATTCCCCATTCCCTTCCCCCCTTGTTTAAATTTGTCAGTTACAGTTGACATTCAATATTATTTTATATTAATTTCAGGTGTGCAGCATAGTGGTTAGATATTTACATAATGTAAGAAGTGATGCCCCTAACTAGTCTAGTACCCATCTGACACTGTACATTGTTACCATATCATTGACTATATTCCCTAGGCTTAACTTTATATCCCCATGACTATTTTGTAACTAACAATTTGTACTTTTTAATCCCTTCAACTTTTCACCCTGTCCCTGAACCCCTTCGCATCTATCACCCCAACAAATCTAGTACCAAAATGACACCATACATAGTTGGTAGAAAATAATTGACTATATCCCTTGTAACAACCAATTTGTACTTCGTAATCCCTGCCCCATTTTCACTCATCCCCAAACCACTCCCATCTGGCAACCATCAAAATGTTCTCTGTTATCTATGAGTTTGTTTCTGTTTTGTTTGTTTATTTTGTTCTTTAGATCCCACATATAAGTGAAATCACATTGCATCTGTCTTTCTCTGTCTGACATACTCCACTCAGCACAATACCCCCCAGGTCCATCCATGCTTCCGCAGGTGGCAAGAACCCATTCCCGTTCATGGCTGAGCAATATTCCATTGTATATATACACCACTTCCTCTTTACCCTTTCATCCATTGATGGACACCCGGGCTGCCTCCAAATCTTGGCCACTGTGAACAATGCTGCAATGAACATATAGATGCACATGTCTCCTTGAAGTAGTGCTTTGGGTTTCTTCGGATAAATACCCTGAAGTGGGATTACTGGGTCCTTCATTGTCCCTTTTATAGCCTTTGTTTTTAAAGTCTATTTTATCTGGCATAAATATTGCTACCCAGCTCTTTTTGTTTGTTTGTTTTTTCCATTTCCATTTTCATGAAATATCTTTTTTCTATCCCTTTATTTTCTGTTTGTGTGTATCTTTCAATCTGAAGTGAGTCTGTTTTAGGCAGCATATGTAAGGGTCTTGTTTTCTTATTCATTCAGCCCTCCTGTGTCTTTTGATTGGAACATTTAATCCATTTACATTGAAAGTAATTGCTCATAGGTATGTAGCTATTGTTATTTTATTATTCATGATTTAGATTTTTTCCCCCCATCTTAAAGAAGTCCCTCTAAACATTCTTTGTAATGCTGGTTTGGTGGTGATGAGCTCCTTTAGCTTTTTCTTTTCTAGGAAGTTCTTTATCTGTCCTTGGATTTTAAATGACAACCTTGCTGGATAGAGTAGTCTTGGTTGTAGGTCCTTGCTTTTCATCATGTTGAATGTTTTGTGCCAATCCCTTGTGTTCTGAAAAGTTTCTGTTGAGAAATCAGCTGACAATCTTAGGGGAGCTCCCTTGTAAGTTACTAGCAGCCTTTCTCTTACTGCTTTTAGGACTCTCTCTTTGTCTTTAACCTTTGTCATTTTAATTATAACATACCTAGGTGTGGGCCTGTTTGGGTTCATCATGTTTGAGACTGTGCTTCCTGGACTTGTATGTCTGTTTTCTTCACCATGTTAGGAAACTTTTCAGTCATTATTTCTTCAAATAGTTTCTCAATCTCTTGCTTTCTTTCTTCTCTTTCAGATACCCTTATGGTGCAAATGTTGTTATGCTTCATGTTGTCCCAGAAGTCTCTGAAAATGTCATTTTTTTTTAAATTCATTTTTCTTTTTGCTGTTCCAATTAACTGATTTCTTCTACTTTGTCTTCCAAATCGCTGGTTGGATTCTCTGCTTCATCTAGTCTGCTGATGATTCCTTCTAGTGCATTCTTCATTTCAGTTATTGTATTCCTCACTTCTGACTGGTTCTTTTTTGTGGTTTCTATATCCTTTTCTATGCTTGGTATCTCTTTGTTGAAATTCTCACAAAGTTCCTTGAACCTCCTTATAACCATTGCTTTGAACTCTGTATCTCATAAATTGCTTGCCTCCATTTCATTTAATTCTTTATTTGGATTTTTCTGCTGTCCTTTCATTTTGGGATGCATTTCTGTTTCCTCATTTTGGCTGCCTCTCTGAGTTTGTTTCTATGTATTAGGTAGCTCTGCTATGTCTTCCAGTCCTGGCCAGGTGGCCTTATATAGTAGGTGTCCTATGGGGCACATTCTACTTGGTCACTTGAGCCAGGTGCACTAGGAATGTCCCTTTTGTGGGTTGTGTGTGCCCTCCTATTGTAGTGGAGCCTAGATTGCTATTGGCACATTAGTGGGTGGGATTTACCCTCAGGCTGATGGCTGTGGGGTTTGGCCACATCTACAGCTTATGGGCTGCTGTGCAGGAGGCTTACCCCACTGAGTGGAATTTACTCCAGTGTTTTCTGGTGCTTGTTGAGACTGCCCTTTGTGTGTGCCATTGTGAGTAGCTAATTGGATAGTGCTCTGCTGTAGTCTGAAGCCACTGGGGCCTCTTAGCAGGACCTCCGGTGCAGGCCCAAGTTAGCCACTGCCTATGAGTAGCCAGGGGCCACAAAGTAGGAGCTACTATGTGAAAGCAGTTTGCTGTCGTGCTAAACCTGGAAGACTGTGGAAGAGCCCATGCTATGAACCAAGGAAGGCTGCCACCAGTACTGGGCTTGGGGTAACTCCACAAAAAGGCAGGACACCTAGAGGTGTTCTGCCACCTATGGGCTCCCATAAGTTTCAGCCACTGATAATGCCTCATGCAGTACACAAGTTGGGTGAGGCGGGGTCTCAGGGCATCACTATATTGGGAAGAATTGTAGTTACCAGGTTAATGTAGACCCTGGTATGATACCAGTGCTGAGCCATGAGTGACTCAGCAAAAGTCTCAGAGCACACCGAGGCAGTCACCACCCATCATGGAATCTGATAGTTTCCCAAGAAAGAGTCAATGTGAGAGGATCTGGAAGCTTGTGAAGAAAGTGCCTCTGGCCATGCAAGAGTTGGGTAGAGTGGGTTTCCAGTGAGTCAGCAGGGCAGAGCAGTGGAGCTCACCAGACCAGTCAGATTCAGATTTGGCCTGTGGAGGTGGGCTCATCACAGAAAAGCTGATGCCTGCCTGCTAGCTGCATGGGAGAAGAGTCCTTCACTAGGAAAATGCCAACCGCCTTCCAGTCCTCCACCTGAAGACACAGTCTTCAGTCTGCCTTACCCCGTATGTCTCTGAGACCCTCCCTCTAGCAGAGGCCCTCCCTGTCTCTCCGCTAGAGCCCAAGGTGAGTGCCTGCTAGCGAGCGAGTTTGTTCACAGGCCATTTAAGAGGATATCTGAGTTTCCCACAGGCTTCCATCCCACCCAAATGGTCTAATCCCCACATCATAGCACCAGTACTCCAGGTTGGGGAGACTGGTGTAGGGGGCTGAGGTCCCTTGTTCCTCCAGGGGAACTTCCATGACCAATGGAGGTTTCCGGATTCTCAACTGCCACAGGGAGGTTTGGGGCCTGTTCTGCGTCTCAGCCCCCTTCTACCAGTCTTGATGTGCCTTCTTCTTTATATTTGTACTGATAGGACTTCTGTTTGACTAGACTTCAAATGTTCCATGTTGATTATTCTGTAATTTAGTTGTAATTTTAATGTGTTCACAGAAGGACATAGGCACAGTGTTTATCTATTCCACCATCTTGTATCTCGTTAGTTTCTTTCATTTTAATTTCCATGCAATTATAACAATTTTAAGTGCACAATCTGATGAGTTTTGAGAACTGTAAATACTCATACAACCACCATGCTAAACAAGATATAGAACATCTTCATAACCCTAGAAAGTTCCCTTGTTCCCCTTTTTCAGATGATCTCCTGCTCTTTTGTCCTTTCCATCATTCCGAGGCAATTACTGCTCTGATTTCTATCACAACGTATTAGTTTGCTACTTCTAGAAACACATATTGATGAAATCATCTACAATGTGCTATTTCATGTAAAGCTTCTTTCATGCAGCATAATATATTTTTATTTGTTTTTAAAGTTTATATATATTAATAGTTCATTCTACTTTATTTCTGATTAGTGCATTCTATTATGAGTTTAGCACAATTTATTTTTGCACTCATCTATTGATGAACATTTATGCAGTTTCCAGTGTGGGCCTATCATATGTAAAGATTTGATGAACATTTTTGGACAGAACTCTATAAAAAATATTCTTTTATTTCTCTTGAGCAACTATGTAGGAGTAGGATTGCTAAACCATAGGGTAGATATATGCTTAACACAATTAGAAACTCTAAAATAAATTTGCATTTCACACTGTATGCTGGAGAGAATAATGACCCCCTAAAGATGCTTACGTCCTAATCCCTAGAACTTGTAAATATGTTGCCTACAGGGTAAATATGTTGCCTACAGGGTAACAGGGTAACATTTTACAGATCTAATTAGATGCGGAGCTTGTCCTGGATTATCCTGGTGGGCCCAATGTAATTAAAAATAATACCTTATAAAAGTAAAGCAAGAGAGTCAAAATCATAGAGAAGAGATATGACGATAAGAGAAGAGTTGGAGTGACACACTTTGAAGACGGAGAGGGAAAAAAGGCCAAAAAACAGGCTGCCTTTGTGTAAATACCAGTTTTCATTTGGCATAATTTTTTTAAGTCTTAGATTTTTTTTTTAAATCATTTGATTTAGTGTAAATTGGCTTGCAATGAATTATCTCAGCTTTGCTCATCTGGAAAACAAATCTTATTTTTCTTTCATTTTTAATTTTTTTTTCTTTGATGGATTTAGAATCCACACGTGACAGTTTTCTGCACAATGTTTTACAAGATGATTTTAAAACTTTATTACTGGCTTTCCAAAATTTGATGATGCCATTACTTTATATGATTTTCTTTGTGTTTGTTATGGTTGGAGTTCACTGAGAGTTTTGAATTAGGTTTATACTTTTCATCAAATTTGGAAAAATGTTAGTATTATTTCCTGTAATATTGTTCTTCATTCTTACTCCTCTCCTCCTCTCCATCTGATTATACATATGTTGGACCTCCTGATATTACAAGGGTCATTAAGACTCTCATTTTATGTTGGTCTTTTTTCCCCATGTGTTTCAGTTTTTAAAATTTCTTTTAATGTGTTTTTAGGTTTGCAGATTTTTCTGTGAATGTTTCTATTAACCCATCTAATTAATTTTTTTTTATGTTGCATCATGTATTTTTGTATTATTATTTGTTTAATTCTTATATTTTAGCTTCCATTTCTCTTCTCATTCTTAGTTCTTGAACGCACGTTAGGAAGCTCTTTAAAAGTGCTTATTTTACATCTCTTTGTCATCTCTAAATCTGTTTCTACTGATTGACTTGTTTGGTTATGGGTCACCTTTTTCTCAACATTACTAGGCATTTTTGATTTGACATTGCATATTGTGAACATGACATTGTTGAGTTATGGACTTTTTTATCTTCTTTTAAAAAAATATTGGACTTTGTTCTGACAGGTATTTAACTTATACACCAATCAGCTTGGTCCTTACAAGTTTTATTTTTAATTTAATTATGGTTGGTCTAGGAAAGCTGTGAATACAGGGCTAATTTAGCTCTACTACAAATGCATGCGTTTCCTGAGGTCTTTACTGCATGTCCTTCATAGTTAAGCAAGCAATGTCCATTCTGATGGTTAAAACTAAGTTTCTTGCAACCCTATAGAAATTGTTCAGCTTATTACTTTGTAGTTATTCTTTACTTTGCCTCAAGACTTTTCATCCTACACAAGTATGGCACAGAATTTGGCAATCAACTCAAAGGTAATCTTGACCAGTTTTCAAGACTTCTTTCTCTTTTTAGCACCCTCATCTTCATTACTGTAAAATTCCAAACACCTTATCCTCCCTGAAACCTGATCTCTCACTCCAAAACTCAGTAAAATTTTCATACTTTACTTGTGTTACCCTGCACTGTGCCTTGAAATATGTTTTCAAATAAAAAGCTAGGGTGATTGTAGATCTCAGCTCATTTCTTTCTCTCAGGAATCACAGTTTTGTAATGACTGTTTTCCAGTATTTGAAAACAGTTGAGTAAATATTTTGTCTATTTTTTTCAGAAGTTCCTAACCATAGGGCAAGACTATACTAGTTACTTCACCAGGGTCAGAAACAGAATTACTATAATTATGCTAAAGTTCCATCTGCTAATCTCAAAATCTGGGTCATTTTTCTGTCTGCATCTGTTGACTACTTTACTCCATCCTATGCATTATTACATTGGCCTGTGTATTTTTGTTTGTTTGTTTGTTTGGTATTGACTTTATATTGGATATTTTAAGTGATGTGTTGAAGAAATTGCATTTTTTCACTTCCCTCAAAATTGTTTTGAGTTTTGTTTCAGCAGGCTGTTACTAGTGAGTTGTCTTGATTTTATTGAAGCTTAAAGTTAAATTATAATTTATATAGGTCAATCTATTTTTTTTCTGTTAATCCTAAAGAGATTTCCTTAATTTTAGGATATGAGTTTAATTATAAGACATGGCCCTTCTGGGAATTCCGTGGAAAATTTGAGATGATTTCCAAGACCCTCTAGTTTGGCATGAACTGAAAATAAAACTTGCTCTCTCCAACAGCCAGTAGTAATGGAAACCTTCAGCCATATCTTTCTTCCTTTAGAACTATTGTTTCTTTTAGACTGTGTGGGATCTCATCTTGTGTGTGAACAATTCAGATATCAGCCTTAAATTTATATGTGAATTTATGGGAGAGTTTATGCACACACTTAATGGATTTCTCTTTTCCCAGGATTTATTTTCTTAGATTCCAACTGCTAAGGCTGTCCTAAACATCAACACATGAGTACTCGATCCAATAGGACTGCAGCTTTCTGCTTGATTTCTTTCCCTTGCATACCTTGTGGAGTGGAGAATTTTCCTTAGGTGGTCTCACCCAGTAGGGCTTCCTTGTTCAAAGTTCATAGTGTCTGCTGTTTTGCCTAATTTTGCTAAGTTAGGTTGCTGTTCAATGCTTTATAACTTTTGTTTTGCACATGTTGTCTTGCATTTATAATTATTTTTTAAACAAGAATGTCAATATGATATAAGCTATTCATCACTGGAAGGGGAAAGCGTTCTTTATTTTTGTTTTTATTTTTACTTTGTTTGTTTGTTTTGGTTAGTTGGACTGTATCAGATGATCAAATATATGGCTATATCTTATACCCTATTTGCTTTATCCTTTTCAAGCATGTAACACTCCTGACATCTAGTACAATGTGGCACCTCTCTCAAATATCTATTTAGGATTTGGCTGTGAGAATTCTTTAGGAAATAATTAATATCAGTGATTCAGTGTCATTTCTCAAATGAGGTTAAGAAGTCAGTTTATTATGGTTTATTATGATAACTTAGGTCTCAAGTAAAACTACAAATGTCTATTAGCAAACCAATGACATCAATAAAGTTACTATCTTTATGCAGTTTTTGAGCCCTGAAAATACTTCTCAGGCTTTGCTAAACATATTTATTCTTTCCTGCTTCCTCCCATTCATTCATTTAACTGACACTGATTGTGTGTCTATTATGTGCCAGTTACTGTTCCAGATGCTGTGGATTAACTGGTAGGGGTAAGAAAATCCAGAATATATACTAGAGTACATATACACTATAGCAAGACAGACAAACAAGAAAGAAATTAAACCAATAAATATCTGTTAAGTTAGATATATGCTATAAACAAGAGTGAATCAGAGTATGGGGCTAGAAAATGATGGGGTGCTATTTTAATTAGAGTAATCAAAATCTTCTGAGAAGATTGTATTTAAACAGAATCTTGCTGGGAAAAAGAAGAAAAAATGCAAATAACTAGGAAAAAGCATTTCAGGAACATGGAACAATGTGTACAAAGGCCTTAAGTATGGATTGTGATTGGCATCTTGAAAAGAAAAAAAAAAACTCCAAGGCCAGTTGGATTGAGGCAGAATAAGTAAAGAGCACACTGGTAGAGACCGTAGAAGCAGGCTAGAGTATATCAGTCATGATAAAATATTTATGATCAAATAAATGTGACATGAACTCATTGGAGCATTGAAAATACAAGAATGATATAATCTGATTTACATTTTCAACAAACTATTTTAGCTGCTGTGTGTAGAAAGGAGTATACATGAGCAGTGTGAAATAAGGAGGTAATTTTCCTTAGGAAGCCATAATGGTGGAGCTAGCGAAGATCATCATGGCCTTGGCCAAAGTGAGAATGATGGGCGAAGTAAACTATGGTTTCCCTCCCTCCCAAATCCTTAGCATGTTGCAAAGGGCTGCTTTCTTTATTTTTTTAGTATCAAAGGAGAGACAAGTCAATATATGCCCTATTTTTAAAGCACCAGGTCTCTGAGTGGACAACAATAACACTATACATCTAATCAAAAATAATGTTGATTTACCACTCATAGGACTTTTGAGTAGGATTCTAGTTAAAATACAATGGGGACAGAGAATTGCAAACATAATATTAAAGCTATAATATTTATCTTAAGGGAAATATATGATGAGACACATATGAAGATCATTACAACACAGAAGCTTTGGTTTAGTGAAACAAGGAACAGCTATCCCCTTGTGCTGTAATAATATCTATAAGGTGTTCCACATGGATGTTTTACTTTCTCAACTATCCTCTGTTGAGAATCTTGTTGAAGCTTGACCCTGAGAGGTCTGAATCTTGGATTTTAGCTTAGCATTTCCTTTGAAACCTAAATGGGGTAGAAACTGTTATGGTTGGAGACCTGTCTGGACATCTTATTTGGGAATAAATGATTTTTGTAAGTGCAGGCAAAGGAGGAGAGACATCAAGTTGGCTCAACAACCACTTATGGAATACTCACTGGTTCTAAACACAAGAAGAGTGTCACAGGGAAATACAAATATTCTCCCTAATGGAAAGAAGTTCTTAATTTTTAAATTAAAAAAAAAAAACACAAAAAAGAGTCTCCTATGTCAAAAATTCAAGTGTCAGCACCATATAGAAAATAAATGTTGGGAGACTGATCATTTCCCTTTAATTTTGTTCTTCTGATTTCCATCCAATATGCAGTAAGTATATGCTATTTGGGATCATCATCTAATGATTCGTTTATGCAGTTGATGAGAATGTTTATCTGTAACTTTATTTCAAAGAATTCAAACTGCAGACTGGTGAAACCCTCCGCTATTGTTAATGGTAATGATTGCCATGGGAAAAAGAAGCTGCTGAGACTAACTTTTACGATGCCTCCCAGCCCTCAGCTTCTTATGCAGCTTTCCTGCTGCAGGCAGAGAAAGCATTAGCTGATCTCCAGGGAGAATCCCAGATAAGACTGTTGGGGTGAAGGTAAGCTGTGCAAAATTTTCTATCTTATCTTTTCTCTCAGATACCTCACCCAACTTCTCATCAAAGTGTCTCTGAATATTTCCTCACACACACACACACAAAATGGCAGTTACTTTCTTTGTGGATGCTAGGTTTTCATAACAGAGGCATCATATAATGATTTGTGGAGGATTTTTGTTCTCTAGCTAGGTAGGAAAAAAAATTTGCAAGTTTTACATTTGAATAAAACAAATACAACTGGGACTTTTGCAAATTATGGTGCAGATTTTATGTAATTTGTTCAGCTCTATTAGATATTTCTCAGTTACTTTTTTTTTCTTTAAAGTCCATGAAGGAGGAAAGAGAGGTGTGAAGAGAATGTGCTAAGAGTATCATTGCAAAAAGAAAGGCTGGGGTAAATGCACAACACACACACAAATATAATGAGAATAAAATAATAAAATTAAGAATGAATCTGCCTTTTTATTGTTTGTTTTTGCTTGTATTTTGTTTATTTTCACATTTAACTACCTTTCCTCCCTGAACTCTTTGGCATTTCTATACAATAAGATAGGAAAGCAGCTTTTTGCTGCATGTGAAAGAAAGTTGCTATGATGGTTGGAAGGAGGTGAAAATTAGTACCTTTTTACCTCTGTCTTGTGCAGATAATTACTAATTATTGGCAAAATCATACAAGCAGACAAGTGCAGTTTTCGGCTTTTTCCTGCCTTACTAACTCAAATGTGGTCTATGGATGCGTAGCATCAGCATATCCTGGGAGCTTATTACAAATACAGATTCTCTGGATCTACCCCAGACCTTCTGATTCACAAATTCTGGGGTGTATCCAGAAATCTGTTTTATCAAACTCTCTACGATTCTTATGCACCCTAAATTTCGAGAAGCTCTGTTTAGGTGTTTGAAGAAGGTATACGTAGAGAGAGCAAGATTCTGCATTTCTAGCAAATTCCTAGATTATGCCAATGCTGACAATTTATAAACCATGTTTTGAGTAATGAAATTCTGATGGATGTGTACATAATTTTGAGATTAAAAAATAAAAATTTCCCCTTTTCCCCATTACTAGCTTTCTACCCCACACCACTTTCTTATTATCACATACATGTGCAGGTGGTTTATTGAATACCTAGAATCCAGCAGGCTATAAATATAAAACAGTTTTATTTTTTAAATAATTTCTGCCTTCAAACAAGCTCTCCTGAATCTCTCTTTATTGGATTCATACTGACGTTCTAGATAGATCCTGTAACTTTCATTTTTAGCTATTAAAATGACTCAGTCATAATTAATTAAAATTTCATTGCCATCTCTCCTCCTCCCAGCTCATAGTTGACCTGTAGTGTAGGTCCAGTGGATAGAATTAATTTGATTATACTTTCCATCTTCTGGTTGTAGCTCCTCTGGCTTTGGAGACTAAGATGAGAAAATAGAAAAAATGACTTCCTACAATGGGCTACCTTCCAGTAATGTGAAGGAAGCCCTCATCTCATGTGTCTCTATGTGGTACATTTTCTGAAAGTGGCATTATTGAACTGGTGTTATTTTCTCCTCTGTGTTCTTCAAGGGCACCAGGAGTCTTGGATACAGTGAGGAGTCGCTGATACCTTCTTCTAAGACATATGGTATGCTAGTTCCTTATTACTCAACTGGTGTGGTGTGGCCTGTTCCAATAACCTTCCTCAGTACTCTCTAGGAGGGAAGCAGACATCAGACATACGATTCTATATATATGCGAACCCAACTCCAGGAGACATATATCAAGTTCACACAATGATTCTCTCACTGTACACTATTTTGGCACTAGAACCTTAGAAAACAGGGGGTGCAGCCAATATCTAGCCATAGAGTGAGATACCTGATCTCCCCAACCCTGACTGAGAATCTGGTGACCAATTCTGAGGTTGAGGGCATACAAAGCCAACAGTTTCTTTTTTACTTTTCTCCTTATGCCCAGTTAGATTGTATATACTGGTGTGGGTGCAGGAGGATGGACTGATGGTTGAGGATATTCAACCTCATTAGATTTCTTAACAAGCATTGAGGGACTCATCAGCTGGAACTTGCAAGCTCTCTACAAGGAATATGGTTACTTAATACATCGTTGACCTTATATTTGATGCATAGATGTTAATTGCCAGGCAACTGGAAAGAAACTGTTTTACATATATTATCCTCAAGCTGCTGTCGACATATTCAACTGATCCTATTACTTACTCTGTGGGTAGCCCCCACGTCATGTTTCATTAGCTAAGGAGGGAATCGTAACAGAAGGAGCCCCGCTCATGGGCCTTATATTCATGCACTGGGAACTCGGAGGCCTATAAAGAAGATAGTGACAGAAACTAGTTCTCGGGGGAAAGACAGAAACTCACTACCATCTTCCTTCTTTGAGAAACTCCTCATTTTAGAAGCAGCGTGAGTCACTGTGAATAATCTTGGTTACACACTGTAGGAAGCTTCTTCCTTTTGAATATTTGTAGACAACATTTGAGAGAAGAAAAGCATATTAGATATCAAGTCCAATCCCTTTGTTTAAAAAATAAAACAAATGTGTTAATGCCTTAATTTAATGGACACTTATTAGGAGGTTTCTATTGGCAAGCAACTGAATTTTAAGAAGAGTTACCCAGAAATCTTAGTGGTTAATGAAGGAGTTTACCACAGGGGCTCTGCCTGCTTTGCGATTTCAAGTGTACAAAATGTTCCCAAATGACACTCCATAAAACAGAGCCCCTCATTGCAAAGCAGATATAACCAGGAAAATTAAACAGCACCTCTTAAATATTACTAAGTAAATGGCTCATGTGAATTGAAAATTAGTCTTCTAAAAAAAGCCATTTCATTCACAGAGAATAATGGCCTTAAATTGGAGTTTGGTTTTGGTATCTCAAATGCACTAGATTATCTCCAAATGTGCCATTTATCACATCTTAGTAAGTCACAGTGAGGTGCCACTGCCCGCTTGACAGCATCTCTGGTACAATTTGAGAACACTGCAGCCAACGTGCATCGCAGCTCACATTACTCTTGACAGGTAGCTGCACCTTCCAGGAACCTGGGTCTCTCCTGCCCCTAAAAGTGGCCACAAGGGTGCTCACTGTGATGTAAACACCTGCCCACCATGCTGGTAACGACAGCTTATCACACCCGGCATCCCTCTAACAGCTGTAGGTTGACCTGTCAACCATGGGCGAATCCAGACTGATTACTCTGAGGTGCAAAGTCTCAAATCCAATATGCCGTCCCATGAGCTATTCAGCCACCTGGACATGGTTAACATCTGTTGTTTGAAATTATGGTTGTTATTTTCTTTTTAACCAATGCATTGTTTTCCATTGACCAGTGTGAAAAATGGAAGTTGATGATCGATACAGGAGAACATTATTAAAACATCTCTAATAGAATGAAATTACAATTGTAAATATTGTTGCTTTTAAAGTGCTCGTTTGGCTAGAAGCTCAACTATTCAATCATACAGATTTTGGTAAGCATTACAAGGGGACTATTGAAGGGTAATTGAGTATAACATGGAATGATTGGTAAATATTACAAAGACGTCATAACTACGGTCTGTATCTTAAACAATTCAGCCAAAGCAAGAATTATAGTATAAATGAAAATAAATAATCAAAGATTAAATTTATGCTAATTGAGGATATTACTGCTTCAAAGTACAGTAACATTTTCTGAGCTGACCTGGTTGATGAAAGCATCTTACAGAGAAAGGTGATTTGAATTGGACCTTAAAGGACAGAGCAGACTCATTTGGTGGTGGGAGGAGAGAAGCGAGGTGAATAGCGGGTCAGCACTGCAAGAAAGATATATCACCATGAAGTCGTCGGTTATATATGTTCATGAGGAGATGGGTCTAAAGGAAACAAGTGGTTTGTGCTAGAGAGCAGTGGAAACGCAATTTATGTTGGGTATGGGAGTCAGATGCCTTCAGAATTATTAATACAAGTGAAAGAAAACTCATCGTGAGTTCCTGAAGAGGGTCAACGCTGGCTGATGTGATGTTTCAAAAAAGATGAGTGGAGAAAGTGTGTAGGGATTAAACAGAAGCTGTAGCACACTTCAGAGTTCTCTAATTGAGAAGGTCATAATATATGTAAAGCACTGCAGTATTTCTCATGTTGTGAGCAGCCATCTAACTTGCTGTTTCCATATCTGCCCACCAAAATACTTGTAGAAGCAGAAAGGTAAGAGGGTACAACTTGTTCCAAATGGGTCTGGGGAATGGCTTGAAGGGGCATGTCAAAAGCATAATATGAATTTGATATCTTATATTTTCCTGTAAAAATGCAGATTTTTTTCTCTGACCTATAAATATCCTGGCTGATCTTTTAAAATCTTAAAGTCCAAATCAAGAAAGCAAATTTAACAACAACAAAAAACCCCTCATCTTTTAAAAGAAATTCTATGCAATAAAGTATAAATATATTCCCTTCCAGCTCTACTTCACATGTCCCTGGCTACCTCACTGCTTGAAGACTAGGCTGCCAATTCTTGGCACGTACTGCCATTTTTAGTAAGGAGTTAACTCAGTGCATCTCCCCAGCATTGGAGAGGGAGAAACCTCTCCTGTCTCACAGACTTCAAACAAGTCCTAACGATGATACCCATAGTTAGAGCAAACAATGCAGTGGGAATCTACTATCGTGTGTTAATTTACACTGAACAGTGATGAGATTTGGGGTGAGGAGGGAGATTGGTCGATAAAATCCAGATGCTATTTGGCACATATATGAGGGATTATATCAAACTACAAACCTTTTTTGTTGTTATTGTCATTATTCTTGCCTTTTCTGAATCTATCCTGATTTCTAACCAGTGTCTACCTTTGGGTGATCCCACAGAGTTGCTTACCTCCATTTGCAAATTAAAATGTTATATCCTCTTTATATTATCATGCCCTTGCAATTTGTCTCCTAGGTTCCCTTGCTTGGCTCCTGTGCAGTCCTTCCTTGGTGCTAAAGTTACCCACAATTTTGCTTATTTCCATCAAAGTTGTGAAAAACATGCTTTGTGAAAATAAACAAATGAACAAAACAGAAACAAACTCATAGATACAAAGAACATTTTGATGGTTGCCAGATAGGAGGGGGTTTAGGGGTGTGGGAGAAAAAGGGAAAGGGATTAAGAAGTACAAATTGGTTGTTACACAGTAGTCATGGGGATATAGGGCATAGCATAAGGAATATAGTCAATAATACTTTAATAATTATGTATGGCGTCAGATGGGTACTAGATCTATCGGGAGGGATAGATGGAAAAGCATTGGGGGCAGGGTAAAAAAAAGATGAAGGGATTAAGATGTACAAATTGGTAGTTACAAAATAGTCATGGGGATGTAAAGTAAAGCAGAGGGAATGTAGTCAATAATACGGTAATAACTATGTATAATGCCAGGTGGGTACTAGACTAGTCAGGGGGATCACTTCTTAAATTATATAAATGTCTAGCCACTATGCTGTACACCTGAAACTAATATAAAATAATACTGAATGTCAACTCTAATTGAAAAATTAAAAAGGGGAGAGGGAAAAATAAAGAAGAATAAAAGATTCAAAGTTCCAGATTCAAAACAAATAAGATGTAATATACAGCATAGAAATATAGTCAATAATATTGTGATAGCGTGTACAGTATCAGATGGTTGCTGGAGTTATCATGGTGATCACTTCTTTAGCACAGGGAATGTAATCAATAAAGTGGTAATAACTCTGTATAGTGCCAGGTGGGTACTGTTCAATAACTATGATGTACACCTGAAACTAATACAATATTGTATGTTAGCTATATTTTAATAAAAACAACATTGTGTTCTTGAGCCAAAATATATAAAAGACCAGTAGTTTTATTTTTCAGTTGGTGTTAAATCGATCTGTGTTTATTTTCAGAATTCTCATACTTGCAGTTTTTTGTTTTTTGCTTTAATACAGACTTTTATTTCTCCAAAAGACATGCCTACTTATTTCTGCAATACTTATTTGATCTCCAATTTATACCTCCTTTATTTTGGATTATGAGATGAGACTGTGTATACATTTTAGACAACCTCCTAAAAGTTTACATCAATTTATAGTTTGTGTAATAATGTAGGAGAGGGAGACCATTTTCCCCCAAGTGTTTCTACATTGAATATCATCATTTTTTATTATTTTTTTTTAGATTTTGCAAACCTGAGAAGTAAAAAGAAAATAGTTCTTAAAAACATTTAATTATACTTGTTTAACACCTAGTGAGTTTCATATGTTTATTGGTCACTTGAAATTCTTTCCCTCTGAAATTTTTGTCCATAGTCTTTGCTACCTTTTCCTCATGATTTTTCAGGGCCCTATACAATAATGGACTGAGGAGATGTTCTGTTTTATTTCTTTCAAATGTTTTGTTCCTGTCTATAGTTTGTGACCTATGCACAAGGATATATTTTTTGTCATATGGATTAATAAAAACACGTCATTTTTCATGTCTCCTTCATTTTAGGTCTTACTCAGTTTTGTATTCCTCATCGTAAGCATATTTTAAAGTCATACATTTTGTTCTGATTAATATATTCTTAACATTTTAATATTTATATATTAAATTATTGTGAAATTTTTGTTCACTTATTGGCCTAGGAAGAGACTGTAGCTACACACACGTGCACACACACACACACACAATCATTAACAAATAATGATCCATTAACTAATAATCCATTTATCAGCACTTATTGAAAAAACCCTCTTCAAGGCTTATTATTGAGTCATCTTTATCATATATAAAATGATCATATATTTATGGTTCTCTTTTTATTCGTCTATTTGTCTATATCTGGTAGAATTAGTAATACTGTGCAAGCAGATACCACTGTTTTGTATTTGACTTAATGGAAAGGTCTTTATACTTGAATAACAAGACAATAGTTGATATTGATTTCAGATAAATATGATTCATAATGTTTAAAAACTTTCCACTTATTTTTTCAAGAATATTTGCTATATTTTGTCAAATGCTCCTTATTTTCAACTTCTACATTATACTCATAGTTTCTTTTATTTACTAACATGATAATGCATGTTTATTTGTTTTCTTTTTTACAGCTTTATTGAGATATTACATACCTAACACCGTGTAACTGTAAGATGTATACTATGTGGATTTAATATACTTATATGCTGCATAATGATTACCACCATAGCATTAGCTAACACTTCCATCCTATCACATAATTACCATTTTTTTCATAATGAAAACATTTAAAATTGACTGTATCAGCAACTTTTAAGTATATAATCCAGTATTATTACCTATAATCACAATGCTGTACATAGATCCCCAAAATTTGCTAATATTATTAGCAAGTTTGTACTTTTTGACTAATATCTACCCATCACTCCCCCCCGCCCCCCCAATTCTTGGTAACCACTACTCTCTGTTTCTCTGAGTCTGGCTTTCTTAGCTCCCACATGTAAGTGGCATCATATAGCATGTTGTGTTTCTCTCTTTGACTTATTTCACTTAGCATAATAATGCCCTCAAGTTTCATCCACGTTGTTGCTAATGGCAGGAATTTCTGTTTTCTCATGACTGCATAATAATCCATTACATATATGCCACATTTTCTTTATCCATTCATTCATCAATGGATACTTAGATTATTTTCATGTCTTGATAGTTATGAATAACGCTACTAAAAACCTTGGGTGCAGATATCTCTTCAAGATAGCGATATCACTTTCTTCAGATGTATATCAGAAATGGACTGGTGGATCACATGGTAGCTCCATTTTTAATTTCTTGGGGAATTTCCATACTGTTTTCCATAGTGCTTACACCAATTTACACTCCTACAAAGAGTGCACAAGAGTTCCCTTTTTCTCCACAAATTTGCCAACGCTTGTTATCTCTTATCTTTTTCATGATAGCCATTCTAACAGATGAGATGTGATATCTCATTGAGATTTTGATTTGCATTTCCTGAGGATTAGTGATGCCCAGCACCTTTTAATGTACCTGTTGGCCATTTGTATGTCTTCTTTGAAAAACTGTCTATTCAGGTCTTGTGCTTATTTTTTTGTTTGTTTGTTTTTTGATGGATGAGGCAATTTAGTTGTATAAATTATTTATATAGTGTAGATATTAGCCCGTATCGGATATATGGTTTGTAAATATTTATCCCATTGTCCAGGTTGACTTTTCAATGTGTTAATTGTTTCTTTTGTTGTGCAGAAGCTTCTAAATTTGATGTAGTCCCACTTAATTTATTCTTGCTTTTATTGCTTGTGCTTTTTAAGAAAATTTATTTTGTTATTAGTTTCAGGTGTACAAAACTATGCAATAGTTAGACATTTCACCCCTCACAAAGTGATAACCCCCTCTCCCAATCTATTGCCCCTCTGACATAGTATACAGTTTTACAATTCCATTGACTCTATCCTCTATGCTAATCTCCATATCCCGTGACTATATATTTATATTGACATATATATATATATATATATATATATATATATATGTGTGTGTGTGTGTGTGTGTGTATATATATACATATATATATAATTGAATGTGTATATATATATATATAATTTAATATATATATGTTAAATTATAGTTGTCATACAATATTATTCAACTTCAGTTTCAGATGTACAGTGCAGTGTTCAAGCATCTACATCGTCCATGATGTGGTCTCCCTAATAAGACTGTTCCCATCTGACACCCTACAAAATCTTTACAAAATTATTGATTATATTCCCCAAACTGTCTTTCATATCCCCATTGCAATACTGTAGTTACCAATTTATGCTGTCTAATCCCTTCTTTTCTTCCTCATCCCTACCCGTTTCCATAGTAGCAACCTTCAGTTTTCCTCTCTATATCTCTGAGACTTTCTGTTTGCTTTGCTCATTTTTTCAGGTCTTTAGATTCCACATATACATGAGATCAGATGGTATTTGTCTTTCTCCGTCTGACTTATTTCACTTAGCATAATGTTCTCTAGGTCCATCCATATCGTTGCAAATGATAAAATTTCATTCTTCTTTATTACTGCTTGTGTTTTTGATGTCATATATAGGAAATCACTGCCAAGACCAATCTCAAAGAGCTTTTTCTTTGGTTTTCTTCTTGGAGTTTTATGGTTTCAGATCTTATGTTTAAGTAATTCATTTCAAGTTAATTTTTGTGAATGATGTAAAATAGGAATCCAATTTCAGTCTTCTGCATGTTCTTATTCAGTTTTCAACACTATTTACTAAAGAGACTATCCTTTTTCCATTGAGTGTTCTTATGATGATAAATGTTTATATGTTTTCTTATATTAACCCATCTTGAATTGCTATAATTGAATGTACTTGATCAAATTTTTGCATTCCCAATGGAGGCATAGAAACATCTGTTTCAAATTTAGATTCTATCTTTGACTGTAATTTAAAATAAATGTTTCTTTCAGAGAGTACCTGTAAAACATAGAAATTCTTTTCAGAGTAATGCCAAAATTTATGGATCTCCACAAAAGAAATGAAACAGTTACAAATTCTGATAATTATATGTGTATATATATATATATGCACATACATATATATGATTCTCAGAACTGATGTTTTATGTGTGTGTGTGTGTGTGTGTGTGTGTGTGTGTGTGTGTATTTCCAAACTTATAAAAGGAAATTAACTAATGGTTGAATTTTGGCAGAACATGATTCTTTTAAAATTGTACGAAGTGTGAAACTTTAGTTGGAATCAATCAGTTTAAAAAATAAGATAAATATCCTAAAAAGATTAGCTTTTTGCTAGGACTATTCCTAAAAGAACAAATTCCAAGTCACATTGCCTTAATATTATATTACAGCTGCATACTTCTTTCCCAACTGAGCTTTCTTGAAGGGGCTAAGACTTTTTCCCCTTGTCCTCTACCCTGACTGTGCATCCTTTGTAAAATTATTTTTCTTTTAGTAGTCTGATTCTGACAAGTGTGAGCACAGACTGGTCTCCAGCATAAATAGAGGCAGTTTTGAAGCCAGTGAAATAGGTTTCAAGGCCTGTCTTGAGAGCATGATATAGTCTCAGAGCAAGAAGATAACTGTACACTTTCAGAAGATGAACCATGAAATAGGAGGGCCTGTCCCAGAGTAATGCTGCGCCAGGAACATAATCATCCTGCAGTATCTCTTGATAGTAATCTGGGGTGGCAGGTCAATTGACTTGCTCTATTGTCCCCTTGGATTAATTTTCTTCTGCATGTAGACTTTGAACACCTGAGAACTAAGGTAATATCAGAAATTATCACACTTACATGTTGGGCTTCAATTCTGTCTCTTGAGATCCATCATAAATGTAACATTTTACGCAAAGAAGAATGAGAACTTTCAAGGTGTGGTAGAGGTCTAGCCTTTTCTCACAGGAAACTACTTTTTCTCTACTCCAATTTCCACCCCTAAATTCAGATAAATGATACTCAATGAAGCATCATGAAGACAATGAAGATGCCTCATTGTCCTCTAGGAAGAAACCATTACCACCATTCTTGTCCTTTGTGTTTTACTGATTATTCATGGGCTGCTGGAGTCCTAGAAATTTTATAAGTGGCCAACATAAATGGAATAATCTGTTTCCTCTCAAGTTTACCTTTCATTTATTTCTCAAAAATAATACCTAAAGAGAAGCTTATGAGTGATCAAAACGTTTTTTTCCACAGAAGAGGAACTGATGTAAAATAATGTTTTTGCGTTCCTCTGAGACATAAAATATATTCTTAAATAAGATTGTTTTCTCTTCTCTTCCTTTTCTTTTTCTTTCTTCTTCCTCTCCTGCCTTTCTCTCTTCTCCTCTTTCACTTTTTTTGTTTGTTTGTTTTTGTTTTCTTTCTTCTACTTGGTGTGCACTGTCATGACTTTTCACTTAAAGGCTACAACATAGAGATTAGAAATACAACTTTTATAATCAGGGTGAATATATGCAATTCCAACTTTCCTGTAATATATATTCTGAGCAAACCATTCAACCTTTCTAAATGCAAGCCTTTCTGTCTCTAACATGGGCATACAAATGTGACCTACATCACAAGTTTTTAAATGAGAATGAAATAAACAATCCAAATAAAGACAAGACTATAAAACAAGTACTCTATAGGTATTAGATAATGCATTAGTTTATATTTTTATATAAATCAAATTAATGATATATAATAAATTGTTATTTTATCCATCATTAATATTTTTTAACTAAATTGGGAAACTTTCCTCATATCATTTTTTCTTTTTAGTATTCGTGAATAGTTAGATAATAGAGAAAGGGAAGTAAGAACTTGTTTATAAAACTATTTGACTCCTAATATAGTCATTAATTTTTAATGGAATTTTCTGTGTATTCTGTGGTTGTAAGTTGAATTTTCAAGGAAATTATGATAATATGCATTTTAAATTTTAACTAAGATTTCAAATAAGTTATGAAATTGTATTGAATATTGTTTTTTACAATTACTTAACCTTATTCTTTGTCCTATACTCTGATTTCCATCACATACTTATTTTCTCTATGTCCTAGACACATTTGTCAGCTATGTATGTGTCATTAAACTTTTAGAAGCGTTGGAATTTATTTTATTTGCTTATTTTAATGCTTTTAATTTTCTGTTCTCTTTACTTTTGCTTTTATCATTACTTTTTTCCTTTTGTATCTCCTCTTTAATTTCATTTTGTGTGTCTTTCATCAAATGTATTAACCTGAATGCATAATTTACTTTTTGTCATTTTTTAATTTTTATTTATTTTTTAAATTAATTTTAGGTGTACAAAACAATGTAATAGTTAGACATTTACACCCCTCACAAAGTGATAACCCACCTCCCCAAATCTACTACCCCTCTGACATCGTATATAGCTGTTACAATTCCACTGACTCTATTCCCTATGCTGTACTCCACATCCCGTGACTATATACATATAGTCAGATATACACATATATGTATATATATACACACATATATATACACATATATATACACACACACATATATACATATATATACACATATATATTTAATTATAGTTGACATTCCATAATATTCAGCTTCAGCTTCAGGTGTACAGTGCAGTGGTCAGGAATCTAACCAGTGCATGAATTGTTCTCCTATCAAAATTGAAGTGCAGGCTATCAATTTCCTCTACAAAGATTAGCCGATTGTCAGTGATTGATCTTTCTCAATGTATGGTCTTTGAACAACATGGACTTTGTTCAAAAAGACATCAGGGAATTACTTAAGAGCTTCTGCTTTAGAATCTCAAAAGACAAACAATAAATGGTTGCAATATAAATATAATGTTTCACAACAATGAAATCCCTACATATTTGAGTTTAGTAATTTCCATTTTTTTCTTCATCTCTTGTAAGTTCACTTGAGATTTTTATCTAGTATTAATGTTACAAGGGTTTCAAGCATTTTAAATGGTTATACTTTTATTTTTTCTGTCTACTTGTAGTTTATCTTTTATCTTTCTATTACTAGTTTTTAGTTAATTACATTTGGCTAGAGAATGGAATCAAAACACTTTTACTATTTAGAAATCATTTACATTATTTTCATGTCCAAGCATAAAATAATTTTTTAAAACTTCTTACAAATAAACAATGTAGAATATGTTAACTATGTCATTCAGATCATTTTCATACTAATTCACATGGTATCTTCTTGATCTCTTAAATCTAGAGAAGTATATTAATATCCCTTACTATGACTGTGGCATTCGCAATGTTTCTTTGTATTTCTAAGAGTTTTGTCTTATGCATTTTACTGCTTTTTATTACATCTTTAATTGTTTGCTTTCATGATCAAGAAATAGTTTTTTGTCAATCTAATACTTTTGACATTAATTTATATTTAATTTGTGCATTTGCTTAATACTTCGATACACCCTTGCTGCTTATTTTGTTACTTAAATGTGAAAGGTTTGAGTTCTGAGGTTGGTATTAACCCATTCACAATTACTGTGAAAACTGATATATTTTATTTTATTTTTAACATCTCTTATACTTTCATTTTACCCAATATTTTCAGTTCAGAATTTCAAAATTTCTTGGACTTGTTTTCTTCTATAAATTAAACCAAGAATATATGTATTTGTGCAGCTTGTCAATTAAAATGAAGGATGCACAGCATGTTGAAATTTAAAGCACCCCTTTTTTATGTCCAAGTTGTTCAAGGTAAAAGTGTTCTTTCTAGTAGATCTTCCAACAATGAGTCTGGTGATTCAAAAACATCAAGATATTGAACTCTGTTCTTACCATAAAAGTCAGACAGCAGTTGGCTATGTTGTTCTTCACAGGATATGTTTTCTCAAATAATGCTAATATATGACGATATGGGAATTTATATTTTGGTTGTATTTTGTACATACACAAGTTTCTTAAAAATATTATAAAACCTATGAATATTTAAAAACAATCAAATCCCTCCTCAAATATATTCTCTTCCTTGTTTAAATACAGAGGGTGCCAAAAAAATGTATACACAATTTAAGCAAGGAAAACTGTATTAAAATTGTAAAACTCAATACATACCGATAACAAAAGTTGAATGCAAGTCATGCGTATACATTTTTTTGGCATCCTTGGTATATCTAGAACTATTTTTAACCATTTAGCTAAAACTTCTACGTGCTGATATTTTCTATTTATTATTCAGAGTGGGGGACTGTTGAGAGATTTTGTGAAAATGTTTTATAAATTGACAATATATCCCAATAAAGTTTATGCTAGATATATGCACTATAGAGGAACACATGAGGATGGCTTCACCGGAGATGACTTTGATCTGGGACATGAAGAATGAGACATTGGGTAAAGGTATTTCAAGCAGAGACATTTGTACAGGTGAAATCATAAAAGTGTGAAGTCAAACACTGACTGTGGTATGCCTACAATAGCACCTATGACGCAGGATGCATCCAGACAGGAACCAACCCTGAATGGCAGGCAGAACTTTACTTTTAGAATGTGAATGATGGGGAATTAGCAGAAAATCATTAAGCATAAGAGTGGCATGACAAGATAGATTTTGAGAAAAAGAGAGAGAATATAATGAGAGATAGTGGGCAATGAAAAAGAGGTGTGTCTTAATTTAAGAAATACCTCTTACGTTTTTAAAATTAAGACACATGTGATTTGTTTGCTGTTTGGATATTAGGGATGAAGGAGAGACAGGAATTCAGATAAATTTGATTGATTACCTACTTGAAGATTATTTCTTAATCTTTAGAACAACCTTAAAAACAGATATTATTATTCTCATTTTATGAGAGAAGATCCTGAATATGAGAGAGTTTAAGTAAATTGCATGAGAGAAGATACTGAACGTAAAAGTTTAGGTAAATTGCTTAGTCCACATTGACTGTAAGTACTGAAGCTCCTGAATCCTGGTTTATCAGTCTGCACACCTGGTGTCAAACACTGCTACAGAGGTAACTTGGGCTCTGAATGTTTGGTAATTTCTTAACCAATTTGAGAAGTAGAAGACAGAGACATGTTTGATAATGTTGGGAGGAGGATGATATGTACTCCTGTAAATAACTCTTATATACCCAACAAAAGTTTTTTTTTGTTTTTTTTTTCCTTTTGTGTGTGTGTGTGTGTGTGTGTGTGTGTGTGTGTGTGTGTGTTTTCTTCTCTTTGAAAGCAGGTAGAAGCCTAACTGGCCTTCCATTTCTCAGAGTTGGAGTAATAGGAAGTGGGAGGGTAGAAAAGGTATAAATGAATTAGGTCTATTTACTCCTCTAAAATACACTCTCCTAATTATATGGGTTAGCCTTGTCTTAAGTTTATAATTTATAACAGGTTTTCTACTCATCCTTTGACAAGACTTAATTTACCAAATATCAGGAATTATTGCCTCCCATATCACAATCACTATGAATAAATATGCAATCAACTTTTTTTAAAGAAAATTGGAGACTAAAAACTAAGTTGACAAAATACATAAAAGTATTTTTTTTAATTCCTCAAATCAAAATTTAACTCTAATAATATACCAGAAGTTATGATATACATTGCTTTGGGCTATATTATATAAAGTAAAATTATTTTAATATTTGCTTGAAGCTGATAATTTATTTTTAAGAATCTACAACTTGTCACATAAAAGTTTAATGTTTATAATGCTCATAAGTAATAATGAGGCTTATCCCACACCCAACCCCGCTTTTTTTTTTTCCAGGTTAGAAAATGTTTTATTTAAAAGACATTTTGCTGTAAAAGGAAGGAAGTGCACTTTTGGAGCTTTTGCCAGTGTAATCAATGTTATTGCACTTAAATGCACCGAGTTCAAACTGATAGAGCTTGTACTATGAAAAGTAGAACATTTTATTTTTTATCAGCTACTTCCTTTAGTAAAAAAACAAATCAAGAATTATGAGTTAAATGTTCACATATAAATGTATTTAACACGGGGCAAGGCACAATTTGAAACACATCTTTTGCCTTTGACATAAGCAAATCAAGAGATAAAACAGTGACACCAAAGATGTGTGATGGACATTTTCTTTGATTAATGTGTTAGTCTTAGGAATTCTATTAAAACTAAAATGTTAGAAAAGGTGGTGATTAAAAAAAAAAGTAAAGGTGGTGATTTAATTTTTTAATAACATTTACTTATAATTTTTAAAAGGGCAAACAATAGCTCAACATGTTTAAACACGTTTTAAATCACCTCTAACCTCTACCACCCTAGTACAATTATTTTAAAGTACTACCCCCAATATTTTGTTCACTTGTCTGTAATATTTCGTATCATTATAATCATTCCATAGGTACCATTTGGTAATTCAGCATTTTCTATTACATTATATATATTTTTTCACAATTCTAAACATTCTTCATATATTTTGAATTCCTTTTTAACATTCATTTAGTAAAGAAGTAATATTTTTAGTTATAAGGAAAGTTGTGGAATTTTTTTGTTGCTGTTTTACAATAGTTTTACTCAATGAAACTACTTTAATCCAATTACTAGAGCAACTTCATGGTTACAACTGGTTTCTCTTGGTTTGTCAGAGAGCAATGACTAACACTGAAACTCTGACCCAGTGAGAAGGACTTTGTTCAACCTTCATCTCACTTTCACTTTCAGTTCCCATGAAATCTTAAAAGTCCTTGCCCAAAGTCATTTTTTTCTTTCCCCAACCATTTTCATCATATGTCCTGTTCAGTTATAAAACAAGTTATAGAGGGTAGGCTTGAGCACACATTTTTGTGTTTGCCTCAGAGAACAAATATGCATTATTCTTCGAAACTTCTTTTGAATATCTACAAAAAAAATTTAGTTCCTAAATATATGTGCAATCATAAAAGACTTCACATGTCTGCACACACGTGCTCCCCTAAACCCACCCTCCATCTTCCACCTTTGTGTATGTGTGTGTGTGAACGACTCTCACTCGTTCTTTTTTGTTGCTTGGGAAAGTTCAGGCTGTTGTAGTCCATCTATCTTCTCAGCACATTTGAGTATCCTAATACACAGTTTGAGAAACAGTGGCCCAGATGAAATTTGCAGATGGAAATTTCTCATTAAATCTCCTAATTTAAATTCATTTTTTAATTTAATATCATTTTATATTCATTAAAATTTATATAATAAATGAGACCCAGGCGACCAACTTAATATCATTTCTAGTGCCATAACAGTGACCCCCCCACACACACATCCGTTGCCATCAAATTTGTTCCCCAACCCCTCAATTCTCTCATGTCATTTTCTAAAACAGATGGTCACACTTGGGGAGTAGTGACATTCATTATTCATTCCAGACAAGTTAGCAGAGCATCTTCTAAATAAGTAGCATTTTTCAAGGCAACATGGGAAATGCAAAAATGATAAAATTCCTGACCTTAAGGGATATAGAATTTAGTTGAGGAGGCAAGACATATTGACAGGAACATTTACATAAACAAACAGGTCAGTAAAATAAAATGCCAGGTCTATAAAAAGATTCTAGAGATTCACAAAAAAGGAATGAGTTTTATGCATGCTAGTGAGAAAAGCATCTAAGAGCTAGCTTGATTCCCCCTTAATATTTATCACTCCATTATGTGTGATGTAGAAATACCACATATCTCGATCATCCATTAACTCTATATCAGTGGTTGGCTAAATGTGAGGATTTACTATATTTTTCAGATCCTTCCTGTCCCGTCAGCTGATTCATTTGCTCTCACTGCAGGCTCTCAAATTCCCTGGTAGAATATGGTGATGCACTGTATAAATGTTTTGGTCAATGGTAGATAGACTGCATGTATGATAGTGGTGCCATAAGAATATGATGGAGCTGAAAAATCCTATTGTCTAGTAACATCGTAGCCATCCTAACACCATAGCACAAAGTTGCAAAATTAAAAAAGCTATTGTTGAGATGACAAAAACAAAAAGCCTTTCACCTGAGTGTGGATGAGAATGACATTGAGGAGCTCCTATAGGTGGTTCCTGAAGAACTGACTAATGAGGAATTGTTAGAACTGAATCAGGGACGCATAGCTATATAAGAGAAAAGGAAACTGCAGGAGAACCCCCAGGAAAATTCACAGTGAAGGGTTTAGCAGAAGCTGAAACAGACCTCAGCAAGCTCCTTAAAATTTTTGAAACCAAGGAATTTGACACTGAAAGATTTTTGTTAATAGAAAGGAGTGTTCATGGTGCATTCCCTGCTTACAAATCTACGATTAAAACGAACAAAACAAAAACAAAAAACAAGCAAATCACAACGAACATAGTTCTGAAAGAGGGATACCTTCTCAAGAAGAGCCTCGGGCAAGTCCTTCAGTAGGTATTTTAGAAGAAGATGTGGCTATTTTAGGAGGTGATAGCTCAATTGTTGACCCTGAAGACCTTGTCATGGGGCAAGATGTGGAGGTGGGAGACGGTGGTACTGATGATCCGGACCCTGTGTAGGCTTAGGCTAATTGTGTATTTCTGCCTTAGTTTTTAACTAAAATATTTAAAAAGTAAAAAAAGAATAAATAAAATATTTTAAAAGTAGAAAAAAATCTTACAAAATAAGGCTATAAAGAAAAATACGGTTGTAAGCTATATAATGTGTTATACAAAAGAATTGAAAAGTTAAAAGATTACAAAGTTTATAAAGTAAAAAGTGACAGTAAGCTTCAGTTAATTTATTATCGAAAAAAGAAAAAAAATGTTTCTTTATAAATTTAGTGTAGCATAAGTGTACAGTGTTTGTAAAGTAGTGTAATGTCCTAGCCTTCACTTTCACTCCCCACTCACTCACTGACTCACCCAGAGCAACTTCCAGTCCTGCAGGCTCCTTTCATGGAAAGTGCCCTATACAGGTGTACTGTTATTTTACCTTCTATATCATATATTTACTGTAACTTTTCTGTGTTTAGATATGTTAAGATGGCACGTATACACAAATACCATTGTGCTACAACTGGTAAGTATTCAGTACAGGAGCATGCTGTACAGATTTGTAGCCTAGGGGCAGCAGGCTATGCCATATAGCTTACCTGTGTAATAGGATGTGCCATCTAGGTTTATGCAAGCATACTGTATGTTGTTTGCATGACGAAAATCACCAAACTGTCCATTGCTCAGAGCGTATCAGAGCGATGCATTGCTCAGTTGCTGTCATTAAGCAACATGTGACTGTAGTGGGAAGACCAGCTGACTCTTTCTGAGTTTCAAATAGTGGTCTAATTATCATAGTACCCTGCAGTTTATGTTTCAAGGCACCAGCTCCAGCTACTTGCCTAGAGGCTGGCTTCCTTGCTTTCCTCTTTCCCATTTTTGTAAAATTCTGGACCTTACTTTGATGGGATTTTACTTACATCTTTGATTTGCTCTCAAGTGACTGTAGTCTCATTCTGCTCATTCTCTTCCTCTGTCTGCTTGGTTTACTCTATGGCTTTTCCTCAGAACCTTAATCTACTGAGCTCACTGACTTGACTAATTCTCTATGTATTCCCTACTCTGTGCAGATTTCACTTCTCAGGTATTCTGTTCTGAAAACTCTAAATGACTTGGTGTCCTGGAATCTCAGCTCCATCTCCTCAACTCATGAATTCTGGTGGGTTCTGCCTGGGATCCTCTCCTTGCCCTGTAGTCTGGAGACTCTCTCAGGGTTCTAAGTGTGCTGATTGTTATGTGTGGGGAGAGAAGAGGGGCTCCATACACCTGGTAGATAGAGACCAGGAACTATTAAATGTTCTATAATATGCAGGACAGTTTCACACAACAAATCATCCATCCCAAAATATCAATAGTATGCTGAAGTTCAAAAACTCTAGCTTAAACTTATACAACAACCAGATTTCTGGAACAGTAATATACTCATTTTGTCTTCTCCTTATGTTAGTTCCAAGAGTTAATTTTGTGTTTAGTTCAATTCAATTTCTGCCTATTTTCTGGTACAGCAGAGAGAAGAGCAAGAGTATTTTTCTGCCAGTCTTTGGGTAAAGAAAATAAGATCTGCAAGGAAAAGGTAACGAGGGGAAAAATATGTAAACTACAAAGACACAGATAATTAAACCTACTGTTACCCCCAAGGAATAAATTCAACCGAAATTCATTAAATATTGAGCTTTACCTACATAATCATATTGTAACTCTCTAGGTTGATTCTACAAAGCCTACCAGGAAGTGTTATTCCCATTAGGCAGATGAGGGAACAGCGAATTTAAGTGCTTTGTCTTTAGTAATACAATTGATGAATAGAAGGTTAGAATTTGAACTTAGATCTGGCTTCCATGCCTTCCTGTAACACTTCACAGAAACGGCTAATGGAAAGCATCAAGTTTAAGTGTTGAGTGAAAGGATTTCATTCTCCTGTCACAACTAAGATTTTTGTTGTTGGTAAGGCTTGCTCCATTCTGACCTTGGGAGGAACAGGGTGATATGGACTGTCTGCCTGGAAAGCCCAAAGAGTATTCTTTATCTCAAAGGACTGTGCAATTTTTAGTGGGATATCTACGGGAAAATGAGCCTCAAGAAGACAGCCTTTTAAAAGATAGGTAAATTACTTGATTTTTTATTTTATATTCATAGTGACAGTCTGAAGAGTCATGTGACCCAGAGAGCTCCTTATAATATTAACAAGGAAGAATATTTGTTTTTCAGTTTAGGGCTTTCTAATACAGAAAAAATATACAGTCTTGAGAGTAACAGCTTTTTTTTTAGTCTAAAGTTGACTCTTATTTTAAAAACAAATTAATAAGCTGACATAAACACGAAAGGAGTCATAGATCTTCTTTGGATTGTGATATCAGTATACTCTTTCTTATAAAACAGTAGGGGTTTGGGGTGATACAGGTGAGATACGGTCTGTGAGTGTCTTGCCTGTCTGCCTGGTTTCATCCCATGCACCTCATGTTCCTTATATTTGTTTTCAGGCTGACTCCTCCTTGATACCATCTGTAGCTAATGAGGTGTCCAGGTGTGCCTGAGAGCTTTACAAGCAGTCCCTGAGAGATTCTGTCCTTTGCTTATGCCCTTATGCAAAGTATAATCTTATGTAAGTCTTGTAATTCACAGATTTATGGGAAATATTTTTCTTGCCCCTGAATATACTCTATAAACCCCTCCCTGCTTTATGAATCAATGAGAATAGCTGTGGAGGGCCGCAACGTTGGGTACCTCTGTCTTGAACTTGAGTACTCTCTCTGTTTTAATTTTTTGGTCCTTTGCTATATGTGTCCAGAAATGGTGGGGCAAAGATCATTTTATTCTTCTTCTTTTGATAGAAAATACTTCCATATTAGAATATGTCACTCCTCAAATATAGCAGACTGCTGTTTAACAATTTCACACATGCTATGGGGTAGGCAATAATGACACAGCCAAATCTGAAACTGTCATTTTGGTTAAAACGGTAGCACATGTTAAGGAACACCAAAGCCAAGTAAAACAGCAGACAAACAAACATAACAATTAAGTCTCCTGCCAAAGGGGTATAGTCGAAGCCACTGTTGTTATGCATGTAAACATCGGCTGAAATCCAAGTTATTTTCTCTGGGAACAGTCCGGCATAGTGTTCTCTCTCCCAAAATCCTCTAGTGTTTTTAGCAAAATGGAATACTATTCACTGATGACAAATAGCAAGTGTGAAAAGTAAGTGGTCATTTAAAGTCAGTCTGATAGTTTCTGTGAAGATGAAATAATTTCATCTATACGTCAAATATTTTCATCTATTTGCCTAGGCAGGGAGCGTGAGTGGCAGAAGATTAGTACTAAATGTATAGATCAGTGCTTTTTCACACTTTGTAAATCACTAGCCACTGTAAAATATAACTTATTGTATGTAAGTTCACTAATCTATTTTATTCTTTCCCTTCCTTTTCTTTCCTTACTTTTCCCTTCCTTTCCTTTTCCTTCCCTTCCCTTCCCTTCCCTATTCTATTCTATTCTATTCTATTCTATTCTATTCTATTCTATTCTATTCTATTCCATTCTATTCTATTCTATTCTCATCTTATCCCATCTCATCCCATACCATCTCAATCCATTCTAATGTATTCTATTTTATTTCATGTTAAAAGAATGCTGGATTTACGCAGTTAAATTGATGTTGTAACCCAACAATGGATTGCAATCAAATGTAGATTGATTCATATACTTCCAGTTATGTTTAAAGCAGCAGTTAAAAGTCAATATCCTCTTTTGTTGCTAGCACCATTTTAAAAAAGCGTTATTGAAATATAATTCACATGCCACAAAACTCACGTATTTAAAGTATACTATTCTGCAACTGAAACTAATAATAAAAAATAATAAATTCAATGTTTTTTAGTACATTCTCTGAGTTGTACAACCACTACCACAATTTAATTTTATAACATTTTCATCATCTCCAAAATAAATCCTGTACCCAGTAACAGTCATTCCTCATCCGACTGCCTTCCCTCATGCCAAGCCTAGATAACACTAATTTAGTTTCTGTCTCTATAAATTGCTCTTTTCTGGACATATGCATAAATTAAATTAAATAATATATAGTTTTTCATAACGGGCTTTTTTCATGTTATAGCATGTATCAGTGCTTCATTCCTTTTTATTATTAAATAATACTCTATTGTAGAGATATACCACATTTAGTTTATGCATTCATCAGTTGATGGGAAAATGGGTTGTTTTCAATTTTGGACTATTATAAATATTGTTATAAGCACTTATAACAATGTTTTTTTGTATGTAAACATATGTTATTTCTCTTGGGTATATACCTAAGAGTGAAATTACTTAACATGTAGTAACTCTATGTTAACATTTTGAGCTCCTGCCAGACCATTTTCCAGAGATTGAACCTCTCTCATCAGCAATTGAGGAAGGTTCCAGTTTCTCCAAATTTTTGTCAACCTTTTTTTATTGTTTGTCTCCTTTATTATATAGCCAGCCGTGTGATTGTAGAGTTATATGCCATCATGGTTTAAATTTAATTTTCCTAATTATTAATTATGCTAATCATGTTTTGACATATTTTCATGTGCTTATTGGCCATTTGTATATCCTTGGAGAAATGGCTATTCAGATGCATAGCACAATTTTTAAATGACCATTTGTCTTTAAATTATTGAGTTATAAGAGTTATTACATATTCTGAGTACAAGTCCCTCATCAGATGTATGATTTGCTAATATTTTCTCCCATTCTTTGGGTTGTCTTTTCACTTTTTTTATGGTATCAACTGCAGCACAACGTTTTTAATCATGATAAAATCCAATTTATTTTTTTCTTCATTTGTGTTTTTGATGTCATATCTGAGAAATGATTGCCTAACATATGATAACAAAGATTTACTCATATAATTTCTTCTAAAAGAAAAAAAGCACTTGTATTTATATTTGTTATTTATTTGATGTAATTTTTTTGGCTAGTACCTTTCAAAATTCACTGATAGAGGGTCTAAGAAAGTAGAGGATAAGTTTATGACAACATTAAATAATCTAACAGGCAACAATAACATAAACAAACAGAAGAAAATAGAGGAAACATAGGCGCACACATATGATAAACACGTTTTGGTAAGCTATTTAGGTAGAGTCAATGAAAGATGATAGTATAAAGCTTATCATTGACTGAAGGAAATGGCTCTCGAGCTGATTAGGACAGCTGGATTTTTCGTGTTCAGAAAGAGTGAAACTAAGGGGAATTATCAGTGCTTCCAGATAATCAGGATTGACCTCCCTCAAAAAGCAGGTAAGCCTTCAGTTGTTGAGCAAAATAGATTTGACTGCAATGTTTTGAAAAGAAATAAATACTTTTTAGCAGTATCCACATTTCTAGCTATGAGCATATCGCTATTCTTAATCCCCACCAGTTTTGCAGTTGATCTGCACTGTTTCCCTTCCATCATAGGACACTGGCTTGCAAATCAGAAATATCCCGCTCTTTTCGTAGATATTTAAATAGAAATCTTCAAACGTAAGAAGTTGAACATATTCACTTTCAAGTGTATCAATTAATTCTCCCTTCTTGTTAATAGATGAGTTGACAAGTGACAGGAAAACTTTGTGCTCTCCTTGTATTGAATAAGTCTCCGGAAACAAATTACTCAATGAACTCTTCCACCCTTCTCAGACTTTAATATAAAACAAATGCTGCCTTAGCAAACTGTGAGTGGAGCCATCAGCCTAAATGCTGTTAAGGTGGAATACTCACTGTCTATCAAACATGATAATCCTTGGATCAGTATAGGAGTGGAACTGCCTTGTCAGAACGTCCCGCACTGTGACCTGATTAAAATGAAAAGACGGATGAACCGAATCTATGCAGCAGCTTCCCTTCATTATTCGCTCCCAACAAAAAAGTCACAAGCAGCATCTGGTGTCAGAAACAAATCACATTCTGACTAAACACTTTTGCAGCCATAAAATTTGCTGCAAACTGGCTCAGAGACATCCATTTTTAAACAGCTGACATTAATGATGTATAGAGAGAGAGCAAAAACTGTATTTTGCCAATCTCAGTGTACTATAATTTCTGGTGAAATCTTTTTGAAAGAAACACTTGTGCATCAAACTTGCTTTTGAGAAAAAAATGGCCCCTCCAGAGTCTGGAATACTCTTAGAGTGATATTTTCTCATTTAAGAGCCTGAAGTGTGCCATAAAGCGAAAAAAAAGAAAGCAATTATGAACCATTAGCATATTTTTGTAACGAGTAAACATCCAAAACTGTGACCTTATGTTTTACTGTACAAAGCTTGATTAATTAACTTGCAAGGCAGCTTACTACTAGTGTTCTTAAAAACAAAAAGTGCAAGTGCAGAAAGAGGGAAAGTGATACGGATTTTTCATAGAAGCATAAACAAAACAAACCAAAACAAGTCATGTATTAGGCACTAATGGACAGGATGAAATAATGCTTGAGATTTTATCTGAAAATGTGGCAATAATTTCATATTTGCCTAATGTAAATGAAATTTATCAAAAGCAGGCCAATTAATTTAAAATTAGCTAAAATTATGGTGATAATTGTGGTATTTGAGCAATATGTTTTAACAAACCAACCATGTAATGCAGAACATTAAACAACTCTTACATATGTGTAGGGCTTAGTATTTCAGGCTATGAAGATTTCTTTATTATTTAACAATTATTAATATATACTCATACAGTTTTGATACAATAAAGCTTACTTTATTTTAAAAACCACAATTATTATGTACATGTTCTAAATTCCAGTTTTCACAAAGTATGACATTTAAATTTGTCATGTAAGGCAACTTTAATTTTGTGTAGTAGGATAATTTTAAAATACCTACCATAAGTTTAGTTTTTAATGCATTATATTTCATTTGTTCTCCTGTATTCATTATTCTCAGTTGTATCAGGTTACATGTCTTGTATAGCTAAGAAGGAAGGGGGTTTAAGAAACTGTCTCTGAAAAATGAAATTGTCAGTGCTTGGTGTCAGGGGGTGACTTCATTTACAAGCCAAAAGAACATGTAGAGGTATGTATCACCAAGAAAAGAGCGTAATCAAGTCTAATTGCCAGTATTTGTAAATGTGTTATCTTAGACATGAGAGTTAACTTTTTTATATCTTCTTTTTTTTTTCCCCCAGTATGTGGATATGGTACTCATATTTTATAAACCCAAATTGGGTCACATGGTCTGACTGATATCTGACAAATGGTACAATATTTGAAAGGGTGGCTGTGCCAGAAACTTGGTTAGATAGTTGCTCCATATGTAGCTATAGTTCAATAATTAATGAAATCAAATATTTCAAATAATTCTGAAACATAGCTGTGGTACTAATGTACTAATAATAATGATGAAAAAATCTTCAAAAGTTTTCATTGTGGATCTATTGTTACAGATGGGCTGTCTAATGAGGTAGAAGAGTTCTGTGTCCCAAAGGGGGGGGGCAGAGAAAGTAGAAAAGACTTACGTTGTTCAGAGGGTGGGGAACACAATATCTACTCCTTCTGTCCCCCAACCTGAGATAAAATTTTGGGGACTTTTGCCAAAGATTCTTTCTTTTCTATTCAAGATTGGAGCTTGGGGAAATTTCCTGGGGAGCCCTAAGCCAGGTGGCCAACAAAAGAGAATTTTTTTTTTCTGGAGATATACAACTAATTCATCCAAGAAGACTATTTTCATTTCTCTTCATGGGTGTTAAACATTGGACTTTCCCATATACACTGTTCAGATTTTTCTTTTAGTCTGTATCCTTTAAGGTGGTTCTTGTGTTCCACCTATTTATCTTGTTATTTTATCCTTTAAATTTCTAGTCTTTTCTAAAAACTCTACTTCAATTTATTTTAAATATTGGTAAGTGATTTTATCTTTTTTATATTAGTCCTCTCTTTTATTCTTTTCCCTTTTAGATTCTTTTATATTATATTATCTTTCTCTTAGTGTTATGAAATTATTCTAGCTGATCAACTTTTTGTATCAAATTTTGTTTTTACTTATTTTCTTTTTAATTTGCCTAATTTATTTGTCTTATTAGTATTTTATTTTTACTTTTTTTTTTCCATAATAAGACAAGTAGAGTCCCTGACATGTTTAATTGCTCTAAGAGCTAACACATGCCTTGAATAAGAAGATGGGTCTATTTTTCCTTCCTCCAATATTTTTTAGGCTCCCACTAGTCTTATGCAGTGGTCTTCCAAAGCTAAACCACTAATTCCTAACTGGGATCAGCAGTGCTGTAGTATACCCTGACCAAAATTTCTTCTGAACGAACCATAAGCTCAACCAAAAGATCATCCAATAAGATTTGTTAAAAAGTTTCTGAATTCTCATATATTAAAACATTTAGTTATTTACACAGAGACATGGAATTCAAAATCCATAGTTTCTACCTCATAGAATTACACATTGTTCTTTAACACATGAAAACATGAAAACATTAGCACAGTGGGCTAATGACTCAAGGAAGATTTCTACTCAGGAAAGATCCATATAATGTGAAGACCCATGTGGCATTTATAATAAACAATCAATGACTTTTAAGCGATCTATCAGAACTCCTCCAAATGAGTAATAATGAAGAATTTTTAAGATTATTGAATTACAATTAAAATCCTTTAGGTTAGGATTTTATTGTGAGGAACTTGTTAAAATGTTTGATTTTACTGCATACTTCATAGAGTTTAGTTGGCCATCAGTAAGGCCAATAAATCTGAATGTTTAATAAGCACACTGTGTGAATCTGAAATAGGTGGGTCACAGACTGAACTTTGAGAAACATATATTGCAATACTGATCTTTCAATCTCCCTTCCCTAATTCTGAGCATCAAGGAGATTTCATTCAGGTCAGAGTTTTTGACAAGTGAAGTTCATAGAAAATAAGGAACTTGTTAGAGTTATCTAAGCAAAATATGTCCTAGATTTCTCCAAGAGGCTGCCATTCAGCTACATTGGATTCTATTTATTGATCACCAAGACCTGTTGTTTTCCTCTTGTATTCACATATCTAACATGAGGAGAAGCCCTTGGGGAAACAATAATCCCAGTCCAGATTGTCTATGAGTAAAGTTTTGGCAGTGTCTTAATCAATCCTGGCATCCAAATCCCCAGAAATCATCATAGGAACCAATGAATACAAACAGTATTTGAAAGACAGTAGTTAAATTGGGAGCAAACAAACTTTACAATCTGTGGAATACTGGCAATGTCAATACTGTACATGAGTAGTGTGTCCAGTCCTTCTTTATCACTACTGTATTCTTTCCCTAAGAGTCAAAAGGTAATCAGTGCTAAAACCACAAAAAAAAAAAAAAAAAAAAAAAATGAAGAAATTCCTATTCTAAAAGTCATGTATCCTAGATCTAGTCTATGTAGGACTTTACAATTAGAAACCACTCCTTCCAATTAGAGATAAATCTTACTTTAGTTACTTAGATGTAAGTGTTGGGCACTCTACTAAGTCATTTACTTTCATTAGTTTCAAATAATACTATAAAATCTGGGTGAGTTTTTCATCTAAATTCATAAATACCAGGGCTGCCAAAAAAATGTATACAAGTGGACACTTTGGTCAGCATTGCTCAAGCCGTAGTTTTCCGTAATCAGAAGTGTCTGGACGCTGATGGTAACCAGTCTGAGAACCTCTTGTAATTGCAGAAGTCAAACAGAACTTGTATTCATCTTTTGTTATTGGTATATATTGAGTATTACAATTTTAATACAGTTTTCCTTTCTTAAAATGTGTATATATGTTTTTGGCACCTTTTGTATTATTTGCATATCATTTTGCGTATAGAAAATCTTCCGTGAGGCACAGTTCTTTGGGAATGAGCAAGCTTGGCATCTTTCTTACTGTTGCTCACAGTGGCCATCACTAAATTACACTTCATGGTCAAGACTGATAACTATCATACAGCACTTTTGAATTCTGTTTCTTTAAGCTTTGAAGGTGTTAATGAGAAATCGTCAATTTATCCCCACAACATGACCCCATAAAGTATGCAAATACATTGCTAAGTGTTTAGTCTAAGGAGGGCACACTTTTCTAAAAATAGAAGTTAGGAAAATCTCACAACTTGCCTTTTTTTCTCAAGTGTCTTCCAGAAAGGACAGAGTCAATGTGATTTAATTGGTTTTCCTTTTTTTAACTCTGCCCATTGATTTTATTTTTAAATTTTGTTAGCTTTTTGTTTGGTTTGCTTTGTCTTGATGCTCAAGCTTTAGGTGAGAAGAATCACACTGTTTTAATCAATACTCATTAACTGGTAGCATAATTTCTTCGCTGGTCCAAGTAATGCCCCAATTCTTATTTTTTTATTTTTATACACACACCTCCCCTTCCCCGGTTCTTTTTCCCTCTTCCAACAAACATCATTATAACACATCTAATGTGGTTCTTTCTTTTTTCTTTTATGTTTAGTTTCAGTTGTACAAAACAATATAGTGATTAGATATTTACACATCTAACAAAGTGATAACCCCAACAAGTCTACTACACATCTGACATAACGTGCTTATTTCTAATCTATTTTCTTGCTATTACTTATAAATGTAAATTCCACAGACTATGAATAATAATGTTTAATGTTTGCTCTCAGATGTTATATTAAAATGTAACCCACTACAATTCTTCTTCAGCAACTGATTTACTAACATTCATTTTTTTAGTTCATTCATTCATTCATCCATTAATTTTACTAATTTACAAGTCAGTTTGTTATTTTTAACTACTATGTAGTATTTTATCAGACTTTTAGCAATGTATTCCTATGCTGATGGAATGGAGGCTGGTTTCATTTTTTTTGCTGTTATGAATTGTGAATATCTTCATATATTTATGTGAAAGTCAAAGAACTGGAAGTGAAGATATTTTGTTTTATTATATGCAGATGCTATTATTTTCTATGTAGAAAATACAAAAGAATACATGAGTAAATTTAAATAAATAAGCATTATTTTTCAAAACATTTAATAGGGCATCTTAATATGACATATATACCGTGTTTCCTCGAAAATAAGACCTCGTCAGACCATCAGCTCTAACGCATCTTTTGGAGCAAAACATTAAACTAAGACAAGGTATTATATTATATTATATTATATTATATTATATTATATTACATTACATTATATTATAGACCTGGTCTTATATTAAGACTGGGTCTTATATTAATTTTTGCGCCAAAAGACGCATTAGAGCTGATGGTCCAGCTACGTCTTATTTTTGGGGAAACACGATAGATAGATAGAGAGATAGATAGATAGATAGATAGATAGATAGATAGATAGATAGATAGATAGATAGATATAGATGATACATAGATATAGATATAGATATAGACATAGATATAGATATATAAAGATACAGATATAGCTATATATATGTATAGATAGATACATGTAGATAGATCTGTCTATCTACATACATATAGACAGATAAATCTGTCTATATCTATCTATTCTATCTATCTATCTATCTATATGTATCCATGTATCTATCTATCTATCTATCTATCTATCTATCTATCTATCTATCTATCTATCTATCTATAGATATAGATATATCAGTAGTGTTTTTATCAGTAATTACTATTAGTCTTTTTTGTTCAAATTCCACTTCTTTACCATTGTTTCAATTTTTATAATTTTCATCTCACAATTGCTTTCTGATACATTGAGAAAAAAAAAAAAAACTGAATCCAAATTTGGTTTTGTTTACAGTTTGCTGTTCAGCACAACTATTGACTATATTTTTTAAATTAGAATGTTATCTCTTTTCATGTTCAAGATCTCCAGAAAGTTTCATTTACTTACTTATTGCTATCACTTCCTGCTGATGTTCCATTGATTAACTACCTCCTCTCATCTTTCTGAAGTCATTACTTTTATTCAATTCGAGTGCTGCTCTGGCTGCTCTGTTATCTGTTCCCTTTGAGATAATGCTTTCTGTTTGTTTTTAATTTGGGAGGCTCTGGTGTTTCTTGGATGCCTCGTAGTACTTCTCTTCATAAATGTTTACAGTTAAGAAATCCTACAGTACCATTGCCTGCTGCTCATCCCTCCAAATCCTCTCTCAGTTGTCACCAAATATCCAGGCTGCCATTCTATTCCATATCAAAGCCCATTTGCCCACTGTCTCTTACGTGTCCAGAACAACACATTTTGCCCCAAGATATTCCCTTTTACCTTTAGGCATTTGCATGTTTTCCCTTTTTATCTTCTACATATATTGATGTGGAGAAGTAAAACAACAAATTGGACTATCTTTTGTGTTTTAATTTAGGAAGAATTAGTGGTGGGGTGACCATATGGTTTATCATCAAACGAGGCTTTGAGTTACAAGGTGACACTATTAATGAAAAGCACTATCATGTGCTAACATGGACATATGGTCTACTTTAAACCTTCTTGGAAAAAGATTGACTATCAAAAGGTTTAATAATTTTGTAAAGGCATAAATTATTCAATCTAATAATTTATGTAAATATCGGTAATATATGCTGTAAAGTAATGTTTTATATGAACAAAGCATATAAACTTATTAAGTATAATTTAATATTAGTGAAAACACTATACTTAATAAAATTTGTAGATCTTTTTGCCTTTTACATTTTTTTGTTTTCAAATGGGATGAGTGATGAATTATTGTAGTGTATCAACGGCATGGTGCTGTCATAAATTAGAACTGCACTTCAAAGTTTCTCTCACATTAATTAAACCTACTGAGGACAATAGTTTTGTGTGTAAATGGCAGAAAATAGTTTCCCAATGATTGCTAATATTAGCCAATTAGCTAATTTCCTTGCATACCTGTTTCAGAAGAATAAAACCAGAAATTATTGTAAGAATTTGATTAGAAATTATTAATTGGAGTTTCAAAAAAACTCATGTTCTCCAAGAGGCCATTAGCTTTTGTTGAAAATGCTAACTCTATGCCTTTGATTCTGATTTAATGAGGATTATACCTTATGTTCTGAAGCATACTGTGGTTGATAGAATAATGGCCCCCAACGATGTCTATGCTTTAATTTTCAGAACGTGTGACTATGTTACTTGGCATGGCAAAAGGAGATAATCAGACTCTGAAAATACTGAGATAGGAAGATAGTCATAGATTACGTGGGTAAGCTCAATATAATTACAAGGGTCCTTATAAAGGGAGGCAGGATAATCAAACTCAATGAAGAAAATATAACAATGGAAGCAGAGACCTGAGAGAGACAGTGGATTTGAAGATGCTAAGCTGGTGGTGACTTTGAAGATGAGAACGAGATTATGAACCAAGCAATGCAGAGATCCTCTAATAGCTGGAAAAGGCAAGGAAACAAATTCTCCCCTGGAGACCCTACAAGGAATGAGGTACAACTGGAAACCTGCTGACACCTTGACTTGAGGGTTTCTGACCACCAGGGATAAGACAATAAATTTCTGTTGTTTTAAGGCATTCAATTTGTGGTATTTGTTACAGCAGCAATAGCAAACCAATACATGTAGCTATCCTTAGAAAATTTCCGCAGAATATATCACCTGTTCACTAGACACACATTTTGCTAAATTGCTCTTATGTTTCTGTCACCCAAAATGAAAATATAATATCTAATGGGGGTTAAATACATGTAAATATATTTTACATAATAATATATAACTAATTATATTTTATACATTATTTTATATTTATATTTAATATTCTGTATTTAATATATTATATGTCATGCAAACTTATAATTAATTATATATTAAATATAAATATATATATTTGCTAAGTCAGGTGTATTCTGGGAACTTGCTCTATGCCATCATAATTGAATTTAAACTAACCTATGAGGCACATTTATGCTATGACAGATAGCTTAATTTTGTCTTGCCATTTCCAGTTTTCATTTTTAATTAAACTTCCAACAGAGAACACATATGGAATATTGATATAACTGCCCAATTTGTTTCAAAATTCTCTACCTCTTTCTTCCCAATCCTCTTCAGTCACACCTCCACTCAGAATCCTGAAGAGGTTCTTAAATTCTCATTGCCTGTCTTGAGTTTGGGAAAACCGATGCCCTGTTATCACAGTTTCTCCCTCACTTAATGGTTTATGGCATCAGTTCACAACTCTCACTCCTTTAGAACATCCTCATAATATGCAAAGTCATGTTTTGAAAATCCTTTATTCTATTAAAACCAGGCTTTTGTTAATAAAAAGTGCTTTGACTTTTGTTTTTTCTTTCTCTCTGAAAACGAAAAAAATCTGTTTAGAAATGTTGATGTTCCCTTTGTTCTAAGCTGATCTATAATCCTCCTTGAAGTAATAAATGCCAGTGGATAAGGAGTTAGGAACTACAAGAAACAGAGCTTTGATTACTTTCTCAAAAGATCCTGCTATTCTACATCTATTACGTGGCTCACTCATCCTCACCCTGGTGATGTCCATTTTGTACGTACTTACACTAAAAGGCTGAGAAAAACAACTGGAGACATGTCTCAGGGGTCAGAATGCTTCAGAGGTTTTTCTCTGCCATTTCCTCTTCTGGGAAAATCTCTGCTTATTCTTTTTATAGCTTGAAAATACTGTCTTTTATTATAAGAGCCTTTGTGAATCTGTTTTAGTGCTTTGCAAATAAACATATCAGCAGAAATTGTATGTTGATACAAAATATTCATAAAGTCACCTCTCAGCCCAAAACATCAACTCTCCCCACCCCAACACCATCACCACCAACATCTCAATATTTCATTTGTGCCTTTCCATATGTCACGCGGGGTGTCAGGCGGGGTCTCTGGTCCAGCTCCCCACATAAGAAAACAGGATACGGTGAGGCCAAAAAGGAACACCCACAGAGCCATAGGTAGGGGAGTCATACCACTATAGTCTCACTGGAGGCTGGATTCACACGACATGCAACCTGCTGTCCACTTTTCTGCCAACCGACTGACTCTCTGACTTCCCTCGACTCTCCTCTCCTCCTCAACGTAGCTGCGGCAGTTATATCAGTGGCCAATGGCTCAATGGTTACAGCTGACGGCCAACTAGCCACAGGTGACGGCCATCTACTACCCGAGCTAGCACCCCTCCATGTGAGGCCGAGAGCCTGGAAACTGCTCTCTGGGGCTCTGTCCTCACACTCCACCCCTACTGGGTCTTGCCTCACAATCTACGCAACAAGCGGCTTCCACGAGGGTCCCTGTGCGAGGACCCTGGAGGTGAATGCAATATCCTGGACACAGCCAGGTATTCTCAGGGCACCACCAGTCCTTCTGGGCATAGCCAGACTTCCTAATCTTCTTAGGGTACCAGCAGTATCCTCCTGCCCTCCTGGCAGGAGGTACTGTCGCACTGTAACCACATGCCAGGTCTGTGGCAACACTTGAGGAGGGTGGTGAGCATGCCCACGTGTCACCACTTTCACCACCGGGATCCGGAGACAGAACTCTCCTACCGACATCTGTAAGCTGAGGCCATGTAGCACTTCCACCCCTAGAATATACTCCGGAACGGGGGAGACATAAACCTTGTAGGTACAATGGGGAAGCCTTCCTATACCCAGTGGTAAGGAAACAGCTTTCACAGTCACAGTCTTTCCCCCGTAGCCATCAATGCAGATTGCTGGTCTGGAGAATAGTTCCGGGTTCCCATAAACGAGACTGCAGTCTGCACCAGTGTCAACTAGGGCCAAAACCCTCTGCACATTAGAAGGGGACCAATGTATGGACAGTTCCACGTGGGACCTCCGGTCCCTGCTCGTCCCCTCTGACCGGGTACCTTGGCCCCACCTCTAATCAAGCTGAAAGGAGTCGGCCTCAAGCGGCTA